>NC_088685.1:114125237-114797737 GCF_028017835.1 Emys orbicularis
GGGGAGGGAATGCTGTGGGAGTTGTAAAGGGTTTGCTCGATCATCTTTTCCCTCCCTTGACAATGTCTGGATTGATTCTCTTGCCTCTAGGCTATTTCATGCACATAATACTGTGTCTGTTCAGAATAAGCTGGGGAGGGGGAAAGTGGAAAGTAGGGAGGAGAGTAATGGTACCTGGGTATAATGGAAATCTGATTGCTGTTGCATTTGAGTGATGGACTGGCAGTATGGGGAACCTAACCCTTCACATTATTTGGAAGTGCATTTATCCTTTTGCACCTAACATGGGCTGTAGACGTTTATGCTGGATTTGTTGGAGCTTGTTATCAAGTAGACACTTCTGATATTCTCAACTTGAGGTGGGAGAGAAGTTAATGTTGTTCATTGCTGGTATAATTATTGCACTTGAGGTCTATACATTTATAAAAGGATGATGCAGCAAATTAATCCAGCAGCTGCATGAAGAGGAATAAAAACTAATTTGAATATTAACACCCATCTTTATCTTTACAACATCCAGGGCCTACTTGTTATTTGGTTGGGCTTGTTTGTGTATATTGCTTTACATTTTATCTAGTGTTCCAGGCATTTTTATTAGCAATTTAAAAGAGGTAAGGGATCTGGAAAGGAAAAAGCAGTGTTGAGTTAAATGGCCTTGTTTACAGTTACACTGTAATCCCTTATCACTTGCAAAATTATTGAAAGTTGAGAGGCATGGCTGTCTAACGTAACCTATTTAACGTCATTAAAGTAAAACCTGTGTGTGTGCATTTTTGAGGTCCTAAATCACCACACTGGCATCTGTATATTTATTTGTAATTTTAATATAAGATTTTTTTTTTAAATAGAAAAGCTAGCATTTGTATGGTTTTATTTTTTCATTTGCATAGCTGTGATCAAGGTTAGATCACTATATTAATATTTTTGTGTGAAAAGTGAGTCATGCAGTGAAACAGCACAATTCATTAATTTGAATCAATTATTGTCCTACAGTACAGTTAATTTGATAACTGCACAAGTAGTAATTAAAATCCTGGCTAGTCAAAAAAGGTAGCCATTCCAATAGCTTAATATTAAGTATTGGTTTGGGGGGGGGGGGGGGGGATGTGTGATTTCTTTTAAAATGCTGTCCTGGAGAGAGGATGCACTGTGTCCTGCTTGAGAGAAATGGGGATGGCTCTCTGAAGAGCAGTTCTAATGATTTGTAATAGTTTAATTTACAGTGCTGGCTGCGTTGTCAAGCGTCCCAGGAAACCTCTCATATTTTAATTGTCAAATGCCTTGTACATAGCTATAAACAAGAAGCCAGAGAATAGGGGAAGGGACAAAATGAAATGGAAGTAGTTGGTGGCTTTTTTAAGAAAAGAGGTAAAAATCAAATCCATTTTCAGTAACCATCTTTTATTTCATGTTCAAGGATGAATGAAATAGATTCTCTACCAGAAATTTTCTGTAATGAATTCAGGCTAAAGTGCTGTTTTGCATCAAATCTTTTTTCCTAAATGCTTGTTTCCTTACTGAAGTGCCATTAAAACTGAACCCCTCCTCCTAATACACTCTTGATTTTATTTATTTTTGGTCTGCTGCTTGACCCACCGTTACTTCACTGCTCTGACTTGTTAGACCGTACGCCATGGTTTCCCCTATCAGCCTTCAGCCTTGGCATTTGATCCTGTTCAGAGGATACTGGCAATCGGGACTCAGACTGGAGCTTTAAGGCTGTATCCTTTCATTCTGTTATAAAAAGAAAATCACTGTGCTGCTGATTGGAGTCCTGTCCTGGCTTATTCTTCTGCTTTGCTGGAGCTAGTGTGAGGAAGCACTCTGGAAATCAGGTATGCATTTGCATTTGAAGGAGAGGGAAGAGGGAAAACTCTTGGTTGCTGTTGTTGGGTTCTGTCTCTTTTGTGTCTTTGTGTGTGCACACATCTTTTGAGAATATGCCAGTGCTGTGATGTATGGCTCCTCAGTTTCCACTATCTTGGGTTGGTATACGTGTCTGTGAACTCTCTGTTGCGTTGGCATTTTTACAGCAGTTAAACATAAATCTGAGTAGAGGCCTGTACTAAGATGTGTTAAAGATTGTGGTGGTGTTGTCTTTTTGGACATGAAAATCTTCCAAAGGGAAATGTTGGCTTCATGCTTGTTTGTGGATTTTCTTCTGGGGAGCTGCTTTCTAATGCTGTAATTATTTGCCGTTTGTTTTTAAGCCACCAAAAGATTGTTTTAGCAGCACCATTTGATCTTTTAACAGTTCTATCATCAACACTGAGTAACTTGTACATTTCAAACTAGCATGGAATTTGTAGCCTAAATCAACAATAACTGTGTTCTTCTGTGCTTAACAGTGCTAACTAAATAAAAAATTAGTTGCATTTATTTGGTTGAGAAGGGGCCTAAATGTCTTTCCAAAAACAGATTGGAATTGCCTGAACATCACTTAATAGGGGAATGTAGTCAATTGAATTTGCTATTATCCTGAAATCTACTTAAGTTTTGACATTTCTAGAAGCTTCAAATCATCTTTCTAGGAAAAGTAAGTTAATCCCTTTATAAACTGCAGGTAAATCTCATCTTTTTCTTGTTGCTGCTGCTACTTTGTTACTCCTTGCTACTGCTTATAGTATTCTGGGAGTTGAGTAACATGGTAACTCTACCTCCTTCAACTAAAAATGAAATACAATATTACAATACAATATTAATGGATTTTCAGTCCTTTTTAAGCTCTCTTTTCAATTTAAGTTATATTTACAAAAAGTTAATTGTTATGAGAGATTCAGAGAGGAGAGAATTTTAGATATAAACTGAATGAGGTAAGATGTGTAAAAACATACAAAGGTGATGTATTTTATTATAATTTATTGATGAATAGTGCATTGTTCATGGGAGCATCATATTATAAGGACATTTTATTAAAACTATCCTTATATGTAAATAGTATGTATTTGTTATCTATTGAAGATATCTCTTACAGTTAGGTTGCTATTTGTTTCCTATAAATAAATTAGCAATACATGGCATCCCTAGGATTATAGTGAGGGTGATCTGTAAAAGTGGTTAAATGAAGAATATCTAATATCAGTGTAATAGTGCCTTATGAATGTGCTTGCTTTTTAATAGGCAAGAGTAAGCATTCTTGGAGGACAAGCAAGTTTAGCTTGAGCAGCAGTATAAACGCAAATGTTTTGTTTTACTTTTTTGATATTTTAATGGAAATGTTGAAACAGTTGTACTGAACTAGTGAAAAGGAGAAAAATATTTCAAAATGTGGTTCTTATCTGAAACATCTAACTGGTAAATCTTTGGCTAATGTTTGATATTACTTACAGGGCTTGAAAAATCCACTTGCTAAAGGCACTTAAATTTTGTCGGAATTGGAATGGAGGGATAAACCAGTCTCTGCAGAATTTAAATCTTCACTTCTTGTTTTTGTTTGTTTATTTGTTAGAGAGGGGAAGCATTCCAAATATAAAACAATGTTTGTCTTCCTGAGTTCATAGGCATGACTCTGCTGCTAATAGCCTTCTAAAAGAGAGGGAAATTGACCTTTGTTAGTTTTCACTGCTATTAGTCAGAACCTTGCAGAGGGCAATGAAATTGACAAGAATATCTTTCACTGTTGATGATTTAATGAATACTCTTAACAGAAACATGGCCCAGAGCTATTCATGGGGGAACAGGACCCAAAAATGGAGCCTAAGGGAAGGTATTGAGTAACAGACCTATCTTTTTGTCTCCACACATTCTGGTACCATTTAGTTTGAAGTAGGGTGTCTTTCAGCTAGATGAGAAGTCTCCCCACCACATTGTCCTGAATTTAATTGGTGGGATTTCCCCTTGTCTTTTGTATTGGCCTCTGACTAGTAAATACTAAGTAATTTTTTAAGTTATGAAATCTTTCTAGTGTCTCATTATTACTCGTTGCATATTTCTAACTCTGGAGTTGTAATGACTGTTGTAGCTCATTTAAAGAATCAAATCAGTCTAATACCAAGTTAAATCCAATATGAGGTATGATGAGTAGGTTTTTAGGCATTTCTCTACCAATTTATATGGGAAATTGCTTTTCATGAGAGGGCCTCAATGTTGCTTCTATTAAAATTTTTACGTGATGCAGTTTTAAACAGGGTTCTAAGGCACTTTAAATTTAAAAAGGTAACATGATTTAACGCACAAAACTGAATGGGGCCAAAATGCTTTACAAATCATGGGACTACCTAGTAATGAATATTATTCACCAATTTTAATGCTTTTTGGACATGTCTACGTTGAGTAGTTAAACCATTTTAAAAACTGTTCTAGTGAGTAGTTTTGAACTGCTCCAAGTTTTAAAATCAGTACTGGTTAGAGCTATGCATAGTGTGGGCTGGGTGTGACACCTTCCCTACAGTTTTGCCATTTAATATCTGTCTATTATGGCCATGTGTGCACCTGGAATAAAAGGTATGTTTTTAGCACATTAAATGACTGTTTGTTTAAATATCAGCATTTAGCATACATGGTAGCATTAAAAAAATGCACCTTTTTTTGGGCTGTGCCACTGTAGCACATCTGGTGAAAATGCTCGATGCTGACGGGAGAGAGCTATCGCCTCCCATGGAGGTGGTTTTATTATGCCAGCGGGAGAGCTATGTTTGTGGGAGAAGCTACCCCGCCAATCTAGCAGTGTCCACACCGGTACTTAGGTCGGTGTAACTTACTTTGCTTAGGCAGGTAGCTTATTCACACAAGGCTTTGCTATTCCATGGCCAGCTTGTTCCTTCCTTGAGCATCAATTGCTTTTTGATCTTGTTGTAGCTTGAGAAACAGAGCAGTCCATAAGGTACTAGGAAGAGATGACAAAACTTATTTCTACTTGTGACCTTACCCAGTGTCTTCAGAGTGACAAACTAGTGAACAAGCCCACTCCACCCTATAGTTCTGAAGATGTGGTTAAATATGCAACCTATTGGTTCTTATTAATATTTCCATAGGAGTTTGTTAGCAAAATTTGAATCAGGAACATTTCTAACAGGATTAATTAAAAAAAAAAACTTTAAGTAAATATCCTTGTGCAGCATTGTGCTAGTTTGAGAAGCTATTATTCACCTGAAATAGAAAACTATATTCTCTATCTCAGTTCTTCAAATAAGAGGAACTCTGCTCTATAGCAGACTGAGTTGTTAACAAGTGAATCAGTCAGAATGGAGTCTCCGTAATTGGGTTTGACAGCTATGGACAGAGAAATGTGGTGACCTCACTCTAGACCTTTCAAAAAAATCACATGACTTTTTAGTAGATGGAGGCAGAAGATACCATGGTTCTTGTTGCCTTGTCTTAGTCCTGAGCACAGGAACTTCTCTATGCATTCTCTCCTTTCCAGAATTTCATGAAAGATAAAGATCTTTAATAGTATGCCATGTTCACAGATGAGACCCTAGTTCTTGCACTTGATAAGTCAGTAGATTCCTTCCCTTCCCTGGATGGAAGAACCTGCTAAGAAATACTTAAGAATTTAGACAAACTTTTTTTAGTATCCTGGATGCTGCAAGGAAACGTTTAGAATATTTTTTCACCTTTCTCAGTCATTTCAAACGCCTTTTGTTCAGAAATCACTCTACAGATCTAGCATACTCAGATTTGTCTAATATTTATCTGATAATACACTTCCAAAAAATAAAGCATAGCTGCTAGGCTTTCTCAATACTGGTCCTTTGGTGTCTAATTCAATAATAACAACAAGGAGTCTGGTGGCAACCCATCTTCGGGTATTGATTTATTCTTTGTGTTGAAGAGAGACTAATCACTAACTTTCTTACAGATCATAGAAAGTATTTTAAAAGAACATTGTTAATATCCCCTTACATTCCCTGTGCATGTGAAGATATTATACAGTTCTGATCCCCACTTTTTGCCCCCCTTCAGGGAGGCAGACTGATGCTTTTCTTATATTAAATAGCTTTAATTCTTTCCCACTGTCTCCAGGGAAATGGAAAGGGCTTAGTAGATTCATAGGATTAGTGGCTCTATATATTCAGAGTAAAACACTAACTTTTGTTTTCAATATAGATCTTTTCTTCTAATGTTTTAAAAAATATGTTTTGAGGATTCAAGAATGTCAAATTAATTTGCCACTTTGTGGTGCAATAACCATTTTTTTAATAATTGTCTGATGAAGGTCCTTTCTTATTCAGAGCAGAATCTGTATGTGTGCCAACACAATTTTGGATGAGTATGTAATAGCACTGAGCAATACATATGTCTCCAAAATATGGTAGGTAATCGCAGAGCATGTTCTGACATCATGACATACTATTCTATTGCTACTGTTGTTTAAACTCTTGTACTCCTTCCTACTATTCATATTTGTTCAAAGTCCAAACAACATGGTTACAGAAGAGGTTTATGAGGGTGGAGCATATTCTAGAAGAGGATGTCCTCACTTAGCTTTGGAAAAGCAGTAGAATTTGCATCAGTTAGTATGTTTTTGCTTTATCTCTGAATTAAGGGCCTGGAACAGTAGCAGTATGTTCAACTTCTATGTTACAGTGTAGGACCCCTGAAAAGCAGCACATGCAGTGTGGTAGTTGGACATATATACTGCTGAATGAGAGCCACAGAGTTTTGGCAGCCTGATGTCAGCATGGACTCCTTTTTCTAGAAAGCTATAGTTTTGGTCTTGCTAATGTGTCCAATAAGCAGATATGAGGTGACATTAAGATGAGACCTCACACTGCAGAAGGCACAGACACAATGGGAGAAAGGATATTAAATAGAGTCCCATTACTTAGAACAATGTCTGTCAGAAAAGAGAAGATAATCAAATTTATAAACTAAATCCTTATTTCTGTAGTAGCCAGTATTTGAATGACAGTACAGTGATAAATGCTATCTAAATATTTGTATAATACGAGTCCATGGGTGAAGTTTTCATTCACTCCTGCATAATAATTATATGCTAATTGATTCTCATTTGAAGGATGCAGACCGCCCTTTAGGGTAACTTTGTGAGAATAAAGGTTACATTAGGTTTTTAATGGATGTCATACTTTAATCCCGTTTTGTTCTGTTGCTGTGTCTGGCCCATTCCCATCACGAGGTGACTGTGCTTTCCTTTTGAAGAAGGGAATGCTGGTATTTAACTTTCACTAAGGTGTGCTCTGCATGCAAGCATGATCCCACTCACTAGGAGACCTGATGTATTCACTCTCCACTGGCTAGGAGAACAAGAGACCCATGTCTGGTTGTGAACCAGAATTGTCTGCATGGCAGTACATTGCCTTGCCAGTGCTATCAGACTGTCTTGCAGCAACTTCTTAAATATAATTCCTGATTATTTCGTTTTATGTTGAATCACAGTAGGTTCTTGAGTTGTGTTATCAGATCAACAGTCATAGTGAGGCTATGCCAGTGGTTGTAATGCTCAGGTCAGCTAGTGATGTGTGAGGTGACCCGTATTTGTGTCATTTGATTTAGGCACTCTCTTAATTATGATCTTGCATTAAAATGTTTTTTCTTATTACTTTATTTGCTTTGTAAATTAAAATATTTGTTCACACACCACCTTCACTGTTGGTTCAAATGTGAGCACCTACCCTTTTAAAGGGTTATGTAAAGATTTACTGGCATAAAAACCATTGACAATCTATCGCAGTTGCACCCTGTGCACCACTTTAAAAACTTGGGGGAAATGGCCTGGTGTGAAACAGAGCCTTGGAAATAGTTAAAATTGAAGCTATCATCCATTTCTTCTTTGTATGGCTGATGTAAATGTAGAGCAACACTATAATTTTATGTTCAGATAATTGCATCTAGAGTAGCAGAGTGTATTACAGTGATGCCTCCTTATATTTGTGAGTTGTTATATAATCCATGGTCTGTTCTGGGTGACCAGTCACACATTGGAGAGTCTTTAATTTTCCATTTGTGCAGCAAGTATCCGCATCTACCATGGTTTGTGCGGATATGGTTTAGGGTAGCTCATGAGCTTCATGGGAGATCAAAGCCAGGGATCTTCTGCATCAGGTCTCTCATAAGGCGTTTATTTGTGACTTCTTGTGAACTCCATTCGGCTTTCCAAGCTTCATCAGGGTTGAAGTTGCATTATTGAATGTTAAATGTGTGGGTCCAAAAGGGCTTAGGCGACTTCAAGTGATGGTGAAGGATGTTGTTAAGGTCCTGGTAGATGGGAAGACATACATTTTCCATGACCCTCTGGAATTCCCGGAGGATTGTGGCATTGCGGCAAATGGATGAGGGAGCAATGTGTGACACCACCGGCAGCCCGGGTGTTGGGGTCAACTTCAGGGTTCTAGTGATTGCACTGCAGTATTTAGTTCAACATCAGCAAGCCGAGTATGGCTACTTCTGGTCCTTACCGGTGCACAGTACTCAGCTGCGGAGTATACAAGGGCCATCGCTGGTGTCCATAACACTGATGCTGATACCTCCCAGTTTGTGCTTGCCAGTTTCTGGACCACTAATTCTGTTGTATGGAAGCAGTGTAAATCTGTAGGCTGTAATGACTCCTATGTACAGTATTTATAGGATGAGATAAGCATAGAGATTCATCCTGAAACCTGATTTCCCTCATTTTTTATTTAAACCCTGCAGCTCCTAGCCAGCACTGGCTGAAGTCACGGATTCCGTGACTAAATCGCAGCCTTACCTATGGGCAGAGAGTGATAGGACAAATGGCTGGAGGATCGTGATAGGACACAGAAGTTGGTACTGCTCTTTATTTGTTAAATTTAGTTTCCTTTCCTTTGTGGCCTTGAGAACGAGGACTAAGGGTTTTGCTCCAGAGCAGACCCCCACTGAGAATATGAGCCCTCTGATTAGAAGGTGGGCCAGCGTAGTCCATGGAAGAAGCAAGATGTCTGACCAGACACTTTAACTACTTGCTACAAGGGTAGCTGGGTCAGAACCCGGAGTAGAGGGATGGACTGGTTTTCCCTGCAACATCTCTTGGAAAACTAACTGGAAGACCTCAGACCCACAGGGCTAGAAGGACTGTTGGGCCTAGACCAGGGCCATCAGCCTGGTCTGAGATCCTAGGACTACTGGGTGAAAACGCTATGTTACCTGAAAGTGACCTGACTGGAGGGCCAAGTCACAAGCCAAAAGGGGACCATCAGTGGGTCAAGACAACAGGTGTATGGGGGGGGGGGGGGCGGGAAACCTGGCCATGCTGCACCTAGCCACAGTGCAGTGCACCAGCTGGTGAGTCACTCACTGTTGTAATTAGCCACCACTTGCAAAGACAATTTTTTGACTTGATATTGGATTCAAACATGTTCCCTTTTAAAAAGTATATGCTAGATAGCTGCAGTAGTTCTGCCAAAAGAGATTCTGCAATACAAGTCAGTCAGAATTTATCTACCTTATAGTTCTTTAAAATGTTTGTTTTTAATTTTGCATTGCTGGAATTCAGGGATAGGCCTCTCCTAATCTCTCTGCTTTTAGTATTTCTGCTATATCAGAGAGAGGCTCTAAGCACAGATGTTTTTCATTCAAGTGAATTCTGTCAGCTAAAATGTTGAGGAGTTAATGTGTAATGGTCTTGAAACATATGCTTTTCATTAGTACAGAGAGAATAAAGTGTAAATGAAGTTCTGTTTTAGGGTTTTTAAGCAATGTCAAGCAAAGCTGATCATGCCGATTAAAGTGTCCAAAACTTGGCTTTCCATAATAAGAATGATGCTGAATACAGTTTTCTTTAAAAATAGATGTCAGGGCTGGTCTTAGGACATTTGATAAGGTGAAGAGCAGATACACGTTTTGCAAATCTGCAAAATCAAGTGCTAAGCCACTGTTTGTCCCAGCTGAAGGCAAGAAGCTGGACTGTGGCCATCACAGAAAAAGAAGAGATTTTTATCTTGATGTAAATAGCAGCCACCTAAAGCACAAATGAATGTGCCCATTAAATCACTGAAAACCATGCAGGAGTTCTTCATTTTTGTTAACTTTTTTGCAGATTTTGGCTGCAGGCAGTTACGAAGGTCTTGTACTTTTTTTAACTGATTGCACAGTTGCTGTCATTACTGTTTAGTTTTCAATAAAATCTTTAATTCACACACAAATTGAGTCATAATATATTACTAAATAAAACAGCAGAGCTGTGGAAGTATCAGTCCAACCTGTATTTAATGCAGCATGGTGGTTTCAAGTTGTAATAACAGTTGCTCTGCAAAATTCTGATCTTATTTGTGAAGGAGGCAGCACTTGTTCTGATATCTATCAATAGATGGACAGAAGTGCTTAATTTGCTTTTTGTTTACTTGTTTGTTACTGTATTTGGGTATCGTGGAGAATACAGTAATAGATTTTGTGATTAATTTACATTAATTTTACATTAACTGGATTAATGTACTTGGGTGCCATTAGTATGTATCCCCTCATGCAGTTAGCATTTGTTATATTTTCAAATACATTAATTTGTTTACAGAATAGTAATTCACCTTGTTGCAGTTGAAAACTATTTTGTTTTAGAGATACAATTATTAGTCATTTTAAAAAGTCATAGATTTCATAGATTCTAGGACTGGAAGGGACCTCGAGAGGTCATCGAGTCCAGTCCCCTGCCCTCATGGCAGGACCAAATACTGTCTAGACCATCCCTGGTAGACATTTATCTAACCTACTCTTAAATATCTCCAGAGATGGAGATTGCACAACTTCCCTAGGTAGTTTATTCCAGTGTTTAACAACCCTGACAGTTAGGAACTTTTTCCTAATGTCCAACCTAAACCTCCCTTGCTGCAGTTTAAGCCCATTGCTTCTTGTTCTATCCTTAGAGGCTAAGGTGAACAAGTTTTCTCCCTCCTCCTTATGACACCCTTTTAGATACCTGAAAAATGCTATCATGTCCCCTCTCAGTCTTCTCTTTTCCAAACTAAACAAACCCAATTCTTTCAGCCTTCCTTCATAGGTCATGTTCTCAAGACCTTTAATCATTCTTGTTGCTCTTCTCTGGACCCTCTCCAATTTCGCCACATCTTTCTTGAAATGCGGTGCCCAGAACTGGACACAATACTCCAGCTGGGGCCTAACCAGTGCAGAGTAGAGCGGAAGAATGACTTCTTGTGTCTTGCTCACAACACACCTGTTAATGCATCCCAGAATCACGTTTGCTTTTTTTGCAACAGCATCACACTGTTGATTCATATTTAGCTTGTGGTCAGCTATAACCCCTAGATCCCTTTCTGCCGTACTCCTTCCTAGACAGTCTCTTCCCATTCCGTATGTGTGAAACTGATTGTTCCTTCCTAAGTGGAGCACTTTGCATTTGTCTTTGTTGAACTTCATCCTGTTTACCTCAGATCATTTCTCCAATTTGTCCAGATCATTTTGAATTATGACCCTGTCCTCCAAAGCAGTTGCAATCCCTCCCAGTTTGGTATCATCTGCAAACTTAATAAGCGTACTTTTTATGCCAATATCTAAGTTGTTAATGAAGATATTGAACAGAGCCGGTCCCAAAACAGACCCCTGCGGAACCCCACTCGTTATGCCTTTCCAGCAGGATTGGGAACCATTAATAACAACTCTCTGAGTACGGGTATCCAGCCAGTTATGCACCCACCTTATAGTAGCCCCATTTAAATTGTATTTGCCTAGTTTATCGATAAGAATATCATGCGAGACCGTATCAAATGCCTTACTAATGTCTAGGTATACCACATCCACAGCTTCTCCCTTATCCACAAGGCTCGTTATCCTATCAAAGAAAGCTATCAGATTGGTTTGACACGATTTGTTCTTTACAAATCCATGTTGGCTATTCCCTATCACGTAAACACCTTCCAAGTGTTTGCAGATGATTTCCTTAATTACTTGCTCCATTATCTTCCCTGGCACAGAAGTTAAACTAACTGGTCTGTAGTTTCCTGGCTTGTTTTTATTTCCCTTTTTATAGATGGGCACTATATTTGCCCTTTTTCCAGTCTTCTGGAATCTCTCCCGTCTCCCATGATTTTCCAAAGATAATAGCTAGAGGCTCAGATACCTCCTCTATTAGCTCCTTGAGTATTCTAGGATGCATTTCATCAGGCCCTGGTGACTTGCAGGCATCTAACTTGTCTAAGTGATTTTTAACTTGTTCGTTTTTTTATTTTATCTGCTAAACCTACCCCCTTCCCATTAGCATTCACTAGGTAGGCATTCCTTCAGACTTCTCGGTGAAGACCGAAACAAATAAGTCATTAAGCATCTCTGCCATTTCCAAGTTTCCTGTTACTATTTCTCCCTCTTCACTGAGCAGTGGGCCTACCCTGTCTTTGGTCTTCCTTTTGCTTCTAATGTATTGATAAAAAGTCTTCTTGTTTCCCTTTATTCCCGTAACTAGCTTGAGCTCATTTTGTGCCTTTGCCTTTCTAATCTTGCCCCTGCATTCCTGTGTTGTTTGCCTATATTCATCCTTTGTAATCTGTCCTAGTTTCCATTTTTTGACTCCTTTTTATTTTTTAGATCATGCAAGATCTCGTGGTTAAGCCAAGGTGGTCTTTTGCCACATTTTCTATCTTTCCTAACCAGCGGAATAGCTTGCTTTTGGGCCCTTAATAGTGTCCCTTTGAAAAACTGCCAACTCTCCTCAGTTGTTTTTCCCCTCAGTCTTGATTCCCATGGGACCTTACCTATCAGCTCTCTGAGCTTACCAAAATCCGCCTTCCTGAAATCCATTGTCTCTATTTTGCTGTGCTCCCTTCTACCCTTCCTTAGAATTTCAAACTCTATGATTTCATGATCACTTTCACCCAAGCTGCCTTCTACTTTCAAATTCTCAGTGAGTTCCTCCCTATTTGTTAAAATCAAGTTTAGAACAGCTTCCCCCCTAGTAGCTTTTTCAACCTTCTGAAATAAAAAGTTGTCTGCAATGCAGTCCAAGAATTTGTTGGATAGTCTGTGCCCCGCTGTTTTATTTTCCCAACATATATTTGGATAGTTGAAGTCCCCCATCACTACCAAATCTCGGGCTTTGGATGATTTTGTTAGTTGCTTAAAAAAAGCCTCATCCACCTCTTCCACCTGGTTAGGTGACCTGTAGTAGACTCCTAGCATGACATCACCCTTGTTTTTTACCCCTTTTAGCCTAACCCAGAGACTCTCAACACTTCCGTCTCCTATGTCCATCTCCACCTCAGTCCAAGTGTGTACATTTTTAATATATAAGGCAACACCTCCTCCCTTTTCCCCCTGTCTATCCTTCCTGAGCAAGCTGTACCCATCCACACCAACATTCCAATCATGTGTATTATCCCACCAAGTTTCAGTGATGCCAACAATGTCATAGTTGTATTTATTTATTAGCACTTCCAGTTCTTCCTGCTTATTACCCATACTTCTCGCATTTGTATATAGGCATCTAAGATACTGGTTCGATCTTGCCTCCCAGTTTTGCCCTGACCCTCCTTTCTCTCTGCCATTATAGCCCACACTCCCTCTTGTTTCCGACCCATCTCCCAGGTCTCCATGTTCCCCACTTACCTGTCATGCTTACTCATATGCAATGTTTTGCCCGTGTAATATTAAAATAACAGTTTGATTTTGCAGCCTTCCTTTGTATTGCACTTGTCACATGATACTTGTGTATCAAACTGGCGCAATACAAATAAAGCCAGAAAATCTCAATTTGAAGTTGGGTTATAGCAGGGGTTCTCAAACTGGGGGTCGGGACCCCTCAGAGGGGGTGAGGTTATTACATGGGGGGTCGCGAGCTGTCAACCTCTACCCCAACCCCGCTTTGCCTCCATCATTTATAATGGTGTTAAATATATAAAAGAGTGTTTTTAATCTATAAGGGGGCGGGTCGCACTCAGAGGCTTGCTGTGTGAAAGGAGTCACCAGTATAAAAGTTTGAGAACCACTGGGTTATAGCAAGGAAATCAATTGAAAAACGGATGAAAGTAAACATAGAATTTTTCAATTAGAGTTCCTGTTAAGTAACTAGTTGTAATCTCTTTTGTCACTAACATGGTAAGGTTTTTAATACTCTCATTCTTCAAAACAGTATTTTTTGGAAGAATTCCAGATAAGAAGTTGTAGAGAAAGATTAGTTCAGCAACCTCTCTCTTGAAGGTACATAGTCTTTTCTTGTACTGGCAATGTCTGCTTTTCTACAACAGTGCCCCGCCAAAGGTGATTGTAGATCCAGTGGATTCAGCTAACTCTGTGTCTGCTGCTAAATTGCTTTCCTTTTAGTTTCTATCCTCCCATTCCTTTAGAAATCTGTCCTGAAGAATCTTCGATTTTTCTGCAGCATATATAGCTGCCTATAACTTGACCGCTTCATTCTTTCTATTTCATATTCTACCTATGCAAGCAGTATTTGCAGTAGACCCATTTTTAGTGACCATTCAATGGACCTGCAAAAATAGGTAACTTAATGGATAATAAAGGTGGAGCAGACTTGTATGTGTTTTGAGGATGCTTTAGAGTAGACTTATAAATCAGGGAGTTGTTTAACGAAACTTGTCTCTTGTACAGATTTTGCTGTATTGAGTATTAGCGGATAGAAACTAATTTGAACAGTCACTCTGCAAAAATGCCATTGTGGGAACCCGTCTTTGTACATCAACTTCCCTATCAAATATATTTGGTTTACAGGTAGAAAGATTTTTTTTCCTCCCAAACTGCCAGCCCTGTAAATTCTGCCTTGACTGAGGGATTAACTGGGTTCTTTACCTTTCGCTCACCGTGGCCAGAAATAAAATTTTTGTAGATGAAATTTTGTCCTCAGTTATATGTGTGCTACTCGATTGTCTTCAAATTAGACTTTTTGTAACCGCTTTACCTTAAATAGGTTTTCATAGGTTTAACTGATTGGACCGTGGCAAACAATTCTGTTGATGCATGAGACATAACAGAAACTATATAGCACACTCAATTTTAGCTCTGTTGGCTCTTTATTGGTAACAAAAGCAGTAAAAACTTTTTGTTACTACATTTAGATAAGTCTCTGATAACAGATCTGCTTTCTGGATTTGACTGCAGTTTTTACATATGCACTCTTCAGAATGAAACTACTCTTTAATGTTTTGGAGTAGAGTTTTAAGGTATTTAATATTAGAGAAGTGATGTATGGATGTAAATGCCAATAATAAACAAGGATCACATAATCAACATTTCAGTTGGAAAGGGCCCCTAGTGTGTGGTCTAGCCCATCTTCTGCATTATCTGGATTAATTTAATTTAGAACAGCTGATAGTTGGATGTCTAGTGTAGTATTAATAGCTCCATTTTAGTACTAATGACTGCAGTTTCACAGCCTGCCTTGGCAGGATGAAAACA
Organism: Emys orbicularis; assembly: GCF_028017835.1. Classification (NCBI taxonomy): domain Eukaryota; kingdom Metazoa; phylum Chordata; order Testudines; family Emydidae; genus Emys; species Emys orbicularis. The sequence continues at coordinate 114,140,505 of NC_088685.1, forward strand.
TTCCAGAAACTGGGGATTTAAAACCCTAGAGCCAAATTTTCTGCTGGTGTGACTTCAGCCTCTTCTCTTGACCTTCTGGTTTCAGTAGGGCCCCAGAAATACTCATTCATTGACTGGTGCTTAAACCATGGTATGGGACACTAGAAATACCGAAAGTTTTCATCAATTGCTTTTAAAGATCAGAGGGGTAGCCGTGTTAGTCTGAATCTGTAAAAAGCAACAGAGGGTCCTGTGGCACCTTTAAGACTAACAGAAGTATTGGGAGCATAAGTTTTTGTGGGTAAGAACCTCACTTCTTCAGATGCAAGTAATGGAAATTTCCAGAGGCAGGTATAAATCAGTATGGAGATAATGAGGTTAGTTCAATCAGGGAGGGTGAGGTGCTCTGCTAGCAGTTGAGGTGTGAACACCAAGGGAGGAGAAACTGCTTCTGTAGTTGGATAGCCATTCACAGTCTTTGTTTAATCCTGATCTGATGGTGTCAAATTTGCAAATGAACTGGAGCTCAGCAGTTTCTCTTTGGAGTCTGGTCCTGAAGTTTTTTTGCTGTAAGATGGCTACCTTTACATCTGCTATTGTGTGGCCAGGGAGGTTGAAGTGTTCTCCTACAGGTTTTTGTATATTGCCATTCCTGATACCTGACTTGTGTCCGTTTATCCTCTTGCGTATTGACTGTCCAGTTTGGCCAATGTACATAGCAGAGGGGCATTGCTGGCACATGATGGCATATATAACATTGGTGGACATGCAGGTGAATGAGCCGGTGATGATGTAGCTGATCTGGTTAGGTCCTGTGATGGTGTTGCTGGTGTAGATATGTGGGCAGAGTTGGCATCGAGGTTTGTTGCATGGGTTGGTTATCTCCATACTGATTTATACCTGCCTCTGGGAATTTCCTTTACTTGCATCTGAAGAAGTGAGGTTCTTACCCACGAAAGCTTATGCTCCCAATACTTCTGTTAGTCTTAAAGGTGCCACAGGACCCTCTGTTGCTCTTAAAGAAAAAACTGTAAATTTCAAACTGCATTGTACAAGACTGCAAGGAAAACTAATAATGAAAATTATATTTTATTTTTACTTCCTATATTCAGTTTGTATGAATTTTTGACATATTTGATTTGAAAACCTTTATTCAGCTTCCATAAGTCTTATACTTTCCCTTCACATATTAGAAGAGCAACATGATAAAATACAATATAAAAAAGCAGTGCTCCAATTTCTGATATGCAGTTATGGAACTTTTGGTTAGGTGCTAGCAGCACATGAGTGATCGGTAGAGGAAAAATTGTGCCAAATTTTTTTTTTGCATAGTACTTTTACGTTCTGACCTCTCTACTGAATTCACTGTTGCTGCCTTTCTGAGTTGCAGAAGTATGTTCCTGAAAAAGGCAAGACCAGAACTCCTGTTAATCAAAAGGAAGATGTACAAACACAGAAGAAATGTTTGTTTTTAACAGAGAACTCTTTGTTAGTGTGTGTGTGTGTGTGTGTGTTTGTCTCTGCTACCTTGAGAGCTAGCTATTGGTTGAGGAGGCCTAATATACCTGTTTTGGAATCCTTAAACATTGGTAGTTCTGTCAACCCCTTTTTGTCTTTCACAAGTATACGAGAGTTCAGAAACACTGCATTGTATGTAATTTCTTAGTAAGAAATGTATAACCCTCATTATTCATGTATGATTTGGTTTTTCTCTCAGCCTAAGTTGGTGTCTACTAAAGTTTAACTTATCCCTTGTACTGTTTATCTTATACGGAGGACATGGATCAAACTGCTGCTCCTAAGAATGAGGCTCCCCAGGCTCCCCCTCTTTTGCCCCAAATTCCTGCACCACTTTCATTCCTAACCCCTGCATCCCCCTCCTGCACCCACATGGGGAAACTGACCTGGATGCATGAAGCAGCTGGTATTGCTGCTCGCTCCCCCCCTCAGACTGCTGCTCCTCTGCCCGGCACACGTCTAGGTGGATGGGGCGGGGGGGTCAGGAGCAACATCAAGGCTCCCTGCACCCAGGTCACTTTCCCCGCCTGGGCTGCATAAGGAGAGGGCACAAGAGGAGCAGCTCCTGATGCCTCCCACCACAGCCCAGTTGGGGAAAGTGATCTGGATGCAGGGAGCTTTGGGGGGGGTGTTGGGGGGACTGTGTGTGTGTGAGAGAGAGAGCGAGAGTGTGTGCGTGCATAAAAATAGCTAACAAAAGCCAAAGCTGGCCAAAACACCAGCCATGTGCTGCTCCAACTAGAAGGGAACCATCAAACTATCTCATCCTTCACATTTCTCATATGAACTACCAGGGCTTCAGTTACATTTTTGAGCCTATCACCACCTAACCCCAATTAATAAATGTAACTTAATTTAAAAAGAAACTACTGTTAGTAGGAATGGGAGGAAAGAAGACTTCCCACGAATCTGATCTACCTTGCTCCTTAAAGAAGGGGTGAAAAGCTGAGGTGACCATTGTGAGACTGCACCCCATATTTGTCATAGTAGTAATATAATATGGTTTTGGCATAATTAAGATGCATTCTGTACAAGATAAGTCACGTGAGGTGTCACTGGAAAAGTTAGGATTTGCTGAATATGATTACCTGGGTAACGCCCACTAGACAAGATGCTTTCAGTCTGGATAGCTGGCTGGGAAGGGCTCATTCAGGGCAATGAGCCACTGGGAAGACAATAGGCCTTAGAAGAAGCTTATCTCCCATCTGGTGAGCCTTCCTGAAAACACTCGAGACAGCCTGTAAGTAATGGCTGCTATGACTCTACAAGGACATGTGACCAGGCCACATGATTCTGGACTCCATCTTGGGATGTCAGTATTTTTCCACAAAGTGGTCTGGGAACCAAGTTTTGAAACAAAGGGTTCCCGCCATATGCTAAAGCTATATAAGGCAGGGAGTGACATCATCTGTTGTTCACTTCCCACACAAGAAGACTCCTGGAAACACTTGAGGAACAAAGATTGAATTGGGGGAAAGTGCTGGTCCCAGGCAGGAAAGAAGGAAGCCTGCCTGAAAAAGTTAACCTGCTTGTACTATCTAAGTGGGTGAGACACTGCTTGATTCAAATGCTAACTAGTATGTTAGGCTTAGATTGTGGTTTTGTTTTGTTTCTTATGGTAATATACTTTGAGCTGTTTGCTATCACTTATAATCACTTAAAAGCTATCTTTCTGTAGTTAATAAATCTACTTTATATTTTAGCTAAAACACTGTTGTTTGAAGTGCAAAGTGGAAAAATCTCAGCTCGTGAACAAGAGCTGGTGCACGTCCACTTTCCTTTGCAGAAGTGGCAAACTGGGGAATAAATGGTCATACTGGTCATTTTGATCAGGACAGTACAGCTCTGGTGTCTTAGGCTGGGGAGAGTATTGTCTGTAACCTCTCTATTGTTGGTTCACATGCAATGGCTGGTCAGAGAGCCTGCATGTAACTGCAGCTTGGTGTGTCCCTATCTGTGTATATGCTGGTGGAAGTGTAAGACTGGGAGCATGTCTGCAGCTTGTCACAGCAGCACAGAGTGAGAGGGAGCCCAGGCTGGTGGGTCAGAGGGCTCAGCGGTACCCCAGTTCCAGGTGGCACCCCAGGGGGAACCCATCACAATCAGTATTAGGGATGTATGTTTATTAATATGTTGAGGGTAGTAGTTAAATGGAGCAGAGGGACTTTGTGATGTTCCCCCAGTGTTATGTGGACCAGTGATCTGCTAGGTCACTCCAATCCTTGACTCTAGGAGCCAGCCTTACCCTGCTCTGCTGTGAGAACCCCCATTCCTGGGCTGTTCACGCACAGCCTCTGACATGTAAATTACTTAGATTGTGCAACCGAATGACACTAACCAAGATCTCCGGTCCCAGACACAACCCTAGGAACCTTCGTCTTGCAGTGTCCATTTATGCCCGCTGGATGCTACAAGCTTATATGAGTTCGTCAATTTAACAAAGAAATTGATATGCACCAGGCTTGTTATCCCAAGGGGAGTCTCTGACACGCTTCAAACCAAACATACTGCTTCAGGTAGAATAAACAAACACATGTATGAACTACAAAGATAGACTTTAAGTGATTATAAGTCAAAGCACAACAAGTCAGATTTGGTCAAATGAAATAAAAGCAAAACGCATTCTAAGCTGATCTTAACACTTTCAGTGCCCTTTCAAACTTAGATGCTTCTCACCACAGGCTGGCTGGTTGCTCTTCAACCAGGCTCTCCCCTTGATCAGCGCTTCAGTCGCTTGGTGGTGATGTCTGTAGATGGAGATGGAAGAGAGAACCAGTGTCCTTTGTTCCTGTGAGGCTGGGCTGGGTTTGTCCGATACATGCCCTGATGAGGTGTGAACTGCCCCTCTGCTCTTGGGGAGTTTTTGCCTGGGCTTGCTTTAAGCCATGAGGGCACATTTTCAGCCTCATAACTATGTACATGAAATTACAACCTATAACATTACTATAACAACGATTACTATAAAATTACCATAACAACAATGCTCAGTACATCACGAGCCTTCCGAAGACACTCAACATGACAAATTTTGCATTAGATACCACACAGTCATATTATAAGGATGAACATGGGGGTGTAGGGTGTTCCCACGAGGTACAAAACGTCACAAATTTAAAGTAACATTAGAGTGGAAGGGTAAGAAGCTGAAGAGCATGCTTTTAGTATGATGATTTGGAGGTCTTCACAATATAGTTATTTAATTAATAGGATGTACTAATCCACTCTGCCTTCAGCCCTTATGTTTAGCTGAGGATACCATTACATTGTAAACAGGGCACTGTCTTAAATTATTAAAAATTTCCTTGAATAATTAGCTCCAAGAAAATAACCCTGTGCTATTTTTAAAATATTTAATGTACATTTCATCCTATGGTAGGATGGTTAATACCATAAGACACAACAATAATTCTTACTTTTCTAATCCTTCTCATCCCTAGTGGTGGTTGTCCCCCTTTCCTCATCAAGAAATAGTTGATTATTCTCTCTGCTGTATCTGTTCTGTGGAATAACAAACTTTTAGTAGCTCAACCTGGTAACATCTGAACTTAAATGCACTAAGGTTTTGAAAAAGAAATGAACTAAGCCCAATTTTTTTGTTACAAAATGTTGACAGTGATTTTGTTTGCAGCATATAACTAGTTTACTTTTGTTTTTCACATGGAACATATATCTTAACATGAACATTCCTTATCTAGTTCACCATATGAAAAGTGTATATCTAGTGATAAGCAAATTGTTAATATTGTTTTAAATACGCTCTTTTTGTTCTTAATCTTTTTTGGTTAAAATTACTATTGTCTGAGTAATTTCATGGTGGCATCCCCAAGGAAAATAAACCTTCAGAACCTCTCTAAGGAGAGGTGCTGAAAGGCTTCTGAAACTTCTATCTCCTCTCTGTCTTGGTTAAGGGGCTTGGACAGAGGGTTAAGTGTCCAGTGAGCTGTGTTGTCATCAGACTACAGAGAGTGATGACAAGGGAGAAGCTGAAAGACCAAGAAGGAGATGATAGTTAAGGGGGAGGGGAAAGTGTTTATAATAATAGGAAACTTAGTGTCAAATTAAATAACAATTTTGAGAGAATTGGGTGCACATATTGTTTGGCTCACCAACATGCCTAGACTAGCATGAATGTAAAATTAATATTGAGTTAATATATGGCTTTTTGCTTTTATTACTCACTGATTTGTTCTAAGTCTTAGTTCTTTGTATATAGTTTTCCCAGAAATCAGACGGAAGTGTGAGTGTGCTTTTTTCCCCTCCTTAGTAGACACAACAGCAGTGTTGTAGACTAGTCATTTTACTGGTATATTATACACCCTCTTTAAAAAGCTCTGTATAAAAGCACTCATTCAGTTATTTTTAATGAAACCTACACATAACCACTGTGGTTTGTCCGTCCCCCCCATCCTCCCGGCTTCTTATGTACTTTTTTCCTCCCCTTGTCACAGGAGGAGAATAATATACCAATTGCCCTAAAAACTGTTTTTATTTTCAAAATTATTTTAGTTTAGGATGGCTGCTATTGTTCTGACTGACTCTTTTTTAGGCATAAATTGACTCCAAAATTTCATTTTATACTTGTGTTTAATGTGTTTTTGTTTTTCCTCTCTGGTATTCAGGAATTCTTAAGCACCAAAGTATTCCAAGATTTCCACAGTTTATTGCTATTTGACAGACTATCAGATGTAAATTTTTTTGGCTATAGTCAGGGATTTAGGTATGCAACTACCATAATGAATTGATGTGTTATGGTTATATCTCTGGGTGAAATGCAAAAAATATATCCTATAAATGGAACAATGGATTATCAGCAATTTGACATATCTGTTGTGTGTTAAACTAGTGTTATTTTTTTGCATTCTTTGTATTGTTTGACTGTAGCAATAGTTTAAAATACTGCATAGATCAGGATATTCTGTAGTGAATTTACTTGCCGATCATGGGTTATATTTGCTTCATAGACTGGTGTGTAGGGTAGCCATAATGGAGGTGGCTTACATGTGGGTGTTATTTTGTTTAGTGTTTTGAATAAAATTGTGACCATTTTTAAATTTACATTAGTGTGTCTCTACCTTTTCATTAGTGATGTGCCCTGTTACCAATGAGTGTTGTGCTCAGGATGGATTGATTTAAATCACTAATTTTGATCAATATTTAAATCACTTAAAGGGAATCTTGATTTGCATTTGTACTTTTTAGTTACTTTCCTAAAGAAAGGTTGTGGGTAACCATTAAAACATGTTGATTTGCAATCAAATATAGCTTTTATGTAAATTTGATGGTACTTACTGTATCCTGTTGGTTAGCAAAATCTATACACATTTATTTAAGCAATTATATAACTTAGCAGTTATTCAGATTCTTAATTCTTACTCTTTTTGCTATGTTAAAAAATGGTGGATAATGCATTTCTTATTTACTAGAGTATCTTTTTTACTGGTGATTGCGTCAAGCTACATTTGGATGAAAATTACAATTCAATTAAAAATGCACATAAACAGCATTTTACATTTTTAAAAAAAATTGGTTTAAACAACCGCAACAACAAAACCTACCTTAAATGTTCTGTATGCATAAGGAGAGAAAGTAAGTTTATCAAAACATGCTTTGCATTTAAAATAACATTATCTTTGTTTAATAAATAATTATCTATAGTTAGTGAATAGAACTGATTTTTCTTGTCAACTTTTCCTTCAGGATTTTAGAACTACTGTAGTAGATCTCATCCTCTCACATTTAGTTTTTATTCATCAAGTGGAAGAGGAAAATAAGCTTTCCTGCTTTTTCAACTACCATTGGTTTCTTAACTTTGAGCGAGCTAGTCATCGAACTAAACTAGTTGAATAAGCTGAAATGAAGAAAACATTCTCTGCACCTGCAGGAGAGGCTTCTGCTGTCAAAAAGATGGCTTAGCACAACAATAAATTTATAATTCTGGGTGCTTATCAGGTGACTTTGACCAGCTCAGCACTTTGGCTATTTTTATAACTTCTGCAGCAAACATGTACTGCTAGAATGTATTTTAAATTAAAATGATTTTAATAGATTATAGTAAGTTTAAGCATTATCATTGGTTGTCAAACTTAAAATTTAAACACAATTTTCTTTTTTTAAATCTATTTAAATTAAGTATTTTGATATTTTTAAAATCCATTTTTATCCACCCCTATTGCGCATCTATAGGGAGAGAGTAACCACTATATCTTAATTTTAGTGTACACAGAGTGTAAAATTCCAGTTTGATGGGTTAATCTCTTTCAGGAGAAACACTGACACTTGTATATCTCCGTTTATCTAAAAGTTCTTGAATTCAAATGTAACCACGTAATTCCAATAAAATGCATAAGAAACATTAATATTTTTTACAACAAACCTAAAGGAGAGTCTCAAGAAACCTGTATTTGGAAACCTTGGTATAGTTTAATCAATGCAGTCTGAAACAGGATACTTTTTAAACCATCTAATGCAATAACTTTCACAAGGAAAACAGTATGTTCAAATTCAATGGTAACTTCAGTAGAAACTTTTTTCTGCTTTCTAGTAATCTTTATCTGTTACAATTTAAAATAAAATGTTAATACATTTCCAGCTTTCTTGGTGCATGAACATACTCTCTTATAACTCCATTTCCTATTCATTTTCCCCTTTCCATCTTTCTCTAGTCCAGACGTGGGCAAACTGTGGGCCACATCCGGCCCACGGGACAGTCCTGCCCAGCCCCTGAACTCCCGGCTGGGGAGCCTAGTCCCCGGCCCCTCCCCCACTGTCCCCCCCCTTTCCCGCAGCCACGCCGCTGCGCAGGCCGCACTCTGGCCCGCCGCTCCCGCTGGGCAGCGTGGGGAGCGCAGCTGGCTCTGGCCAGGTGTCGTGGCTGTGAGCTCCTGCTGCTGGTAAGGGGGCAGGGAGCAGGAGGTCCTGGGGGGCAGTCAGGGAGGAGGGGTTGGATGGGGCGAAGGTTCTGGGTGGTGGTGGTCAGGGGGTGGGGAACAGGGAGGGTTGGGAGTGGGAGTCCCGGGGGGCCTGTCAGGGGGCAGGGATGTGGATAGGGGGCGGGAAGGCAGTCGGGACAGGGAGTGGGGGGGGTTGGATAACGGGGTGGGATCCTGGGGGGAAGTTAGGGGTGGGGGGTCCCGGGAGGGGGTGTCAGGGGACGAGGAGCAGAGGGTCGTTGGATAGGGGGTGGGAATCCTGAGGGGGGGCTGTCGGGGTGTGTGTGTGGATAGGGGTTGGGGCAGTCAGGGAGCAGGGGGGTTGGATAGGGGGCAGGGGACAAGAAGCGGGGGGGGGGGTTGGATGGGTTGGGAGTTCTGAGGGGGGCAGTCAGGGGGTGGGAAGTGGGAGGGGGCAGATGGAGGCGGGGCCAGGCTGTTTGGGGAGGCACAGCTTTCCCTACCCGGCCCGCCATACAGTTGCGCAACCCCGATGTGGTCCTCGGGCCAAAAAGTTTGCCCACCCCTGCTCTAGTCCTAAAGGGAGAGAGTCATTTGAGTGCCTCTCAGGCCCGAGGCAGCCATCTTTCCCTTTATTTTTCTGTCTTTCCCCAAGTACCTCACATTCTTACCCGGTAGTAACTCCAGCGAAGGAGAGTGGTGGGATGTTGCTTCCCCTTGGCTAAGAGCAACCTTGCATTGCCTTCTAGTGATATTTTCTTCTCTGTAGATAATAAGAACAGTGCGTTCTAAATGAACACAACAGTTCTAAAATGTAGAAGCCAGATAAAAATGTGTGCGCGCACACAGCTGTCTAAAGACTCTTATTTTAAAAGCCACATTTGCCCTTCTGTTTCTGTGGCTACTTAAATTGCTTAGCATCTGCTTCATTTGCCTCTCCTTCTAATGTGACTCAATAATATTTGTCACTTGATTAAAAATGGATGTCTCATACTTCTTTACTTTTTATATAGTTATCTCGCAACATGTGGTACATTAGAGTAGTAGTAATGTTTACAATGTATATAGTGCTTCTCATACATAGATCCCAAAGCAATTTCCAAAGAGGTGGTAAATAGAGACACTTTAAAGAGTGGGAAGTTGAGGTGGAGAGAAGTAAAATGCCTTCCTTAAGGTTGCAGAGAGTGTCTCTGGAAGAGCTGGGAATAGCACACTAATTGTTGTTGTGTATTATTTGTATTACCATAGTGCCTAAGAGCTGGTCACATGCTAGGCACTGTGTGTGTGTGTGTGTATATATATATACACACACACACACACACACACACACACACACACACACACACACACAGAGTGTGTGTATACAGTATACAGTGCCTAGCATATATATATAGTCTCTGCTCCAAGAAGCTTACGATCTAGGTATAACACAAGCAACAACAAATGGAGATGGACAAGCAAGGAAGCACAAGGATCAATGAGACAATATTGGTTATTGAATAGGCTGCTGAGACCATGGGCTAACTGTTGTGAACATGTGTGGGGGTTTTGTCTTTTATCACAGCAAAAGAGAATTCTGAGGAGGGATTTGAAGGTGGATAGTCAGGTAGCTTTACAGATGTTCATGGGGAGTGCCTCCTAAATCTGTGGAACAAAGCATGAGGTGCCTGTTTGAAAATTTAACAAGTGGACAATGGAAGCTGGCATTTTGGGCCAATCAGAGGTGAGCATTGACAGCTCCATAGCGAATGAGAGATGATAGGGTAGGTATTGGTTGTGAAGGGCCTTGAAAGTAAAGTCAGGTTTCCTGACTGCCAGTGTAGTGTTCTATCCATTGGACATGGCTGCCTGCTTCCCCTAATGTTTTAATTATGCTGTCTGTTTATCCTGATCCCTCACCACAAATCTGATTATCTAATTGTCTTCAATGTAGTTGCATTTGTTGTCAGTTGCAATGCACAATATTGACTACTCTTCCTCCAAGCAATCACCAGGTCCATCCTTGTCTCATTCTATCCAAAAGGTACACACTAAGGGTATGTCTTCATTACCCACCGGATCAGTGGGCAGCGATTGATCCAGCGGGGGTCGAACTTTCGCGTCTAATCTAGATGCGATAAATCGACTCCCGAGCGCTGTCCCGTCAACTCCTGTACTCCCGCTTGGTGAGAGGCGCAGGCAGAGTCGACGGGGGAGCGGCAGCAGTCGACACACTGCAGTGAAGACACCACAATAAATTGATCTAAGTACGTTGACTTCAGCTACGTTATTCACATAGCTGAAGTTGCGTAACTTAGATCGATTTCCCCCCGCCCTCCCAGTGTAGACCAGGCCTAAGATAGTATTTCATTCATATGAATTGCAACCAGCGTCTTCATTGTTTACAGATACACCCCCCCGCATGTCAATTTCCTGCTCCCTCAGGCTCTCCTTACCTTGCATAAAGAAAACATACATTTCATAAGATTAACATTAATCTCACAGTAAATAGATCCTATTAGCTTCCCATGTTGTCTTTCTGCTCTTTTTCTGTTCTCTACCTCTACCCAGTGTTTTCAATGTTTTTGTTTTAAGAAAATACAGTATGAACTTCCCAGCCGTTTTTGAAATAAAAATGTGTTTAATTGCTGCTGCTTACAGAGCATTTTCCCTACCATATTTTAATTATGTAGTGACAAAATCATAATTCTGTAAAATGTGAATATTTTACATTTACAAATGAGGTAGTGGTATAAAAACATTTGCTGGCTCTTTACTAACTTGACAGCCTCCAAACATTTAAGTAAGTCTTCTTTTGGCACCACAACTTCTGCCTTTTTTTAAAGAAAAGCCTCCTATAATTATTAATGGCTGTCCTAGCATTTTATAGCACTGCGCTTTATTTCTCTGCATCGGGCCATGCTGAGTGTTGGTGAGAGAAGACTTCATTTCCCAGGCAAAAAAACTCCATTAAATGGGAGTTAGGATTGAGAGTACATGATGGTAATTTAAGGATAAAACTTCTTACAGGGATGTTTTAATTATCCTAAAACTAAGCATAATGAATCCAGGAAATTTAGCATTAACATAAAAAAAATGCATACGTGTTAAAGTATGAAATAGAATTAAGGCATCCAAACAACCTTAACTCGGCCCTGTGTGATGCTGTGCAATAACCCTATGATTATGATTAAGGCATTTTAGTGTTTGTGGTCCCAAATCAGATGGAACTACTTTAAGAACACATTAGGGTTTTACATATTTCCCCTTATGGTTTTAAGGATTAGATCCTAATAAAGCTATAGCTCCTTATCCTAAAACAAAAAAGTTGTTAAATTTTCCCATTCCCAGCTAATAAAGAAATCAATTTTAACATATAAACTGTAGTGCATTTGAACAAGACATGATGTGTTTGGAGGAAGTAAGCATTGCAAAATATCCTCAATTCCACTTCTCATTGATTCCAGCTAATTGTTTTCTTTTATCTAAGTTTCATTGATTTACTTGCATCCTGTTTGTATTAATTTGTATTGCTGTTTCTCTTTAGTGACTTTCATTTTAATTTCACTGTTAGTTAGTATTCTTTTCTGCTTCACTAAACTATATTTTGATCTGTTTTTATTGCAACTCTCAGTGAAGAAATCAGATGTTATATTTTAAAAAAGTATATGTAGTAAAAGTGCTGAATTTAGAGTACTAGAAAAGAAGTTTATTTTTATAGCATCAACTGTATGTTTTGTGCTTTATAGAAAGGCATAAGAACCAGTTCTCACTCATGAAAAATGTGCAGTCTGGCTTGGTGGGGCTTGGAAGTGACACAGAACAGTGATTGTATAATTTCAATTTCCCTTTTCTTAAAGGAATAAAGATTTAAAAGAAGTGACGCTTTTGTTAAGTGCTCACTCACAAGTGAAAGAAAAGGCGATTGGCTCCTTTAAGGGTCTCTACTGCATTTGGGTTCCACTTATCTGAGTGGAACCAAGGAGGGATCAGGAAGTGGCCAAACCACGTGATCAACAGTGTGCACTGTGGGAATGGGAGGATCTTTATGCCCCATGCATTTGGCAAGGAACTCTCTCATATCAGTTACCAATCAGCAGCTGAGGATGGCTTTAAACAAGATTGCAGTAGCTATTAGGGAAACTGAGGCGTGGTGTCCAAGATACACAGGCTGCAGCCATGAGGCTGGGACCTACAATAGAGGGACCCAGTACAGAGGGTGTCCATGGATATTGGGGGACGCCACAGTCAAGGGGTACTGACTCTCAGCCCACCCAGAAGCCAAATGGAGAGCTTGTGTATACTATAGACGCTATAATGGCATAGCTATGGTACTGCACATATACTGCTGTAGCACTGTCGTATAGACGCTTGCTACAACAGCTGAAAGGAGTTTTCCCATTGTTGTAGGTGAGAGCTCAGTTGAAGAAAGAATTCACTTGTCGACCTAGTGGTGTCTACATGGGGGCTTAGGTCATGGGTGTGAATTTTTCACACTCCTGAGTGACATAGCTAGGTTGATGTAAGTTTTAGCCCAGGCCATAAGAGGTAGTTGTCCTTGGGAGAGGAGCATGGTTAACCTGTGGAGGGGTTGGTTTGGGAGTTCCATAGAGAGGATATGCCATAGCCTGAGGGAGGAGGACTTAAATCCCTTTGCCACCGGACACTGAGTAATTGAAGCCCAGGTATTACAGCTTTATTAAAATGAGCTTTGCTTGTGGTGGGTCACCTAGATACACTTTTCTTTGCAGCAAGGGTGGTTTCAAGAAGACTCAAGCCCAGTGACGTAATTGCAGATTGGCTGGTAGGATAGGAGCATCATCAGCAGATGAAATACAGAAAGTTTTCTCCCCAGTAGGCTTTCTTGTCTGGAAACAGGTTAGAGACTGAAGTAGGTAGATATCTGTACTCCCTCTTGTTAAACTGGCAGGGTTGCAGGAGTTGGCTAGGAGGGTTGGGCCATCCAAGGAGATTACTTTGCATGAACTACAAGATTGGCCACCTTCAACTTCACACACCTTGGGGTGGGTATTTTACACTTGGCAGTAGGCTGCTTCCTCAGCAGACCCAATTTATTGAAGGGAAAAATAATACATGGAGGTTTTATTTTCCCAACAGTCAATCTTAATGCAAAAGGGTTTCCTGGAAGGGAGGATTGGATGCCAGAGTTGGATTGGAAAGTTGAGCGGTGCTCACTGGATTCAGAAAGGGATGGGAGCATAACCACATAGTAGCTCTCTCCTGTCCTTGTGGCAGTGGCTACCTGCAAGAACTTAAGTCGGGTCAGGGAGGAGAGTCAGGCAGTGGTCCACATTGATAAAGGCCAGCTCAAGTCACTTAAAGTCTGAGGTGGGTGGAATTTGATAGTTGGTACTGAGAGCCAGGGCACAGCTAGACCTCTGGAAACTTGGATCTTGTTTGGCCAATTTTGTCTGAGTGTAAAGTAGGTAGTACTTTAAATATTCAGGTGTATATATTCAGGGGGTGTTCTACTTCTCTATCAGGTTTAGTAAGGGCTTGAGCAAAGAGATTTTAAAAAGGTATTTGGAATTTAAGGATCTTAGAGATCTGAAGCATCTGATACCTTGACTCTGACTGTTAAAAACCAATTAAAGGATTGCAAGGTGCGTCAAAATGCTATAACAGTGCGCGGATTTGTTGGCGGGGCAGTCTCTATTAAGATTAATAAGGGATTCAGCAAGGAAGAGTTAAGATAGGGTTTGGAATTCAGCAGGGTGGATAAAAATCAATTTAAAAATAGATTTAAATCAGTTTTTTATTTAAATTACATTATTTTTTAAATAACAAAATCTGTTCTAGCAGGCATTGAACAGCTCCCAACGTAGTTACAGTTGGGGAGAAAAAAATTACGCTTATAGTCTCCGGTTTTCACATATTTATAGCTTTCTGGAACAATGACCTTTTGGCTGAAATTCCCTATGTTTAATGCCTTCCTGAAGATGGTTTGTTTTGTTTGGGTTTTTTGAGTAAGCAAAAAAATTATTTTGTTTTTTATCTGGCAATTGTGGAAAAAATTGTTGATCTCACAACTTTAATACTGCATTAATGCATCCACAGAATAGCTGCAGTATAGGTAGCAAGTACATGCTTGCACCACACTACACCATCTTGTCATTGTCTCATGATCGGAGAGGAAAACCAGTGTCTGCTCATTTATTGCTTGTCGTCTTTGCTGAGACTGCCAGCAAAGTTATCAAATGTTAGAATGATTTTTCTGATGTCACTGAAACCTCCTGACAAGAGTTTCAACTCAGAAATGACTCTGGCTGGATTTGAGTTTAGTGACTTGCAGGTGATCATCTGAGCTATCCTGACCTCCAGCAAAAGTTTTGGCATGGTTATTTTAAGTACTGTATTTCTAAAGGAAGAGGCAATCTAGGATGCAGAAAATATTCTTGATTAAGTTTAGTCTTTAGTTTGCTTTGAGATAAATATAACATTGCCTCTAAAAGCTAACAAAGTCCCTATTGTTGCAATGAGTTCCCCTGTGGAAGAGTTACAGCAAAGAATTAGATAAAGAATATCAGTTATGTCAGATACATTCTCAAATATTTTCTTCTTGGTTTTCTGCACATTTAAATACTGTGCCATTTATACCCTGACAACTTGTTTTGCTTTTTTTGATTGGTCTTTTTTTTTTTTACTATAACCCAATAAGCAGATGTCTGTTCATTGATTTCAGAACTTATATATTTAGTGCATTGAAGCAATAATATTTCTTTTTCTGATGTGTAGTTTCTTTTAAGGAAGACTAGATAGACCTGCTAACATGAGGAGTCCAGCTTTTTCAACATTTTCCCTCTTGAACATGATTAATATCAGACCTATCTGTTGTATGCTATTGCTCGTTATAACTGCAGCCTCTAGGGCAGCTATAATTAAGGTGGCATCAGGGTTTATAAATCAAACTTTAAATCCAGACTACTTACTCTGAACAGAAACTTGATTTTCAAGGTCTCAGTCTAGATGTGACTTTTTCTGCAAAAACTCTAGATTTATTTATTTATTTGCTGTGGTTATAGCAAACTACATGTGACATGTTAATTTTTAGGGTATAATAGCTTTCTGTTGAAAAATGACACTATTACTAGTATAAAATGGCTAGTACACATTTGCAGTAAGTACTTTTCATAAGGCGTGTAGAAGTGGGAACGGTAGCAAGCTTCAAAGTTAGGGTTACATAGTGGTTTAATTTCAAAACCCATTTTAATTCATTTTCTAACAAAGCTTTTGAACGTAGTCTGTGGCTAATGGTGAATTTTGCTGGAATGACTGCCCTGCACCTTTAAGCAGGGGCTGTGGAAGTATTTGACTGGTTGACCGAATGAAGGGAACTGCTTTATGGGAAGGGGAGATGAAGACAGCTGCAAAAAGGGTCAGCATGGTTGCTGACTCATCCCCTGGGAATGAGGGATTTAAAAGGGGCAGCCCTGTGCCTTAACCCTCTCTGTTGCATGGAGCAGGCTGAGGCGGCACCCTCCCTCTCCTTTAGGTGGTAAAATACCAGGTTTGGTCTAGAGCTGCTGTGGGCATAACGCTAGCTGCCCCTTTGTTTAGGGGGGCTGGGAGGGAGTTATTCTCTTGCCACCATATTGGCCTAGTGGCATTGGGTGTTTTTTGCCTTCCCCACAGCAGGTTCAGGAAGGACTCTGTTCATGCATGGCATGAAGGGCGATAGGCTATATGTCACAACTCATTATTTAAGCGTAGGGTGGATGTCCAGTGCAGGTACTGCATAGGAAAGATATACAGTAACCGGATAAATGGCTTGGAAAAGGACTTAAAAAGAGGTGTTCGGTAAAGGAGTGGGGTGGGGCAGTTGGGGACTCCCATGATTGGTACGGCAGGAAGCCAACCCCCATTATCCCTCCTACGAGGGTGGGGTGTGGATAGTAAGGTCCAAGCAATGGATTTGCTGGAGACACCTGGCTGGAAAAAGAGGGGGCGCTGGTAAAAGCCCACCAGGTAATTACAGAATAAACATGGGGTTACCTGCACTGTACACTTTTATCTGCCGGATAGTCCCAGACATCTTCCCAACAGCTTCCAACCTGCTGCCTCCTGGCTGGAGGTGACAGTTTGAAAAACTCTGTGCTAAATGGAAGGCAGAAATCTGGGGCACACATGACCCCGCATGCTGCCTCACATTGCACCATTTCTCTGCCCCTGCAGCTTTGTAATTGTCTTTTTGTGCAATACAAGTCACAACACCTGAAGATAAATCCTTGTGGGGTCACTTAATTGCTGCTTTGTTTGAGCTCGGGGGGAGGTGGGAAGGTTTGGAAACCCTGTAACCTGCTTTGTAGAATAGTATCCTGTTCCATATAAAGCATATTGAGTGCAGTGCAGATACGTATCCATGAGTTGAAAATTCACTACCTATGAGCACTTGAGTTTGCGAGTTAAAAACCTGCTTTTCTTTCTGAGCATTCATGCAAGTAAAATTTTAGTTCGAGAAGACAGAAGGGGTATGAGCATGGTTGAAGCAAATTTACTTTGGAATTTCAGTTAATGTTTTTGGGAATTGTGTTTTACAGTATCTTCCTATTTCTTGTGCTCATCCATGCAAAATATTGGTATAAATAAAAAATTGTTTGGGGGCACAATAGAGTATAGTTTTTGATGCTAGGGTATTATCATTGTATGCCTGGTTGTGTGAACCAACTCCAAAAATTATTTGAGTAATTTGATATTTTACAATAATAAATAGTAAAGATACTAATATATATATATTGTAAATTCAGATGAAACCCGGTAAAAAGATTGGGAAGGAAACCTAGCTAGCTGTTGCATTTTTGTTCACCCTGGGGGGTTAAAGTAAACTACTAATTCTGTGTGGAATAAAGCTGGCATTGTGGAGGATGCTGAGTTCTCTGACATCTGTTCGTTGCATTTTGCATCACTTAGTCAATTGTGTACTGGTTCATCAGTGTAGTAGAGGAAAAACAAATGAACTGAAGTTTAGCAGTCAACACAATATTAGTGTGTATTGAAGCAGATGGCAATTTAGAATACTTTAATTTCTGTACTTTCTGTAAGTATAGTGTTTAAAAAGACTTGCAAAGACCAACTCCCTTACTATTAGTACATTCCTGCCTGAAAATCTCACTTATGTTTCACTCTTCTTCCCCCCCCCCTCGACCACCCATTTGAAAGTTGTCCGAAGCACATGACTAGCCAGTTTACATCCACAGCATTCCTGATCTTAGCAGCCAGCCAAAGTGAATGCTGTAAATGCAATTTGTTGTCATCCTTTTAATATGCAGGCTCCACATTGAATGGAACTGATGAGATAACTGGCTCTGTGGATGAGGGGAAATCAGTGGACGTGTTATTTCTTGACTTTATCAAAGCTTTCGATACAGTCTCCCACAGTATTCTTGCCAGCAAATTAAAGAAGTATGGGCTGGATGAATGGACTCTAAGGTGGATAGAAAGCTGGCTAAATCATCGGGCTCACCGGGTAGTGATCAATGGCTCCATGTCTAGTTGGAAGCTGGTATCAAGCAGAGTGCCCCAAGGGTCGGTCCTGGGGCCGGTTTTGTTCAATATCTTCATTAATGATCTGGAGGATGGCGTGGATTGCACCCTCAGCAAGTTTGCAGATGACACTAAACTGGGAGGTGTGGTAGATATGCTGGAGGGTAGAGAGAGGATACAGAGGGACCTAAACAAATTAGAGGATTGGGCCAAAAGAAATCTGATGAGGTTCAACAAGGACAAGTGCAGAGTCCTGCACTTAGGACAGAAGAATCCCATGCACTGCTACAGACTAGGGACTGAGTGGCTAGGCAGGAGTTCAGCAGAAAAGGACATAAGGGTTACAGTGGAGGAGAAGCTGGATATGAGTCGACAGTGTGCCCTTGTTGCCAAGAAGGCTAACGGCATTTTGGGCTGTATAAGTAGGGGCATTGCTAGCAGATCAAGGGACGTGGGGGGAGGGATAGCTCAGTGGCTTGAGCATTAGCCTGCTAAACCCAGGGTTGTGAGTTCAATCCTTGAGGGGACCATTTAGGGGTCTGGGGCAAAAATATGTCTGGGGATTGATCCTGCCTTGAGCAGGGGGTTGGACTAGATGATCTCCTGGAGGTCCCTTCCAACCCTGATATTCTATGATCATTCCCCTCTTTTGGCATTGGTGAGGCCTCATCTGGCATACTGTGTCCAGTTTTGGGCTCCACACTACAAGAAGGACGTGGAAAAATTGGAAAGAGTCCAGCGGAGGGCACCAAAAATTATTAGGGGGCTGGAGCACATGACTTATGAGGAGAGACTGAGGGAACTGGGATTATTTAGTCTGCAGAAGAGAAGAATGAGGGGGGATTTGATAGCTGCTTTCAACTACCTGAAAGGGGGTTCCAAAGAGGATGGAGCTTGGCTGTTCTCAGTGGTAGCAGATGACAGAACAAGGAGTAATGGTCTCAAGTTGCAGTGGGGAAGGTTTAGATTGGATATTAGGGAAAACTTTTTCACTAGGTTACCTAGGGAGGTGTTGGAATCTCCTTCCTTAGAGGTTTTTAAGGTCAGGCTTGACAAAGCCCTGGTTGGGATGATTTAGTTGGGGATTGGTCCTACTTTGAGCAGGGGGTTGGACTAGATGACCTCCTGAAATCCCTTCCAACCCTGATATTCTATGACAGTACACAAAACATGTATATATCATATGCATTCCACTTTACAACTGCACATTTTTCAGTACACACAAGAACTAGTTGCAGAACTGCAGAATGCTCAAGGTTCTGCCAGTTTCCAGTAGTGAACTTTTAGGTTACATTGTATGTACAAAGAATTAATTGCATATTTTCCATTTTTTCCTAATTGACATTCTGAGCTGCTTTGTGCTTTTAAATAGTTGACTTATTTTTGAGAGCAAGCTACACAGCCCTTTGTCAAAATTTCTACTCTAGTGCAAAAACAACAACAAATTTATTTGGGCATAAGCTTCAGATGCATGGAGTGAACGTTACAGATGCAGGCATTATATAATGACACATGAAGAGAAGGGAGTACCTCACAAGTGGAGAGTGTTGACAGGGCCAATTCGATCAGGGTGGATGTAGTCCACTCCCAATAGATGAGGAGGTATCAATTCCAGGAGAGGCAAAGGTGCTTTTATGTTGAGGCAGCCACTCCCAGTCCCTATTCAAGCCCAAATTAATGGTGTTAAATTTGCAAATGAATTTTAATTCTGCTGTTTCTCTTTGAAGTCTGTTTCTGAAGTTTTTTTTGTTCAAGAATAGTTACTTTTTAAATCTGTTATAGAATGTCCAGGGAGGTTGAAGTGTTCACCTACTGGCTTTTGTATGTTACCATTCCTGATGTCCGATTTGTGTCCATTTATTCTTTTACGTAGGGACTGTCCGGTTTGGCCAATGTATATGGCAGAGGGGCATTGCTGGCCCATGATGGCATATATAATATTAGTAGACGTGCAGGTGAATGAGCCCTTGATGGTGTGGCTGATGTGGTTGGGTCCTCTGATGGTGTTGCTAGAGTAGATATGGGGACAGAGTAGGCAACGAGGTTTGCTACAGGGCTTGGTTCCTGGGTTGGTGTTTCTGTAGTGTGGTGTGTAGTTGCTGGTGAGTATTTGCTTCAGGTTGCGGGGTTGTCTGAAAGCGAGGACTGGCCTGCCTCCCAAGATCTGTGAGAGTGAGGGATTGTTTTCCAGGATAGGCTGTAGATGGTTGATAATGCGCTGGAGAGGTTTTAGGTGGGGGCTTTACGTAATGGCCAGTGGTGTTATGTTGTTTTTCTTGTTGGACCTGTCCTGTAGTAGGTGATTTCTGGGTACCCGTCTCACTCTGTCAATCTGTTTCTTCACTTCCCCAGGTGGGTATTGTAGTTTTAAGAATGCTTGATAAAGATCTTATAGGTGTTTGTCTCTGTCTGAGGGATTGGAGCAAATTCAGTTGTATCTTAGGGTTTGGCTGTAGACAATGGATCGTGTGATGTGTCCTGGATGGAAGCTGGAGGCATGTAAGTAAGTATAGCAGTCAGTAGGTTTCCGGTATAGGGTGGTGTTTATGTGACCATCACTTATTTGCACTGTAGTGTCCAGGAAGTGTATCTCTTGTGTGGACTGGTCCAGGCTGAGGTTGATGATGGGGTGGAAATTGTTGAAATCCAGGTGGAATTCTTCAAGGGCCTCCTTTCCTTGGGTCCATATGATGAAGATGTCATCAATGTAGCGCAAGTAGAGGAGGGGCGCTAGGGGACGAGAACTGAGGAAGCGTTGTTCTAAGTCAGCCATAAAAATGTTGGCATACTGTGGGGTCATGCGGGTACCCATAGCAGTGCCACTGACTTGAAGGTATAAGTTGTCCCCAAATCTGAAATGGTTGTGGGTGAGGACAAAGTCACAAAGTTCAGCCACCAGGTGTGCTGTGGCCTCATCAGGGATACTGTTCCTGACAGCTTGTAGTCCATCCTCATGTGGAATATTGCTGTAAAGCGCTTCTACATCCATGGATGGCCAGGATGGTGTTTTCAGGAAGATCACCAATGCATTGTAGTTTCCTCAGGAAGTCGGTGGTCTCTCGAAGATAGCTGGGAGTGCGGGTAGCGTAGGGTCTGAGGAGAGAGTCCAATTAGCCAGATAATCCTGCTGTAAGAGTGCCAATGCCTGAGATGATGGGGCGGTCCAGGGTTTCCAAGTTTATGGATCTTGGATAGCAGGTAGAATACCGCTGGTCGGGGCTCTGGGGGTGTATCCATGTAGATTTGTTCCCATGCTGTAGCCGGGAGCTTCTTGAGCAGATGGTGTCGTTTCTTTTGGTATTCCTCAGTGGGATCAGAGGATAGTGGCGTGCACAATGTGGTGTTGGAGAGTTGCCTGGCAGCCTCCTGTTT
The DNA here is from genome assembly GCF_028017835.1 of Emys orbicularis. Classification (NCBI taxonomy): domain Eukaryota; kingdom Metazoa; phylum Chordata; order Testudines; family Emydidae; genus Emys; species Emys orbicularis. The sequence continues at coordinate 114,161,744 of NC_088685.1, forward strand.
ATAATCCGACCTGTTCATTATGACTACAGCACTTCCTTTGTCAGCCCCTTTGATTATAATGTCAGAGTTGTTTCTGAGGCTGTGGATGGCATTGCGTTCTGTATGGCTGAGGTTATGGGGCAAGTGATGCTGTTTGTTCACAATTTCAGCCTGTGCATGTCTGCAGAAGCACTCTATGTAGAGGTCTAGTCTGTCATTTCGACCGTCAGGAGAGTCCATGCAGAGTTCTTCTTCTTGTAGTGTTGGTAGGAGGGTACCTGTGGGTCAGTGCACTGTTCAGAGGTGTGTTGAAAATATTCCTTGTGTCGGAGACGACGAAAAGGCTTCCAGATCACTGCAGAACTGTATCATGTTCATGGGGATGGTGGGGCAGAAAGAGAGTCCATGAGATAGGACAGACTCTTCCGCTGGGCTAAGTGTGTGGTTGGATAGATTAACAATATTGTTAGGTGAGTTGAGGGTACCACGGTTGTAGCCCCCTGTAGCATGTAGGAGTTCAGATAGTTTACTGTCCTTTTTCTTCTGTAGAGAAGTGAAGTGTGCATTGTAAATGGCTTGTCTCATTTTTGTAAAGTCCAGACACATGGAAGGTTGGTTTTGTATGAGAGTGTCAGGAGAGTCCATGCAGAGTTCTTCAGGATGCTGATCAGGTGGTTCCTCAGTTTCTTTGAGAGTGTGTGGCACAGTCTCTCACCATAGTCAGTGTAGTATGTCGACTGCAATGGATTTTTACCTTCAGTCCATTTGGTATGATGTCCATCTGTTTGCACTTGGAGAGGAAGATCATATCTGTGCGAGTTTTTTGTTGAGGTTGATGGATTTCCACTCCCTACGGCTAAATTTAGTGCCTTGCATGGTGTCAAGTATCATGGGATAGCCACGTTAGTCTGTATCCACAAAAACAACAAGGAGTCCGGTGGCACCTTAAAGACTAACAGATTTATTTGGGCATAAGCTTTCGAGGGTAAAAAACCTCACTTCTTCAGATGCATGGAGTGAAAGTTACAGATGCAGCATTATATAATAACACATGAAGAGAAGGGAGTACCTCACAAGTGCAAGCTTGCTTTCTGGGCTTCTTCACACAGAGCATTTGTATTCTTCATTGCTTTTTTTTCTTCATTATTTTTCTGTAAGTGTGTTTCTTTCTCCTGGGGTGGAAGAAAACCCTTAATCTTTTTTTATAAGTGAAATTGTGAATTACATTAATTTAAACTTGAAATTGGTGGTGTGAGAGAAACTTTTGAAACGTATTGTTGCAAATTCTAAACTAAAACAATTGAAATACTTGGTGTGGAGACAGAGAATCTCTGTCATTTGTCTGTTGATATTCATTCTGGTGGCTTAGTGCTATTTGCAAAAACCCTTTGTTGCAAATATTTTTGTTGTTGTTAGTGTAAACCCAGGAAATCATAGCATACAAAGCTTGATCATTTTAATTGTTACATTACTGGTGATGGTGCTGCTTAATAGCTTACCACTAATGATATTTGGATATGAACCAGTAACTCAGCTAGTAACTTTTACCAGACTTTTTCAGTATATCAGACTTTATACAACTCCGTTTTCTCAGCAGTAGATGTTCAGAAATAGCTCTGAACGCAATTATACGTACATGATTGTGGGTTTTTTCTTTATACTTTTGGATGTGCCAAATCAATTTCTATTTGAGGTTTCTCATTTAATTCTGTTTCTATTATATAACATCTCCAGAAAGTAAGAGTGCCTCACCACCATCCATTTTATGTACTGAATAAGTCAATGGTCCTCTGGATAAAATGCTATATGCCCATGTAATTAAAGACTGTTCCATTCTGCTCCATTGTGCATACACACTAAAGTTGTACAGACAATCTTAATTTTGGTATTTCCTGAGTTCTGATTTCTTGACTTTGCAGTCTTAACATTTTTAATGTAGTTTTTTGTGTGTAACTATGTAGATTTAAAAAAAAATAAAAGCAAATTCTATTATTTGCAACTGTAATGATCTTCACAGTCCACCCTCACATCATAAATATCATCAAGGTACCTTGGACCTTCAGTACTTTAATACAAACCTCTACTGCTGAGGTTAAAGTAGTAACTACATTAGCTAGCAGAAGAAGACTATTATCCTATATGAACTAGGCATTAGTGGAGCACATGGAACACACTAAAACAGTGTCAGAATGTACTATGCTTGAGGCAGGCTGTCAGCCATGTGACTTTTTAGTGGGGCATTAGACCTCAATTAATAATAAAGGTTACAACTACACTGAATCAACACTGATCAGTAGAAGTGTATCTAGACATCAGTTTTCTAGTTACCAGCTCTGTGCACCACCTCCTTGGGCACAGGGTATTTTGATGGGGAAAAGCATCATGATTTGCCTTTGTTTTCTCCAGAGGCTTAGTGCTCTGAGTTGCCGAAGCACGAGACTGGAGCTGTGCATGACCTGTACTGATGGAATTTTGATGCTTTTGGCAGCAAAACACAAAATAAAAATAGTGATTTTTTTTTTGACTATTTATAACCTGGCCAGATATGACTGGATTGTCACTGGGTCTTTCTGGTGCCAGTCCTGCAGCTTTTCAAAAAATGTTTGGAAGAATTTTTATAAGGTAATGGGTTGGCAGTGTTAATATAGGGGTAATTACTGCTATCCCTATAGTACCTGTGATAAATATTCAGTGTTTGTAGAGTGTTTTTGAGATGTATAGTTCTATGTAAGTGACAAACATATATTTTTTTAATACAACCTTCTTTCAGTAGTTAGCATAGTAGTGGATGTGTGGATATACACCTCTACACTGATATAACACGATCCGATATAACACGAATTCGGATATAATGCGGTAAAGCAGCACTCCGGGGGGGCAGGGCTGTGCGCTCCGGCGGATCAAAGCAAGTTCAATATAATGCGGTTTCACCTATAACGCGGTAAGATTTTTTGGCTCCCGAGGACAGCGTTATATCGAGGTAGAGGTGTACTATTGTTCCTGAAGAACCTGTTAAAAGATAAATAAAAGCTTCTCTGATAACTTTCACGAATGCTAAATCCTCCTTTTTTGTCTTTTGGGAGCAGAAAATATTATCCTAACAGTTTAATTGACTGTCTAGGAGTATACCAGATTCTGTTGTCAGACCATTCACACTGGAAAGACTAAGATTATTTTTGCTGTGAGAAAGGAAAAGACAATCCTGTTTTTAAATAAGACATTTATAACGTTGTAGTGAGATTAAGAACTCCCATTTTTTACAATCTCTTATCAATTAACAGTCCATGTGTTTCTTTGTGAAATAACTAGTGTTTTTCTCTTGGCTGTTCCTTCAAAAAGTTGACATTTCATGAGGTTGTGGCGGTAAACTGACTTTTATGGTACCAAGTGTCACTTCAATACTACAGTCGTGGGTGCTCTATGAAACCTTTAGATGTCAAATTAAGTTAGACAAGAATAAGAAAGGAACTAATTGTGGCTATCTTATTGTGATGCAAGTTTTCTGCACCATAGCTGAATCAAATTAGGAAGTAATTATGATTGAACATTCAAACAGTGTTATTTGGAGCTTCTAAAGAGTTAAAACAGATAGGAATTGCTGTACTGGCCCAGATTAGCTCTCTGTGTACTGTAAATGACTACCATCAGAGACAGGGGTCATCAGATGCTTTAGAAAGTGGTGCACAAAACCATTACTGGGCAAATATTGAACAATTTTGTCCACAGGGAAAACTTCTTTCTGCCCTCAAGCAGTTAGTAGTTGGCTTATGCCAGACTTCTTAACTTGTCTAAACCTTCCATATAATTGATGATGTCCATATAAATGATCTTTTCTTGCATCTTTTCCTCAATTTTCTGTGGCCAGGGGGTTCCACAGGTTAATTAAATTAAATTGAAAGGGAACTAAAGACTGAAAAAAGAATTTTAACAATATGTAATGTCCTCTTGTTTTTGTATTAAATAGGATTGCCTTGTTTTCCTTTTCCATACCATTCTTTATTTTATATATCTCTACAGCATTCCCTCTTATTCACCTCCTCTCTAACCTAAACAGACCCAATATTTTGATCTGTCCTTGCATGGAATTCTTTCCATTCTTGTAGTCATTATATCTGCCCATCTTTGGCTCTCTTTTTTCTTTCTGCTATATCTCCTCTGAGATGAAGTGACAAGACCCGAACACAGTATTCAAGGTGGTGTTCCACCGATATATTACATATGATAGTGTTATAATATTTTGGCCTAAGTTCCATCCACTGAAGAGCCCCTTTGATTGTTTCTCTAACCCTAAACTGGAGTAGGAGGGTCAGACTGTTACTGGAGAGCATAAGAAGACTAGAATTTCCTTCAAAGAGAGCTCTCAAGTAATCTTTTAAATACTAATTTAAACATGGCCCTGCATTTCTTCACTGATTGGTTTGATTCGTCTGCCAGTCTTAAGGTGCTCTAGCAGCTTTTTCTATTTCCTCACTGCTCTGTAACTCAATGTGAGATAGTGGAAAGGGCTAAAGATCAAAATTAACTAGCAAGTAATGTTTTTCCTACAGTTCTGCAAGGCACCAAAGAGGAGGAATTTTTATTTCTTAAGGAAAAAATAAAGGACTCATTGAGGAGTAAGTCTAGGTTTCACCTTCTGTGGTTTAGTCCTGGGTTTACCTCAATCCCACCAATATGAAAGCCTTTCAATCCTCCTCTGAGAATAGAGAGGGTCACAGTGACTTCACAACTGCCATAATACCTCATTGTCCTTTGAAATTACAGTACTTCTTTGCCATTCCCTTGCAAACTTTGAGACTTCCTCAGCCAAATTTGTGAAAAGTTTAAGTAATAGTTTTTGAACATCGTTAAGATGGGTCTGAACTTATATTCTAAATAAGAACAACAACAGGAATAAAGTGTCTGATCTGCATTTTGAAATGGCTTTGTGATTTATAACCTTTCTGGTTATTACAGGAGCATGTTTTATAATTGGTAGTAATAATACAAGCACCAAATTTCAAAGCTATTTAGCACCCATTCACAAACATCAAGTGTTTTATAATATTCATTTTACTAATTTTTTGTTACATACAACAGTTCTTCCTTAATAGCATTGTCAGTTTTGGTCGGCCAGGAGTTGAATGCTACTGCCAACATGACAGTGAATCTGCAGTAATCCAGCTCCAGTTCCTGATTAATGAGGTTAGTAAAGAGTTTAATCTTTACTGTAATTCAAAAAGAATTTACATCGTATATTTAAGGCTGTGTTTTAAAGCATTCGAATACAAATAAGAATATGAATTATTGTTTCATATATTTAATGAGTAGTGATAATATATAAGGACAATGAATAAGTTAACTTTTTTTCTTGCTCTGTTCCAAGAAAAAAATACAAGTGTCCAAAAATAAATTATTACTAAAGTAATTTTCTCTTTGGGGTACTTTATCACAGTAAACAAGATAATAGTGTTGTTAATTTTTCTTAGAAAAACTATGGTCAAACATTGCAGAATGGATAAGCTCGAAAGCTTGTCTCTTTTATCAACAGAAGTTGATCCAGTAAAAGATATTACCTCACTCATCATCTCTCTTTCTAAACATTGCCGAAGCTATTTAGTCTGACCTTTATTAAAAAAACATTGTGAATTGAGTAGCTACACATGTGGAATTTAAAGGGACACCATTAAAATGAAAGATACATTAATCTCTTTTAAATGACATATCTACACCTGCTCCAGAAACACATGGCCAAGTTTTGTGGCTTCACAATTCTGAGTTTTAATTATTTTTTGCTTTCTCCTGTTGCTTAGTTCAAACAGAGGAAACTAACAAAAATGCTGTCATATGCGAGAAGTAAACAAGCTGGAAAAATAAAAATATTTGTTTTCCTGTAGTCTCTTAAATAATGTACTCTGAGGTGTAATTTGTAAGAGTTAGTAAGTGTGAGCATTTTCAGACAGAACTGTTAGTTTAAAAAAAAAACTTTAATTTATCAATTTTGTGTTAGTTTCAAGAATATTCATAAAATGTGATACAGTAGTTCTGGGATCTTATGGAACAAACTACTGTTTTCTTAAGACATTGATGTAAAATCACTAACAGTTATAAGGGATATAAAAAAACTAGTCTTCTAAAAAGAAATGGTAAATATTTTTCTAAATACTCCATCAGGAATATCCCCAAAAGCTTCATTACTTTCTACAAAGCAATATGTGACTTATTTCAGAATTAGGCATTTTTTCTGTGGTGAAATACACATTGTATATTGTATTTAATGTGATCCAGTAGCTTAAAATATGTACCTTCTCAATAAATAAAACTGGTACTCATTTCTATGTTTTATTAATGTTCTTATTACATTTACCCCAAAAGTAAATTTTTAAAGTTGAAGCTGTTCCTTTAAGTAGTAGTATAAATTTGTTATAGCACTTTTCAGTTTGAATCGTGGTCTTGCTATAAAATTTCTTCACATTGATATTGGTAAACAAGTTTGTGGAAACTAAATATTATACAAGTGAAAGATAGTATAAACTTTTTAAATGTAGACGAACATCTGAATGATCCTTTTTCTCAAGGGAGCTCTTGTGAGTGCCTTGGCTGATGACACCTTACACCTATGGAATTTGCGTCAGAAGAGACCTGCTATACTTCATTCACTCAAATTTAACAGAGAAAGGTAAGAATTGGGTCATAGTCACCTGCGTATGTATATATTAAAAAGTATATGGAGTATGTGTATGTAAGTGTATGTAATATGTTTTAAAGAACAGATTGATGAACTGCAAACCATCTCAAGAATATCTGACCTAAACTGCTACAGATTAAGGTTCTGGTCCTACAACTGACTGCGTGGACTTGAGTTGCAGGATAATTGGGACCTAAGTTAGTTTAAATACATTAGTATTTCTACTTGATTCAACACCCTTTTATTTTCTGCACAGTTACGTACAGCTCAATTGTCTGACAAGAATGTGTGCTAAAGATAGTCACCATGATCAAAATTACTTATAGCCTGATCCAAAACACACCGAAGTAAATAGAATCTTTTCATAGAGTCAATGGGCTTTGAATTTGACACTTCATAATCAGTTGTATTTACATGTTCGGTGTATCAGAGTAACACTGGTACTAAAAATATTTTTAGTGTTACTAATCTCATTAGATGGTTTAAATTATCCTTATGTGAGACATTGAGTTGGCTTTCAAAGTGGGATTTCATTTTTTTATTGAAAAATCCAAAATATGTATTGGAGAAAAGTAGAAGGGGGTGATAAACTTCCTTTGAAATTAAAAGGAGTACAAAAATTGAAAATTTGTGGCCTAGAAAACTAGACTGTCATTGATTATTGAAGTGCTATTCCTAAATTTTTTAAGTGTTATGCAATGCTAAAGGATGCCTAAGTGGATTGGGTAAACATTCTATAGTAGTTCATTAATTTTGCTTTGTGCTGTGAGAGGAGCCGAGATAGTTGGCTTCCTGATTTTATAGTAGACTAATATTTTTGTTCCAAAACTCATTTAGGAGAATGTTATGATTAGCCCAGCATTCCTCATGTTTGGGCTTGCACTAAGGACAGCAGCAGCCTCTTGTATGGAGATCCTGAAGAAGAATAAAGGGATTTGGACTATGTAGAAACCCTACAATTCAAAACTGGAAAAGCTCACACCTTTGCTAAAGAGAATTTAATTATAGCTTCTAATAAGATGAAAAGATCATATGCGGAAACTTTTTAAAGAGTTTAAACCTGGTCTGGTTTCAAAATCCTGGAAGAAAGAAGGGGAGGAGTCAAAGCTATATAAACCTTTTGGAGGGACCCTATACAGTACTGACACAATAAATGAAGTTCTGTATAGGATACAGTTGGGTCCCAGGACTAAGCCCAAAGTTATCCCTAAGGACTATTCAAGGTGGGACATGATTTCAGCATGGCTGTCGCCTGCAACTGAGAATGTTGCTGTGGAAGTTGAGGGTGGAAAATTCAGAGTGGTGAATTCCCGATTAGAACAAAATGGTCATGTTCTGTGTCAGCCAGTAAATTCCACCGAAATAATAGACATGCTTCAAGGGCTCGTTGAAAGAGACCACTGCCATCCCACCCTGTGGTTGATTTTCTTTCAGAGAAGTACACAGAAACAGACAGAGAAGGAAGCTGGAATCCGGCTGGACAAGCAGTATGTGAGAAGCATAGAGAGAGGGCTTTTGGGTCTAGTGCTACCTAAAAAATGTTGGGGTTGTAAGCAAAGACACTATATCCTATTATTTGATTCCTTCTGGGATTACAGGGAGCAGGACTTTGTACATTATTTGTAAATAAGATTGCATTAAAGGTACCTATTTCATCATTACTTTCTCCTCTTAACTGGAACAACTAGCAAGACCCTGAATTTTTGGCTAGCCTCTTGGTTCAAAATACAGGAGAAACCCAAAGAAAATGGACATTAACTTGGCATTGGAACTGTTACAGCCATTTCTAGTAGTGTGCATTGCGAATGGCAATCCAGCCAGCAAGGGTGAAGGGCTGTCACGGAGTCCCCAGGCGATGCTCTGGAACTGCTCCCTACGAAGCCAGTCAGGACTCTGGCGAAGTCTCCTCTCTGTGAGCAGACTGTCTCCAGGGCAAGAAGCTCACACAGCTTCCACCTTCCTGGGTCTGACCTTGGAGCATTCAGCGTCCTCTGCACTTCCCACAGCGAGTCCGCCCAGGCGAGGTCCTGGGGAAGCCAGAGGGTCCTGCACCCCAACTTTGCAGTCAGACGTGACTCTTAGCCAACCAGTAAACAGAGGTTTATTAGATGACAGGAACACGGTCTAAAACAGAGCTTGTAGGTACAGAGAACAGGACCCCTCAGCCGGGTCCATTTTGGGGGCCAGTGAGCCAGACACCCACGTCTGCACTCATTTCACGTCCCCAGCCAGCTCCAAACTAACTAACTCACCCTCCAGCCCCTCCTCCTCTGGGCTTTGTTCCTTTCCCGGGCCAAGAGGTCACCTGATCTCTTTGTTCTCCAACACCTTTAGCTGTCTCCTTACAGGGGGGAAGGGCCCCGGCCATTAGTTGCCAGGAGATAGTGTTGGCCATTTACGTGCACTGGCCCTTTGCTCTGCAACAATCTCACCCCCAAACACTTAAGAAATGCATAGGGGAAACTGAGGCACCCTCACAGTATTCAGAGGAAACATTAAGAACAGTCCCACTTCGTCACAAGGGCTTAATCTGTTCTTTCCTTCCTGTCCCCTTCCCATATTTGAGAGGAAACAGTGTTGCTAGAAAACTGAAAATCAAGATTCCTGAGTTTGAATCCTGTCTCTTCCACTAATTGACTGTGTAGTCTTGAGCAATCTACTCATCCTCTGTAGTAGTTTATCCATTTGTCAGATGAGTATGCTAGTACTGGTGTTAGAAAGAAGATGGAAAACTGAATGGTTATGGGCAGGTCTACATTACCACTTAAGTCGATCTAACTTATGTTGCCCACTTCGCGTCCCCCACCCTGAACAGCGCAAGTTTCATGCTATCCGCACCAGCGCTATATTGGCAGGAGATGAGACAATTTGATTGCCTCTTGCTTACTAAATACTAGTTCCTGTTTGGACGACGGAATTTACAGTTTGTCTGGTGTTGGAATCTCCTCTCCTCTTTTTTTTTTTAACAGTATACTTTATTATACTTTTTTATACTTTATTTTTTTGTTACTGAGTTCAGTTCTGCAATTGGAGGTTTTACATCACCATGGATTTAATGTAGTGACTTATATGCAGGTAAAACCTCAGTCATACTGAATTCTCGTATTTTAGGTAAGAAGTGTTTGTATTTTGGGTATTTTTTTATCTCCTGCTAAGATTGTGAGGGTCCTGAAAGTAAATAACAGAGTAGGCATCCAAGTTTGAAAATTCTGGCCATAAAGTTAATCACCTAAATTCATATTCAGATACTTTAATCAAAGTGGCCAGATTGTCAAAGATTCTGAGCTTCTAATTGAAAGGTCTGTAGATTAATACCTTTCGTAGCAAATCTGATAATATAGGAAGTTTATTTGTTGGCATTTAGTTTTAACATATTATACTTCTACCATTTAAAGTGCTAGATATCCCAGGGACCTCCACTAGTGCCAAGAAATAAAAATTCCCTTAACGCTCTTGAATCGGGTTTCCTATAAAATACTGTAAAGAGTCCACAGTAAATTCACTGAAGCATAAGAAGTCTGTGTATAAACATGAATCTACAATTTCCAAATGTAGTCCAACTTTCTGAAGTTTAAGCTGAGTCAAACTGAATCTAGTGAATTTTCCCATCTTAGTTTCCTTTTTAGGCAAAGTGTAGAAAACTAAGTCACCTTCATAGTCCCTTTTGTGTCCAATCTCCACTTCCTCAGTTTTCTCTCAATGCTGATCATACATAGCTGCTTCATCAGGATGCCAATCAAGATAGTTGTCTATTACACTGATTCCAAAACCTAGCCTAGAGGCTATGCACACATATCCCAATTCTCAAAAATACTGTTTTTGAGGCAGATATTCCCTTCTACTCCATAAAACGAAAACTTACCCATTTATTTTGTAAAAATTCTGCTGCTGCAAACATGGTATTTCAGACCATGCAGAATTCTTGATGTCTCAAGAATAGGATTGTTTAGTTGGATAATTTGATAGAACTTTATAGCAACACAATAACTGGCAAGAAGGCTTAGAAATAAACTAATGTAACTATAGGTTGAACTGAGCCAATATCTTCAACCACTGTCTTTAATAAAAAATAAAAAAAAATAAAAACCTGTCAAGATCTCTGCCCTCTAGTTAATTCTGAAGAACCCTTGTTATACTTAAGTTTAGAATTCAAATTTTGTCCTGGCTATCAAATGAACTGGTTTTCATTGAGATGAATTTACCCTTTCATTAGGACTATAGCTGACTCATATTCTAAATAAGATTGATGGAGACTTTTGAGACTTCAGTCTCTTTTCCCGTTGCAGCAAAGGATTCCTGCATGATACTTTACCACTTGTATTACTCATAAGTATCCCAAATGATGATGATTGAAATTGAAATATACAATACTTTCTTTCTACATATGTATATGTACAGGTGTATGTGTATATAATACACGTGTATGTGCACATGCATTTTAAAGTCTATATGTATGCAGTAAAAATATTTAAAATATTTGTACATTGTGCACAAAGACACCAAGTACAGTTTTACTAGTTAGTGCTGGGGAAGTCAGACTTCTATATTAAAAGCAGCTGCTTAGACTAACTGTCATGAAGGTTAATTTGCATGTTAAATCATGTTTTTGCTGTGTCAGTATATAAAAACCTTTTTACTGTGTCATGTGGCGTGTAAAGTTCTTATTGCAATGAATTTGGAAATAATCCCATTACTCCTATCCAGTAACTACTGCTTAGCTCCTTAACTTTAATGTACTTAGTCCCTTTTTCATTTTAAATATGCAAATGCTGTGATGAAAATGAACAGAAATTATGGTAAATGAAAAATTTTGCTTGGTTAGCTTGGCAATTTAGGATTAAAAAATTCAACCAATACAAAATAATTTACATTAGTATATTTTCAAACTGTAAACTTGAACCAGTATTTGTTGACATCATTCAGATTACAGTACATGTGAATATCTAAAAGGCAACTTTATTATTGTTTAATGTTTGTTTTTGAAAGATCAAAGGCATTTTACATGTAAATTGACAATGACCTAACTGTATGATGTAACAAGTAATTACATGAGTTTAATGACTCTCTGCAGTTTGCATTTTAGAAATGCATCTAGTTACTGTGAATGAAAAACAGTTCCATAGATCAGTGTTCTCCATTGATTAAAATATTATCACTCTGTCCTTCAACAAAGCAAGGGAGTAACCTGATGAATAGAAGTTTTGATTTGATTGGTTTGACAAGCAATTAAAGTGTGATTTACTGTAGGGAAATTAAAGGAGACTTGTTTTTTTTAATAAAAAAACTGTTAAAGAATAAGTCTTATCTATTTGGTACTTTACATAAGATTTCCATAATATGCATAAAATACAATTTTTAAAAAGCTAGTACAAATATCAGTGATCCTCCTTTGAGACTTCCATAATGAAGTTGTTCTTTTCAGTAACTGTCTCTTGTTATAATTAGTGTTTTGATATGTCTTGTGATGGGATCATGATAAACATTTTTCTTAAGTAACTTTGACAGTTTATCAGAGGCATATGGTATGCAACTAGCAAAGGAAATCCTTGGAGCATGTTTGTAAATTTCTTCTCAAGTGATCTGCCTGTCACTGTTAATATATTCCAATCCACAATTATGCAAATTAGGTTTTAAAATTCATTAATGTAAAATAAGGAAAAATTAATATAGTAAGTTTATTTGGATTGGTGCTCTGTGTCAGTGGTGCATTAGTTTTGTTTCCTGGCTGCTATGTTTTTAAATAGTCAAAAGTATATCCATAAAGATAGATTTGACAAGTATGCTTGGTCTTGACCCTAAACACAAATCTGTAGGTAACCTTTTTTCTGTGTTTTCGGGGAAGGAAAGGGCTAGGATGTTCTTAAAGGTGTTAAGCACTAACATATTTCAACTATTTTGATTTATCCAATCTAAAATTTTTTAGTCATGTTAAACATCAATATTCAAAATTGAAACATCTCACAGCCGTACCTACCTTATAAATACCTCTGTGTTTGGAAGATTTTTCTGGTCAGAAATAAAAAAACAGAAGGAAAAAATAATAATTAATTGTACTCTGTTGATTTGCTGAAAGGCACATTCTCAGGCATAGTTTTTCAGGTAAACAAAGAAACTGTTTTATTTTATTTAGTGGATATATGCCAGTAGTGAGAGCTAAACATGAAAAGAAAATGGTTGTCCATTGAAAGTGTGCAGACTGTGTTTAGCTAGAATTCTTTCAGCTCTTCTTTTGAGGCTAATATCTTCATCTCCCTTTCCCAAAATCCAGTTTAAGTGAGTTGAAACTTAGTGGTATGCAAGACAACTCAGTTATCTGAAAAGGTTGAGAGCCACTGATGTAGAACATGTTGTGATTATAAAGGCATGGATAACTAGAGCACAATCTACATCTAGATAAAAGGTTTGTGATGTTTTTTCCAAGTGCTAAATTGTAAGAGCGGTATTACAAGACACCTCCACCCACCCAAATTACATAAAAGAAAGAAATGTGGGGTGCTCTCCTGTAGTTACTGGTAGTGATACAATCTACACCATTTCTTTTGCTTGTTTTTCCCAATGCTAGATTGTATTTCATTTAGCTAGCCCATATCCAAGCCCAAATCTCATTCTGAAATGGAGCAAGGCTTTCCATTGTGCTGTTTAAGATGAATTTTAGGTCTTTAGAGAGCTTGGTTCACCAACTAACATGCAGCTGTGACATCCCAGCATTCTGTGATTCTACAACTGCTGAAATTCAGTGGAGCTAACCCATGGGGGTATAAAACATGCTACTACCAGGATGTATATTTTATGAGATGCTAGGTTATAACAATGTGTTACCAGACTACCTGCTAGTTCCTGTTCATTCTGATACATTGTGACATTTTCCACTGTGATGTGTTACCTTATTTCACTCTTATAAGTATTTCTTGTAAAGCACAAGACTCAGATTTCCAGCCAAGTTGTTTAGGATCTGCAGCATTGAGTTTTTTAAACAAAAGTTAAAGGCTCCCTGAGGAAATCACTAGAAAAAAGTAAACTTTCCAACAAATGTTAGATTATTCTATACATTTTTCTATTAAAAGTGTATTATATTAAACTACTCCCTAGAAATAGTATGGGAAAACAAATATACTTATCCTAGAGTTGACAAAAAAAAATCTCCCTTTCAATAGAGTTCAGAGGTTTGGAGTTAGTTAAATAAATAAATAAATAGGATATCTCCATTAATTTATTTTATCTCCTAGAACTGGAAGGGACCTTGAAAGGTCATGGAGTCCAGCCCGCTGCCTTCACTAGCAGGACCAAGTACTGATTTTTGCCCCAGATCCCTAAGTGGCCCCCTCAAGGATTGAATTTACAATCCTAGGTTTAGCAGGCCAATGCTCAAACCACTGAGCTATCCCTCCCCCTTAGAAGTGGAAGGTGAACTTTCTAATAAGATAAAGGAGATTTTAATTTAATATATTCTGTGTGCACAGAGATGTATATGATGATGGCCTTTCACTTATATCCTTTCATTCTCTGGAATCCTAAACTACATTACATGCTATACAGGGATCCATACATTCCACTACAGGAGTAGCCTACTCCTGAATTAAAAACAATGATTGCTTATAAGTGCACAATGATCCTATACAGCAGTGACAGCACTTTGACCAAATTGCTCATTGTACAGTTTGCACAGGTGACCAGAAATAGTCATTGTCGGCGATCCCTTGCGGTCGAGTACGATCTCTTTCACAGGTTTTATTTTTCATTGGTCCTTTGGTGACCGAAGAGTCCGATTCTTGAGCCACAGACTCGTTGGCAGACTAGCAGGAGGTGTTGGAAGACAGGTTTGGAGTGTGATTGCTGCGTGTCAGTTGTCTTTCCTTTCTTTTCTGGCATTTTTCTGTGACCACGGCAAGGCAATTTTCCTCAAGAGTAGACCTCTCTGACAAGTCTTTGCCAGTTATTCCTATCCTGGGCTGCTGTCTCCCAGTGTGTCGTGTCAATGCCACATCTCTTGATGTTTATCTTGACGGTGTCTTTAAAGTGTTTCTCTTGACCTCCTCGTTTCCTTTCTCCTTTGCTGAGTTGTGCATACAGCAGTTTTGGTAAGCGTACATCAGGCATGCGCATACAGTGCCTGCTTCATCTCAGCTGGTACTGGATAATCAAGGCCTCAACACTGAAGATGTTTGCCTCTGTGAGGACACTGACATTGGTGCGATGATCCACCCACTTATTTTTTTAGGTTCTTCCAAAGAAAGTGCTGGTGCTGGCGTTCCAGGTTTTTCAGGTGTTTTCTGTAGGTCACCCAAGTCTCTCAGCCACAGAGGAGAGTTGGGATTACCACCGCTTTGTAAACTAAAAGTTTAGTATGTGTTCTGATGTTGTGATTGTTGAACGCCTGGCAAGACAGTCTGCCAAAGGCAAGGCTGGCACAGCGAATTCGGTGCTGAATCTCAATGTCTATGTCTGCCCTCTGTGAGAGATGGCTGCCAAGGTAGGCAAAGTATTCTACATTTTCCAGTTCTTTGTCGATATAGATATTCCTTGCTGGGTCTGATGATTGACTGGGGACTGGCTGGTGGAGAACTTTTGTTTTGCCTACGTTCAGAATTAGCTCTAGGCTTTTGTAAGCTTCAGAGAAGCAATTAAAGGCTGTTTGAAGATCCTCCTTTGAGTGTGCAACTACAGCACAATCATCTGCATACTGGAGTTCAGTTAATGTTGCCAATATTACTTTAGTCCTGGCATGGAAATGAGAAAAGTTGGAAGAGGTTGTCGTCAATCCAATATTAGATGCCAATGCCCTGTGGTAGATGGTCTTTGGTTAGTTCTAAAAAAATGGAGAAAAGGGTGGGTGCCAGTACACAACCTTGTTTTATGCCAGTTCGGATGACAAAGGACCACTGCACAGGATGGAGGCAGTCGTCTGGTCATGGAGGAGTCCTATAATGGTGATAAATTTGCTTGGGCAGCCAAACTTTGACATGACTTTCCTCAGAGCCTCACGGTTGACAGAGTCAAAGGTTTTGTTCAGATCGATAAAGGCCATATACAGCTCCTGGTGGTGGTCTTAACATTTTTCCTGAATCTGCCTGGCTGTGAAAATCATGTCAGTTGTGCCAGCACAACACAACCCAGTATAAGACCTCAACAGCAGAACAGATGGATGAAGCAGGATCACCTCTCAATGGCTGTGAAGGCGGATGAAGGCTGCAACGGAGGAGAAACCCCTGGTCATCTTGGACCTCCTTGCCACCAGACACAGGTGCCTCTTCCTCCCAGATTTGTGTGGCTGCTGGTGCGCATCCGCTCCCACACATTAAACTACTCACACGCAGGCTTCTTTCACAGGAAGAACTTTTTCCCCCCCACCACCCATAAGAGTCTTGTGACGATGGGCGAGTGGCGAAGGGGACAGGTGAAGTAATCACCAGGAGTCCCTAGTCACATACCCACACGCAGGCGATGACTACAAGATGGTCGCCATGTGCCCGTGGACTGAGATGGGGGGGCATTTTCGAAGCAGTGGTCATGATTGAGCAGGCCTTTTTAGGAACCCCTCTGCTCACCCCATACTGGGAAGGGGCTAGAAAAAGTGCCCCAAACATAGGCTATCCCACCATACCTGACTGGATAACCATGTCCAGAGGGATCACTCCCAGTGCGGTTGAAAAACAAAAATGTTTCATGTAATTTGGAATGTCCATACTCTACTGGACGGATCAAAAAGTGAAAGACCCAAACGCAGAACAGCAATTGTTGCCTGAGAATTCTCAAGGTACAACATTGACATCACTGCTCTCAGTGAAACAAGATGTGCAGATGAAGGCCACTTGAGGGAAGAGGGCGGTGGTTACACTTTCTTCTGGAAAGGAAAACCAGCAAGCGACAGGCAAATACACGGTGTTGGCATTGCAATCAAAAACCTGCTAGTCAACTACCTGCCTGAGCTCCCCATCAGCATTAACGAGTGCCTTATGACCCTCCGCATCCAATTGGTCAGTAAGTCATTTGCCACTATCATCAGTGCATATGCACCAACTCTTGATGCTGAAGAAGAACGGAAAGAATCCTTCTACACTGACCTTGATAAAATTTTCTCATCCATTCCAAAAACAGATAAGATAATCCTCTTAGGGGACTTTAATGCAAGAGTTGGCCAAGATTCTAATGTATGGAATAGCACCATTGGGATGGAAGGAGAGGGCAAGACCAATTCAAATGGCATCCTTCTATTCAGCAAATATGCAGAGCACGATCTTGTGATCACAAACACAAACTTCAGACAAAGCAAAAAGTACAAAGCAACTTGGCAACACCCCCTGCTCAAAACAGTGGCACCTCCTAGACTGTCATTGTAGGAGCACAGAATCTAAGAGATGTCCAAATCACCTTTCATGAGAGGAGCTGATGACTGCTGGACTGACCACCACTGGTGAGGTCAGTCATGTCCATCAGGATTGCACCAAAACATAGAAAGCTATCCAAATCACACAGATGGCAATAAAAATCCAACGACTTCAATCCTCAGTTCACCAAGAGAACTTCCAAACACTCCTCAGTGGAAAAATTGGCCAGATGCACATCTGGAAATGACAACTCAAGTGTTTGAAGAAGACTGGGAAGCCCTAAAACAGATCATCCATGAGGTTTGCAAGGAATCCATTGGCCTTGCCATCAGGATTGGTTTGACAACAACAACAACACTGAGATTACCACCCTTTTGGACCAGAAGAGAAAAGCTTTCTGTGACTGGTAAAAAACCAACCACTGTCCAGTCAGAATCAGAGCTCTTTCCATCAGTTCAAAGCTGAAGTTCAAAGGAGGATCCGAGAAATCAAGAACAGATGGTGGGAGGACAAAGCAAAAGAAATCCACACATTTGCTGACAGACATGAAATGCGGAGGTTTTTTGTGAGACGAAGACCCTGTATGGACCAAGCTCATGTGGCCTCACACCTCTGAAATACGAAGATCTAGTACCCGTCTTAAAGATAACGAATCCATCAAAGAGCACTGGAAGGAACACTACCAAAGGCTTCTAAATTGAGAATCGACTGTGACTGATGACACCATTGACTCCATCTCTCAGCACCCAGTCTGGGAAACGCTTGCCAACCCACCGACACCTGAGGAGGTCTGCAAAGCAATTAAACAAATGAAGAACAATAAAGCTCCAGGTCCTGATGGCATACCAACTGAAGTACTGAAAGTGGGGGGAGAAACACCAACTAACAAGCTCCTCAAAATCTGGCACACCGAAGAAATCCCTGCCGACTTATGTTAACATCGTCACCATTTTCAAAAAGGGAGACGTCTGACTGTGGCAGCTATCGAGGCATTGCCCTCCTCTCCATTGCTAGGGAGATTCTTGCTAGAATCTTACTGAATCGCCTGCTCCCTCTTGCAGAGGAAGTACTTCCAGAGTCCCAGTGCGGCTTCAAACCAGAAATAGTTTGCCCACTCTTAATGGGGGTGGATGGAATTGGGATCTTAATTATTGCAAATTTCAATAGAAAGATAGTGTCTTGGAATCCTACTCTTTCCCTTCCATAACTAGCTTCTGTTTTTTAGCTTCTGTTGCCCCACTCTGTCTGCCATCATCCTGTCTTTAAGTGTACAAAACAAGGATACAAAGTTATGAGGCAGGACATGATACAAGTCTTTCTGTCACTAAAGATATGCATATTAAAGGATTCCCACTCCTACAGCTCAAAGTTTCAAGTCATTGGCTCTACTGGGGAAGCCTCATGCTGCCGTCAGCGGTCCAGTTCAGTTTAATTGAGTTCCTCTGGGTCTGTGCCATTCCAATTAGCAATACTCCTCCAAGTTTCATGCAGTGCATATCAACACCCTTTTGCTCCCACTACACCATATCGTTACACTGTTTCCAGCAAAAGTAGTCTTTGGTAAAAACTTTTAAATAATTAAAAAACATTGTATCCTTCTCCCCTCTTCCCTGTCCTCCCTCCAAAAACTGTATAGGTTTTTCCTCTGAACCAAGGAATTCCTCTCTCAAATGCATGACACACACTTCCTTGGGTTTGGTGCTCTGGTCCTATTTCCTTTGAAGAATCCATTGCATCAAGGTGAGCATGAAAAACAATGTGCTATTGAGCACTCTACTTTTCTACTCTTCGTGTCACCAGAGCAGTTCTCTGTGCTGAACTTTGGATTTGAAAGCACCAACCATCTCTGTAACACTAAACATTTCTCTGCACAGAGTTTTGGCTGTGCAACACTTGTTATAACACATGATTTAGCTGTGGTGGCAAATTTAATTCTCTAGCATCATTTATAGTGCTCACCTATCTTGCAGGAAAAGAAAACACCATCACAGACGGGTTGAACTCATGAGTGAAGAATAAACCTGAATGGATGAATGTTATCAGGATTAGGGGATCAGTTCTTAAATTGTGCACCTGAAGAGTCTGTTAACTATACTCCTAACAAAGTACCAATATTATGCCCCAGGAATAAAGTGCACCAGTGAGTGGTTTTTCTAATGTGGACTAGAAATATTGTGAATTTCCCATCCGTGTCATATGACATCATTTATCTTGGCACTTGGGAGGTAGCATGCCATGTTATTTTCTTTGTGAGCCACAGATGTCTTTTTCCAGACTTCTCACTATGGTGGCACTGATCAGTTAGTTACCTGTTACTTCCTTGTGATGGCTCCCGTTTTCTTTAGTGCTTGGCTTGTGATTAATAGTTAGTCTGCTGACCTCTCTTGAGTCCTGTTCTTTCTCCAGTTCTTGAAGGCAATTTATTAATGTTGCAGCAATGCAAAATTGCTCTTGTGACAGACCCAGACCAGTGGGGTACAGGAGTCTGGTAGAGGGCAAATATACTGGTCACTGGATGAGTAGTTTTCTGTTCCCAGAGTGACCAGAGCAGGGGCTGCACTAGAGTAATCAGGAACCTGCTAGAACCAGTTAAGGCAGGCAGGCTAATTAGGACACCTGGAGTCAATTAAGAAGAAGCTGCTAGAATCAATTAAGGCAGGCTAATCAGGGCACCTGGGCTTTAAAAAGGAGCTCACTTCAGTTTGTGGTGCGAGTGTGAGGAGCTGGGAGCAAGAGGTGCAAGAGCTGAGAGTGAGACGGTGTGCTGCTGGAGGACTGAGGAGCACAAGTGTTATCAGACACCAGGAGGAAGGTCCTGTGGTGAGACTAAGGAAGGTGTTTGGAGGAGGCCATGGGGAAGTAGCCCAGGGAGTTGTAGCTGTCATGCAGCTGTTACAGGAGGCACTATAGACAGCTGCAGTCCACAGGGCCCTGGGCTGGAACCCGGAGTAGAGGGCGGGCCCGGGTTCCCCCCAAACCTCCCAATTGACCTGGACTGTGGGTTCTTCCAGAGGGGAAGGTTTCTGGGCTGTTCCCCAACCCACATGGTGAATCTCTGAGGCAAGAAAATCCTCCAATAAGCGCAGGACCCACCAAGATAGAGGAGGAACCTTGTCACACTCTGTATTGGTTTCCCTTTTGGTCTTCCTACTAGTTACGCTTCCATGATATCTTCATTTCTCCATCTTTCAACATGTACCATCTTTATCTCATGTGAACTATGGACTTTCCTGTAGTGCTCAAAGGGAACAAGATTTCCTGTGCATCTGTAAATACCTGCTCAATCTAGTATGCCTTCCTTTGCATCCTTCTGACAGTGCATCTGCTAGTCAATTTGTTGCTCTTCTGTGAAAATGTCAATTTCCACTTAATAAATGTCTGCCATGGCCTTCTTTTGTGTATTGGATATATTCCAAATCAGCTTACCTTGGATCCTGCAGTAGCTTTCTTTTGTAGCAGTTGCTACTTATTTCAGGATGTTTGGAACCTGTGTCAAGCTGCTCTGTCCGAAAAACTCCATTCTTTGCAATGCTCTGTTCACTTAGGATTTTTTTTTATTACTTACTAACCAATATGTCAAAACATTCTCAAGGGGTGAAAATACAATGAAACTGTTGTGCTTTACTTGCATAACTTGATACGTGATCCTTGTGTTAAATTAATAATGCAGGCCAAACTTCTTGATAAGAGAAGAATCCCCTCTTCCCTCCCCCCCCCCCCCAAACACTCTTCAGGGAAGACTTAAATTTTTTTTAAAGGAACAATTTAATTGTTCCAGCTTTAACTGATGATGCCTTGACTTTTGAAATAGATTCATATTTTTGCACATACAGATAAGGCATCTACCTGGCCATATACAAATAAATTTGCACGTGCAGGTATGGTATTATCACATGTAAATTAAGCTTTTTACACATTTGTGCACACCCATCCATGAAAATAAGACCTTATAGGAAATAGTATGTGGTACCCATGCTGTGATATTACCACCTGGTGTTCGTCATATAGTTAAATTGGCAATTTCAGTCTCTCAAACTGATAAGTCTGAATCACAATCTAACCTTGCACATTTTTTACATTGCACTTATCTGTATGTTCAAGTTGACTGGAACAGCATCACATTACTGGCACCTAAATATGTATAATTGTCTGGAAGATCAGATGTTTATTATAAATGCTTGCATGCCAGATTTTCAAACGTATTTTTGGTGAGGCTGCAGCACATCTGAGAGATTTTTTTTCAATGAAAAATACTGACGTCATAATAATAAGTAATTCAAACAGTTAAATACACTCCGGTTTGGGAACTGAAAACTTATTATAGTACCTATGCTGTAAAATATACAGGATCTGCAATATAGCCAACGTTGCTGTTAGAACTTTAATTTCTGCTTTTCCTTACTTCAGTGTTAACTGTGCAGCCTTAATGTTGATTTGACATTTGCATTTAATAAGATTAGGGTTTATAACTAGC
The DNA here is from genome assembly GCF_028017835.1 of Emys orbicularis. NCBI lineage: Eukaryota > Metazoa > Chordata > Testudines > Emydidae > Emys > Emys orbicularis. Next base: position 114,183,186 of record NC_088685.1, read on the forward strand.
ATAGAATTGTTGCTCTTTGATATCAACCCTTAAGGATTTTATTGCTTGAAGTGGAAGAAAATGTACATAGGTTGAATGCGTTACTTTTTCTGTGTGACATTAGTATAATTGAAATATTTTAGGTTTGAGCACTTGCCACCGTAGTACCAATATTTAATTGACATTCATTGCAATTAAAAACATTACTTTGTTTCTTGAACAGATTAAAAAAGAAACGTTCTTGAAAATGTAACAGCTCATTTACTGCATTTAACACAAAACTGAAACAAAGCAACTGATTATTTTATGTGGTTGTAGTATGATTAGTACAGTGAATTTATATTCGGTATGGCATTTTCCCAATTTTTGTTCCTTTAAAGTTGTTACAGTTGTACAAGCATATTTTGATAGATTATATGAAGAGTTTATTGAGCACTTTTTGTGGTGTAAGGATTTTAAAAATATACTTTGAGTAAATAATAAGGATCAGATTTTTGATATTTTATGTTAACTCTGACCCATACAGGAATATATTTATTAGTTTATAAAAATTACAAAAATATTTTAAGGTTGCAAAATCAAGGACTCAAAAGTTGGGAAATGCCAGAATTGTTTTCTGATCAATCTTACTTTAACCCACTTTGTGTCTGTATTCATTGTGATAATTATATTTAACTGCTGGATCACATACTAACTTCCACAGAAACCTCCCAGTCTTATTCAATGCACAGAATGGATTCAACCTATGTACATTTTTTTAATGAGACAGGGCTATGTGGTGCTGTAGGTATGAAAATGAAGGTTTTCTTATGTCTCCAGATCCTGATGATGAAAATTATTTGTATTGTTGTAGTGCCTAGGGTCCTTAGTAATATACAAGAACCCCATTGTGATAGGCACTGTACAGACCACAAGAAAAGACAACTCCTCTCAAGGGGTTTACAATCTAAATACAAGACAATAGATGGGGGGAGTAAAAGTCAACAGTGAGACAATATTGGTCACGTGATAGGCAGTGGTCTCAGCACATCAACAGCCTAACTGTTGTCCAACTTTTTTGTGGGCATCACGGCAAAGGAGAGTTTCATGTTTATCTAGCTGCAGTGACTTTAATGAAAATAACAAGAACACAAAATAACAGAAATGAGATAAATGAAATGCTTATTTACAAGCTACATGCAACCCAACTTCGTTCTTGAGTTCAGACTGTATTAACTTCAGTTTGCCAAGTGAAGTGTGTTTTTTTTTTTTTTTTTAAACTCTGGAACATAGAATATTTCAAACCTGAGACTTTCCACAACCTCTCTGACTTCTGCAGAGGCCAGAGTGATCCCTGGACCGCCCAAGCAGCTGGCTCCGGGACACCCACACTGGCCAATGCTGGAGTGGCCCTGCAGCCAGGCGCACTGGCTGCTGTTCGGGTGGCCATGGGCAATGATCCCTGAGTGGGCGGCCGGAGCAGCAACAGCCCCCAGCAGCAGCAGTCCCTTGCCGGACAGCCAGAGCAGCTGCAGTCCACAGCCCCAGGCAGCAGTCCCAAGCAGCTGGTGCCCCCCTCCTCCACACACACAAGATATTTAGACACAGGTATTTTAGTATGTAATGGACAGGTCACGGCCATCCATTTTTGTTTATTGCCGTGACTTTTACTAAAAATACCTGTGACTAAAACATAACCTTACTTCTAGGTGAAGTAACCACATAATCCCTACACTTATTATAGCACCCTGCATCTTAGAGGCCTACCCATTGAAGGTGTTAGTGAGTGAAACAATATTAACTGCCTTTTGTGTAGACCACATAGAAAGGCCATCTTTCTTTAGGAAGGAAATACTGCAGTGGAGGTATGTTGTGGTTATCATTCTATTAGATTAACAGCTCAAATAAAAGCAGACTGAGTGTAAGTCTTGTAAGGGTTTTAGAGTGTATATTACATTATAACGCCAGTTCTCAAACCCACCAAAAATAAATAGTGTCATTAAAGGGGAAGGACAAGGTTGCAATGAAGCTCAATTTTACTTTATTGTAGAAGATTGGGAAATTTCTCTCACAAGGGCATTTGTTTATTAGGGTGTCATAGTATAGAATTAACAGATATTAAGGCCTATAGAAACTTACAGCACGGTAAATTCACATGACTGGATGATATGTATCTTTGAGTCCAAAGAACCTAAAGTGCAAGATTCTGCTGACAGTTTTGTTTAGACAAGTAGTATTGGGGAATGGGAAGGGCTAGACACTTTGCCCACAGGGTGTCAGAGCTATTTATTGACTGCAAAGGAAGGGTAACTCTAGGAAATCTTGGATTCCATTCCAGACTGTGAAGGAATGTGAATTCAAATGAACACAGATTCTTTAATCTGGTCCCTCTTAGAGCCTGACACTTTTTGCCTTGTCCTCTCCAATCTCTCCCTATCCCAGGCCTTCCGATTCAACTTCCCTTGCCCTAATCCCATTCTCCTTGCCTATCCAGTCTGTCTTCACTCCTCATGCTTCTCATCCCAGTCTCCCTGCCCAAAGCAAGTTCTAGGCCAAAACTCTGTTTTCTACATACTTGTTGTCTCTTATGAAGCAGCTTTGTGCAGGCATAAGTGACCATTAGCTTTTTCTCATGTTTATGTAGGTCTTTGAGACAGAAATACAGGAGCCAGAGGAAAAAAATATGGTTGTAAAACTCTGACGTTCAGCCGGGAAGTACTGGAGCAACTTCAGTACCTAAAACTATTTTTAAATAACTTTTCTTGAAATTTGTTATTATTCAATATTGCATTATTTTAAATATTTTTGGAAGAAAAACTTTTGGTATAATATTAAAATTACTTGTCACAATTTATATTTATTGTATTTGATTTATTAACCTAGTGTCTCTTGAAACCAATATATAAAACAGAAGGCAACATCTAAAATGCATTGGGTCCTTGAAACTGGAAAAAAGTAGTAATATGGTGAGATTAATTTTAAAAAGCAGTTGGAAACTCAGTGTACAATTAGAATATCTTAAAATAAATCTCAAATAAGGTATTCAGATTTTAAATGAAGATTATCATTTGTTCCAAGGTTAACCGTCACACTTGCAATTTTTGTTTGTTATAGATAGGTTTAACTACATCATAATTTCTGAAGCATGCTCTTTTATGTAGCAATTACACCAGGTCTCTGAAGTTTAAAATTTCATATGGCTGAGTGATCTATAAATACAAATAAAATATGATAAAGATAAATTAGTTCTCTCTTCCTGGATTGGGTTTTCTGATATTGGGCTTTAACAAAGTATTTGTAGGATTTATAAACAATCTTCCTAATTACTTTTTTTGAATGCATTGTATCTTGCAGGATAACATTTTGCCATCTGCCTTTCCAAAGTAAATGGCTATATGTGGGTACCGAAAGAGGAAACATTCACATTGTCAATGTTGAGTCCTTTACACTCTCAGGCTATGTCATCATGTGGAATAAAGCCATTGAACTGTGAGTCTGGTTAAGTATTACCTAGCTGAAAACATTTTTTTTTGTGCCAGATACCATTGTTAATTATAGCAATGTCATTTGTGTTAAATAACAAATTTAAATAGAATCTGAAACATATACATTTGTTCTGGTCTAAAATTCTTTTCTACATGAGTGTTGGGACAAAAAAACCTTAAATCTTTTATGTGATGTGAGAAGCATTGCCAGGATGGGTATGTAGATCATGTTGAAGTACAGTATGGATTTCATTTGTCTGATTTCTGAAATTTGGAGTACATAATTTTATTTTATAGTTCTTAGTCTGGCAGCTGCAGTTTCACTTAATAGGAGGATAGTCTTAAAGTACAGTACAATTCACTTTGTATGTAAATCTCCGTGAATTATCTACAGTGCGTAGAGTTTTCTATATTATATCCTCATCTGCATGTTCCTAGAACAGGGATTCTCAAACTTCATTGCACCGCGACCCACTTCTGACAACAAAAATTACTACACAACCCCGGGGGGGTGGGGACTGAAGCCTGAGTCTGCCTGATTCCCAACCAGTTTTTTGGTATTCAAGGATTTGACTACAGGATTGTACTGTTCAAAAAGTGTTAATTTATCTCATCCAGATGACTTTGTCTGGTAGCTTTTGTTGTAGTCCAATGTCAGATGGCATCATCGTAATGGTAATTTAATTAAAGGTTTCTGGGGCTCTTTTTAGTTCAGATCTTTTATGGAACAGCCATTGTAACAGAACATTTATTGTAATTTTAACTTAGGGACACAACTTTTGGACCCATGCATGCACTTTGTCAAAAATGCCGTTGTTTAAATGGCATTTTTGAATGCAATGAGCTGCAGGATGGGCCCATAGACAATAAAACTCATTAGTCATTAACTGTACAATTCAGCAGGATTATTTTTGTGCTCACAATAAATTTTTGGGCTTAAATAACATTAGTTAAAATAAGTAAATTCAGTTTTATTGATCCTGAAATATTTCTTTCATTACTGAACTAATAGTTGTCACATACTAAGTATAGCTAGGAATAAAACACTTATCTGAAATTGTCTTTAATAAATGATCCCGATGTTTAGGTTGAACTGAAAGGAACAGATGATGATAGTGTATTGACAGAAATGGAAAAGAAATCCAAAAATAGTGGGTGTTTAGCCAATGCTTCAGTATAGTGCAGAGCAATTCATATTTGTAAATTATTTTCAAAGCTTTCTTATTTGATAATTAATTGATGGATTAAAAACGGAGCATGCAATACCCTGATGCACACAAAGGTATATCTATGGGCCTTTCAGTCAATGTGTAAAGTTTTTTTCAATAATAATATGCAAATTATTACCCAAAAAATGAGATGTGGCTGGGGCTAATGATTTGTGAGGATGTAGAGTCCTACATTCTCTTCCACTTTGTGATTTAGCAGCTAATAAATTAGTTAGTGGTAGTATACACTTTTGCGCATTGTTTTACACATACTGAATGGTCAACATTAAGGCTACTTTTCTACTATGGGATAAAATAATAAAGGCTGCTGTATCATTGCTTCTCAATTAAAAAAATCAAAATACAGGTAAATAAAATAAATGTAACATAGTAACAGATTCACTGTAGTTGCAGCAATTGCAATATTTAGTTGTTCACAACATTTTTATCAGTGGCCTGGAAGAAAACATAAAATCATCACTGGTAGAGTTTGTAGATGACACAAAAATTAGGGCAATGGTAAATAATGAAGAGGACAGGTCACTGATTTAGATCAATATGGGTTGTTTGGTAAACTGGGTGCAAGCAAGCAATATACAGTATGTTTTAGTATGCCTAACTGTAAATGTATACATATAGGAACAAAGAATGTAGGGCCATACTTACCAGATGGGGGACCCTCACTTGGAAAGCAGTGACTGTAAAAGATTTGGTAGTCATGGTGGATAATCAGCTGAGCATGAGCTCCTAGTGTGACGCTGTGGCCAAAAGAGCTAATGTGAACCTGGGATGCATAAAAAGGATCTCATCTCAATAGGAACTAGTTGTAATATATTCTGGGGAAAAAATGTGTTTCTTTTATTTAAGATGGAAACATTTTCCCCTTCAGGTCATCCAAATCTCATCCAGGACCTGTTGTCCATATTAGTGACAATCCAATGGATGAAGGAAAGGTATGTTGAATTTGAAAATTGTACGAATAAAAAAATCTCAGAGTGAGATTGAGTGATGTGAAAGTGTATTTATTTATCTTTTTTAAAAAGAAAGAAACCAAAGACCACCCGATATAAGTGCCATGCATTTTGCGGAAGTACTCAATAAATGAGGAAAAACTCAAGATGGAAAGGATATAGCAAGGATATCCAGGGCTAGGCGAAGCCCAAAAGTATTGAGACAGGCATAGTAAAATGGCTTGAAGGGTTTGAGCAGATGAGCTGTTTGGGCTAAATGAAGTGAGTGTGTGTGCTGAAGCAAGGATGAAAGCAGAGATGGGAGAAAGGTTAGTTGTGAAGATCCTAGAAGGTATAAATGAGGAAGGAGCTTACTGTGATGGGCAATAGGGAGATAGTGAAAGAAATGGAGCGGCTGAAAACAGTCAGAGGCAAGATAGATAAAATTTAGCATGTGCTTTTTAGGGCTGTTGTCATCAGTGACTGCATGATTTTATAAAATGTTTAGTGGATTTGGAACCACTAAAAGCAGCTGGTGTCTTTGGATAATTCAGGTAACACATGTCCGTCCATTCATTCAGTAAACCCACCCTCCCCATGCCATAGTTACATCGCAGAGGCATTGGGTAACTTTGTGTTTGTCTTCCTCCTTACTGATCAGTGCTTCTCGCCTCCTGCTGTCCTCGACAAAGTTTCTCCTTGCAGGGCTTCCATTCTTTGCAGAATTAGGTAGTGCTGTGCTTTTTGGTAGCAGCCAGAAGGGAGTGTGACAATTCTGCTACCACTAGAGTACAGAAGATTGCGTCATCTTGTGTGCACCCATAGAGGGGAAAAGAAAGTAAGAGGGACAGAGAATGGAGGAATATGTGAGAGAGATAGAGAGGCACCTTTCTATATATATATATTTGCTCAGAACACCAGAGCTATCTGGAGGGAAGAGGGAAAGAGTTACTATAGCAGCTGTAAATTTAGTTATGCAATCTATGGAAGATGTAAACTTATTCTGAAAGAAGTGGAGAGCATTCCTTACAAGATATATTTCAATATCTGCTTCTTTCTAATCACTAATATAGTTCTGCAAGACATGCTTGGGGAGAAGTTTGACTCTCTGTATAGAACCTGAAATGGTAGATTACAGATTTTTTTTTAAACTAATTTTTTTAACTGGAATTCCTTGCTCTATCTTGCAACGTTAACATTAAAGATTAATGCATTAATTCACTCTGAAGTGGTTCTGATAGATTACACTGGTCTACACTTTTTGAGAAGTCATCTGCTTCAGAGATAAAATGTGCTATTTATTATGTATTTTGATGTGCTGAATTCAAATATGACAATTAAAACAACTGATTGGCTACTGTTTCTAAGATATTTAAGTTTTTACATTTTATGTCTATGTATATTGTGTAGATAGTAGAGTTTTAATCATAAATTGTAAACCTAGGTCTTTTCATGTGTTTATGGTTGCTTTACATGATAATATTTCACCTGTCCTGTTTATGTAACACTTTAAAAATCAGCAAAAGGGTTATATAAATAAAATTTATTATGAAACAAAAGGCAAAAAACTATTATGTACATAGTTTAGTCCTATTCAGTGTCTACTCGGCGCTTCTTGGCTTGTCTCTTGTATTCATTAAATAGAGCATCTCTTGTCACTGTCCAGCAATAGTCTGCAAGCATTGATGGGCTCCATTTGCCCTGATAGCGTTTCTCCATTGTTGCAATGTCCTGGTGAAATCGCTCGCCGTGCTCGTCGCTCACTGCTTCGCAGTTCGGTGGGAAAAAATCTAGATGAGTGCAAAAAATGTATCTTTAGTGACATGTTGCAACCAACATGTATGCCATACATACAGCTTTTGTATGCCTTGAGGAGGTTTTCCACCAACAACCAGTAGTTGTCTGCCTTGTTGTTTCCGAGAAAATTTATTGCCACTAACTGGAAGGCTTTCCATGCCGTCTTTTCCTTGCCACGCAGTGCATGGTCAAATGCATCATCTCGAAGAAGTTCACGAATCTGAGGACCAACAAAGACACCTTCCTTTATCTTAGCTTCACTTAACCTTGGAAATTTTCCACGGAGGTACTTGAAAGCTGCTTGTGTTTTGTCAATGGCCTTGACAAAGTTCTTCATCAGACCCAGCTTGATGTGTAAGGGTGGTAACAAAATCTTCCTTGATTCAACAAGTGGTGGATGCTGAACACTTTTCCTCCCGGGCTCCAATGACTGTTGGAGTGGCCAATCTTTCTTGATGTAGTGGGAATCTCTTGCACGACTATCCCATTCGCAGAGAAAACAGCAGTACTTTGTGTATCCAGTCTGCAGACCAAGCAAGAGAGCAACAACCTTCAAATCGTCACAAAGCTGCCACTGATGTTGGTCATAGTTTATGCACCTCAAAAGTTGTTTCATGTTGTCATAGGTTTCCTTCATATGGACTGCATGACCAACTGGAATTGATGGCAAAACATTGCCATTATGCAGTAAAACAGCTTTAAGACTCGTCTTCGATGAATCAATGAACAGTCTCCACTCATCTGGATCGTGAACGATGTTGAGGGCTGCCATCACACCATCGATGTTGTTGCAGGCTACAAGATCACCTTCCATGAAGAAGAATGGGACAAGATCCTTTTGACGGTCACGGAACATGGAAACCCTAACATTACCTGCCAGGAGATTCCACTGCTGTAGTCCGGAGCCCAACAGCTCTGCCTTACTCTTGGGTAGTTCCAAATCCCTGACAAGGTCATTCAGTTCACCTTGTGTTATGAGGTGTGGTTCAGAGGAGGAGGATGGGAGAAAATGTGGGTCCTGTGACATTGATGGTTCAGGACCAGAAGTTTCATCCTCTTCCTCTTCCTCGTCTGACTCAAGTGAGAATGATTCTGGTGCATCAGGAACCGGCAGTCCTTCTCCGTGGGGTACTGGGCGTATAGCTGATGGAATGTTTGGATAATGCACAGTCCACTTTTTCTTCTTTGACACACCTTTCCCAGCTGGAGGCACCATGCAGAAGTAACAATTGCTGGTATGATCTGTTGGCTCTCTCCAAATCATTGGCACTGCAAAAGGCATAGATTTCCTTTTCCTGTTCAACCACTGGCGAAGATTTGTTGCACAAGTGTTGCAGCATATGTGTGGGGCCCACCTCTTGTCCTGATCTCCAATTTTGCAGCCAAAATAAAGGTGATAGGCTTTCTTAACCATAGTGGTTATACTGCGCTTTTGTGATGCAAAAGTCACTTCACCACAAACATAGCAGAAGTTATCTGCACTGTTCACACAAGTACGAGGCATCTCTGCTCACTTTGGCTAAACAGAAATGTGTCCCTTTGCAAAATCAAACACTGACAAATAAGAGAGCATGACACTGTATGATTTCTAGAGCTGATATAGGGCAATTTGTTCAGCAGAGTGATGTAAGCTTCGTTAGGATTGCATCATCCATGACTTCTAGGAATAACATGATGCAATTCATATCATGTATGACGCAATACCAGCTTCAGATTGCATCATTCATTGTTTTGCCTAAAAAGCAAGTACAGTCCAAACCCAGTCATAGATTTATTCCTAGATCCAGTCAAAGATGTATTTTAGTCATTTCTGGTTTAAATTGAGATCCCTTCCCTTTGTAACTCACTTATCCTCCGCCATTCCCAAGTCAAGGGTCGTATATACTGACCTAATACATATCTTGAAAACTAGAGCCAATCAACAATTTTAAGCATCATTTTTGTTCTCAGTGACCCAGAATTAGTAAAGTTTGACTACATTTATTTTAGAAGCATTTTGGCTGTAGAGCAGTGTTAGAGTGGGCAGTAGTAAGTGGCGCCTCGAGAGAGAGAGAGCTCATCTGTGTGGGGTGAACTCCTACAGAACAAAAGACCATCACAAATCTCACCACCTTCTGCTCCCAGGGCAAGGTGTACTACTTTGACCTTGCAAATTTTTTTTTTCAACCTTACTTCTGCATCAAACATGTAGAAGTGTGTCCATTTAAAAAACTTTCCCTCAAAATAAAACCCTCTGAAAATGCTGCAGAGCATACACAAATATACCTCCTGGGGAGAAGATGAGAAAGAGAGAACAAACCACACATGACAGATATGTATTCTGCGACATGACTAATTATGGAAGACCTACCTATAAAGAGATTTACATTTCCACCATATTGAGGACCTGTCTATATAGAGCAAGCTACCATGCTTAAGAAAAGTTTACATGTATTTGTGGTAGAATTGGTTGTTTGGGAGGGAACTTTACTTTAAAAGTGAGCAAAGTGGTTGGCTTAACAGTCCTTTAAACTTAATTTTGAGAAAATGCATGCTGACCAGACAGAAGCAGGAATCAAGAAAAATCATTCAGCACCATACAAATTTTATTAAAATTATCTATTTTCTATTGCATAAAATCACTGTTAGTTAATGGAATAAATCAAAAAACAATTGGCAGTTAAATACTCCTTCCTGTATCAGCTAAGGCCATTGTACCCCAAAATATAAGTAAAAATATTGTCTTCATCACAGTATTAATGTACACGTGTTTAATTATGAAACTTTGGGTTGAACATGGTTTGGTGATGATGTAGTACTCAGTTTGTTATTAAATGTGAATATTTTGTAATTACAGAAATTTGGACGGTGCAATAGACATTTGATAGCCCAAGAGTTACCTTTTGAGACCATGTACCTGCTGTCTAATAGTGAAGTAGTTTAATAGTTTTAGAACTTTGTTGTGGAGTGTTGTGGGGCGAGTGCACCCCTTCCCCTCGTGCGGTGGGGCGGGGTAGTTACTTCCCCACGGTTGCGTCCTTAAGACCACCCTTTGTATTGGGGTGGTGAGGAATAATAGTTAAAGTCAATATAGAATCCTAGAATATCAGGGTTAGAAGGGACCTCAGGAGGTCATCTAGTCCAACCCCCTGCTCAAAGCAGGACCAATCCCCAATTAAATCATCCCCGCCAGGGCTCTGTCAAGCCTGACCTTAAAAACCTCTAAGGAAGGAGATTCCACCACTTCCCTAGGTAACCTGTTCCAGTGCTTCACCACCTTCCTAGTGAAAAAGTTTTTCCTAATATCCAACCTAAACCTCCGCCACTGCAACTTGAGACCATTACTCCTTGTTCTGTCGTCTGCTACCACTGAGAACAGTCTAGATCCATCCTCTTTGGAACCCCCTTTCAGGTAGTTGAAAGCAGCTATCAAATCCCCCCTCATTCTTCTCTTCTGCAGACTAAATAATCCCAGTTCCCTCAGCCTCTCCTCATAAGTCATGTGCTTCAGCCCCCTAATCATTTTTGTTGCCCTCTGCTGGACTTTTTCCAATTTTCCCACATCCTTACTGTAGTGTGGGGCCCAAAACTGGACACAGTACTCCAGATGAGGCCTCTCCAATGTCGATTAGAGGGGAATGATCACGTCCCTTGATCTGCTGGCAGTGCCCCTACTTATACAACCCAAAATGCCGTTAGCCTTCTTGGCAACAAGGGCACACTGTCGACTCATATCCAGCTTCTCCTCCACTGTAACCCCTATGTCCTTTTCTGCAGAACTGCTGCCTAGCCATTCGGTCCCTAGTCTGTAGCAATGAATGGGATTCTTCCGTCCTAAGTGCAGGACTCTGCACTTGTCCTTGTTGAACGTCATCAGATTTCTTTTGGCCCAATCCTCTAATTTGTCTAGGTCCCTCTGTATCCTATCCCTGCCCTCCAGTGTATCTACCACTCCTCCCAGTTTAGTGTCATCTGCAAACTTGCTGAGGGTGCAGTCCAAACCATCTTCTAGATCATTAATGAAGATATTGAACAAAACCGACCCTTGGGGCACTCCGCTTGATACCAGCTGCTAACTAGATATGGAGCCATTGATCACTACCCATTGAGCCCAATGATCTAACCAGCTTTCTATCCACCTTATAGTCCATTTATCCAGCCCATACTTCTTTAATTTGCTGGCAAGAATACTGTGGGAGACCATATCAAAAGCTTTGCTAAAGTCAAAGGATAACAGTGCTTTCCCTTCATCCACAGAGCCTGTTATCTCGTTATATAAGGCAATTAGGTTAGTCAGGCATGACTTGCCCTTGGTGAATCCATGCTGACTGTTCCTGATCATTTTCCTCTCCTCTAAGTGCTTCAGAATTGATTCCTTGAGGACCTTCTCCATGATTTTTCCAGGGACTGAGGTGAGGCTGACTGGCCTGTAGTTCCCCGAATCCTCCTCCTTCCCTTTTTTAAAGATGGGCACTACATTAGCCTTTTTCCAGTCATCCGGGACCTCCCCCGATCGCCATGAGTTTTCAAAGATAATGGCTCTACAATCACATCTGCCAACTCCTTTAGCACCCTTGGAAGCAGCACATCTGGCTCCATGGACTTGTACTTGTCCAGCTTTTCTAAATAGTCTGGGACCACTTCTTTCTCCACCGAGGGCTGGTCACCTCCTCCCCATGCTGTGCTACCCAGTGCAGCAGTCTGGGAGCTGACCTTGTTCGTGAAGACAGAGGCAAAAAAAGCATTGAGTACATTAGCTTTTTCTACATCCTGTGTCACTAGGTTGCCTCCCTGACTCAGTAAGGGGCCCACACTTTCCTTGACTTTCTTCTTGTTGCTAACATACTTGAAGAAACCCTTCTTGTTACTCTTAACATCTTTTCCTAGCTGCAACTCCAAGTGTGATTTTGGCCTTCCTGATTTCACTCCTGCATGCCTGAGCAATATTTTTATTTGTCGGCTCTCTTCTCAAGGTTATGTGGCCCAATGGCCAGAGTCAGGGTGACGGCCCCTTCCCACAGGGCTGTGGGGCCCAATTGCCCAAATCAAAATGGTTTTCTGATTCGGCCAGGGTGTATCGCCTAGTGATCAGAGTCAGTGTGGCCACCTGGCTCAGCAAGGCAGTATGGCCTAACGGCAAGAATGAGTAGGGCTGCCCTATCTCAGGGCTGCGTGGCTCAATGGACAAAATCAATAGGGCCGCCCCTCTCAGGGCCATGTGACCTAGTGGTCAGAGTCAGGGTGGCCTAGTGGCAAGAGTCAGTATGGCTGCCCCCTCTCTCAAGTTTGCATAGCCCAATGGCCAAAGTGAGTCGAACTGCCCACTTCAGTAGTGCTGTAAGGCCTAGCGGACAGAGTCAGTATGACCTCCGATTTCAGAAGGGCTGTATTGCCTAGCAGTCAGATTCAGTAGGGCTGCCCTTTCTCAGGATTGTTTGGCCTAGTAGCCAGAATCAGTATAGCTGCCCCTTCCGTGGGGTTGCATGACCTGGTAGCAAGTATGCTTGCCACCGAGTCAGCAGGGATTCTGCCTGTAATACTCTGACTCCACTCAGCACCATAACTGGTCTCCCTGAGCTAGTTCCTGATACTGGGGTCCCAGCATGTCCGTGGGCTCTGGGCTCCTCAGTCAGGGTGGCTCTCAACAGCTCCGCCACTCCTTGGGCATTCTCTGGAGCCTCAGCGTCCCTGGCTCCTGATGTCTGGGACTTCTGCGGTTCCTGGGCTGGAGCTTGCAGCATGCGTTCTCTCTCTTCGCGGTCTTCACTGAATGAGCTGAGCTGCTCCCTTTTATACCTATTCTCCAGCTAGAGCATGCCCAGCAGGGCTGGGGGGCATGGGCTCCTTGGCCCAGAGAGTGAAGTTAACCCTCGCGGTATCAGTGCGGGGCAAGTGCGCCCCATCACATGGAGGATTCCTTGTCACATGTAGGAATAAAGATACAAGAGGGTGGATCTAATGTTACTGTAGTACCTACTTCATAGAACAAGAATTACAGGTATTTCAAGTAACTTTCTTTCGTTCAACATTCTTTACTCTGATTATTGCAGCTCCTGATTGGCTATGAGTCTGGAACAGTAGTATTATGGGACCTCAAGTCAAAGAAGGCAGATTACAGATACACACATGATGAGGTAATGACATTATTCTTCAGCTGACTGATTTCCAGTTGTGTTGCAATGTTTTTTTTTTTTTTTTCCTATTTTGATTTAGTCATTAAATATTGGAAATGTTTGAACAATGATGTTTAGAAGTGAATACTGTATTCCTCATAATTGTGTAATACCAGTGTAAGTGAATCTTGGGGGGGAGGGATAGCTCAGTGGTTTGAGCATTGGCCTGCTAAACCCAGGGTTGTGAGTTCAATCCTTGAGGGGGCCACTTGGGGATCTGGGGCAAAATCAGTACTTGGTCCTGCTAGTGAAGGCAGGGGGCTGGACTCGATGACCTTTCAAGGTCCCTTCCAGTTCTAGGAGATGGGATATCTCCATTAATTATTATTATTATTATTATTATTAATCTGTACGGTCTATTGCAAGGATACCATTTGCTTCTAAGCATTTTGCTATATTAAAATCATTTTTTCTAAATAAGACATTTAATAAAAAACTTTTTTTTTTTTAACTCTCTTGCAGTGATTTGGTAAATACAACTCATATGTTTAAAATGCTTAAAATATTTTCAGTTTCTGTAAATTTCCTGCAACTGAAAATTTTTATTTAGAAAAATAGGGGAAAAAAGCCTATAACCCATAATTCTGTGCAGCTGTGAAAATTTAAATATATAAAAATAACTTACAAATAATAATCTATTGTTATCTAAAATAAAATCCTTGTTAATCAATAGTTAATGGGCCAATTCCAACAAAGATGGCACAGGGGTGTGAAGTACTCTTTTTCCTGTGTCAGTTAAAGCCATTGTACTCCAGGCCACAAAGGAGTGTTTTTCTTCCATTCTCTGCTGTGGTTTGTGTCATGGAGACTGTTTCAATATCCTTTATTTCTTCACAAAAATTAAACCAATGGAATCTTGTGAAGGGAGGTGCTGATTTTGTGCAGTTTAACGCCATCCTGGCAATGCTTACTTTTTGGACTGTGCCTCGCATTTTTATGTCTGCACAGGACCCATGCAGCCCCCATTCAGGTGGAGTTGTGACTGGTTTGCACAACCTGGTTGTGTAATTTTGGCCACCAGAGCCTGCCAACACAGTTTGTACTGATATAAGCAGGCAGGAAACTTATTCCATTGTATGTCTCCTGCACGTACCAGTAAGTGTAAAGCAATAGTCTTACATCTATCTCATGTTTAACTAAAAAGAGAAAAGCAGCGACAAATATTTATAGTTCTCAGATTTTCTTCTCCCAGATTCAGTAGAAGGGCCAGGCTGCAGGTAGAGTTCAGCTACTGCCTGCCTCTCATGTTATGTCTATACTGCAACTGGGAGGTGTGATTGCAGCACAGGTAGACATATGTAGGCTAGCTTTGATCTAACTATATCTGGCTTTGAACTAAAGCTAGTTTGAGTAATAATAGCACTGAAACCACAGCAGCACAGCTCATCCTCTCAAGTATGCAGCCAGGGTTTGCGGCAAGCAAGGCTGTCACATTTTCATTGCTATTGTTACTTGAGGTAGCTTTGACCTAGTTAGATCTAGCTAGCTTGGGTATGTCTACACATGCTGCAATCATACCTTCCAGTTGCAGTGTAGACACTCTCTCAGGACTGCTGGGATGTACCATGGGGAAGCTAGGGTAATGCTTCTCCTAAGATGCACTTCTGGTTTGGAGATGGGAGTTGTGTCTGGCAACAGATGGAGAAGCAAATCCGTCTTGGTCTTTGTCTATCTCACAGTCCTACTTGGCTGTAGAAAAGTGGGGGGGCTCATTTGGATCTCCACCTGAGATACTTTTCAGGTTGGGAAGGATGCCTGGCCAGATTGCAGATGAAAAAGCAACCCAAGCTCCCATCTCCCATCTAACATAGTGCTTCACATATTGTAAACACTGTAAATCAGTCCTGTGAGGGACTGTAGTTGATATTGAAATATTTATCCTATTTTATAGATGAGAAAACTGATAGAAAGTGCTAAAATAAATGAGTCAAATTTACATGTGAATCTAAAATTTACATTCTAACAGCTTACTCATTTAAAATCACAGTATAAATCTGTAGGCATAAAAATATATTTCTACTCTTCATATTTTTCATGTAAGAAAATCATGAAATAGAGAGAATTAAAGGTTTAAATTTACACTTTCACAACCTTTTTGTTTTGTCTGTTTTCTATACTGTGCATTACCACAAAGTAGAGAGGGACAGAAAAAATTGAAGACTGTGGCAAAGCTAAGTTGCTCAGGCTTCGGCTTCAGCCCCAGGTGGCAGGGCTCGTGATACTGGGCTTCAGCCCTGTACAGCGTCTTCGGCTTTTTTTCCCTGGGCCCCTGCAAGACTAACTCTGGCCCTGCTTGGCAGACTCCCTGAAAACTGCTCCCGCGGCCCCCACCCCACCTCCCCCAGGGACCCCGGACTCCTGGTTGAGAACCATTGATCTAGTTAATACTGCAGGCTAAGAACAGTCCGGAATGCAGTTACTTATGCGCTGGGAGGGCCAGTGTATTAATTGCTTTGGAGAGAACTGTAATGCAATGGGTGTTTAAGATCTCTCTTCTACCATCAGGAACTTGTAGGAAAGGCCCTTTTGTGAGTTAGGGTTGGGAGCAATCTAAATCTGCAGGATAAAAAATCAGAAAATCACTATAGTCTCTAGCCTTTTTTAGTTTAAATTAAGTGTAAAATATTTCCTTACTCTGCAGACTCTCATTCCAATAATTTTATGCAGACAAGTGTAAACGTAATAACAGCTGAAGTACTATAACGAGTATTAGCTTAGATAATAGATTAGATCCTGAAGTTCGGTATAGCGTTGCCCAGAGGTGTCCATGTAGTAAAAAAGAAGAGCGTGGCTTTTAGGGTAGACTGTCTAACAATGACTTTTTTGGGGGGGAAATATATTAAAATGACTGAACAAAAGTATTCTAGATCTTGGATCTACCTCAGCTGGGGGGATGAGGGGGTGGTATCTATATGACCTCTTGAGGTCCCTTCCAGCCCTATATTTCTATAATTGTATGTACAGTATATCTTGATGTTTTAAAATAAAGAGTAGTTTGTCTGGGTTGGTTTGGGGTCCATCCCAGCAAATATTTCTTCCCCTCAGAAGAGGAAAAATATGTAACGTAGCAATTTGTTAGCTCATTCCTTGTTGTGCAATACTAGTTAGATACCTTTTCCTCCATGGACAAGATGCTTATATGTCATGTTTTCAGGACAGTGATTCCTTCAGCTTATAACTTGGGTTCAGTATTGCTAGTCAGATCCCATTTGTTCTGTATTTGGGGAAGCCTGAATATGCAAAAAAGAGAAATTAATGCTGTTTTGCTTATTGCATCAACAAATTAGAACAATCTATGTAGAAGTGAATGGTGGAGAGGAAGCTGCTCTTGGTTGCTGCTGTCAGAGTAAGTTCAATATTGCATTGGATTGATGATTTTTAGAGAATCTGAACGGGCAGGTAAAAGATTCAAAAGGAAAGTAACTGGATGATGATTTGATATGTCTTATATTGGTGTTGCATCTACAGTTTTCTGAATTATTTTCATTGTGAACTATTTAAGTGTTTCTTTCCTATGCTTACTTTTCATTTCCTTTTTCAAAACCTCTGTTTTGAAGTTAGCTGCTAGAATAGAAAAATATTAACTCCGGCAAATGGCAAGTCATTGAGAGAGTAAATCTGGAACCTCACAATGTCATTTTGCTACTATTTTTCAAACCAACCATATGTAACACAGCATTTATAAATGTGCTCTTGTTTGTGCTTTTAGTTAGTATGGCATTGTTTTTAATAAGGTCAATAATATGTTAACGTATGTGGCTGAAACTATTTTTAATTTGACAATATTGGCTTGTCAACGTTTATAAGCAGTCTCTCTAAAAAACATAACTGCACCAAATCTGCTCAGTTCAACAACTGCAACAGTTTTCATCATGTGTAGATTGTGGGTCATATATGTAACTTATGTTGGTGTTTCTGCGGCTTTTGCTGTCAAAACCAAAACAATTTTATTAAAATGGTCAAGTGTGACATTGGCAGTATGGGGATTTGGTGTTGGATAATAAACCAGCTTGTCCTATTTTAATAGTGATTGAACAGTTAAGACACTTCCTGTGTGACCAGTTATTTTATGTAGAGTGACCAGATGTCCCGATTTTATAGGGACAGTCCCAATATTTGGGGCTTTTTCTTATATAGGCTCCTATTACCCTCCACCTCCTGTCCCAATTTTTCACACTTGCTGTCTGGTCAGCCTCATCTTATGTCTTAAACAGATTACGTTTTTAGTGGCTCACTAGTAAAAAGCTGGTTAGATTAATTTCCACCTCCACAAAATTCCCACACCTTTGCCAAAGAACTTGG
Source organism: Emys orbicularis (assembly GCF_028017835.1). Classification (NCBI taxonomy): domain Eukaryota; kingdom Metazoa; phylum Chordata; order Testudines; family Emydidae; genus Emys; species Emys orbicularis. The sequence goes on from NC_088685.1 coordinate 114,201,038, forward strand.
TTTCCAAGGTTTGTCAGAACACCAAACTGTCTGCTTATTATTGAATCATTAGTAGTGTCTCTTTAGTTGAGCTTTTCGCTAAAAATTCTTTATTTCTCATGGCAGTGACTGAATAGTCTCCACATTTAACACAATACTGTTCTGAGGTCAACTGAGTTGTTTTTATGGCAATTTTTGGATAAAATATTAACTCTGTCTTCCGTAGAAAATAAGAACATATTAGCTTTTAAAATTGGGCTTTGAGAAGTCTCGCTTTCATTTGACCACTAAAGAACCACAGCCACCTCCAACTCAAAACTTAACATACATGTACTTTATCACATCACTGACATATTTCACGTTATAAATTTTACAGTTAGAAAGAAAGTTATTCTTGTTGATCATTACCTTTTTTGTTGCTAAGATGTCAGTATGTACCATGTACTTAGGAGACAGGCTTGCAGCCTTAAGAATGTATCTGCACATTCTCCATCTGGTGGATCTCTTTATATGTCTGCAAAAGCCTTCAAATAAATAGGAGGAGGGGAGTAAGAAATTTAAAATGGGGATGGGGTGATTATCTACAGGGATGATCCTGTATGACCACAATTCAGCATATACTTTGTTAATCACACGTTTATGTACTTTGCTAAATTGGAGTCTATGTGAGCAATCTTTAGTCAGAATACCTATTCTGCCAAAGAAATGCAGACTACAGCTCAGTAGTAGACCTGAGGAACTATGGGAGCATGTTTTTTTTGGGTCTGTTTTGGTTTTTTGCAGTCCCACTGCCGTCCACCAAAACAGCAATATTCACCCTCTCTCGTTCTTAAAACTCCATTAGAACAGTTATCCCACTTATAGCCATTTTGGAGCAGTTGTGGTGATAGCATATCAGTATTTGACTTTGACGCTGCACTTGAAGATGAATGACTGGTTTCCAGGCAGACCTGCTTTTGAAGTTATATTGTATGCTGAGACACTGCCCAAGCACCCATGAGAGCACCAATAATGAATATGAGGCGCATAACCTCAGTTTTAAGGGAGCATACTGTAAAAGACAGAATATTTTCCATTTTTGTGCCGTCTTATGATCGGTGTCTCCTCTCCAGCACATTAAGGAGGCAGAAACCTATTTTGGCTGTGTGATGTCACTAACGTGCCCCTCGGCTGTGCCCCTGGGCTATGCCCCAAGGCTGGAATTTGGCCTACAGCCAAAGGTTAGTGAACACCAGTGGGTGCTAGACCTTGAATAGCACTAACTGTACTGTTGTTAACATTATCAGCAGATAATCTATGGACTGAAGGTGAGTGGACTAAATTAGTCTTTCTCTTAGAGATCATCCCCTCAGCTCTAGATAATAATTCATAATTGAGTCAATTCCTGGTACTAGTTGAAGCGATTCCTGGTAAATCTTGCTTCTAAATATCTCAGTGCTGCTCTTCAGTCTCTAATGCTAAATATATGACACTTTCCATGAACTCTGCATTCACTTGATGAAAACAAAAAGTCTTTGAATGATAATGCTTTGCACTTCCAAAGCACCTTCCACCTGAGTCTGAGTTTCATAAATATCATTTGAATTAGGCTTCCTTGACCCCATGTAGCAACTAGATAATATTATCCCCTATTTATAGATCAGGAAACTGAAACTACTGAGATGTGACACAGGAAGAGCTGTGTTCAAGGAGGGAATAGAATCCTCTATCATGACTCCCAGTCCTGTGAAATAACTGTAAGATATTGCAGTTGTTTACTGTACTTTAAACTTTGAAAGAGTGACTAAGGCCTTGTCTACACTACAGAGTTTTGCTGACAAGTTATGCTGCTTTAATTAAACTGCTGTTGCACGCCCACACTATGCTCCTTATATTAGCAGAGTGAATCCACACTAGCAGCTCTTGCATCAACACAGAGAGCAATGCACTGTGGGTAGCTATCCCACTGTGCAATCCCACTGTGCAACTGTGTTTTGGGAAGGGTTTGCAATGCCTCATGGGGCAGGTACAGTCACAGGATGCAGGTTTCTCAATCCCATCATTCCATGGGCATCTGAGTTGCTTTTCAACTGAAGTTTGGGGGTGGGGGGGAAGAATGTGACAGAGTGTGTGTGTGTGTGTGGGGAGTAGAGACAGAAACAGTGTGAGGATAATTCCCTCCCCCCATCAGCCCCTGGTTCTGCAGGGCACAGCAGTCCCCCTGTCCTCTCCCTGCGCAGCAGCAGCCTGCTCTGCCTGCCAGTGGTTTTGTTGTGATTCCCTCTGAGATCTCCTACAGCCTCCTCAGTTGCTGGGAGTGGCATCCCCAGCAGCTCTGTGAGCTCTCCACCCTAAGGAATGTCAAAGCTTCCCAGAGCTTTGAAAGGAGAGGGGTGCATGCCTACATAGCTAGACGCAGGGCAGCTGAGTTCATCAGCCACTGCCTCCCTCCCTGGCTCTGCACAGCACAGCAGTCCCCTCTTACCTCCCTGCTCCACAGCAGCAGCAGCCTGCCTGCCACTGTGTTCCTAGTGCCAGGAAGAGCAGGAGGATTCCACCTCAATGACTTTCTCTTTGCTGCCAGATGCTCAGCTGTCAGAACTTCCTGGCACTTTGAAAGGGGAGGGGCGCATGCCTGCAGGGCAGCTGAGTTCAAAACAGTGAGCAGAGCGGTCACTGCGGGCATTGTGGGATACTGGGGGAGACCAGTTCTGGCAATAAAACGAACGGCAACGTTTACAATGATGCTTTGTTGCTTTAACTTTGCCACAAAAAGCTTTATGCCTCTCATCGAGGTTGTTTTATTTTGTTGGCTAAACAGCAGTGTTTGGCCGCCAAAAGTAACTTCTGTAGTGTGTACACCTCCACGTGTTTTGTCGGTAAAAGCTGCCTTTTGCTGCCAAAACTGTGTAGTGTAGACAAAGCTTAAGCATTCCAGTCGACAGTGAGAAGTAGAGAACAGAATACTTAGCATTTAGGACACTAAGTTTGTCCTAGTAGTTTGAAAGTAGTCATTGAGCAAAATTGTTTAGGGGATGTCGAGTCAGTTATTCCGTCCTCTGCAGTGAGGATGATAGCGCAGGTTTCTGCAGGCAGAAATGAAATAAGATTTTATGGATCCCTTTCATTTAACAGCAAAGATACCTGAAATCTGCCAATATAATCTTTGCCTTTACATTCTAACTACAGTCATGGACACCTAGAATTAAACCTGTTTGCCAGGGAATTTCCTTTCTTTGCAAGATGAAGTTCATAGAATGACACTCAATGCGTGTTTAAAAAAACTGCTCCCTTCATGCAAGACAAGTTGGATTTTAAAACTGTAGTATTGTAAGAATAGTGCATGATCCATTGTTTCTTTGACAGAGAATCATCTGAAAGAATACAAAATCTAGCATTCACATTTAACAGAGCTAGGGAAAAAACAGTTTGTCTGGAATCTGATAGCTATAATGTTAGAGACCTGTGGTTATAAATTAACTTTTTAGAGCAGTTATTTATAATGCCTATCAAACCATCCTGTGCAGTAAGTTTCTTATCATTGTCTTGCAAGATGTTTATGCACAGTGAAATGATAGAATGGAAAATGTTAGCTTTCTTTGTGTCTCCTTTGTGAGTTTCTTTGTATTGAAAGGCTCTGAAGTTCAAATATATCTGTTGTAATTAAAAAGCATTTTCATGCCTTATTCATACAATATGAACATGAATGTTTACAGTATAAAATTAATTCTATTTTCTGCTGTTTTGTGGACATGAAAACAATAAAACAAAGACATTAGAGCATGATTTTTAACTGCTTTTTAAATAAATGTTTGGAAATGTTGTAACTTTGTCATTTAAAATTGTCAGGTTTTAAATGAAAAATTTTGCCTGCTCTGTTTTAAACTAAACTTTAATAGTATTAACTCAGAAAATGTATTATAGATTACTATTTTTAGGCTCAGTCTTCTGATAAGTGGGTAAATATCAGAGCTTATCCCTGAGCTTTATAGAGGATATATCAAAATAGCCCAAGGGGTTGCCATTTAGTCAACAAAGTAGCTACCAAGCAATTTATTTATGACAAAAGAATGGATATGGACAGGAACCTTCCCCCGCCACACTCTCTCATGCACATAGTAATGGAAATGGTATTTTTAGAAAGGTCAGAAATGCATGCAAGTTAGCCATACAAAAAGAGTTAAGAAGTAAATCTGTTTCTACCAAAGACAATGGAAGATTAGAGTATGGGACAGTGTTACCAGTTTGTTGTGCAGTTCTTTATTATGCACTTGGTACCTAGATGTCACATTGAGTGGTGCGTTAGAAATACCTCGACAGGATACTATTGGATTTTAAATGCTTTCAGATATTGTTTACATTTTTATCAAATAGGAATTAATGGTTTTATTCCATCCCATCTCTCTTTCCTTCTCGTACTACTTTGGAGAATTAGTGAAGGGAAAGGGCACTGGGTTCACCCTTTTGAACTAGTTCCCAAGCTGTGCTCAGTTTATACATTCTTGCAAGATCATAGAAATAGGGAAACAATGCTATTTACCACCCAGGAACAGCAGAAAATACTATTATGAGACGGGTACATAGAATTATAGAAATGTAGGACTGGAAGGGACCTCAAGAGGTCTTCTAGTCCAGTTCCTTGAATTCAAGGCAGGACTAAGTATTCTCTAGACCATCCCTGACAAGTGTCTTTGATTTGTGAAGTCTGAACAGCACTCTAAAAACAGGCGAAGGTAAACATTGCTAATTTTAAAAAAGGCTAAAGTTCCTAAACCAGATCTTCCCAGTAGTATGTAATTGCTACTTAATTGCACAGAAGAGTTAATCATCAGTGTCAAATAGAAAGGAGAGAGGTAGAGATTTGGGTGGGGGCTAGTTCCTGTGGGATGTGGAAGAGATGAGAGAGATCTCATAGAATAGGGTCAGAGGTTTGTGGCCTGAAATAATGTGGAAGAACAGAGGGAAATATAGGATGGCAAACACTGAGCTGAGAGAGGAAGTGAGAAGGAAGCTAAGGAACTGGCATCAGGACAAGAATGGAGATGGTGAAATGAAGAAAAGAGAAGACAGGATGGATATGAGGTAGAGAGAGAGAAAATGGGGAAGGAAAAAGAACCTTTCTGAAGCACAAGGCTGCTCGGCGCTCCTAGCAGGCAGTCTGCTTCCATCTAATGCCCAGTGCTGGGCTGTTTTATATATGTCAAAACTGATTCATAAATACTCGTGGAAACAGAATAACTTTAATCATACTATTTTAATTTTGTTCAGTCCCAAAATAATAGTACATGAGCATACGCCTTGCCTTAAAACAAATTTGAAAATATCCTGCTTCCTTGTACATTCAAACAAGAACTAGTGCCCTACTCCTGTTGGTACAGAATCAAAGTGGATCACTCTTTGGTAAGAGCAGGTATGGGTAAAATAGCAGCTTCTACTAAAAAATGCTCATTTATAGAGATAGTGAATGACATTTCTGCATACTGTTTTAAAAATTGACTTATTCTATATAATATTACTTACATAAATTCATAAAGATCATTAGTTAGATTGCAAATTGAAGCATTCAAAAGTCAGTGCCAAATTTAGTCACCCTGCCATCTTAACGCTCTGCTCTTTTGTGAGGCCATTCTGTGCACAGAATGAGTCATGGAGCTTGGGGAAACTGGTGGAGGGGGAGAAAGAGTACATGCTCCTGTAAGTAAAGATTGTTTCGTAATGCACGTACACAAGGGATCAGAATTAAGATTACACTGATAACCATAAATGTGGCATTTCCTAACTTTTAAGTGGTTGACTTGGCAACCTAAATTAACATGCATAGAGTTCAAAGCCAGAAGGAACCACTAGGTCAACTACTCTAACCTGTCTATCACCGACTTTTAAATTTTAACCAGTTACCCTGTATTGAGCCCAATAATTTGTGTTTGGCTAAAGCATATCTTCCAGAGGCCATCCAATCTTGATTTGAAGACATCAAGAGATGGAGCATCTACCATTCCCCTTGTTAGTTTGCATTTGTATGTAGTAAAACACATTTTGTTTGCATGGGCCCAGCTTAACAAGATATCCAGAATGCTCTGCATGACTGCCCTGTTCTCATCATTATTTATCATCTGCCAATTTGATTGCCAATCATTGCCAATTGTGACATATGCAAATCTTATCAGCAGAGTTTATATTTACTTCCAGATTATGGATAAAAATATTGAACAGCATCAGGTTTAGTCCTTTCAGAACCCCACTAGAAACATCTCCATTTGATTATGGTTCCCCACTGATGACTGCCGTACTTTCTGAGCTTTCAGTTAGCCAGTTCTTAATCAATTTAACATGTACTCTATTCACTACTCTGAAATCTACTGATATTGTCTACTAATTTTTTTTATCAGAATGTCATATAGTAAAAAGTCAATGCCTTACACTTAGACTTTTGGATTGGATTACATCTGCGGCGTTATCTTGGTCATCCAAACTTGTAATCTTATCAAAGAATGAAATCAGGTTTGTTTGAAGAGACTTTTTTCTATAAAAACATGTTTACTAGTATAATGGAGAGAGGCTGGGGACAGGCATTTGTACCTGATGGTATGGGCCCCCCTTTGAGGGCCTGAAATACCAATTCCTATCCTTTCATTCTTTATCAGTTGAATCCCATATCAATTTTTCCTTTTATTTTTCCCAGGATTGATGTCAGGCTAACTAGTGTTACCTGAGTTATCCTGTTTGCCCTTTTCCTACAGTCTTCTCTAATTTCTCCAGTATAACAAGACTTATTAAAAATGAACGTCAGTAGGTCAGAGATCTACTGAGCCAGCTCTTTTAGTACTCTTGGGTGCAGATTAGCCAGACCTGCTGACTTAAAACTGTTTGTCCCTAGTAGATGTTAAACTACTTTTTCAAGTGATGGTCCCTGTTGTATTTCACATGCGTCCACAGCCAGAGAATTTGAAAGTAGTAGTGTCTGTTGGTCCGCACATGTGCCCTTGCTTCGCCTCATGGTTCATCCAAGGCGATAAAGGGTGGGGGTGGGCTGACAGCATCTCCAGTTCCTTCTCACTGCTGCATGATCAGAGTTGAAGCTACTAGTATCTTCCATCTCTGACGCACTTGGAAAAATGTTTAGAATTGTATATAGTTAGTTTTCTTCTAGTCTTTACTGTTTTTTATGTAGTTTTAGTTTTTAGTAATAGTTTCAGTAGAACTGAGACTTTGGGGGAATCTGTTTCAGTTCCTCCCCATCCCAGTACCCACACACAGGTACTGGACTATGCTGAAGACACCAATATTTAAAATCTACACCACCTGCCCACATTCTTTCTTGATCAACAAGCACCAAAGCTACCTCTATTGCTTGGGAGAAGCCCAGATTTCATCCAGGTGTAGTATCTGCCAGTCCTTCCCGAACCATACCTGAGAAGACTGGGCTCTCCGCCTTAAAAAGCACTTCATGAGAGCTGCCATGAGGCCTCAGTCAGATCCAGGCCAGGGGAACCCCCCCTGCCCCCCTCCCAACCCCCCTGGGTACACTGGCCTTAGACATCCAGGAGTGCACCTCAGGCTACAGAGATAGTCTGGCTCTGATGGTACCACCGCTACGAGCCTAGTGCCATGACCTAGTCAGGAGGCAAGGAAGCATGCGCATAAACATGGCAGTAAGTCTTCCTCCAAACCGAAAAAGGACAATGCACCTTCCACAAGTTCCAGCCATGGATGCACAAACATGACAAGAAACCATGCAGACCGGTGAATCCTCCAGTATAGAGCTGAGCACACCCTCAATGTCTGCCTCCCTTAAACCAAAGGATCCATCAGTTCTGGGACAGTCTTCCATTCTGGCGCCGGTTCTGGCTATGGAAGGAGTACCATTAATGCCAGGCAGATTAGAGAAAGCACTGGAGTCACGTGAACAGTTCACCTTAGGAGAACTGAGATCTCCATGCCTCCTTCTGCCATCCATGCCTAGGAAGGTCTGATTGCCTATCCAGGACCTACCACAGTGAAGTCACACTTCAACTCATCATCCTATGGTTTACACACACACTCCCACCGGCTCCGATGGTACAGCCACTAGAACCAGGATCTGAATGATCATCTGAGGATTCCAATGGAGTACAAGGGCTGCCTATTCCCTACCGCCGCTCTGGGTATCCAAAGGGACCACCAGAGTACACTCCTATCCAGCAGCAGGGAAGTCACTGATTTCCCATACCATGGAGTCCTCCACAGCATCTGCTGGATCCGTCCTGCTGGTCCTATTGGGAATCCTGGCCTCAATACTCACCCTCGGAACCCGCCCATTCAGCAAGGGAGACTTCGCCACTATCCCCGCTTAGGGTGTCCTCCAACAGGTGCTCCGAACCAGTTATGGAGGATGAACCGCTCAGTCCGAGTCACTGTTTGAGCTGGTTGGATCAGTTGGCATCGTTGATCAGTAGAGGTAGCGAGGAATAAAGGATGTCCTCTCCAGATGCTGCAATGACTTCGGCTTCCCTTTCATCCCCAGATGACTTTCGGCAGTTCCAAGAACTTCTGCAAAGGATGGCAGACAACCTTCATATTCCACTGGAGGAAGTACAAGACAAGCAGCTCAGTTCCTGGACATCCTTCATTCCTCGATACTGAGCAGGGTTGCTCTACTGATCAACTATGCCCATCTCCAAGCAGCTCAAACAGTGTCTTGGCCTAAGTGGTTCATCTTCCATAACTGGTTTGGAGCAGTTTGGCATACCCTGGCCACTTGCACGCCTACCCCCAAGGGGGCAGAGAAGAGGGACTACATACTGCCTAAAGGGTCTGAGTTTCTTTTCTCACACATCCCCACCCAATTCCTTTCTGGTGAAAGCAACAACAGAATGGTTCAGATAGCATCACCTGCTCTCCACCCTGACAGATGAGGGCAAATGCATAGACCTGCTGGGACACAAGGTCTTCTCATCAGCTAATCTCCAATTTCGAACTACCAAGCCTTGTTGGCCAAACACGACTTTATCAACAAATTGGGGAACTTTACTGAAAAAACTGCCTCAGCAAGATGGAGCCTGTTTCCAGTTTATCCTGGAGGAGGGCAAGCTGTTGGCGAGGACAGCACTTCAGTCAGCTATAGACGCGATGGATACTTCTTAATACTTTATGGGTACAGATATTGTCACACGGAGGGAATCGTGGCTTCACTCATCTAGTTTCCTCAGGGAGGTGCAAAATACCATTGAGGACCTCCCATTCGATGAGTTGCACCTGTTTAATCAGAAGACCGATTCCCTCCACTCCCTCAAGGATTCCAGAGCCACACTTGGATTGCTGAGTACCTATACAGCTGCCCACCCAAGTGGAAATTTTACCACCCACCACCTACACAACGGTTCAGGACTCCTCAGTTCTTCCACCAAAGACCATGTGAACCACCTCACAAGCACCAAAAGGCCCAATGGTCCTGCCCTCCTGGCTCTCCTTTGCAGCCTTCATCATCACACGTTCAAACCTCTCAAAACTATATTTCTGAAAGCCACTAGAGAGCCGTCAACCACTGTTCCTACTGCCGCTTCAGGGGGTATCTAGAACTCTTTTTTTTATCAGCTTAGAGAGCAATAATAATGGACAAGTGGGTCCTGGATGTCATCCGCTATGAATATACAATCACACTACCTCATCCACATCCACCTCCCCGATCCTTCTTCAGGGACCATTCTCATGACATCCTTGCCCTTACCACAAAGGGGAGCAATAGAGTATGTTCCTCTGAACTATCAAGGCAAAGGGTTCTATTCAACTTCCTGGTATCCAAGAAGAAAGGCAGATGGAGACCAGTCCTGGATCTCTGTCTCCTCAACTTTTTCATCCACAAGCCTGAGTTTCATATGGTGACTTGAGCAGCCATCGTACCATCACTAGTAAAAGGCATGTGGTTTCTGGCTCTCAATATGCAGGATGCCTATTTTTCACAAAGGCATCCATGCAACCCACAGAAGATTCCTGAGATATTCACGGTGGGCCCTCAGCACTTTCAATACAGGGTCCTACCATTTGGACTTACCATTGCTCCCCGGGTCTTCACCAAAGTTTTCTCTTTCGTAGAAGCCCATCTCGGGTGTTATGGGGTCCTTATATTCCCTTATCTTGATAACTAGCTATTGGCAGTGTAATCCAGAGACGTAGCTCAAGTCTTGACCCCCCATGTTGCTCCTTGCCTTCCTGGGAGTCTGCGTCAATGTAAAAATCCACTTTTGGTTTTCACGTAGACTTCATAGGGGCCTCCATCAACTTGATCACAGCCTGAGCTTACCTACCAAGGGACCGATTCCAGACTCTGCAGGAACTCATTGCCCAGGTAGTCAACAGTCTATCCCAGTCAAGATTTGCCTATCCCTCTTTGGCCATATGGCAGGCTGAACGTACATCACCACCTTCGCTCACCTTCACCGTCTCTGTCAACAAATGTGGCTCCAGAGAGTATACTCACCCACGTGGCACACCATGGACGTTATGCTGACAGTCCCCCCTGATATTCCCTGCAGTGGTGGACGGACCTGCAGCAAGTTTGTGCAGGGATCTCCTTCCTCTCATTCTTCGTGGACAGGATGATCATCACAGACACATTCCTTGCGCGTGGGAAGCTCACAATACTTTAGTGAGAAGCGTGGGTGAACTTGGGGCCATGATGGCAGACACCCTTTTCACCACATTCCATAAGGACAAAGTCTCCCTGCACCTACATCCCAAGTTTCTACTAAAGGTCGTATCCCAGTTTCATCATGAATTCGCTTCAGTGCCTGGCTTCAGTACACAGTTGTTCTCTATCCAAAACCAATGTAGCTGGCTTCTATGTCTACCCCATGCAGCTTCTGATGCATAGAAATGCTTCAGTGGTGGTGGTTGGGGAGTGGCTGAACTGTCTGTCGTCTAGCTATCCCCAGCTGGCATTTGGTTCCTAGTGAACTTTCACCAACAGGCTGAAGTTAAAGCAGGCTTTAACCTGGTTTGAGACAGAAAATCCAGTGACTGTAACTGGTGGTTGGTTATCAGCTTCTCCTGCTCTTCCCCTGGGTGGCTGTATGAAGGAAAGGAGCCATCCTTTTCTAGGTGCTCCCCTAGGCACATGCAAAGCCAGTTAGACTATGTCTACACTACAGCTGAGAGTGAGCCTCCAAGCCCAGGGGCTCACGCTAGCACACTAAAAATATCTGTAGTGTGGACATTGGAACTTGGCCTGCAGCTCAGGCTCTCAGGCCTAGGGGGTTGGGTGGGTTTGCTCAGACTGCTGCTGGCTCATAGCAGAGTTACCAGGTGAGGCTACCAAAGGAGTGGTGGGAGGCAGTTGCGGAGGTTGCGCCCCTATCTCTTCACCTACCACAGTAGGATTAATTCAAACCCTTAATTTTAAAAGTTGTGGTGCTTGACTCAGGAAACACATTTTTAATTCATAATCAAATATACATTTTCTTTACAAGGTCTGGTCACCATTCAGGTGCCTCATGTTGCATGCCACTGGACTAAGTTTTGCAGTTGCAAAATTTCCGGTATGTTACAGCTGTAGACTAAATAACATCATATTCCACTGAAAATGCCTATGATGTATAACTGCAACTGATGCCTAGGTTCTATGGCAGGGGTGGGCAAACTTTTTGGCCCGAGGGCCACATTGGGGTTGCAAAACTGTATGGAGGGCTGGGTAGGGAAGGCTGTGCCTCCCCAAACAGCCTGGCCCCCCGCCCCTATCCGCCCCTCCCACTTCCCACCCCCTGACTGCCCCCCTTAGAACCTCTAACCCATCCAACCCCCCCTGCTCCTTGTTCCCTAACTGCCCCCCGGGACCTCACCCCCTATCCAATCCCCCTGCTCCCTGTCCCCTGACTGCCTGACCCCTATCCATCCACCCACCCCCTGACAGGTCCCCCAGGACTCCCACGCCTATCTGACTCCCCCGCCCCCCGTTGCCCGTCTCCTGACTGCCCCCAGAACCTCCGCCACATCCAACCACCCCCTGCTCCCTGCCCCCTGACTGCTCCCCCGGGACTCCCCGCCCCTTATCCAGCACCTCGGCCCCCTTACCATGCTGCTCAGAGCAGCATGTCTGGCAGCCGCGCCGCCCAGCCGGAGCCAGTCACACTGCCACGCTGCTCAGCAGGAGCGCGCAACCCCGCCGCCCAGAGCACTGCCCGCGCGGCGGCGTAGCAATGGGGGAGAGGTGATGGCGAGGGAGGGGCTGGGGGCTAGCCTCCCCGGCCGAGAGCTCAAGGGCCGGGCAGCACGGTCCCACGGGCCATAGTTTGCCCACCTCTGTTCTATGGTGACTGGTGGCTTTAAAAAATATAAAATAGGTTGAAACCTACTCACAATTTTCTGACCAAAAATACCCCAACTTTCTGAAACCCACCTGGAGACGCACTGAAGTTTTAAAGCCTGCTAGAGAATTGTGCTATAAATCAACTGAAGAGCTATATGGTTTTTTTGTGCTGTGTAAGTGTGTTGGTGAGTTTATAATTTTAGTTTATTTTTTAACATCAAAGCAGCCATAAATAATTTTGCTATGGTCTTTTTAGACTGCAGCTGATCCACTGTCATAAATGTCACTTCAGATTTTCATTTCTCTTACAGAAGATTTGGAGTAGCAATGCTAGTATAAAAATGGCATCAGCAGTCCAAATTGATGTGTGTGTATATAGTGACCCAGGTGGTGATGAATGTTGGTCTGGTACATCAGGGCAATTCCCAGTTTTCAGTTAACTAGGTTTTATGCCGTTCGCAGTTTTGTTGCTCCAGTGAAGCTCTTTATGATGTTAATTGACCACTAGGAGCTAGAAGTGTGACTGTATGTTACAGTTCTAATTGGCCTGGCAATATCAAGTAACAAGCAGTATCCAAGACACACTAGCAGTTTGTTCCTAAAAGGTTATTCCACAAATAAATTTTAGGCCCTTGACTTTTTCTCAAACTTCAAAGATTGTGGATTGTATAACCATATAATGTGAGGCTGTATAATACAGACTAGCATATCCTGTAAAGAGAAAAATATTGGGTATACATTTTTCAGAATGTGTTGAATTGTTTCAAAGGAATGTAAAACTGCCTTTTCTAAAGGCTTAGTACAACTCTAGTATACTGGTGTGCATAACTACATACTTCATAACCATTCGATATACACTGTTATATAGCTGATAGTCTCATTATCACCTAAGTAACCAATACGTTTCTGAAAAGTATGTTAAAAAAATTGCCTTGTAATGTATGATTTGAATATATCTAATAGAAACTGCTGCACAGGTGTTAATGTTCAAATAATAAAGCTTAGTGTCTTATAACAGTACCAGGCATTATTTTCCAAATGTTTGCTTGAAAAGGGAGATTGATTCTCTTCAGGCTTCTTATTGTAGCTTTTTGATTGGCAAATAGAATTTTCTTTAATTTTATGCAAACACTAATCACTGCATAAGGATAATAATTTTTCTTATCAAAACTTTTTGACACACAAACAATGTTGTAACCTCTTAAAAGAAGAAACGGCTCAAAGAAATACTAATTGTAACAGAAAAATTAAACATGGATAATTCATACTTGTTTTGGTATTTCATACTTTAATACTTTATTTAATACTTTATCTAACACTTTAATTTGGTTTTTGTGTGATCTTTAAGAAGAGGGAATTGAGACCACACGAAGGCCTGGTCTACACTACAATGTAGCTCTCACCAATGTAAGTTGCCCACTACTCCGACCTAATAACCACCTCCACGAGAGGTGTAGCGCTTAGGTCGATGTAGTTAGGTCGATTCTGTGTCCATGTAGACACTGTGTTGCTTACATGGTCTATTGCTATTTTTGACAGCCAGAGTTCCGCTGCCCCGGGGTTGACAGCCAGAGCCCTGAGCTGTCAACCCCCCCCCCCCCATAATGCCCCACTTAAGTCAGTGCAAATGCTCCTGGTGAGGACATGCACCACTGGCAGAAGGAGTGTATTGTGGACATGAACGGCCAATGACTGCGGTGGCTGTAGTCAACCTAACTTAAGTAGACTTAATTTTGTAGTGTAGACATGCCTTAAGTTGCTGGTTTTCTGCTGAAAACTCTAAATTCTTTTTTCTTTTTTTTCTTTTTCTTTACACAGGCTATTCACTCTGTTGCGTGGCATCATGAAGGAAAACAGTTCATTTGTAGCCATTCAGATGGTACCTTGACTATATGGAATATAAAATCCCCTGCCAAGCCACTTCAGACAATCACTCCACATGGTAAGAGAATGAATACACACAATGTCTGGCAGTTCTTACACTGGAAATATGTCATTAAATCTTTCTATAAAATCCTGTTTTATTTAATTCTAGCAAAACTACTCCCCTAGCAAAAGGAGTTTTATCCTAGGTGTATGCTAACAACTTCTGCAAAATCCAAGCTGTTGTTTACCAAAAAGTCTCCAGCCCTTATGAAAAGAAACTTCTGAATGTGAATAGTGTAAATCAGTGCCTTCCTAAGTCTGCAGAGACATCTCTAGTGCATTTCTTGGCAATTGCTAGACAGATGAATGAACATAGAGTTCGCATGGTTTGCATTGTGCTTAATGTTGCAATCCATATATTGTTTAAAATATTTCTGTGGATAAGCAAGTAAATCAAAATTGTGCTATTAAATTCTAGCATTTTAAAGCGAATATGCCCATTACCAAACTAGTAGCCAAATGAAAGGTATATTGACTGTTCAAATAAATAAAATAGTTTGCATTGCTATTTTGTAGGAAATGAAGATATAAGTGTGTTTTTTCTCTGAGAATAGGGTATGTAAAAGGGCAATTTTAGTCATTAGATCAGCTCCCTTTGTTTATTCCAATGTCTGTTTTAATCAGTTTTCAGAGTAGAACTACATTATAGGGGACAATTTTTTTTTGGTTTCTGCCATATTGCTTTTTGAAGGCTGTCCCAAACAAACATTCCATGTTTACATGATGAATGGCAATATTAACTGTACTTTTGCATTATATCGAGGCATAAAATACAGTATGTGACAATGTAATAAATTGTGTGCATATTTTAATTTGTAATTTATTTAAAAGAATAATTTCATAATATTTCAGCACATTACAGAATTTTTTTTTGATGTTTAATATATGAAAATATATATTTTTTAGGAAAGCAGCTAAAAGATGGGAAGAAGCCAGAACCTTGCAAACCTATCCTAAAAGTGGAATACAAAACAGCTAGAACTGGGTAAGACTTTCCTTATAAGTCAATTGACTCTTAACTCTATATTTGTAGTCTTTGAGAATGTCCTTTGTATCTTCTCATTTGTGGGATATGTACCCAGTATGAGCTTGGGAACCTGTGGAAAGCAGTAGTGAGTGATGAACTATAGTTACTGATGGGTAAAAGATAGCCATTACTCTAAAATATATGTGTGACTAGAATAGGTAAAAACAACATGTTGATGAATGCTCCTTATCTATATGCTCCTTCTTTAAAACCAAAGGGCTAGCAAAAATATAAAAAAGTGATAAAATAGTATTTGTTGCTGTTTTTAAATCTTCATGATTACATGTCACCTTTTAGCAATATTAAGGAAAAACTGATAAATTAGCAGCACATTAAGTAAACTTTCAGTTGTACTAAGTTTTTAGGGAAATCTGTTTCTTTGAAGAATTAAACTTACTTTATCTAGTAATGAGACCTATCAGTAACTTTTTTATTTAGTTATTTATTTATTGGTGAAGCAATACAAGCTTGAAGTATGGCTGAATTCTTTTCATGTGCTGCAGTAATCTATGCAATCACTGTGCATAATTATGTATATTTGTGTATACAGAATGAAGCAGTAATTCCAACAAGAGGCTTTGATGAAATTACTGCATATTGAGTAGCATGTTCTTGTCACTCGAACTTAATGGAAGACTTTCAGCCTTTTATATACAATGTGGGGTTTCTTATTTACAGTTGTAAAGCATTTTTATATGCTTGGGTGAAAGATGCTATTTAAAATCATAATATTCATGGAAATCCTTGGAGCTATTTGCAGATGTTCAATTTTCAAATAATGTTCTCCATTTTATTTGTTGATTTATTTGTTGTACCTTCTATTACTTTTTGGCTTTCTGTATTGCTTGAATGTTTGCAAAGTAAATAAGACTACTGAAAATTGCTGATAGTTTAACAAATGCTTCCATATATATATATTGATATGCTCTACAGTTAATTTTAATGGTTATATGAACCATTTTTCCTTTTCTAAAAGTCAATTAAATAGAGGTTTAAGGTTTTGAAGCCAATTCCCAATTTTTTGAAAAGCCATGACCCAGTCAGAGAACAATTGTTCCATTGCACTGTTTGCAGCAGTCTACATCTGTCCAAGTATTTCCTTTCCACAGGGAATAAAAACACTGAATAATCATGAAGTCACGATATGTTAAAAAACTGACAACTCAACTGTTGTGTCCAAGCTTCTGACCCAAATTATGCTATAAATAACTGAAAAGCAGCCTCAAACATGCAGCAAGATAAAAATTCTACAATTTGAAGTGTTCACATTGCAAACAATCATTTAAAAAATATAATTTGAAATCTCCACAATGTAACTTTTTTTTACAGCATGCAAACTTTAACTGATTTTTGACATGGTTTAAACAAGATAGGAGTTGCAATAAAACAAGCTTAACTATGTACAACCTCTCCTGTTAGTATAGCTTTCCAACTGTATTTGTTTTTCCAAGATTATTTTGCCTTTTCCATTATTTTGTTTTGTTGAGTCTCAATTTGTTCCCTACCTTTATTTATTACCTTAAAACTGTCCTTTTATGGTATTTTTCATGCTTGATGGTGTTCAGAACACTGTCAAATTTATTATCATTTGAAAACAGGGTGGATTTGATTTAAATCACTAGTCAGGAAGACTTGATTTAATCATGGATTTCTACATAAAAGTGCATTCTTGTTGATTGTTATAACCTTAATACATATTCTTCACAACTCAGAGATAGATGTAGGTTTCATTTTTATAAGGTACACACTATACATTTTTAAAGTGATTTATTTTGAAGACTTTTCAGATTAGTTTTACAGTTATATCAGAAAATGAACGATCGTTTGGTTATTTCATTTACCAAAGGTAATTGAAGCAGATATTTATGAAGTCGTTGGGAGGTGAACTATCTCCGATTCAACAGGTTAATCATTAATATTTGGAGGATTTTCTTGCCATGCTGTATTAGGAGGAGAACATCACCAGACAGACATTTAAATTGTTTTATTTAACTAAAATAACAATGTTATATATTCTGGATTTTTTTTCTTCAACAGCAAACATATAATATTTTAACAAAACAAGCATTTGAATTAAGTTAAATATTCAAGTTTTTAAAAATAAGGTTTGTTTTTGTTTAACTATTTTAGTTAAAAACAATTTTAATTAAATGTATTTAAAAAAAATTTAAATCAACTATGTCAGCCGGGTCAATATGAGAAACGTAAAATATTGTCTTCTGCAGCTAACTCAGTCATCTTCACCTTCATTTTCCTGTTTGTTCATAATCTGGAAAAGAAAAACAAGCTGTCCTGCTTTTTCAGGTCCCAAACAATTTCTCAATTTGGAACAAATTAGTCCAAAGGAATAAATACTCTTTCTACACTGGCAGAAGAAGCTACTGCTGTTAAAAGTGAGATTATCACTTCAACAGTCTCTGAATCCAAGTGCTTACGTGACTTCCACCAGTTCACTGGTGTGACTTTCTTTAAAACATCATCAAGCAAACATATATTTTTTGAATGGTTCACCGTTAGCTCTGAAGTTTATTATAGTTGGCATTATGGAGGGATGATTGCTGGATGTCCGTGTCATAGCCAACTCCTCTTCTTCAGCAGTTCAGGTTTGACCCTGGTACCGAGTATTGAGAATATTTGCAAGAAAATGAGCTGGAGATCGTGCTTGTCCCATTCATTTTTTTAATGCTTGTAATTTAACTCTTGTCAGTCCACTACTGAGTTCCATCGCAAGCTTGTGGGAGAGTTAGCTTGGTTCCTCCCACATTTTTTCAGAGTAGCTGCTGCAGGGTGGTGGTTCCGGAAGTATTTTGCAATTTCCACAACATTAGCCTTTATTTCTGGAACACTGAAGTCTTTGGCTAGCAGGTGCATCAAATAAGCACTGCAAGCGTATGTTATTAGCTTGGGACTCTCTATTAGCTCTCTTCTAAATAATTTCTTCTCATCTTGGATACATTTGCAGCATTGTCTGTGACCAAGCTGCATACTACACATTTGAATTTTTTTCCACAGTTTGTTATAGCTTTTTCTACTACTTCTTGTAAGTATTCTGCTGTGTGTGCATTTCCTGATGTATCAATTGTTTCTGTAAGGAAGACATTCCTTTCTTCTGTTGTCACACAAGCACATACAACAGGATCATTGTGCACATTGCTCTGCCCATCAAGACTCAGGTTAACAATTTTACCCTCTAGACCTTTTGCACACTACTCAATTTCTCTTTCATATGGTTTATCCAGCAGTTTGCCTGTGACATCTTCTCTATTGGGTGGACTGTATCCTGGTCTTAATAACTGAACCATGTTAATGAAGTGTGGGGTTCTCAATCATACGGAAAGGAGAGTTTGTTGCATAAACAAAACGGGCAATTTTTTCATCAATTACCTCTTTTTGTAATCTGCTGGTTCTTATCACAAATTCATCCATGGTTGTTTCTGGATGATGAGATTTTTTTCTTTCTTTTTGCTACAGGTGATACACTGTGGCTATGTGACAGACGTGATGTGATTGAAGCACTATTATTGGCAGATAACTCTGAAACTATAGAAAATGATGGTGATCTTGAAGGTGGATAGTCTTCAGAATCTAGGGGATGGATTCCCCTAAACAAAATAAGTCAATGCAGTTATTTAATTATTATTACCATTTAGTATTACTCATTGCATTCCCTGACACTCAGTGCTACTTTAAAGGTGGAATTGTAAAAGGAAGATCTGCCTATTTCAGCTATTTATTTTTTATCACAACTGCATCTAAAATGATAGTACCGTAGAGTAACAACTATATTTTTTGCTCAAACATGAGAATTCAAGAATAGTCCAGAAGGAAGACCGGCAGTCCTTAAGAAGGAAGTATGAAATAAAAAAGTTTACCAACCTGAAGATCCTGCATGTTCAGACATGTTCCTTTCATCATCTTCAATGCAGCTTCCTCCTGAGAAGGAACACTTCTCATGATGATGTTTCATTCGGGCAGAGCTTTGCATTTTTTGGTTGCACTGTTTGCATTTTGCATGCATGCCTCTCTTATCCACAGGTAGAGGAACTTCATTAAAATATTCCCAAACTGGGTCTCTTTTACAGGCTGCTATAGGTTTTCCCTTCTAGTGAGAGAATGGTATGGTAAATCTCAAATCAATGAAGGCTACACTCAGAAAGACCTCAAGACTTCTGAAATATGCTGCTCAAAGAGTTTCACTTTTGTTTCTACTGCCTGTCCCTCCTTTCTCACATTTAGGTCCAGACTTCTCCTTGTCCAGATCTATTCCACCCCCAACAATCTTCTATTCATTGAAATTTTTGAAACTTTGCACTCTTAGAGAGAGGTAAGGGATTGACTCTGTGTACATAAATTTGCAGAGGGACAATGGGGGGGAGGGATAGCTCAGTGGTTTGAGCATTGGCCTGCTTAAACCCAGGGTTGTGAGTTCAATCCTTGAAGGGGCCATCTAGGAACCAGCAGGGGACAAAAAAAACCTGTCAGGGACAGTACTTGGTCCTGCTAGTGAAGACAGGGGACTGAACTCAATGACCTTTCAAGGTCCCTTCCAGTTCTATGAGATAGGCAAATCTCCATATATTATTATAGGGTTGAGGTCTGTTATTTCTCACTTCTATATATTATTTATTTAAAAACATTTTTGCTGTTAACAAACATATCTCTGGAGACACAAATCTAGAGTTTGAGAACTGCAAAACTAAGCATCTCTGATGGTATCTTCTAGACCAGGGGTTCCCAAACTTGGTTCGAGGCTTGTTCAGGGTAAGCCCCTGGCGGGTCGCGAGACACTTTGTTTACCTGAGCATCCACAGGTACGGCTGCTCGCAGCTCCCAGTGACTGCGGTTCAGGTAAACAAAACGTCTCGCGGCCCACCAGGGACTTACCCTGAACAAGCCGCGAACCAAGTTTGGGAACCTCTGTTCTAGACTGAGCACCGAGTCCCATTGGGTAGATAGAAATATTTAACCTAAATAATCTATACTGAAGCCCCTGGAATCCCATAAGATTGGGTCCTTAATCCATGAACTATTAGAACTCATTTACAAAACTTTTCTTAAACATTACATGAATATATTGTCTCATACTATAGAATTAGAATTTATAATCCCTATTCCATGATGAGATATCTTTGAGCTATAATGTATCTTAATTTAAAACTATTTTTAGATAGGTTTTTCCCTCAAAAAGCACTTTATCAAAAAAATTGATTTTTTTGATTTTTTTTTAAATCATTGATTTTTATCCACCCTGTTTGAAAATGTCACTAATGTGACAACACTATCTTTCATATTGATAATAGAGAAGTTTAAATAAAGCAAGGCCTAACGCTAATCTCTGAAAGAACAGTTCACTGGGCACCTGAGTTTAGCAAATTGCTGTTTCCGGTTCCAATTGGTGCTCTAACTAGTTTAGTTTTTGTCTTAACTCAAAATCTTGCTTTAAAAATTACTTATGTCACATTCCCTTTGCTTTTGATTAGAATATTCTGTTCATAGAATCATAGAAGATTAGGGTTGGAAGAGACCTCAGGAGGTCATCTAGTCCAACCCCCTGCTCAGTGCAGGACCAACACCAACTAAATCATCCCAGCCATGGCTTTGTCAAGCCGGGCTTTAAAAACCTCTAAGGATGGAGATTCCACCATCTCCCTAGGTAACCCATTCCAATGCTTCCCCACCCTCCTAGTGAAATAGTGTTTCCTAATATCCAACCTAAACCTCCCCCACTGCAACTTGAGACCATTGCTTCTTATTCTGTCATCTGCCACCACTGAGAACAGCCGAGCTCCATCCTCTTTGGAACCCCCTTCAGGTAGTTGAAGGCTGCTATCAAATCCCCCCTTACTCTTCTCTTCTGCAGACTAAACAATCCCAGTTCCATCAGCCTCTCCTCATAATTCATGTGCCCCAGCCCCCTGATCATTTTTGTTGCCCTCCGCTGGACTCTCTCCAATTTGCAGTTAGTTGCTTTTATAAACCTTTTGGTCTGTTGCTCATGATTTCATTTTCTGTAGATCAGATTCTGATCCCTTTCCTTAGTTGAGTAGTACCTTGCTCCACAAGTAGCCATACTGACTTCAGTGCTTAGTTATTTTTTTCTTAATATTTGTTCTTTAGTTCAGTAGGTATTGAAGATAGACTTAGCCTTACTGGATGGTAATTACCATCTTTTTTCTTTTTTAAAAACAAGTATTTTTCTCATCTTTTCAACATCAGGTTCACTATGATCTTTCAAAAGAATTGCCATTGGCTCAGTAAGTTTATTCAATTTGTTATAGACCCTGGAATATATATTGGGACTTGCTGATTTTTACATGGCATTTTTTTAAAAGTATTCTCTTACCGGCTGTCTATGTCAAGCCTTATATTGGGGCAAGCTTTTCATTCCTTCCTAACTGTCCATACCTTCCTTCACTGCTCCCTTTGATTTCAAAAGCCTTTTAAAAATACAGTAGTTCATTAGCTAAACCAATTCAGAATCACGGATTTATTCTTTATTCATTTCTTATTGAGTCGTGTGACTGGGTGAGTATACCTGCAATAATATCTGACAAGCAGGGGCTTAAAACATAGCCCCATACAGCCAGTCTACCCTGCCTTCCCTTCAGGGTTTGTCTGTGCAGGGATTTTTCAGACCAGTAGTTTCCAACAGGTGGTGCTTCACAGTTGGTGTTTGTGAAAGCTGTAGAGTTGAAAAGGTGCATCCTGGTCCAGGCATAGCTACCACTATGAAATCTAATTTTATTGAGATGATGGTAAAATTGCCTGGGCCTGTTTACACTGTAGCCTCCATTGGTGGAGCTGCATGCATTAGGAATTAGAGATCCAAAGTCTTAGTCTAGTCACAAACTAAGATTGCTGAGAGAATTCTGGCTGCAATCAGTCCAGCTATCATGGCTAACTGCCCAGCAGGAGTTCTTGGTAAAATTAATGTGTTCCGTTGGCATCTTGCACTGGATTACCCCGAAGTTCTGGTTATATAGGAGCGGCAGGGCAGGAGTAGTAGTCAGAAGGCCTGCGGAAATGTAGAAGTTAGTGATCTCCCAGTCTAGCTGAAGGAACTCTATTTGATGCTCTAGAATGGGGGGAACTTAGAGGTTCTTTTCATTCCACTTTAAATGATCCATTAAGTAATAAACTGTATCAACCAGTATCTGTATTGAAATTCTGTTATGCAGGTTCCTTTACTAGTCATCACACTGACCTGCTTGTGTCTCTTATATAGTAATAAGCTATGAGGATGTTCAGTAGGTTATTGGAGCACTCCTTAGGACCTTGTAACTTCAACCACCAGAGAAATGCAGGAATAGCCTACTAATGCACATCCCACTGTGGCTTACAGTTGTTACTGTGGTCATGTGCATGTGTGTGTAGAGTAACCTATACAGATGTTACAATATCCAGGTACAATATACATGTAGAGAATTCGGCATGTAAATTTGGGCTTAACTCAACTTTCCTTTCCACTTTGCCATTCACCTTTAAGCTCTCAGGAGCTGTGTTTGGTTCTACAAAATACAAAAATTCAGTTCCTCCCCTGAACGTATAATTTAAGATTAGAAGACTAGGGAAGTACAGAGGTTGAGATCACTTAAGTTTAGTTTTTTGCCACCTTTTGATCATTGCAAAAGTGTGTTTTAGGAGAGATTTAAATGAGGGCCTTCCATCCACATTTTTTCTACCCTCTTCAGCCAAAAAAAAAAAAAAAAAAAAAGATTGAAAATGCTTCCAAGACTGAAAAGTGAATTATACAGTGGTAATGGCCTGACACCGCACATAATCCAATCCTTCACCCATCTATATGTTCAATGGGGTTTTGACCCAAGTCTTTGATTTCCTTATTTTTGTAGTGGGCTTACCCCTTATGGAGTCACTAAACTGCAGCAGAAACACCCTGTAGGTTTGGGCTACTCTATGGTCTGTCGTACTGTATTCTTGCTCCAAACTTCATGATATAATCTAGATTCCTTTTTAATAGTTTCCATTAAATTTTTAAGGATATTGTCTAATTCCATAGGTTTATATAGTGATTTATAGCAAAAGATGCCAAAATCATTTGTAAAATTAAATAATGTGTACATTTATAAGGATCACTTCAACTGTCTCTGAAGTAGAACCGCTTCTGAGCTAAACCACAAATTTCTAACAGCTCCCAGTAATCCTGCATAGCAGCGATTCCACAAAGTGAAAAACTTATTTCTAATTGAAACTACAAGAGAAAATTAGGTAGGCAGAATGTAATTACCCAACCTGGTTCGCAGTCATCTAAAATAATTTCCAAAATGGTTCATAAAAGGTTGTTTACAGCAATCATGCATCTCAATTATGTAATCATGCATTCTGATTTTTATAGTATTGCATATCTCAATTTCATGTTCTTATTCAAAGTGCATAATTAGCTAACATAATTATATTACACTGTCATTTCAATATTAGGACCTACTGTTAATAATAAACTTTGATTTATTTCATTCATCAAAATATGCAAAGTAATGCAATACAAATACTTTTGACACAATTCTTTTTCTAATCTCAACATTGTTGCAATAGATTTTATATTTTGACTCCCTTTTTCTCATATTGGAGCTACTATGTCATCCTTTCCAAATGACATTTAAATACCTTAAATCCATTGCTTTTTTCCCCCTCCTCTGGTTGAGTCAATTGTGGGATAGAAATATATTTGATAGATTCCCTGGATACTGTTGTCAACCGTACAATTATTTTGGTTTACAAGAAACCCTGCCAAGTACAGCCCAGTTACCCTCAAATTTACCTCAGAAGTGAAATCTGCAGAAACTACAGGTACCAACATGCAACATTCATTATAATATGATAGGTTATGCTGCTCAAATCAAGATATATTATTGTATGTTGATGTATGTTGTCTCTGTGGGTAGCAGTACAACAGTAAAATGTCCATTTGAAATTGGTCATTTTCACCAAAACCAATTAACTTCAATATGGTGAAGTTTCTTGACTGTACAATTTTTTTTCATTTCCTTTTTAGCGGTGTGAAAACTAAGGCTATGTCTTCACTAGCAATTTTCTCAGTCAGGGGGTTGTACTCCCTTTCCTCCCCCCCCCCTCCCGACTGACATAAATTTCAATGACAGAAGCGCCGGTGTGGACAGCGCTATGTCGTCAGGAGACGCTCGCTCCCATCGCCATAGAGCGGCTACACAGGAGACCTTACAGTGGCACAGCTGCAGCAGTGCAGTTGTGCTGCTGTAAGGTCTGTAGTATAGACATAGTCTAACACAGATAAATGTTCATATGCATAGCAGAAGTTGTCAGGCTCATACACAAACTCAGAACCTCCCTGTTGTGCCAGCTACACAAGCTCACAGTGAGATACTCCACTTACCAAGCAACTGCCACATTTTGCACCAGCTTCAGTTTCTGAATGGCTTTAAGGTGTAGCTTTACATAGAGCACATTGCATTAGTTTTGTCACTTCAAGATTAAATTATGGATGACAGTAGAAGGGTCCCTATCCAAAAGGAGTGGTCACACTCTTGCCCTCTGCAGGTATGATGCTGCAGAATTAATATGGTGACTGGTGCTACCTAATCTTCTAGTAGCACCTGAGAGTCCAATGTGAGGGAGAGCTCTCACTATAATGTAAAAATATTAATAAAATTATTATAACTTTTTAAATCTTAGGTTATTAAACTTGCCTTTACAGAAGGTTAAGATATATTTATCATTACTATCATACCTATGAGGCTTGGAAAAAAGTACCTCACATGCATATATTTGTTTGTTTAATTATAACCAGAAGAATTCCAGGAGGCTTCTGCTTTCTGTCACCCTGGGGACAAGCAACTGTCAGGAAGAAAACCCCTCCTTAGCCATAAAACCGTGTTTATTACCCCTAGGAGTGTTCTACAAATTCAGAAAAGCTGCATTTTAAACTTTAACTCGCTTTAACTTCATACTGTGTTCTTTTGTGCTATGTTTAAAAGATGTATTGGGTATTGAAATTTGTGCTTTGTACGAACTATTTAATAGCAGTTGAATTGCTATAACAAACAGAATGTATCTCTAAGGCTTACGTCAAGAGACAGACAAACCAAAAAAACTTTTATCTAGACCAGAACACCTCCTTATTGTATAACATGTCAGTTTGGTACAAGTGTAATCCTTACCTCAAGAAAACAAACCATGTAGGAAAAGATCTGATTATGTGGGAGGGAGAATAGGGAGATGGTTCTTTATGCAGGATACTCCAAAAAGGAATGCAGGAATCCTATAACTGTAGGACTGGCAGGGACCTCAAGAGGTCATCTAGTCCAGTCCCCTGCACTTATGGCAGGACTAAGTATTACCTAGACCAGCGGTTCTCAACCTATTTCTTTCTGAGCCCCCCCTCCCCCCAAACGTGCTATAAAAACTCTACAGCCCAGCTGGGTCCCAACTGCGTATAAAAGCCAGGGCCAGTTTTAGGGGATAGCAAGCAGGGCAATTGCCTGGGGCCCCATATTGCAGGGGGCCTCACAAAGCTAAGTTGCTCAGGCTTCAACATCAGCCCCAGGTGGTCAGGCTCGGGGTCCCAGGCTGCAGTCCTGCACAGTGGGGCTTCGACTTTCTTCCCTGGGCCATAGCGAGTCTAACACCGGCCATGTCTGGAGGACTGCCTGAAACCTGCTTGCGACCCCCCAGGAGGCCCCGAACCCCTGGTTGAGAACCACTGACCTAGACCATCTTTGACAGGTGTTTGTCTAACCTGATCTTAAAAATCTCCAATGATGGAGATTCCATACCATCTCTAGACAAATTATTCCAGTGCTTAACCACCCTGACGGTTAGGAAGTTTTCCTCATGTCCAGCCTAAACCACTCTTGCTGCACTTTAAGCCCGATACTTCTCGTCCTATCCTCAGAGGTTAAGAAGGACAATTTTTCTCCCTCCTCCTTGTAAAAACCTTTTATGTACCTGAAAACTATGTCCCCTCCGTCCTCTCTTCTCCAGCTTAAACAATTTTAGCAATAAAATTTTTCAATCTTCCTTCATAGGTCATGTTTTCTAGAACTTTAGTTATTTCTGTTGCTCTTCTCTGGACTTTTTCCAATTTGTCCACATCTTTCCTGAAATGTGATGCCCAGAACTGGGCACAATACTCCAGTCCAGGCCTAATCAGCCTGGAGTAGAGCAGAAGAATTACTTCTCGTGTCTTGCTTACAACACTCCTGCTAATACATCCCAGAATGATGTTTGCTTTTTTGCAACGGTGTTGACGCTTATTTAGCTTGTGATCCACTATGACCCCCAGATCGCTTTCTGCAGTACTCCTTCCTGGGCAGTCATTTCCTATTTTATATGTGTGCAACTGATTGTTCCTTCCTCAGTGGAGTCCTTTTTATTTGTCCTTATTGAATTTCATCCTATTTACTTCAGACCATTTCTCCAGTTTGTCCAGATCATTTTGAATTTTAATGCTGTCCTCCAAAGCACTTACAACCCCTCCCAGCTTGGTATCATCTGTAAACTTCATAAATGTACTCTCTATGCCATTATCTAAATCATTGATGAAGATATTGAACAGGCCGCCCTTCCCACAGCCCCCATTGGCCTGGAGCGACAAACCGTGGCCAGTGGGAGCCGCGATCGGCCGAACCTGCAGACGCGGCAGATAAACAAACCGGCCCGGACCGCCAGGGGCTTTCCCTGAACAAGTGGTGGCCTGACTTTGAGAAGCACTGTTCTAAGTAACTGATTTCAATTGTTTCTTCGATTCCATAGGATTTAGTTACGATTGCTTACTTTGCCCATCTATAAACTGGCTGGTTATTCATAATAACCAGACAGGTTTTCACCTGTCCTTAAACATATTCTTTTCCCTATTTATAAACATTCTTCATTGTCTAAGGATATACTAAGACTGGATTCATGATAATTCTGGGAAATAAGATGGTGGTCTCAACATATCAAAAGAAACGTGACACTGAGGGCAGACCCACTGTCAAAGGTGTAAGCTCTGTTGAAAGCTTTTCCAGCCTCCTCAGTTCCTTCTTATCGCTTGTGATGATCATTAGAATTGCTTGGCTTGCCTTAGCAAGTACTCTGTGTACTCATTATAAATTTCTTGTAAATAGTTATCCAGTACTTAGCTAATTCTATCTATAGCACTTACTTTCTTTTTCAGTCCCCAGATCTGGAGTTTCCATTTTTTGGTACTGAACAATACCTCGGTGACAAGTCTTCAAGCCCTGTCTCTCTTGTTCTAGGCCAATGCCCGTGAGCAACCCACACTCAAGCTGCTTGAAGTGTTTGGGCGAAACTCAGATTTGTTTATCATTGTCAAATTTGCAAAGACTTTAACCCAAGGATTAAAAAAGACTGAGAATCCAGGCTGAAGGGTTTGCTCCTGGAGATAGTCCTGAGATCTCCGTCGGAGCCTAGCCATTGTGACTCGGCACTGAGAACTTTGGCTTCAGTTAGGAGTGCACTTTCTATGCAGTCTGAGACCTGGCATGACTTGCTCTCTTCACTGTCTAAAAAGAGACATAAGGTCTCTAGAGACTTCGAGAGGAGGATCACGGACACCTACATTTACTAAGCATGTGGTTGAGTAGAGTGCAGCCAAAATCTAAACACTTCTCTTCTCAGAAAGAGAACTACAAAAACTAGCACTATTCACTCCAGCATCGAGGCAGGCACCCAAAGTGGCACCTTCTATGTTTTGTGGTACTTCAGCAACCCAAGACCATCACGCTGGAGGAGTTTGTGGTGGTGAGACTTCTGCTGAGCTTATTGGTACCAGTATCCCCAACAGTGCATGATACAATACTCCCAGTACTGGCAGACAGAGTACTCCCAGTACCAGTATCGTCAGTGCAGTACTCGGTACCTCGATGTCCTTCGGTGCCTCAGACTTCACGCCGGTTTACCCTTCAATGGTACAGACAGAGCAATGTTGGTTCTTCACTGACTCAGCACTGGTCTCTGGCACTGTGAGGAGCGAGCTCCTCCTGGGTCAGCAGATGGTGATTTTGTTCTCCTCTGAATCTGAGATTGGCTCTTATGTTTCCTAGTCTTGGAGTCTGTCACACTACTCCCAACCGATGCATTACTACCCTGGGTTGCCTTGAAATTCTCCAGCTGGAATGGGATCAGGCATTTGGCCAGGGAGTCATTAGGGCCCAGCCCCATCCAGTGGCTGTTTTCGAACCCATGGTAATTCCACCCAGTTTCCAGGTCCTACATGAGCGGTTCCTGCTTTGTGTCCTTGGAGAGGCATGGAGAGTCTACCGACCAGGGACCACCTGTTTCTGAGTCCAGTACTGGGACTGGTGGTTCGCAGGAAGAGGTGGTTCAGGAGGAGCATGCTCGGCAGCTAACAGAAGAGGGGCACCTTCAACCTGTGCTGGCTTTATCATTGTCCTCTCATGATGAGGCAGTTTCCCCAGGAAAGAGAATGACAGGGTCAGCAGACAGCAACCCCCCAAGTCACAAGATGCTAAAATACTTGATTTATTTTGTAGAAAAGTTTATTCTGCTGTGGTGTTGCAACTCAGAATTGCCATCCAACAAGCTCTTTTGGGACGTTATGATTTTCACATTTGGGATGCCATGTTAAAATTTAAGGACATGTTGCTGGAGGACGCTAAACCAGGGTTCTCCTCTTTAGCTGATGAGGGAAGTTCGTAATGAGAACTTGGACTTGGCTGCTATAACTGTGTCTTCTTTAGTTTCCATGCATAGGAGCTTTTAGGTGCAGACTTCAGGTCTTCCGCACAAGGTCAAACAAACAATTCTAGACTTGGCCTTTGAAGGGTCATCACTTTTTTTGGAGCACACAGGCTCTAGGCTCCATGGGTTGAAAGAGTCTAGGGTGACTTTAAAGTCTTAGGGGATTATACTCCTGACCATCCAAGAAACATTTTCACCTGCAGCAGATCCACTAATCCTCTGCCCTTAGTCCTCGCCAGGACCTGCAAAGAAAGAAGAGTAGGGGTTGTAGTTAAGTCTATGATTTAGTCACGTAGGTCATGGCAATCACGGATTCCGTGACTTTACCAGACCTCTCTGACTGCTTCAGCTGGGATTGTGCACCCCAGACCTGCGACCAGGGCTGCAGCCTTTGCCATGAGGGGCTGCAGCCAGGGCCATGTGCCCATTCCCTCCCCCTCCCGGCTGGGGCTGGAGCTGTGCACATATCCCCATGGCTGTGTCAGGGGCTGTGCGCCCATGGCTGTGGTTGGAGCCAGGACTATGTGCCCTTGTCCCAAAGCTGCAGCCAGCTCCAGAGCTGTTGCTGTGCAGTCTCCCTGTGGCTGCGGCACTGGAGTCGAGGCTGTGCGCCCCCCAGCCCCCATGGCGGTGGGGCTCGGCCTATCAGTCCCAACCATGGGACTCCAGCTGTCATGCCTCTCCCCTTCTCCTCCTCTCCCCCCCCCCCCCCCCCCAGTGATTTTTAGTAAAGTTACAGACGGGTCTCTGGCTCCCATGAATTTTTGTTTATTGCCTGTGACCTGTCTGTGACTTTTACTAAAAATATCCATGATAAAATCTTAACCTTAGTTATAGGCGCAGATCACCACCTCCTTCTGCTTCTACATCAATGCCTGCTCCATCTTGACTCCCAAGGGGTGCTAAACAGACATTTTGATGGGGCAGTTGGGGATGCCATGCCAGTTTCCATGTTTCCAAATCCCATCTCCCCTATGTTTTTGGAAATCATCTTCCCTATTTGCTTAGTGCTTGGTCCGAGATTACTTTAGACCAATGGGTCTTAAGCACTCCAGATGTGGGATATACCCTCCAATTTGTTTCTACCTCTCCCTCTCTCCCCATACCTCTTTAAGGAGCACTCTCAAGAGGAGTTCCTCCTCTAGGAGATGCAATCTCTCCTTTCTGTGAGAACCACAGAGGAGGTTCCCCAGCATGTCAGAGGGAAGGAGTTTTATTCCCATTATTTCCTAATCCAGAAAGGAAAGGGAGGTCTCAGACTAATTTTAGACCTGCACCAACTCAACAGATGTTGAAAAAATAGTTTGTTTGCATGGTCACTCTGGCTTCTGTTATTCCATCCCTGGATCCTATAGACTGGTATGCAGCCCTTGATTTAAAAAATAACCTACTTTCATGTGGTGATTTATCAAGGTAACAAAAGTGTCTCAGATTTATAGTGAAACAGTCTCATTACCAGTTCACCATGCTGCCTTTTGGCCTGTCAGCAGCTACTTGGTTTTTCACAAAATATAGGGTAGTGGTAATTGCCTTTCTGAGGAGACTAAGAGTACAAGTCTATCCTTACCTGGATGTCTGGCTAGTAAGATATTGGTCCAGGGCTCAGGCACTATCTGGTGTGTCTCTCATTCAGTCAACTGTGAAGGCTCTGAGTCTGCTGGTCAATTTAGAAAAATCTACCCTTTGTCCAGGTCAGAGGATAGAGTTTATAGGAGCAGTACCGTACTCTATTCATGCTGGAACTTTTCTTCCAGAGGCATGGTTCCAAACAATTCAATCTCTTGTTGCAGATCTCAGCTTGCTCACCCTGTCACAACAGCAAAAGCCTGTATGATGCTCCTGGGGAATATGGCCTTGTGCATATACATAGCCCAGCATGCCAGATTCCATCTCAGGATTCTTCAAAGTTGACTGGCCTCCATTTATTTGCCAAGTTGTCACCTTCTGAACTATGTGCTGTACGTGCCCTCTCACATTCTGACTTCTCTAGATTGGTCGACAGACCTGATCAGTGTAAGTGCAGGCATCCCCTTTGTCTGCCCTCAGCCTTCACTGACATTATTGATGGACGCATATCCCCTGGATTTATGGTTCTCCCAGGACCTGTCTGTACATATCAGTGTCAGGAAGCCAAAGGCTATCTGTTTAGCCTGTCAGGCTTTCCTATCTCAGATCAAAGGAAAAATCTGTTTGCTGCTGTGGTCTATGAGAACAATGTTATACTTCAACTGGCAGAGAGGAGCCCTTCCCTGTTTTGTCAAGAGGCAGCTCACCTGTGGGACTTCTGCATTGCCAGTTCAATCAATCTTGAAGCCTCTTACATTCTATGGGTGCAAAATGAGCTTGCAGACCACCTAGGCAGATCATTTACAAGTCACCACAAGTGGGATCTACACCCAGATATAGCCAGATGCATTTTCCAGAAGTGGGGGAATCCCCAGAGAGATCTATTCACAACAAAACCAATAGGCAATGACATTAGTTTTGTTCCCTACAGGGTCGTAGTCCATATTCCATCACAGATGCTTTCGTACTATCCTGGTCGAACAAGCTCTGCTACGCTTTTCCCTCCAATTCTACTCTTTCACAGAGTGTTGCTAAAGATCAAACAGGACAATGCCCAAGTTATACTAGTAGCCCCGGCAGCACTGGTTTTCCACTCTCCTGGATCTGTTGGAGCCTCCAATATCGCTTCCTTTGGACTCGGAGCTAATTTTGCAGAATCATGGTTGGCTGCTCCACCTGAACATGCAAGCACTTCATTTAACAACCTGGAGGCTTCATGGCTAAATTCTAAAGAGGAGTCTTGCTCAGAGCAAGTTTGGGATTTTTTGCTAAAAAAAAAAATAGAAAGTCCTCCACCAGGGCTACTTACATTGCCAAGTGTAAGTGATTCTCCGTTTGCTCTTGTCAGTTCAGGGTTTCGCCAATACAGTCCTCAATCCAGCATAGTCTGGACTATCTATTGTACCTAAAACATTGAAATTGGGCTAAATAGTTCTATCAAGGTCCACTTGGCAGCAATATCATCTTTGTAACTCCACATGGACAACCATTTTATTTTTTCTAGCGGTACATCAATCAGATTTCTGAAAAGCCTGGAAATGTTATACTGTATCTACAGATACGATAACCTGGTCCTCCCTGGGACTTCAACTTAGTTTTGTCAAAGCTTATGGGGCCTCCGTTTGAGCCTTAAGCAACGTGCTCCTTGCTAGATCTATCAATGAAGGTGGCTTTTTTGGTAGTCATCACTTCAGCCTGGAGCGTGGTTGAGCTGCGTGCTTTGATATCTGAACCTCCTTATACAATTTCCTTTTAAGGACAAAGTATATCTGCACCATAATCCAAGAATTCTCTCTAAAATGGTATCTATTTTTGTATTAAGCTGTCCATTTACTTACCTAGTTTACCTGACACAGCACTTCAACAGAGGTGAACAAGGAAGAAGGGCTTTGGCATCCTACATAGACAGGACTAAACAATTTCATGTGTCAGCTCAACTATTGATGTCCATCGCAGCCAGGAATAAAAGTTCTCCCACACTCTTCACAGAGAATTTCATTGTGGATAGCATCCTGTGTTTGTTTGTGTATGTTATGAACTGGCTGGCATTTTCTCATCAAGCAAAGTATCTGCACATCTGACAAGATCACAAGCAGCCTCGGCGGCGTTTCTTGCGAAAGTCCTTATCCAGGATGTTTGTAGAGTGGCAGCTTGGTTTGCAGTCCACACATTTGCATCCCATTATGCCATCACTCATAGAAACGATGGTAAATTTGGGTGAGTTGTATTCCAGTCTGTGTACACACAGACTCCGATCCTCCACCTGCTTTATGGCTTGTGAGCCACCAAGAGCAGAGTGGACATGTGCAATCACTCGAAGAAGAAAAAGCAGTTACTGACCTGCTGTAACTGTTGTCCTTCCAGATGTGTTGCATGTGTGTCCATTCCATGACCCCTGCTCCTACTTCTCTGCAGTAGAGTTGTCCAGCAAGAAGGAGCAGAGTACATTCTGGGGCAGCTGGGTCCTTTATATTGGGACAAAGTGCTGCGCAGTAGTACAGGGCGCTCAAGCAGTCCCAACTGGTACCACTGCGGAAAAATTTCTGATTCCGTAGGTGGCGCCCACCAAGTGTGAAAGAAACATGTACAACACATATCAAAGAACAACAGTTACGGAAGTGTAGTAACTGTTTTTTACATATGATACCTTACCAGACACCTTTTATATACATGTTATGACAACAGTGTGTTGGGGTAGTGAGTGAGTCAGGCCAGACGTGTATTACAGTCGGCCCTCAGCCAGTGGGCATTTCAGGGCTTGTAAGGTGATAACATGTTAAGTTCTGCTCCAGAGAGAGGACGAGAAACAGAACGAACCACATGTGAGATGTTAGTCATATTACTAAATGAGTGCTATTGGATGTCTAGTTTCTATGACAATGAGCATAGCAAAAGAACCTATTTAGAATAAAACATAACATCAGATCAGTCCTGCCTGTATTAAGCATCACTCATCTAGCTCTTATCTTTACCAATTTCGTCCAGACACAGTGTGCGCCTATTAACTATTTTGGCCAGGTCAGATGAAATCTAGGCATAAAGCTGAATGTCATCAGCATAGTGAAAACACTGCAGCCATGTCTCCTTACTAACCGTCCCAATGGCCCCATATAAATGTTGAACAAGACAGGAGACAAAATGAAACCCTGCAAAACTCCACACAAACACTATCAGAGAGGAAGAGTTTGTCAGCACTGCCTTCTGAAAATACATTACGTATAAGGAAAGGGTTTAATCATGTTGATCCACAAACTAGTCAAAATCATCTCATGATCAGCTGATAGATTTAATGATATCAGCTCCATCACCAAGAAGAGAGTTACCAATACAACCATTGCATTCTCTCTGTCCCAGACCCAGGTTGGTACAAACATTGACCATGGTTACAGAGCTCTGAGACAGCTATTTTATATTCTATTCTAGATAGGTTTTTGAACTGAGCTTATCACTGTAGTATCTAATGTGAGAGATGTCTTGCTACAATGTTTTTAATAATCTTAACCAAAAAATGGAAGATTGGGTTTACAGAGTGGTAGTAGGCTAGTCAGTGGGCCAGATTTATCAAGGGATTTAGGTGCCTAAATTTTGTGGATCCACAAAACCCCTACTTAGCTCCTCCTAACCCTATTGGTGCCCAAACTCATTCAGCATTTCCTATTGCTAAGGCCCTACCAAATTCACAGCCTTAGCAATAGGAGATGCTGAATGAGTTTGGGCACCAATAGGGTTAGGAGGCGCCCTAAATGCATCACGGACCATGAAATCTGGTCTCTTGTGTGCTTTTACCCTATACTATAAAGATTTAATGGAGGAGACCAGCGTTTCTCACTTTGGGGGTCCTGATCCAAAAGGAAGTTGCAGGGAAGGGGTCACAAGGTTATTTTAGGTGGGTTGTGGTATTCCCACCCTTACTTCTGCTCTGCCTTCAGAGCTGGGTGGCTGGAGAGCATTGGCCGTTGGCCAGGCACTCAGCTCTGAAGGCAGTGCTTCCCCCCAGCATCGGCGCAGAAGTAAGGGTGGCAATATCATACCATGCCACCCTTACCCCTGCGCTGCTGCCTTCAGAGCTGGGTGGCTGGAGAGTGGCGGCTGCTGACTGAGGGTCCAGCTCTGGAGGCAGCAGCATGGAAATAAGGGTGGCAATACCATACCATGCCATCCTTACTTCTGTGCCGCTGCTGGCAGCGGCTTTGCCTTCAGAGCTAGGTCCAAGGCCAGCAGCCACTGCTCTCCAGCTGCCCAGCTCGGAAGGCAGCGCCGCTGGCTGCAGCAGTGCAGAAGTAAGAGTAGTAGAACTGCAACCCCCCCTACAATAACCTTGTGACCACCCTACAACTCCTTTTTGAGTCAGGATCCCTACAGTTACACTCTATGAAATTTCAGATTTAAATAGCTGAAATCATGAAATTTACAATTTAAAAAATCCTATGACAGTGAAATTGACCAAAATGGACCCTGAATTTGGTAGGGCCATAGTTATTGCTGTAATGGTTTCTGCCTCTGGGCCTGTACGCTGCTGGCTCAGGCAGATGTCCAGACACTCATCTCATGCCTAAGACACAGTGCGATCCTCAAACCAGGTGAAGATAGGCAGGGTAACACGTGTCTCACCTGTGTGGCCTGATCCGTTAGGCATGCTCAGAGCTGGACTATAGAGGCATCCTCTCTCTGTCTCTAGCTCAATTAATATGTAATTTTTTAATACAAAATGGAATGGCTTCAGCAGGAGAGACTGAGAGAGACCCATATCAGAATATTCCATAGTCCAGTGGTTTGGGCACTCACTTGAGAGGTGAGAAACCCCTATTTAAATCCTTTTTCCTCATCAGGCAGAGGGGGGAGTTGAACTGGGGTCTTCCATATCCTGAGTGTGTACTCTAATCACTGGGCTAAAGGTTATAAAGGAGGCCACTTCTGTCATCTATCCCCACCCTGGCAGTTTTTTGTGAAGGGAGGCAGACATCTAAGCTGTTGCAAGAATGGGATAGGTGTCTGCCTCCAAGAGAGAAGGTTCCTGGCTGTGGATCCCAAACAAAGATAGGTGCCTCCCTTCAGCTCTCACTTAAGTATCTAACTCTGGGAGAGGCACAGGATTTAAGACACACTCCTCTCCTCAGCATCTCCCTTTGACTAACCTATGCAGCATCCCACCTGGCTTGTTGGTTTTTGTGGATCCCATTTTCAGATGCCTATCTCTACCTACGCCTTGTGTGTGGCACCTAGGCACCTAACCCAGGGTTTTTGGATTTCAATGATTTTTCAAAGTGTCTAAAAGTTGCATGTTGCAGCTTTCTCTTTGTGGCTCCAAGCCCATGCCAAGCTATGGCTTCTTGAGCAGTGACCATATTGAAGTAAGAGAAGCCATCAATTTGCCTTCCTTCAAGAAAGTGTTGACAATCTATTGTGATTCATTTTTTCAAAGGGATTTATTGTATCTAGTGTTAAAATTATTGCTGATTTTGATGATGGGATACTTTTTCTTTCTTATTCAACCATTTCCTAGACATATTCAGCTGTTTCACTCTTGCAATTTTATTGAATGAAATGTAAACTTGTGCATATTTGCTTTGAAAAGACTGTGTGTGTGTGTGTGTGTGTGTGTGTGTGTGTGTGTGTGTGTGTGTGTGTGTGTGTGTGTGTGTAAAAATATAAAATATTGTAATATAGGTGAAAAAACACTTTCCAGTAGTTCAATGGAAAGTCCATAATCTGCTTTCCCAACAGGAAGAGTAAATGTTTCCATGAAGCAGAACTAATTTGTCTTTGCCTTGTTCAGTCATATAAAGAAGTTAATTAAGCAGTAGGAATTTAATTTACGTGATAGTTACACCATCTCCAGATAAGTATAAAACTGATTTATGGCTAGAATTAGATCAGGTGAGCTGCCTCTGTTTCAAAAAGCTATTAATTTTTATTATAAGTAATCAAACAATCATAAAAGGCGGAATCAGCAACTTGAAGAGAGCATTAGTAGATTTATTTAGTTATTGAGTGTTTTTACAATACTCAAGTTTTTGTTGTGGGCCTTTATTTAAAGGGACACTGTCAACTCAAAATTTTAAAATGTCCACTTAAGAAATAGCCTACAAGTAGTTTTTGGTATATACTTCCACTTAAATCTTGCTGCCATTTTTGTATTTTATAATCACACTTTATCTTCAAAATATTTTTCTCCTGTAGCTGTGTGAAAAGCCCAAACAAGTAAAACATTGAAACTTGGCTAAACATTATACTGTCAAATACACCAAGAAAACAAATTGAGAAATAGTAAAATATTTTGTTCATCTTTTACAGTATAGTTAACTTAGATGTTCATGGTAAGTTTTAAAAAAGTGTGATTTTTAAATTGTCACTTCAAATAAAAAAAAATCACAAACAATTAGAGAAATGGGTTTACTTTATATTTCTATAATTCAAGACCACTTTGCATATTTGTGTTAAAAATTAACTGTATTATTTTAAAGATGTAAATAACAAAGAACAACCAAATGGATTTTTAATCACCTATGTAATTGTTATAAAATTAACTAAAATTGAAATTACAGTAGTGGTGTTGCCAGTATTGGTGTTGCCAGTATTTTTATGGATTAGCATACCTAACAATGTGTTAGTGTCATTGAATTATGAATGGTTGGACAATATTCTGGCCTCAGATACAGGTGGAAAGCTTTTGCTGAAATTAAAAAGGGTTGTCAGCATTTCTAAGGAAAAAAATGTTCTCGTGTTTGAAAATCCTAAATATCTGTGGTTTTACTCTCAAAATCACTCTAAAATATTTATGCATTACATTAAAAAAAAGTTAAATATTTTTATTTCCTATTTGTAACAAACTTTTTGTTGCCAGCATTGGCCTGTTCAGTAAATGCAATGTTCTCTAATATTATCTCAATGTAGTGTGTATAACTTTTCCTCAAGCAATACAGTTTGTACATTCGCTTACTATGTAGTCAATTAATCAATTTCCATTTCATTCAAAATGAAGTTCTTTGACCTTCTATCACCTACATATTAAGCACCTGATGTTCCATAATTGTATGAGAACATTGCTGTTCTATTGCCATTCTACAGAATGTAAGAAAAAAACAAGTATTTATTCCTTCTTATTAAGTTATATTGCTGTACTTTGAAATACTTTGTGAATATAAGCTAGCAACATCACCATACCACATTAGATCCATTAGTATTTCAAGTACAGTGTCCTGCCTCTCATAGAGCCCCATATATGATACTTAGGAAGAAGGGAAACTTAAAGCACTTAGCTCCACAGTTCAACACATGATGCCATACGGAAGGGAGAAAAATGTTTTTTTAACCAGTGGGTGGTCAGCAGTACATCATCTGGTTTGAGATTTGATTGTTGTTTATTAATTTTGGGGGACTAACTTGGCCCAGAGAGTTAAAGGTGTTAATGTGACTGTCACTGCACAACATTAAACAGGCTTTGGGTATTGGAATACAGTGACTTCAGCCTGCTTAGTCCTATGGCAAACACATAGTTAAAAATTGTTTTTAATTATGTATTAAAGATACATAATTGTATGTATTATGTATTAAAGATACATAAAGGGGGAAAAGGAAAAGCTTTTGAAAAGTAAGGTATGAAGCAAGGCTTTCATTTTCACAATATTATTCCTTTTAGCTGTAGAGGAAGGAAGAAAAAACCTTTTCTAACAAGTTTTTTAGATGGTATTAAATATGTTGATAACTGACCTTTTGGGGTAAGAGAAGTTAGTTGAGATGGGCTGGGGCTGATGCTGTTGCTACTGTTAACGTCTGATCCCACTCCTAGAAAACAAAACAAGAGAAGCTTACACAAAAGAGGAAAGAAAAGAGCAACAAAAATTGAGCTTCCACCTCTGTGGCTGATTGAGTGAGTTTCAGCCTCACTGCTGGAGAAACACAGGCCCAGCACACATTCTGATCAGCCACTGCAAGTCCTGGCAAACTGGTACCTGCATTTGGCTGTTTTAGGGCACTGTCTTGAATTGCTTCTTTGGTCACGGGTTCACAGCAGTGTTGCAAAATATACAGTCTTTACTAGCTAAGCCAGACTCTTACTAAACAGAAGACCAATGCAAAGATATAGGAAAGAGAAGAAATAAGGTAGGGAAGGAAAATGACACAGTAGGGAAGGGGGCGGGATGGTACAGGAATCAAAGTCTTACATCCCAGGTGGTGTTTGGGATTTAGCCAGAGCCAGTGAAGGTGGCAGTGTCCTCTGGATTCCTTTCTCTGACTTTTGGTTTCATCTGGACTTCTCTCAAGATTAGGACAACAAAGGGCTAACTGCCACAGTGGATCCTGGGGTCCCAGGAGAGGGTGTGTTATGCAGCCTTGATGGTGAAGCTTGCCTCTTTTGGTTCACTCATCTCTCAGCTAACAGTTGGTTAGATTTTTCTCCCCCAAAGTCTTTAAGGACCCCAAAAAGAAGTGATGGGTGGAATAGCTCATTTGCTCATTATTTTGTCCACCAATTAAGCCTAATTTCCAACACACCAATTTTGGTTAATTGATATCCGGTCCCACACTTGTCTTGTTTACCAAACATCATTTTAACACCATCCTTGAGTTATATTAGTATATATTTTGTTTGGATTAATTCAGTCTTTGTATCTCATTGGTACCTATCAACATCTGTTATTATAGGTGATTGGAACATTTTATAAATGTTTATTAGCTTTCCCACAATTAGGCTTACAATTGGGGTAGGTTTATGAGCCCCTCAGTATTACAACACTTCCTTTTTCCTAAAGTTGACTTAAAAAGAGAGGCCGGGGGAAGCTGCTGTGTTTCATATACTATCTCTGAGCTTTATGTGATGTGCTACAGGGCAGAAGAGATAAAGCACTCAGAATAGGTGAGTGTTTGTAGAGATTTAGGGGTACATTGGATAAAGGTTTTCTGTTAACTGGAAAGAAGGGGACATCTGTGAAGTTTATCAGGCAGGTCAGTTATAAAAGAGGAGACATCCTGTTACTTCAAAGGGCTCAAGCTATTATGACCATAGAGCTTTGTAAGCACAAAATAGTTCATACTCCAAATTGCACAATAAGGAGACTTAAGCAGTAAACATCATAGTACTATTTCAACCCATCTCTGACAGGATCCTCTGATGTGGGATGTCCGTGCAACTGGATGTTTGACAGCACATCTGAACTGGCTCTGCCATTAACTATGTCTTTTGCAGAGAACTCTTCTCCCAGGCCTGTGTCAGGAAGTTAAGTTATGTGGTGTTAACAAAACCAAAAAAAATGTTAGTCTCTGACATCTGACAATCCATTCCCCTTCAATTGCTCAGGTTGTAGCACTTAACTCTGACCTCCATCAATAGTCAAAGCTACAGACCGAGTACACACTGTATGGATAGCTATTTCCAGTTACTCTAAATGTATCTACCATTAGTTGTGTCCTCTTGAACTCATATTATGGGGCAATGGGAAAACTGATCATTCTTTCCTTTTCAGTACCTTTCATTGTCATAAATGCCTGTTTTATTTCCAGGGAGCCTTTTATCATTCTGTCGGGAGGCTTGTCATATGATACTGTAGGAAGAAGACCCTGTTTAACAGTCATGCATGGGAAAAGCACTGCTGTGCTAGAAATGGATTATTCTATTGTTGATTTTCTAACCCTCTGTGAAACTCCGTACCCTAATGGTAGGTTCTGTAAAGATTATACTTTTACCCATTCTCTTTGTAGCTTTACTCTGCCAGAATACTCCTTACTCCTGCCTCACTATTATATCTCTGTGAGGGACAGGACTGGAACACTAACATCTGTTGTAGCTATTGTCTGTCAAGTTTTGTTTCAGCATTCTTTTGAAGGTGAAATAGGTTTCATAATAAACCCCAACATCAATTATAATGTTCTGGAAAAGAATTAGTAATTACATGTGGTTTTTCCTCCTTTTAAAAAATAGTACAATTTATTAAATTTGCATGCATACAAGCATTTATAAAATACATCTGTATGCATTACAATGCAAAGACAGTTATAAATAATATTAATAATGATTAGCACTTACCCAAGCCTTTTAATCTACAGTGATTGTGTAAATATTTACTAATTATTGTAACATTCCTGTGAGGTTGGTAAGTAAGTTATCCATGTTTTACAGGCAGGAAACCTTCATCAGAGATTAAGTAGTTTGCCCAAATGGACAGAGAAAGCACAATGTTTCATCTGGGATTAGAAATTGGTTTCTGGTACTATGTTCTGTGCTCAGGCCATTAGAATACATCTCTTTATTGTCTATTAGAAATGCCTATTAGAAGTGTATTATCTATTGTCTATTAGAAGTGTACCTATTGAAGAAATACCTTTTGTAGATTATTAGAATAGTATGTCAATACATCTAATGTGTAAATTTTCAGTGTTGAAATGTTAGATATTACATCACATGCTCAGAATAGAGATCACTGTAAAAATGAGTTGTTGAATCATGTCAGCAATATATTCAAACTAATGTTTTAAATGAAAGCATTACATTATTTTTGTGCG
Organism: Emys orbicularis; assembly: GCF_028017835.1. Classification (NCBI taxonomy): domain Eukaryota; kingdom Metazoa; phylum Chordata; order Testudines; family Emydidae; genus Emys; species Emys orbicularis. The sequence continues at coordinate 114,241,990 of NC_088685.1, forward strand.
TGTTCCAGGGCTTGCAATTGAAAAAAGAAATGAAATTTCATAAGGGAGAAAAGTTTGTGCACATCCCCACTCTAGGAAGTCACCTGTCAAGTCTCAAGACCCAGAGTTATTCAAAGCAGTAAAACTTTTAGTGTATATGTCCGACATCCACAGATCTAAATGTTCTAAACCATGGTTACAAAAGACCCCAGTCACATATCCTTCTGTAGTGCCTCTTTTTCCATTAGCTAGAGCAACCACTGAACTTGCTGGTTCATTTCTATTTTCCTCATCTTGTTGTTTGCTAGTTAATTAATTACTAACAGCTATTTTTATTTATAGTTCTTACTGGATGCGGGTTTGGAGTTGTGGTAGGCTGATACTGAACTACTGTGAACTCTCAGTCATAAATTTGAGTATAGGTGTACCTCAGAGGTCCCAATGGTGGACATTGAGACACAGCAAGGTTCTTTTAAGAGTACTTTTTGTACTAGCTACATACTTGTAGCAGATGAGTATGTTCAATGTCTTGGTGGTGGGACTTGCATGTTGCTCACCCAGTCTTACCTTTAAACTTTTTGCCAAAGGCTGAAAGGATAGAGGTGCAGTTGACCATCAAGAAAGAACAAGATCTGTCCAAACAAGTATTGCACACTGCTCATGTCTCCAACATTGTGGTTCATTTGCTGTCCACAGAAATTCTAGTTTGCTGGCATTCGTGGCTCAGAATGTCTGGCCTACTCCAAGTTAAAATTCTGGAATTGCCTTTTAATTCTCCAGATTTTGGTACCACACTGGTGCTCCTTTCAGGTGGACAGTCCTTCAGTTCCTTTTGTAAATTAGGTCATTTACTGTTTCCTACTCTCACATAGTGAAGATCTGCAGAAGCAATTCTGTGAGGGGAAATAAGGTTACTGTTAGTAACTGGAGTTCTGAAAATATTGCTTTTGCAGATCAAAACACCTTCCTTCCCACGTCTGTCTTTTGAAATGGATTTAATTGAGAGGGAGAGGAAATGAAGATAGGTGGATGAGGTCTACAACCTCAATTTTGAACATAACAGATTTGTGAATACCTGTGCATGCTCTAATGGTGTTACTGCTTATGGCTAGTAAAGTGTGTGGTATGCAATCTCCTGCAATGTGGACTGCTGAGCCTATATGTTAGGAGAACTAAAATGACTAATATGTAACCTTTCTTTTTGTCTGTTTTTAGATTTTCAGGAACCATATGCTGTGGTGGTTCTTCTAGAAAAGGATTTAGTACTTATAGACCTTGCACAAAATGGGTAAGAATCTAGGGTGTAATGGAGGGTATATGGAGTGTCAACTTAATGGCAGGCCGCTGTGTATCCATTTGATGTCACCTATCAACGCTCCACTTGCAAATGAAAATAATTTTTAATGAGACTTACTGGAACTATGTTTGAGATTGCCTTACTAAAACTCCCAAATGGACTCTTGACAAGCAAATCCTTTTTAAAGAGCATCTAAGTTTCTGTTCTACATTTTGGTTTTAAGGACTAGATTTTATTTAAAAAATTTCTACTTCCATATTTTTATAATCACACAGAACTTCTGAGTATGGCCTACTCTCTGGCAGGTAGGTGTAACATGGCATACATTTATAATTGAGTACCATATTGTTCTATTTCTGCCAAGTTTATTGGCTTCCAGCTAATAAGAGAGAACTTCTAGTGATTTCATTCATGCTAAGCCCATCAGGAGAAAGTTCTTTGATGCTCTGCACCTAGCAGCCAGTAGTCTGCTAGCATTATAGTATTTTGCTAAGATTGTAAACTCTTTGTACAAGGATTGCCTTTTGTTCTGTTTTTGTATAATGTCTAGCAAACCAGAGTCTTAGATTCTAGGACTGGAAGGGACCTCGAGAGGTCATCGAGTCCAGTCCCCTGCCCTCAAGGGGTTCGGAGTATGGGAGGGGGCTCTGGACTGAGGCAGGGATTTGAGGTGTGGGAGGGGGTACAGGCTCTATGCTAGGGGTGCAGGTTCCAGGGTGGGGCTGGAAATGAGGGGTTTGGGGTGTGGGAGGGGGCTCTGGTCTGGGGCTGAGGGGTTGGGTTGTGAGGGGAAGGGGATTGAGGGCTCCGGTTGGGGCTCCAGACTCTCGGGTGGGGGTGAGGGGTTTGGGATGTAGGAGAGTGCTCCAGGCTGGGACTGAGGGGTTCAGAGGGCAGGAGGGAGATATGGGCTGGGGCTGGGGGTTGGAGCACGGGAGGTGGGGAAGGGGGCAGGCTCTTGGCGGCCCTTATCTCAAACAGCTCCTGGAAGTAGCTGCATGTCCTCCCTCTGGCTCCTAGGCGGAGGCGTGGCCAGGCGGCTCTGCCCACTGCCCCATCCACAGGCCGCCCCCGCAGCTCCCATTGGCCAGAGTTCCTGGCCAATGGGAGCTGTAAAGCCGGCGCTTGGGATGGGGGCAGCGCACAGAGCCCCCTGGCTGCCCCTATGCTAGGAGCCGGAAGGGGGACATGCCACAGTTTCCAGGAGCCATGCAGAGCCATGGCAGGCAGGGAGCCTGCCTTAGTCCTGCTGCACCACCAACCGGACTTTTAATGGCCCGATCTGCAGCGCTGACCAGAGCCACCAGGTTCCCTGGCAACCCTAATCTTAAACTCAGCATCCTTAGTCCACACATAGAAATAATTTTCTTTATTTAGGGGAATTGATTTTTGTGTGTCTATTTATTTAGAGAAATTGGTCAAAGCGTACTAGGTAATGAAGAGTGGAGGGTGAGTGAGGCAGTCTAAGATACCTGACTGAAAAGAGAACAAGATTTAAAAAAAGGAGAGTTGAGACTTCATACCTTCCTCCTGGAAACATAGACCCAAGAGTCAGAAATCAACTTTTATCTGCAGAGCACAAGAACTAGAGCTCAGTAACTTACTTTTTCATTTCTGCTGCTACAGAACCATTAAGTAGTCGTCTCTACAGTGACAATTTTAAAAACTTATATTACAAGGATAGTAAATATCTTTTCAGCATCTTCATCAGCTGAGCGAGCAACCTTTGCAGAGTGCAGTAGCTGCATTTAATTGTTTTGCACTGTAGGCACATTTATTATTTGTGGTTTATGCATAATGCTACCCAGAGTGTGCTAAATACTTTTCAGACAGACAAGAAGGCATGGTTCCTGCCCTAAGAAGCGGACAATCCAATCTGCACCATTTCTGTAACTTATTTGGCAGATAGTAAAGTTATACAAATATTTTTTAAGTAAATTGACAGGCTTCAGTTCTTCATTTATATTCTGGATTAAATTGATCACTTTTCTTTTGTTGGATTAACAATGTTTCCCTTTCCTCCAATAAAGGTATCCTATATTTGAGAATCCCTATCCTTTGAATATACATGAATCTCCTGTTACCTGTTGTGAATATTTTGCTGATTGTCCTGTGGACCTCATTCCTGCACTTTATTCAGTTGGGGCTCGACAGAAACGTCAAGGTTACAGTAAAAAGGTATGGTATAGTGTGCATATACTTATTTGATAATGCCAGTGTAAAGTGTCATTTATTTCAATCCGTTATTATTAACCTTCTAGGAATGGCCTATCAGTGGAGGCAACTGGGGTTTGGTCACTCAGAGCTACCCTGAGATCATTGTTACAGGGTAAGTGATAACTAAAATAACTAGAGTGCATTTTTATAGTTCATATTCACATAACCTGTAGAAAACAAAATAATTTGTATGGGAGGGTGAATAATTAATGGAATGTACAAAAAACTCATCATAAAAAAAACCTACAAGTAATAGCTTTTGTATAACACACTGAAAAAATATGGTTGATATGTATCTATTACGTACACTGGGTGATGATATTCTGTCTGTGCAACTCTATCAAAGTGTTTGGACTTAAAACAAAGTGAAGCCAACTATATGTTGAAAAGAGAACCATAACCTCATGCAAAAGCAGGATGGGAGCAGAGTCATTGTTACCAACTTGCTTTTGTGGGAGATTCTCATCTCATTGTCACATAATTTGTAGACAATTACTAAAATACCTGATACATTATTGCATATTGCATAATATATCTAGAAACAACAGTTACTTATGCTCTTTGCAAAAAAAAAAAAAAAAAAAAAACCACTTTTTCTTCCTGGATTCCTTCATTGTACTTTCTTGTCTCTAGTATCCATCATTGTTATAATAACAGAATCATTGAATTGTAGGGTGGAAGATGCCACATGTCATCTAGTCCGTCCCCTCATACTAAGGCAGGACCAAGCATACATAGACCATCCCTGAGAAGTGGTTGTCTAACTTGTTCTTAAAAACCTCCAACAAGGATTCCACAACCTCCCTAGCTAACCTGATCTAGTGCATAACTATTGTTATAATTATAACTATAATTTTATAATTCCAGTCAGGAAGTGTATCCACTAGAATAAGCTGCCACCTCAAACATATTGCATTTGCTTGTTGTCACTAATTCTTAAATATATTTTCCTTTGCTATTTATAACTCTTTGATAATGTTTAAACCATTTTAATTGACATCATAGGCTTTCTTGAAACACTGCTTTTAAATATATGTTCATGTTTAGATAGCTGTTGAGTTCAGTAATCAAAGGATTACCAACCTGTCAGTCTTTTTCTTCTAAATGAGAATAAGTCCCAACAACTCCACTCTAAAGGAGTAGCAGGAAAAAGTCAAAAGGGGTTCTGAAAGACCAGGCAGGACAGCATTGGAAGAACGTGAGCCAGAACTAAACATTTATTGTATATTTCTTTAGCACTCAAAGGCACCAATCAGAATTAGGAACCCATTGAACTAGGCACTGCACAGAAATTCAGAAGGATGCTGTCCCTGCCTAGAAGATTTGTGACTTTGTGAAGTCTGTGACTTTATGCAATGTTTCCGTAGAACATGCTGGTCCCAGCATATTAGAGAGACAAGGTGGGTTAGGTAATATGTTCTCTTGGATCAACTTCTGTTGGTGAAAAAGACAAGCTTTCAAGCTTGGGTCAATAAAAGGTACTACTTCACCCACCTTGTCTCCCTATTAGTCTGTGATTGACATTTTCAGAGGGGCCTAAGCAAATTAGATGTCTGTGCCTAATCCCTATTGAACTTCAATTGATTTGGGCATGCAACTCTCTTAGAAAAATTCAGAACTCTTAAAATGTCTCAAGCTGTGTACCAGAAACTGAGGCACCTGAAATCACTAAGCACTTCTTAAAATCTTTGCCATGGTACTTACTGGTAGTGCAACAGAGTCATAATACTAATGCTAGCTCTGTGGTTTATGCTAACTCACTAATGTAATCTAGTCTAAATCTCCCCTACTCATTGCTAACCCCCTTATTTTTTCCAAGAACATGTGGTTTTTAATTTTTAATTTTATTTCATAGGCATGCTGATGGGTCAATCAAGTTTTGGGATGCTTCCGCAAGTAAGTATTTTGAATAATTATCGTAACTTACTCAGACAGCCGAAGAGTTCCCTAAACTTGCATGCTTCTGTAGTATAATTGCTGGCAAGCTGTTCTCATGTTATCTGCTTCACACACTGTCAGTGCCTTATGTTAATCTTTGAATTGTAATAGACTTAACTTGGGTCTATCAATTTTTTTTAATAGTTTAGTGTTTGACTGATTTTTACTTCCCCAAAAGAAAACAAATTATTAGAGCAGGCTGGAACAAGAAATGGGAATTTTGACATTCTTAAAACCTCTGTCTTATTTTCCTGGCGTTCTCCTCTCTTGGCACATAGGAGAAAGGAGAGAGGAGAAGGGCAGAAAAACAGATGAATTTTAGTGAGGTACCTCTGTGTCTATATTTTGTTCTTTCTAATGCAAAAAGTAACAAGTGTATATTTACAAAATATAAGCTCACGTTAAATAATAGCAGCTAGAAATAGTTGTTTCCCACAGTTCTTGCTAGCAAAGCACAAAAAAGAATTAAGTTCCTCTATAAATGCACCCAAATAATTCAGTGGTCCTAAGCTTAGAGAGTAAACTATTTCCGATACAGTTTTGAATTAGAAGAGCATTGTTGACACTAGTATGCAAAGAAGTACATACACATATTTAGAGTCATGTTGTGTCATTGGTATTCAAGCACAGCTCAAAAGGAAGAAATTTATCCTTTATATGTTGTAGGAGTACTACATTTCCTGGTGCATGGATATCCTGTTTTGTAACTCTTCCATCTTCACCTGATTTCTTTCTAGGAGAAATTAACTGATTTTAGCGTAGATTAATGAAGTTCTAAGGGCTTTTTCCTTTTTAAATGTCTAAATGTGGATATATTTTCGTGAAAGAACTGAGAATGTTAACACTGTGTAACCCTGCTTCTGTGCTTCCCTCTTGCTGAAAATTGTTTGGTTACCTTTGTAAAGGGAAAAAGGCGTGAAAAAGGAGAAATGAATTACAGAAAGATATCTGTTTAAATTGAAAAGTAACTTTGTTATATATTCTTATTTATTCCTAGTAACACTGCAAGTACTTTACAAGCTAAAAACAGCTAAAGTATTTGAAAAATCACGAAATAAGGATGACAAGCCAAACACAGATATAGTAGATGAAGATCCATATGCCATTCAGATCATCTCGTGGTGTCCAGAAAGTAGGATGCTGTGCATAGCAGGAGTTTCTGCACATGTCATTATTTACAGGTTCAGCAAACAGGAAGTGACAACAGAAGTCATTCCGGTAATAGTATCACTTTTTTAATTGTATGGATTTTGGCTGTAATAGAAATATATTGATGGTTTGGATTTTTATCATGATTCATCCTGTTGCTTAAATTCTCATACATAGGAGAAGTTCAAAACTAGGAGCAGCTTTTTGCAAAAAAAATTGAATAAAAGTTTTATTTCCCTATTTGTATCTTTTTATAGGAGTTGGATGTGTGTCTTTAATAGGCCCAATTCAGCAAAGCACTAAAGCACCTGCTTAACTTTAACTTCATTGGCACTTAAGCATGTGCTTAAGTTCCTCTACTGGTTCCTAGTCAGGTTCCTATACCAGTTAAAGGTTTTGGTTCTAATTTTAAAAGCAATTGATGAATCAAGGCCAGGCTGCATCAAAGGTCAAATTTCAATCTGTAAACCACTGCTTTGGGTGAGAGCAGGAGACAGAGTATTCTCAAGGGGATCTGGCTATAGAACAGTCTTCCGAATTTCTTTGGGAAATTGTTGCAATGCCTTTCTCTTTGGGAAAGCCTCTGCACCATAAATGACACTCGCCAGTCAAACACGTCTTTTATTCCACTCTTAACCTCCCCCTCCCTCCCCCGGCACCAAAAACAAACCTACCCAAAGCAGAGTTACAACTCCATAGATGGAGAACTGCCAGAGATGCTCTGAAGGCCATTAGAGATTTTGCTATTGTTACTGATCTTACATGGAAGACTTTCAGGTACTAGGGTGATGGGTGGCAGTACAAAAACTCAAAGATAGATCTAGGTGAGAGTTTTATTGAATTAATGTCATACTGTATGCCTGCATACCCATATACAAAACTGTTAAGAGATGATAAATTATTTTGAACTCTATAACAAATATGACATCATTAGTTTTTAAATTCTTTATAATGTGTCCTAAACAAAGTTTAATCACAATGCAGTTCTTCTGGTTTTAATATTATTTCTTGGGTAAAGCCTCTGAGGATTTAAGCATGCTTTCTTTTATTTATCTTTTGACGTTACCTGTGTATAACAATGGGTAATTAACCCAAAGGTTATTTTAGCAGGTACATGCTTCTAAATGATTGTTTAAAAAGTTTTTAAACTGTTCTTCAAGATAGTATAGTTTTACAAATTACTGTAAAACTTGCTATATATCAACCTATGTGTTAAGTTCTGGTTGATAGCTGACAAAAATATTTGGTTGAGGGGAAAAATAGAAAAGAGGGGAAATCCACCCTCCAAAAACTGTACTAAAATGATGATAAGGCTATAATAGAGGAAAAGAACTAAGCAAGAGAAATTTGAATTAAGGGTGAAATCTGTCTAATGTTTTCTAAAGTGTAGAGATCAGCACAGTGGGAAAACTCATTATGTTGTTTTGATGTATCCAGTTCTACCCAGTGTTACAGTATGGTACAGTTCACCCTTAACTTTGAGTTCCATTCTTTTTACCTATTTCTCCTAAAAGAGATTGCAGTAACTACATAAAGAAAGTGCTGTTTCATGACTGAGAAATTTTACTGTTGACATAGTATGAGAATAACACATAGGCCCTGATTTTTAAAGGTATTTAGGTGTTGCTGCGTGCTCAGTGTCATAATGCCTAGCTGATTTAGGAGCCTAAATCTCAGTTTCATAAGGGATTTAGGCTTCTAAGTACCTAAATCCCTTTTGAAAATGAGATTTAGGCAAATCAGTTAGGCATCCTGACACTGAGTGCAGCAACACCTAAATACCTTTTAAAAATCTGAGCCTTACCCCTTATGTATGTAGTATTTCATTTTTGTTCAGCAAAGAGCTGCAAAAAGTGGTGATATTCTTGAACTGCTTTTCTGTACAAAAGGTGGCCTGACATATTGATCGTCCATTTGAGTTTTTATTAGCACTTTACTTAATTCACATATACGTTTCTCTGGCTTTCAAGAGGCAAATGTGGGAATCAAAGGAGAGTGGTTTTCATAGAGAAGAAAGATAGTGTATTTTATTGTTGCTTTTGCTTTGGTTTAATTTACAGATGCTTGAAGTACGGCTGTTGTATGAAATAAATGATGTAGAATCTCCAGATGGTGAGCAAGCACCACCGTTGCCAACTCCAGGCACAGGTTCCAATCCTCAGTCCATTGCCCCCCAGTCACATCCATCTACAAGCAGCAGCTCATCTGATGGGCTCCGTGATAATGTCCCATGTTTAAAGTAAGTGTAAGAACATGGAAAGTTTATGGTGCACTTTTGTTTATAATATTGTATCTTCTTATTTTCATTGATCATAACCTTGACAAGACTACGCTGACATAAACTCCCAGCAGGGGGATTGAGGAACCCTAAAGTGGGGGAGTAAAGAGAGAATGGAGGGCACACACAGAGCCCGTGTCTTGTGGAGAAATGGGAGACCCTTGAATAGGACGGTATTCAAAACCTCTGGTGCAACCAATTCTCGATATTTGTTCCAGGCAAGCTATCTGTCTAAAAATCCACTTTCTCACCTTGCACTCTTGTGCCCTTCTGTCATACCAGCAACCTTAGCCTGAAAGCCCCTGCCTACCTCAGTTAGCCATACTTACACACCATATTCAAATCCCTCTTCAATATAAACTTCTTCCATTAAAGCTACAATTCCTAATTCTCCCCTCTTAGAAACACAGAATCTGTGAAACATTTTCTCTATTAAAGCCATCATATGATACTAGTGCTGTTAACCCTTGTCCTGCACTTTCCCATCCCTCGGTTTTTAGAATCATTACTCAGGTTGTTTTAAGTAGTAAATCTAAGTATCATCACAAATAATGGGAACTAAGGTGAAATGAACACTTTTGGTGCATTATTCTTATTTATTTATATTGTGTGTATTCATTTGGTAGATTGTAAAATTCAATAATTCTCAGTCTCCCTGCCTTGTACAAGTTAATTAGATCCTGTTGTATCAAAGTGGAGAGATGAATATAAAGACATTATACATTATTTTTATATTGCAGAATAAAAAGCTCTCCCCTCAAACAGTCTGCAGGCTACCAGATTGAACTAGTTATTCAGCTGGTATGGGTGAGTGGAGAACCTCCGCAGCAGTTAACCAGTTTGGCAGTGAACTCCGCCTATGGTCTGTAAGTATATTCTGTACTTTTTACTAGTTTTCTAATAAATTTCACTAGAGTGGCTGTCATTTAAAAAGTCCACATTTCTTTATACCCACTATGTAGGAATATTGGAGATGCTATCAGTTTTCCCCTATACACCTCTACCCCGATATAACGCGACCCGATATAACACTAATTCGGATATAATGCGGTAGAGCAGTGCTCCGGGGGGGGGGGGCGGCTGCGCACTCCGGCGGATCAAAGCAAGTTCGATATAACGCGGTTTCACCTATAATGCGGTAAGATTTTTTGGCTCCCGAGGACAGTGTTATATCGAGGTAGAGGTGTACTTAAAATAAATAGCTGCAATATTTGTATAGTAACTGGTGATATCTTTTGGCACATTTTGATTTTTTAATGGTAACCATGGTAATCAGTCATTTAAAGTATGTTTATAAACCTGGATTTATAAACTGTTACTGAATATCCTAAACTAATCTATTTGAATTTATATTAAAAAAAAAAAAAAAAAAAAGCATTGATGATTCTCTGAACAGAACTTGAAAGTTATATGTACAAAAAGACATGTAAAGTTTAAATGTTTTAATTATATGAACAAGAAATTTCAGATTTTTTTTGTGCACCAAAAATCTTAAAATGAACAGAGTTGTATGTGAGGTTGTGTCATATATTTAAAAGAATCCTGTCCAGCTGCCTTGTTTTAGCTAAGAGCAAGTTATAAGTTCATTAAAATAGAGATTTATAATAGGAACTTTAGTCCACCTTTTCCTCATCGTAATTGTAGTGATTGTCACTAAAATAATAAAGTAAATGACCAAAAGGAATTGTATAGGCAGCAGTGTTACATTTTGCATCCATTATAGTGAAGGGGACAGAGTCCCGGTGGTTGTAGGGAGGCTTCTTTAAGAGAATCTTTCATTAGGCAATTTGCCCAATTATTTGGCCTATGGTAATTGTATCTATATATACAACATCATAAATGTATATTGGACTTCCAAAAAAAGATATACAGGGAAATGTAAATTCCAGAGATGAAACTTAACTGTGGGGGGAAAAAGCATCTACTGTAAAAAGTGGATTTCATAAAATGAGTTGTAGACATTCTTTCTGATTAATTTTGCTAATTTTGCAAATAAAATGATTGTTCTGCTAAATGCCAGCTCTACAAACCCAACTTAGAATCTGGATATTATTGGAGAGTACTTTAGACTCAAACATCACCAGTTTCTACAATTACAGCTTAGTTAGCAATTGTGCTGTTGATGAACAAGTCATAATTAAATCCAGTTAATTCTCTCAGAGCTATGTTGGCTCTGCAGAGTCAAACAGGAGTAAAAACTATTCAAATTGTCTCTTTAGGAAGTGAACTCTGTAGCTACAGGAAGCTGATTTATTGAGGAGGAAGTACTATTTTTAGTCACTTTCTAGAGCAGTGAACTGCACTTTATACACAAGTATTTTTTTAATCCTTTTTCAGGTTCATTTAAAAGATCAATTTAAAATAAAAAGTGTGTTTATAATTCTTTGTCAAGTACAGTACTACATACAAGAATAAAAACAATAGCAACTTTTGGCTTATTAGCAACTTTATTGGAGCCTTAATCTTTCCTCTACGATTCTTCTTCCAGAGTAGTTTTTGGCAATTGTAATGGTATTGCAATGGTTGATTACCTGCAGAAGACAGTGCTCTTGAACCTTGGCACCATTGAATTGTATGGCTCTAATGATCCTTATCGTAGGGAACCTCGATCTCCTCGCAAATCTCGGCAACCATCAGGAGGTAAGAATTGCTGGATGTTGCATTTCAACAATGGTACCTTTCTCCATAACTCATAGTTGTGCTGTCAGTCACTACTTTGAATATAAGCACATTAGCAACACAAAACATATATTTTTGTATGAATATTACATGTCTGATCTTTGAGAATAATTAATGGAACATCGGTTTGTATTCGCATTATCCTGCCTGATGATTCTTCGCAATTCAATATCTTGAATCAGAAGTATCTGAGAGGCTCTATCCTAGATTCCTGCTGATTAAGTATAATACTGCATTTTTGTCCCAGCCTCCCAGATTTCATTTTTCTCTTGTTGTTAAGTTGTATTTGTGATATGAGACTAAGCTTTGTTGTAGACTGAGCTTTATGGTGGGGAGGTACTTGCTGTTTTTATTTTGGTCAGTAGTGTTTTTAATTTGTGTTAAAAGCACCTTAATCAACAGATAGGAAAGCATTGTACACATTCATAGAAGTATAAATTAAATACAAAATAGTTATTATATGAACTTTAAAAGATCTTAATTAAATAACCAACATCGCTTTATAATTGTCAGAGTTTTGTAAATATGCCTACGCAATATCCTGCAATTTCCGTGGCACATCTGCTCTCCGCATAGATCTTCTCACACTTACATATACCCCTTTTCTCAGCATAGAAGGGACATCACAACTGGCTACCTTTGCTTCTGCTGCTATTAGTTTAAAATTTCTCATCACTAGGAATGTCCATAATTATCTGGCCTCTTAGAATATTGTGTGCTTCTTAGAGGGGAAACCTCAGTTTATGAAATATAAATGGATATTTTAAATTTGCAAATCCAAACTTGTAAAATAGAGTGGGTCAAAAAATTAGGTGTGGAGGGGAGGAGTTGAAATCGCTATTCTGTTTTTCTTAAATTGCTGTGACCTTTTGTTGTTCAAATTCTTCATTTATAATTTCTGAAATAAAAATAGCTAATATTTTTTTTTAAATTTTTTGTTCAGCTTAGTTACATGGTGGATTTTTTTAAATGAAAAAAACGTTATTTTGAAAATGATAAATGATAGTGTGCATGAAAAAATTACCTCAAAATGGCCACTTTTCAATGAAAAAGAAATTATTTGAAAAATTTCATCCAGTGATAGTTTTGGTTCAGATTAAGTGGGCCAGGAGAAGATTCAAGCATGTTCTTATTTTATCTCAAGTGTTTCAGGCTGTGACAGGATCCCCAGGGTACAACCCGGAATTGTGGGATTGCTGTGCCCCCTTAATTTGCCGACCTAATGTCTCTCAAAGCTATGCCAGTGATAAGTAGCAAAACCCCTCCAGGCGCTGTGATCACTCAGCCATCAGCATGTGGAGCCACACACCCAGCTAAATTGCATGAATAATCCCTGAACCACTCATGAATTTTACAGAGAGAGGCACCAGCAAGTCACCCCAGCTCCCAGCCTTGCACCCCAGAAATATACCGTCTTACACTGCTCAAGGTTCCCTTGGACAGTGCAAACTCATTAATAAGTTTGCTACTTCTTCATAGGAAAGTTGACATGCACCAGCCTTTGTAATCTGAGCTGAGATTCACCAAGTACTTCAAACAAAAACACACTGTTCATGTAAAATACAGTATAAAACAGATTATGAACTACAGAAAGACCGATTTTAAGTGATTATAAGTAGCAGGCATAGAGATCAAAGTTGGTTACCTAAGAAATAAAAATAGAATTTACACTAAGTTTCTAACTTCAACAGACTAAGCAAGATTTTAATCAAGCTCTCTCTCACCCTACCAGATGTTTACAGTTCCTCAATACGCAGACTGGACTCCCTTCCAGCCTGGGACTAATCTCCCTAGTTTTCAAGTCTTTGTCTTCTAGACAAATGTACAGGTGTTGAGACTGGGGGGAGGGAGAGAGAGAGACAAGTGATGATGTCACTGTCCCTTTTTTATACTTCCTGCAGCTAGAAAAATCCTTGCTGTGACATGGGGGCCAGGCAGTCCCTATTGGTCAGACAGTCCCCATTGCATACCTGCCTTCTCTGAGAAGCCTCTGGGATAGTAAATTCTTCTTGATGAGCCATTAACACCTGTCTGGACTATGATGGTTGCTTCTTTGTTGCAACTGAAAGCTGTGGGTGTTTCTCACAACATATAGGAAAACTTCATCACTTCACATACAATGATAGTATATTCAGTCCAATGGGATATTAAGGTAAATACTTTTAAAAGTATACCTCACAAGGCATACTTTGTACAAAACATATCATAATCATATGACAGTAGTGAATATGGGGGCTCCAAGTTGCTATCTTGAGGTACAGTGTCACATACACACTATTCTTTTTTTAGATTTGTAGATGCTATAACTGAGAGGTATTTCTTGATAGTAAATTATTGGTTTGAGAAACATCAAAATAACTACAAAATGAAGTTCAATAGTTGAACTTTGAACACAAAATTTTAAAAAGGCACCAATTGCTGCTTATATTACCTACTGTATTATAAAGCATTTCAAAGATTTTTAGTCTTTGATTTTCCTTAATGGATAAAAGTTCCATTTTAAAAGAACAGAAACTTCCCTCTTCACCTCCATGTGACAGGCAGTCTGATAGGCTTAATATTTTAGGTTCTTAGGGAAAAATGTTAGTAATCTTAAATACTGCTTTTATATAGCCAGATTACAAGTCATTAGAAACTACTTGTTTAATGCTATTGGCCTTTGTCACTGTAACATCTTGTCAGCATGATTAACTGAACCCTTCTGTCACATCTGTGTACATGCTTATTAGCTGAAATATCCAGTACAGCTCATAAAGATAATGAAAAGAGAATCTTTGCTTGTGTGAATCTTGACTTGTTGTGTCAATTCAGATATTTAGACTTTTTTTTTTTAGTTGCGCTTACTAACAGTTTGTCTGCCTGGCAAAAGCATTGTATAATTCTGATTATTCAAGTTATTCAGTAGGTTTTTCTGTCTCAAACATACTATGTTGGTGTCTCGTCTTAGCTTAATGAAGCAATGAAAAAAAGGAATGCTGACTGTGGCTTCTTGCATGTGTGGCATTTCTAATTTATATTCAGAGTCTGTGAAAAAACTTCGCACCTCTCATATAAGTAAGTCATTTAATGGCAATAAAATATTTTTGAACATCTGAATTTGATGTACTGGTTAATAACTTGCTGTTCACTCACCATGGATTTTTTGTTAGTCCATTTAAATAACTATCTAGTTTTAGAAAGTGGTGGTGTACTGTGTCAGTCCCAGGATATTAGAGACAAAAGGTGGACCAGGTGTAATATCTTTTCTCACCAATAGATGTTGGTCCAATAAAGGATATTATCTCACCCACCTTATGTCTCTAGTTTTAGAAACTGATTTTGGCATGATCTGTTCAATCATATATGTGTACCATATCTTTTACTTGTGGCGCCACCAAAATATGTTTGGTTGAGGGCATGGGAGGATTCTCCAGGTACAGGAACTGTGAAAGAGGGTCGAAAGACTGCCTCTTGAGGACTCCTAATGAGCTCAAGCATACATGGCTGGAGCTCACAGTACATCTAGTCAGGGCCGTAGCACATAGCACTGCAGAGATTCAAGGCAGCGCTATAGCACATAGCCCAGGAGGCTGCCATGACTTAGACAGACCCACAGAACTGAATAAAATGTTAGACCTGCTCCAGCCTCTAGAATACTCCATAATCAAGAGGGTGCAAAGCAAGCAAAAAACCCTTCCCCAGGGCAGCTTATTCTGTGCTGCACTTCAAAAAGGCATAACACAGAATCTCATTCTTGTTTTTTATTTTATTTTTTAAATGAGGGAGAGGAGAATAACTGATCACATAGAAGACTTTGTTGTCTTATGAGAAGAAAGAGGTGTACTTTAATTTAACTTTTTAAAAACTTGTTTGCTTGCTAAATTAATCTTTAGCTTCCAGCTTTTGGCATGTATTTTTTTGCCGGAAGAAAGGAAACTGTTCCAGCAACCATGCAATTACCTAATCCTTTGTATCCTCTACCATTATCTCTGATAAATAAATCCACATGCCTTAGTATGGATAATTAATTGAAGCCAAATGTTTAATCTCTACTACTGCAGATTTTATACAAGAATATTTTAAAGAATGGAAAGGGTTTCCTCCAAACACACCATTAACATATTTTTGTTTTTTTTTTATGGCTTGTGGTCATCTCTAAGACAGAAACACAATGCATACCAGTATAGAGATTAAAACAACGAGGAATCCTTGTGGCACCTTAGAGACTAACACATTTATTTGGGCATAAGCTTTCGTGGGCTATAACCCACTTCATCAGATTCATCAGTACAGAGATTGTTATATTTAACTTAGTGTCTCATTACTTGCAAAAAATTACACAGCAATAGTGTTTCATAATTGGTTTAAATAGAACTATCAAAGAAGTAAAATATCTTATAAGGTAGAGCTGCGTGAATTTATCAGAATCTTTTTTATTTGCAGCATCCCTGACTCAGGTATAACCTGGTTTAGTGTTTTTGCAAAATGCAAACTATTAACATGGTCTTGTTTGAGCTTTGAAAGGGAGTATATCTTCTCCAATTTATTTATTTATTTGGAAAGTGGTTTTTGATGTGGAAATTTGATGTTTTTAAAAAATCTAAAAATTTAGTACTTGCAATGCATTTTTATGCATAGCACATCTTCAGCAGCAATAGCGTGCTGATAACCTCATAACAGACTTATGTTCTTCTTAGTAGTCGTCCTCTTACCCATCTCCCTTAGATAACCATTAATGTAAATTCACTGATGCTATTGCTGCGTGAAGAGAAACTGAAAATACCTTGCTATTCTCTGCATTGGGAGCACCAATTTCAAAACTTATTTTAAAATCATGGCATCACATCATAGATGTGTGTACTTTGAGTATGTAGCCAAGAGGATTTCTGTCCTTTTATCTCCTTTAAGCAAACTAGGTTCAGTCAGAATGCACTTGTGACAGCAAAACATACTGCTATTGTACGTCAATCTATTTCTTCCAGGGTTGGTAGGGATGAGAACTGCTGATAGAGGGGAGAAATCCCTTGCATTTTCATCAACCTCTTCCGTTATGTTCCGACCAAAGGAAGGAACAAAACTAGCTATGAAAGGCAGGAGCTATAGCTGCCTTACCTCCCGAGCAGCCTTATGTCTGTGGTGTTTCTTTATATGTATGCGTTTTTTGTAGAAAGAACATTGATGTACTATGTAAAATGCATCAGTTAATGAATTAACCAGATGAACTTTTTTTGGAATATTTTAAAAAGTTGGTGAAAAGTCAAAAGGCCTTATGTCATATGGCCTAGCATATGTCAGCCTGCATTTATGTGACACTGCTTGCCAGATTTCATCCACATCCATTATAAGCCTGACTAAAATCCATCCATTCTCCTACAAAACATCAGGTGAGCATGAGCTGTGGTCCCACCATACTACTCAGAATTATCAGCATTACTGTCAGTGGTCCTATCAGCACTGACCTGGTGGTTAATCCCAGAAACATTTGGAGGGGGCTTTTCTACCCTGCCTCCCACAAGTGCACTGACTATGGATGTGTCTGGAACAGGTTGGGGTGCCCATCTGAATCCCCTCCAGATACATGAAATAGAGTCTGAAAAAGATGTGTCCCTTCACAAAACGTGCCAGAGCTGCAAGTGATCAGATTAGCTTGCATAGCATTGCTGCCTGTACTACAGAATTCCGCGCTTCAACCCTTAACAAACAGCACATTTGCAACATATTACAGTGGAGTCCACTTAATAGCTACCTGGATATTGACAACATCCAGTTAATAACAATATTTTGCCAGGAACCAATACTGTACCATTGACTTTAATGTAAATGGTATGTAGGTATTGGCAACAGCATTCCATTTATTGACAACATTTTTTGAGAAAAAAGGCCCCAGCTCTACAGGCAGGTTTGCAAGATGGCAGCCAGGAAGGAAATGCAGGGACGTGCCTTCCCCAGTTGCAGTCCCATAAACCTGCATGTGACCTGTGCTCAGCCCCTCCCAGTGCTTCCTTTTGGGGCTGAATCCCTACAAACCTGGCTTTTCATTCAGTTCCATAAAGCCCCACCTTACCAGTAGTCTCTGTATGCCATCCACTTGTTCAGTTATGTTCAGTTTTCTCACAACCCACAGTAACCAGATTCCCGAAAGGGTTACTGCATACTTACTCATGTGTTCAAGAACCCTCCTACTTGAAATCTTAATATTGTCCTTGCAAACCTCATGGAGCCCCCTTTTCAAGTCACTTTCAGAATGCTTCTTACACGACGTCACTCTCAAGATGATACTCTTAGTCGCTATCACGTCGGCTGCAGGCTCAGTGAACTCCAGGCTCTTATCATTGATATCCCTTTACCCAACATTGTACAGCCATAAGGTGGTATTGAGACTTCATCCTAAATTTATCCCTTAAGCAGTTTTGGAATTTCATTTGAACCAGTCCATCAGTTTACCTGTTTTCTCCCCTAAACCTCATTCTACTTCTGGAGGGAAAAAACTACACAATTTGGACATTTAAAGGGTCATGTTATATTACAGAGTTCTTCAGCCCGGCTTCTCATCTCTTTATTGCCATCTTTGGTGCTTTGAAGGGTCAAGCTTTCCTCTGCCAGAGAATATCAAAATGGACCACACAGTGCATATCATTCTGCTACGAAATGGCTGATAAACCTTTCCCTCCAAATATCAAAGGTCACTCTGTTAGTAGACAAGCTGCAAGCTACCTAGAGTAATCCTGTGACTTTTGTTAAGACCTATACTCTTGACCTAGCTGCAAGATCAAATGCCAAGTTTGAAAAGGCAGTGTTAACATCACTGTAGTGGGGTAGAAGTGCATAGTGCTTCTATGGGCTTCTATAGTGCCCATCTATAAAAAGGAAAATAAGAACAACCCGGGGAATTACAGACCAGTCAGCTTAACTTCTGTACCCGGAAAGATAACAGAGCAAATAATTAAGCAATCAATTTGCAAACACCTAGAAGATAATAAAGAGATAAATAACAGTCATCATGGATTTGACAGGGTAACAAGCCTTGTGGATGGGGGGGGGAGTGGTAGATGTGGTATATCTTGACTTTAGTAAGGCTTTTGATACTGTCTCACATGATCTTCTCAGAAACAAACTAGGAAAATACAACCTAGATGGAGTTACTATAAGGTGGGTGCATAACTGGTTGGAAAATCGTTCTCAGAGAGTAATCATCAGTGGTTCACAGTCATGCTGGAAGGGCATAACGAGTGAGGTCCCGCAGGGATCGGTTCTGTTCAATATCTTCATCAATGATTTAGATAATGGCATAGAGAGTACACTTATAAAGTTTGTGGATGATACCAAGCTGGGAGGGGTTGCAAGTGCTTTGGAGGATAAGATTAAAATTCAAAATGATATGGACAAACTGGAGAAATGGTCTGACGTAAATAGGATGAAATTCAATAAGGACAAATGTAAAGTACTCCACTTACGAAGGAACAATCAGTTGCACACATACAAAATGGGAAATGACTGCCTAGGAAGGAGTACTGCGGAAAGGGATCTGGGCGTCGTAGTGGATCACAAGCTAAATATGAGTCAACAGTGTAACGCTGTTGCAAAAAAAGCAAACATCATTCTGGGATATATTAGCAGGAGTGTTGTAAGCAAGACACGAGAAGTAATTCTTCCGCTCTACTCCGTGCTGATTAGGCCTCAACTGGAGTATTGCATCCAGTTCTGGGCGCCACATTTCAGGAAAGATGTGGACAAATTGGAGAAAGTCCAAAGAGCAACAAAAATAATTAAAGGTGTAGAAAACATGACCTGTGAGGGAAGATTTAAAAAATTGGGTTTGTTTAGTCTGGAGAAGAGAAGGCTGAGAGGGGACATAACAGTTTTCAAGTACATAAAAGGTTGTTACGAGGAGGAGGGAGAAAAATTGTTCTTCTTAACCTCTGAGGATAGGACAAGAAGCAACAGGCTTAAATTGCAGCAAGGGCAGTTTAGATTGGACGTTAACCACTCTGACTGTTAGGAAATTTTCCCTAAGCACTGGAATAAATTGCCTAGGGAGGTGATGGAATCTCCATCATTGGGGATTTTTAAGAGCAGGTTGGACAAACACCTGTCGAGGATGGTCTAGATCAGTGGTTCCCAAACTTGTTCTGCTGCTTGTGCAGGAAAAGCCCCTGGTGGGCCGGGCCGGTTTGTTTACCTGCCACGTCTGCAGGTTCGGCCAATCACGGCTCCCAGTGGCCACAGTTCGGTGCTCCAGGCCAATGGGAGCCGCGATTGGCCAAACCTGCAGACGTGGCAGGTAAACAAACCGGCCCGGCCCACCAGGGGCTTTCCCTGCACAAGCAGCGGAACAAGTTTGGGAACCACTGGTCTAGATAATACTTAGTCCTGCCTTGAGTGTAGGGGACTGGACTAGATAACCTCTCAAGGTCCCTTCCAGTTCTATGATTCTATGATTTCTATGAGAACATGCATAGCGCAGGTGTGGCCCAACGGAAAATGCAGTTCAAGAGATTCCGATTGCACACCTTGAGTGGGATCCACATTGATGACAACATCTTGAAGAACCATAGTTACAGTAAGGCTAAGTAACTCTTCTTTCCCTCACAGGATAAGTCTTTGGTTTTGGCATTCAGAAAATATTCATTTGTTAGCCCAGACTCCAGAAGATAACAACTAGTACCCCAGAGTTTTGAAATAGAAAAAATGCTTCTTGCACCTACTTTTGCCCTCTATCAACAATGCAAACACACTGAAGTCAGTAGAGTTGCACAGGTGCAAGTGGGTACAATTTGATTCCGTCTGTTCTGACTTGGCGTGTGTAACCCACCCAATCTCCTCAACAGTCTCAACACATTTGTGGGGGGGTTTTCCTCAGAAGGTTCAGATACTAAGAACTAAGATTGCACTGTGCTGAAAATCTTGTTCTGCACAGGCAGATACTTTCCCCCTTAACAAATGATTCAATTGTGTTTCATTTGTGCAATTAGTACTCGTATTTAGATTAGCATGGTACATCATAACAGATCTAAAGAGTAAACTATTTTTAAGTAAGTCTGAGAACAAGTTAATATTCTTAAAACATTAATGAAAGCTTTTAATTTAAAAAAAATTAAAAGGTCTAACTGGTAACTTTAAATTTCAACACATCCTTTGTCAAGTCATAAAGAAAACGGGGGATCAAAAACTCCATTTGTATCTCCAGTTCACAATATGCAATATCTGTGATCCTTATGGTTTGACTTCCTTCTTTGCATCTAATTCTGCATTCCTTAAGTGTGCAAAGTTATTTCTTTCAGTGAAAGAATCTTGTAACTACAGTCTTGTGATTTGTATGATGATGGTGTCATATTGAGTGTTATATGAAAGTCCTCAACAGGGGAAAAATCATTTCACTCCCCAAAAATAAACCATAACCACCTTATATCATCAGTCCATTTCTTAAATGAAATCAGTGAGTTCTGTTGAAAAACTGATGGTACAGGATCACCTAAGTGTGGCTGCAGAAAGATAGTATAACTTTACCCAAAAAAAGGAAAGTAGAAATTATTTAAAAATACACAATAGTGGTCACATGTTAATCTTAAAGTATTTTATAGAATTCCTTAATATTGAAATCCTCCTATATGATTTTATCACAAACATAAATTAGTTTTCTTATTTCACATAAATAAAATTTTAGGTCATACTTTACTCTTTTGTTTTGGACAGTATACATGTTTAATGCACATATCTACCTCTAATAAAATAAACAATTTTCTCTGATTATATAAGGCTATACGTTTTTTCTTAAATGTTTGCCAAATATTACTTTTCTGATTAAATATTGATGAATTGATTAAAAAAAAAATCAAGTGAAAAGTTTCAATATTTCTGGGTAATACTGAAATTCTTTTGTCAAACAGACTATTTTAGTGCTGTAATTGAGGTCAGCCACTTGCTTAGTGTAATATAGAGGCTAAAAATTCACTGAAGTTCTAGTTCAGGAAAGATTGTAAACAGCAATTTTATTTTTTATTTTAAATTGTTCTTTGTATTTTTCAGCAGGTCTTTGTGATATTAATGAAGGGACTACAGTGCCAGAGGATCGCTGCAAGTCACCCACTTCGGGTAACTACAAAACTACAGTTTTTGTCAAATACTTTAACATTATAATCACACAGAATGTGACATGCATTGTTCTAAATCGTGCCAGGAATGTTTGCTAAGTAATTTATATAGAAACTGTCTATGGTAGCATTTTTCTTTCCATCACATTGTATTCATTTTGCCATTTAAGACTTCACTAACCATTGCAGAATTCTGGTTTAAATCAAGGACAACTTATCTGACTTGGAAATATAAACGTAGTGTCTGGTAAGGATGAGTCAAGTGGCATGTGTAAGTTTCAAATATTTATGCTTCAGGGAGACAGCACACAGGCAAAGATATTCTTAGATTGGAAATGCATGCTATCTATGAGGCTGTGAGGAAAGTGACGTTCTCATGCTACAGTATATTTTGAGTGCTTTTCCTATTAATGTTGTCAAACCACTGGGGTGTGTGTGTGTGTGTGTGTGTGTGTATATGTGTGTGTGTGTATATATATATATATATATATACATACACACACATATTGCACAGCCAGGGAGGAAAAGGGATCTTGGCCAGAGATTGCGGTGTGGAGCTCCTGAGATACCGGTAATATAACACACTTGCAACTTGTGACTACAATAATAGTTTAAGTAGTTTCCATTTCTGTGCAGATCACAAGTTCCACCTGGTACTTATAAGGTTTTTCTGTTTTTAATATGGTTTTATATGGTAAAATATATCTCAGTGATAAAGGGAAAAAATCCTGTGTCTTTTTTGGGGAAAGCTATTTTTGATTGAATTCTATAGTGTGAGTTTACTGCCATTTTCTCATTAGGGTGGTAGCTGAAAATTTTTGTCAGGCTCTCAGAACTTTCTGGAAGCTAGCAGACTTCCAAAATAGGAGCTCTCCACTCCAAATAAGTTGGCTTTTCCATTACACTGGGGCTGGCATTTTTAAAGGAGAACTGCGGTGATTCACTCTAATACAGACGTGGGCAAACTACGGCCCGTGGGACCGTCCTGCCTGGCCCCTGAGCTCCCGGCCCCTCCCCTGCAGCCACGCCTCTGTGTGGGCCACGCTCTGGCCCGCCGCTCCTGCTGGGCAGTGTGGGGAGCGCAGCTGGCTCTGGCCAGGTGTCGCGGCTGCGAGCGCCTGCTGCTGGTAAGGGGGGTTGGGTAAGGGAGGAGGGGGTGGAGGTTTGGGGGGGGTCTAAAAATGGGGAGGGTTGGGAATGGGAGTCCCGGGGGGCCAGTCAGGGGGCGGGGATGTGGATAGGGGTCAGGAGGGCAGTCAGGGGACAGGGAGCAGCGGGGGCTAGATAAGGGGGTGGGATCCCGGGGGGCAGTTAGGGGCGGGGAGTCCCGGGAGGGGGTGGTCAGAGGACAAGGAGCAGAGGACGGTTGGATAGGGGGTGGGAGTCCCGGGGGGGCTGTCAGGGCAGTCGGGACAGGGAGCAGGGGGGTTGGATAGGGGGTGGGGGTGTGGATAGTGGTCGGGGCAGTCAGGGGACAGGGAGCAGGGGGGTTGGATAGGGGGCAGGGGTCCCGGGAGGGGGCAGTCAGGGAACAAGGAGCAGGGGGGGTTGGATGGGTTGGGGGTTCTGAGGGGGGCAGTCGGGGCAGGACGTGGGAGTGGGCGGATAGGGGGCAGGGGCCAGGCCGTGTGGAGAGGCACAGCCTTCCCTACCCGGCCCTCCATACTGTTGCGCAACCCCGATATGGCCCTCGGGCCAAAAAGTTTGCCCACCCCGCTGTAATAGCTCAAAAGTTTAAGCTGTTAGGGCCCTGCTCTTCCAAATACTTAAGAATGCACTGATAGTGAATATATATAGTATTAACGTGAATTTTCAAAAGTGTCTGGAAATATCTATCACTGTTTCACTTTCCCATCACTTTGATCAGACTCTCAATGGGATCTATCATTTTACTCATTCTCCCTCAGAAACTCTAGTCTGATGAGGTAGATTAGGATTTAAAATTGCAGATTTATTTTATCTGGATATTTTAAAAGGGCCTAAAAGGACCGGGTGGGAACATGTATATTAAAATGAATTCATCTCATGAATAAACTAATGCCATTATGTATGATCCTCACCACTACAGCCTATAAAGAATACTAAATACCAAAGTCTTTGATCCTACCCTCTATAGCCTAAAGCCCTTATTGAAAGCTTGGGTAAAAAGGATATGCCTTTTAGAGATCCCAAAATGTCAACAAATTCATATTCTGCTCTGGTCTACACTACAAACTTACATTGGTATAGCTAAGTTGCTCCGGGGTGTAGAAAATCATGCCCTTGAGCGACACAGTTATACCCAGTGTAGACAACGCTATGTCAATGAGAGGGCTTCTCCCGTCAACATAGCTACCACCTCTTGGGGAAGTGGAGTACCTACGCCAATGGGAGAAGTTCTCCTGTCGACATAAGTAACATCTTCACTAAGCACTACAGGAGCTCTGCTGCAGTGCAGTAAGTGTAGACGGCCCCCCATTGGACTAATGGAGTATGCAAGTTCAAAAGTTGAATGCCATTAACTGAAAACACATCCTCATTGCTCCCTCACACTTAGACAAGAGGCATGTCATCTTTATCACCCATATGAATGTATGACAAAACAAAATATCCCCCTTTTTTTTTAAGCTTTATCAGGAAAACTTTTTATAAAGTATTAAACTTAATTTCTGAATTTACAGTTTGAGTTGGCAATTTTGTTTTGACACATATTCAAACTGTATTCAGAGTTTCAATGTACATCATCAGACTGTCATTCTGACACCAGTTAAGATTTTCCTTTTCAGAAGGGCAAATTGAGAATGGAATTGGAATTTTGCCAAGACATGATTAGTAGATTAATTCTACTTTACATTTAAAAACAAATGTCTACTAAAGAAGTGTGTTGCTATGATATAAATACTTACCTAAATATAGAATTTGTTGAAGTGTTAAACCTAATTTTGGGCTACCCTATCCTGTGGTGTAGAGAAGTATTTCCCTCATTTGGATTCAAAGATGTGCTTCCTATTTGTGTAACAAAAGAAGAAAACACTCACCCACCACCAAGCCCAGTAAATGCGAAAAATCTATGATCCACCTACTGTATCCTGCTGTTGTTGCAGTGGAGCACTTCCTCCCACATTTTAGGTGATGCTGGTGATAGTTCTAACTGAACTACTTGAATTTGACAGGTAGAGTAAGTAAAATGAGCTAACCTGGACATTTAAATTTAAGGCAAGTTTTGAATTAAAAAAAAAATTCAGTTAATAGAACTAAGGAGATAATTCATATAAAAGGATTAATATAAATGAACTTTAAAATATTGACTGATATATAACACTGGTCTACAATTTTTGAGAAGTCGTCTGCTTCAGAGATAAAATGTGCTATTTATTATGTATTTTGATGTGCTGAATTCAAATATGACAATTAAAACAGCTGATTGGCTACTGTTTCTAAGATATTTAAGTTTTTACATTTTATGTCTATGTATATTGTGTAGATAGTAGAGTTTTAATCATAAATTGTAAACCTAGGTCTTTTCATGTGTTTATGGTTGCTTTACATGATAATATTTCACCTGTCCTGTTTATGTAACACTTTAAAAATCAGCAAAAGGGTTATATAAATAAAATTTATTATGAAACAAAAGGCAAAAAACTATTATGTACATAGTTTAGTCCTATTCAGTGTCTACTTGGCGCTTCTTCGCTTGTCTCTTGTATTCATTAAATGGAGCATCTCTTGTCACTGTCCAGCAATAGTCTGCAAGCATTGATGGGCTCCATTTGCCCTGATAGCGTTTCTCCATTGTTGCAATGTCCTGGTTAAATCGCTCGCCGTGCTCGTCGCTCACTGCTCCGCAGTTCGGTGGAAAAAAATCTAGATGAGAGTGCCAAAAATGTATCTTTAGTGACATGTTGCAACCAAGGCTTTTGTATGCCTTGAGGAGGTTTTCCACCAACAACCTGTAGTTGTCTGCCTTGTTGTTTCCGAGAAAATTTATTGCCACTAACTGGAAGGCTTTCCATGCCGTCTTTTCCTTGCCACGCAGTGCATGGTCTAATGCATCATCTCGAAGAAGTTCATGAATCTGAGGACCAACAAAGACACCTTCCTTTATCTTAGCTTCACTTAACCTTGGAAATTTTCCACGGAGGTACTTGAAAGCTGCTTGTGTTTTGTCAATGGCCTTGACAAAGTTCTTCATCAGACCCAGCTTGATGTGTAAGGGTGGTAACAAAATCTTCCTTGATTCAACAAGTGGTGGATGCTGAACACTTTTCCTCCCAGTCTCCAATGACTGTCAAAGTGGCCAATCTTTCTTGATGTAGTGGGAATCTCTTGCACAACTATCCCATTCGCAGAGAAAACAGCAGTACTTTGTGTATCCAGTCTGCAGACCAAGCAAGAGAGCAACAATCTTCAAATCGCCACAAAGCTGCCACTGATGTTGCTCATAGTTTATGCACCTCAAAAGTTGTTTCATGTTGTCATAGGTTTCCTTCATATGGACTGCATGACCAACTGGAATTGATAGCAAAACATTGCCATTATGCAGTAAAACAGCTTTAAGACTCGTCTTCGAGGAATAAATGAACAGTCTCCACTCATCTGGATCGTGAACGATGTTGAGGGCTGCCATCACACCATCGATGTTGTTGCAGGCTACAAGATCACCTTCCATGAAGAAGAATGGGACAAGATCCTTTTGACGGTCACGGAACATGGAAACCCTAACATCACCTGCCAGGAGATTCCACTGCTGTAGTCTGGAGCCCAACAGCTCTGCCTTACTCTTGGGTAGTTCCAAATCCCTGACAAGGTCATTCAGTTCACCTTGTGTTATGAGGTGTGGTTCAGAGGAGGAGGATGGGAGAAAATGTGGGTCCTGTGACATTGATGGTTCAGGACCAGAAGTTTCATCCTTTTCCTCTTCCTCGTCTGACTCAAGTGAGAATGATTCTGGTGCATCAGGAACCGGCAGTCCTTCTCCGTGGGGTACTGGGCGTATAGCTGATGGAATGTTTGGATAATGCACAGTCCACTTTTTCTTCTTTGACACACCTTTCCCAACTGGAGGCACCATGCAGAAGTAACAATTGCTGGTATGATCTGTTGGCTCTCTCCAAATCATTGGCACTGCAAAAGGCATAGATTTCCTTTTCCTGTTCAACCACTGGCGAAGATTTGTTGCACAAGTGTTGCAGCATATGTGTGGGGCCCACCTCTTGTCCTGATCTCCAATTTTGCAGCCAAAATAAAGGTGATAGGCTTTCTTAACCATAGTGGGTATACTGCGCTTTTGTGATGCAAAAGTCACTTCACCACAAACATAGCAGAAGTTATCTGCACTGTTCACACAAGTACGAGGCATCTCTGCTCACTTTGGCTAAACAGAAATGTGTCCCTTTGCAAAATCAAACACTGACAAATAAGAGAGCACGACACTGTATGATTTCTAGAGCTGATATAGGGCAATTTGTTCAGCAGAGTGATGTAAGCTTCGTTAGGATTGCATCATCCATGACTTCTAGGAATAACATGATGCAATTCATATCATGTATGACGCAATACCAGCTTCAGATTGCATCATTCATTGTTTTGCCTAAAAAGCAAGTACTGTCCAAACCCAGTCATAGATTTATACATAGATCCAGTCAAATATGTATTTTAGTCATTTCTGGTTTAAATTGAGATCCCTTCCCTTTATAACTCACTTATCCTCCGCCATTCCCAAGTCAAGGGTCGTATAGACTGACCCAATAGCATAGAGCCAATCAACAATTTTAAGCGTCATTTTCGTTCTCAGTGACCCAGAATTAGTAAAGTTTGACTACATTTATTTCAGAAGCATTTTGGCTGTAGAGCAGTGTAATTATTTGGTATGTATGGGTTGTTTTGTTTTTTGTTTTTTCAAAAGATAGCAATTTTAGGAGTAAATGAGTGTGGTTCACAAGAATAGACTGACAACCAGAAGAGGGGAAAGAGGATGAGGATAGGGCAAGCAAAGAGAAACAAGCATGGGGAACATATGGGGAGGAAAGAAAATGTGGAGAAATAAGAAAGGAGACACCCAAAAATATTCGTCCTGCAAGGATTAGCATCTTTTGTGAAAGTCAGGTATCATGGTCCCCAGAAAAATCTTTATTTAGACATCGCAGGTGGAAGGAATATAGAGAAGCTTAAACTAACTTTCCTTAGGAAGGAAAACTTGAAAAACAAAGAAAGGAAGAAGACTGGGAAGGTGATAAAGAAGAAAAGAAATAGGGTAGGTTTTTTGATCAGTGTTTCCAGATTATCACCAGTCTTCAAAGACTTTGAGGGGGGAAAAACACTGGATTCAACACTGTACTTAAATTTGAAATTCAAAAATTTCAGTAAATTCATTTAATATAATCTCTTCCCTCTCCCATCCCCCATCAAATTTTTCAATCTGAATTTGAGATCAGGTACAGTATTTAAATAAATTTAACTTGTATTCTGCCATAGAAGAACCAAAGAGTATGCATGCATAGTGCAGAAATTTAACACACTCTACTGGGTGAGTAACACAACAAAACAAAAATCCTGGGTACGTTTTGTCTTGAATTACATTAACATTCAGAAGTGGGCTTCTCAAGATAACTTAAAAATTAATTTGGAGTAATAGAAAATGGAGAAATGGGATCTATGGGGCTGGAGATAAGAAGTTGTTGGCTTCACAGAGGGACTCCAAGGCCATGTTTACACTTACCGGGGATCGACGCTACTGTGATCGATTTAGAAGGGGTCAATTTAGCGAGTCTAGTGAAGACCCCTAAATCAACCACAGAGCGCTCTCCGGTACCCCACTGGAACAAGAAGATTAAGTTAAGTCGATGGGAGAGCGTCTCCCGTCAACTCAGCGTGGTGTAGAGACCGCAGTAAGTCGACCTAAGCTACATCAACTGCAGCTACATTATTCACCTAGCTGGAGTAGCCTAACTTAGGTCTACTTACCACAGTAGTGTAGACAAGGCCTTAGAGAGGGCGACAAGACTGGGGAGGAGCCATGAGATGCTGGGAAGGTGGGGAGTGGATATTGTTAGAACTTAGGAGCGCCAGGAGAAATCAGAGGATCAGACACTGGTGGACTAAAGCTGCAGAGAATAGGAGAAGGCAGATTTCGGTGGTTGGAATTTGTCTAGTTAGGGAGAGACTAGCTATGGGCTAAGACTGCAATATCCAAATATAATTTTGTAATTAACTTCATTAAGCTTTGCATTTTTAAAAAATTCAGTGAATATGGTTTTGGAACTTACTCTTATAAAATAATGCTCAACTAGAACTTGATTAGGAGACTGGTTGTACAACAGTCTGGAAGATCAGTGTTTGGGACCCAGGGCCGGCTCTAGGTTTTTTGCCACCCCAAGCAAAAAAATGTTTGGCTGCCCCCCACCCCAGCCCTGGTCTACCCCCCGCAGCCCTCTGCCGCTCCAGCTCTGGGCTCTCCCCCCCCACACACACACCCCTGCCGCCCCAGCTCTAGGCTCCCCCCTTCCCCCCCACCAGAGCCCCCCTCCACCCCCACACACCCTGTCGCCCCAGCCCTGGGCTCTCCCCCCTTCACCCGCACCCCCTGCCGCCCCAGCCCTGGGCTCTCCCCCCGCCAACTGCACCCTCCTTCCACCCCAGCCCTGGGTCACTGGTAACTCGCTCCCAGGGCGGGTCATTCAGCAGGAATTTTAGATGTGCACAGAACACAGACAGGATTGGTTCCCATATGGTTACAGAACTGCAGTAAAGTGGAACAATTTTCAGCTTGTGTGATTAGAGGATATCTGGATGCATATGTTCTCCATAAATGAGGAAAAGTTGAGGTGCCTTTATTATTCTTTTGTTCCACTCTTTCTTTCTATGGGGAATTTGCCAATGCAATATCACTGTCTTCCTTTTAAACCAATAAAACTAAAAAAAAAAAAAATGGCAATGGCTGTTGAAAATAGCAATTCCAGTCCCAATAACCACTGGGAAGCATTTCTTGCTCAATTTTATCCTACTTTTTCTACAACAAGTTACAGTGGATCAGTATATTTGACTTGGGAGAAATGAAGTAAAAGCTGCCCAAATTGAGCTTGAGCACTCCTGAATTTTGAGGTGTTCAAATCTGGAAGGCAGGTGCTAGACTCCCTTTCTGAATATTAGTTATATCTGGAAAGGAAAAGTCAATTTCTGCTTCCATGGCTCAGAAGTGGAAATCCTCCTATGTGCCTGGTACTGTATCTAAAGCTGCCCAGGTCCAGAGTCTCCCCTCCCTTACTTTTCATTTTAAATTCTAGTGGGATCCATGTACCTCCCTTGCTAGGCTTCAGATAGAGAGGGGCACTGTCCATTTAGTCCACCCAATTCTTTCTTTGGGGGTTGCAAGGTGAGGTCACACCAGTATCCCTAATCCAGGATGGGGATGTCTTCTGAAGGGGATATCTGGGGCAAAGCCTTCTACTCCTTGGGCATACTTGTTCCCCATTCACAGTGCAACTCCATTCTAGCAGTGAGCTCTTCATTCACAGCAAGCTGCAGCATGGCTCAGCTACCTCACTCCCTCCCCCTCCCTTTCCTGTTGATAGCAGCCAAGGGAATGCTGGGAAATGTAGTTCTTTCCCTGCTCCAGGGCTGGCTCTATAGGCAGGGAGCTAACCAAGGAACTACAGCTCCCAGGGCCCCTGTTGGTTCTCAGCTCCCATGCTGGCTCCCTGCCGGCTGCCACCCCTGCAAATGGGCTGCCCCAAGCACCTGCTTGCTTTGCTGGTGCCTAGAGCCACCCCTGTTTGGGACTGACAGTCTGAGACATCTTAGGGCAACTGAAGCTACAGCATGAATGGTGTGACAATTTCAATCTTCCAAATGAACAGAGCTGCAATTTCAGTTACACTCTAACTTCCTCCACTGAGTAAGTTACACAGATTGACAGCTATAGAAAAGGCTCCATGCCCTTGCTAGTTGGCAGAGCATCCTCTAGCTTTGGGAGACAAAAAACTAAATTACAGCAGAAATAAAATGAAAACCAAAACAAAGAGATTAGAAAAGCTTTAAACTTTGTTCCCCTCATACAGTGCTCTGGATAAAGTTGCATAGCATATACAAAGTGCCATGCTCAGATACCTAAAATAGTAAGAAAATAATACCCTTGTAACACTTTCTGTCCTTTTTATTGGTGATTTTTTTTTTTAGAGGTATAAAAACCTGTTGTGTTTGGCATTTTAATAAGATTAAAAAAGCCGCCAAGTTAAATCTCTCTAAAACAGTGGTTCACAAATCGTAGCCCATTCACCATTAGTGGTCTTTAGAACCACTGCTTGCAGAATTAAGTACTCTATTGTGGTGTTGGGATAGGAGTTGTTTGCAGAATAAAATTGCTGCTCTAAACAGATTTCTTACTTTTAGAGCCCAAACGGTGCTCCATATTGCATTTGCTCTATAGATCAAAATTCGGATAAATTATTTGTCCTCTTCTTATTTACAGACCAACATACTAGGTGTCCTTATATTAAATAAAAGAAACGTCTCTAACCAAAACAACCCAGATGCACTCTGTTGTGGTGTCTTGCACTAATAAGTAATTTTGCTTCAGACTATCTGCTTATTTTTGTGTACGCTCCTTTATTGCGAAGAATTTGGCATTTTAGTGCCCAGGGCCGGCTCCAGGCACCAGCCCACCAAGCATGTGCTTGGGGCGGCACCTGGAGGGGGGTGGCGCAGCGCGGCGCTCCGGCCCGAGAGCAGGGCCGCGACTGGGCTCGCCGCCCTCCCCCCGGCGCTCCGGCCGCCAGCGGAGCCGCGGCGGGCTCGCCACCCTCCCCCTGGCGCTCTGGCCGGTTGGGGAGAGCAGGCCCGCGGCCGGGCTCGGCGCCCTCCCCTGCCACACTCCGGGGGGGGGGGGGGCGGCGGGAGGCTTTTTTGCCTGGGGCGGCAAAAAAGCCAGAGCCAGCCCTGTTAGTGCCATCACATAACAGAAAGCTTCACTCATCTTTTGATCTTTGATCAGTACTTTGATGTATCTTAGCTGTGAAGTCAGTGTGACAGTATGTTATGTCTCATGTCTTTTTAAATATATTGCATAATCTTTCTGTCAAATCAGTGTTGTACATGTATCTTGTTTTGTGAATGTCCATTTTGCATGTCTGTTTCATTCTGTTTTCGCTCATATAGGTTCTGGTTCTCCAAACAATTCTGATGATGATGATGATCAAAAAATGAATAATTTTATAGAAAAGGGTACAGTATTTTTATTTTAACAGCATTATTTATTTTGTTCATTCTTTCTTTTAGTACATTTATAGTTTTTGACATTTTTTGTTAAAATATTATTTACAGTGAAGACCAAAGGCAGAAAATTTTCCAAGATGGTAGCCAATGATATAGGTAGGAGCTAGAAAAATTCTGCTTTCTTCCTAATCTAGTGCCTTACTCTATGCAACACTAACCCGACAGCAAAAAATTTCAAATTGCATTGCATTATTTAGTTAATCTATCTTTCCCTGTGCTAAATGGTAATCCTTTGGGCTGCTTCTGTGCTAAATATATTGGGCACAATGATTAACAAAATCAAGGAGAAACGGTGTTTTAATACTTTAATTTATATGATGTGCACCTTCCTATTTATTTGGGAGAAGAGGTTCTACTTTATTCTGAAATATTAGAAGGGTTCAGTCTATGCATGTTGCAACATAATATTATTACATTTGTCGTGGTGCAGTATACTTTAGAAACTGTTGCTGATTTATTTCCTTCTAAATGTTACACCCATATCCATAAGGCCTAGTTTCCCCTATAAGTTTTCAAGATAGTGGTAGGAGAGCATTTTCCTTCAACATAAAATTGAACGATAGCTATATATACCTATCCTCATTATCAATACTATAACCCAGAGCGGTATATGCTATCCGGACATAATATGACAAGTCACCGGTCTATAAATTCTTTTAAATAAAAGTTGCATATTAATTGACAAAAATGGTTTGAATTATGTTGTATGCAAGCTATGAATTGAACCCTTTTATGGTCAGAATGGAAATATGATGGATTGATAACCTAACACATGGTCACTAAGGAAATATGGCAAATGGGTATTTGATATATTCTGGGAAAAGGTCTCTTCATTTTTCTAATTTATTCTTATTTCAGCATTAGTACCTTAAGGTTTTTATTTGTTTTATCTGCATAGCAGATAAAACAAATAAGCAATAAGCAATAAGATTTAGTTATATTCCTTTGGAGATATTTTATTCAAAAGATTTAATCTGTGTTGTTATATATAACAACATTGTTTGGTATACCTATAATGTCTTTAGAATATAAGTATACTTTATAGAAAGAATAACTAATAGCGTAGTAATAATTATCTACCAAAGATAAAGAAATTGTTGAGACAATGAGTGAAAGTAAGTTTGAAAGTGACCATACAGAATGACATGTCCAACTTCCACCCTAGGATTTTAGTACCTAGCTATCACGTTTACGATCTTTTCTGGACCTCTTTCATAAAGTAATGTCCACATAGTACTGTGGAGACAAAAGTGGCTGGTGAGGAATTCTAATGCTTCCTGGCTGGCAAATTACTAGCTACTGTAGTTTAATAGGTAACGAGTCTATCTGGGACCCTACCTATCTTAATTGTGAGTGCTAAGCACGAAAAAGGTTGAACCCTCTTTACACAAGAATCTGTAGTTTGTGCCATTACCTTCATCATAGAGGTATTTTCTGAGTAATCTACAAACAGCAGAATTTGCTGAATAAGGTATAAGACTAGGAATTGAGATAATTGGATTTTTACTGGCTCTGATTTATTGTTTGACCTTTGGCAACTCACAACTTTTTCTGCACCTGAATGGAACAAAGGAAGACCAACAAGTAATGACTGTGCAGCAACTAAAGGGAAAAATATAGCACTCAAAATTCAGAGCTGTATGAATGTTGATGTGAGGAGGTTGTGAAGGCTTCTTACCCTGTCCCACATATGGAGAAAGTAAGAAAGGCCTCTCAATCTAGTAAAAAGACTCTATACCAGAGTCATCAGGAAGGTCGAAAGAGGATGTATTTTTGTCCCAATCGTGATTGGAGAGCTGGCCACAATAATAAAAGCATCAGATGTAACAGGCTCTCTCTGTTCTGAACATCCCAGGACTGAAATAAGAAGGCTGTAGAAAGTCCGTTTTATAACACAATGGTAGAGTAATCTGACAAACCTTGAAAAACTTTACCTGATGTTTTACATGTTATCTTTGCCTGGTAAAGAGGTAAACTGTCTTCCTCTTAAGTGTTCCAAAAGGAGTGTTCTTTTCCGTATTTTAAAAAAATGACCTATATTATGCAAAAAATTGCTTTTAGTTACGTTAATTGTTGACCAGGCTGTCTGAGCTGTTTAATTTGACTCTGATGTAATTTCTACTGTCATCACTATATTACAGCATTTATATTAATAAAACAAATCAGTGATAATTATACAGAATTATAGACATCTGTTCCAGCCTAAAGTCTTTTTTTCTTTCTAAAGGAATAGAATAGGGTCTTGAATTTGCTTCACAGCTCAAATAACTTTCTAGAACAAGTTTGAAAGAATTGCATCTTTCAGGAACAAAGTGATGTGCAGAGTTAAGTTGAGACTGATGTTAACTATGTGTAATATATGCATTAATTAAGGCTACGATTTTGTCACAAAGGACGCGGAAGTCACGGAATCTGGGACTTCCAAAGACCTCCGTGTCTTCAGCCCCGGCGGCTGGGAGCTGCAGGGTCGTTCCGCCTCCCACAGCTGCAGGGAGCTGTGAGGTATCCCCGCTGCCTGAGGCAGCCAGCCCCAAAGCTCCCAGCCACCGCGGGCAGCGGGGGTACCCCGAAGCTCCCAGCCACTACAGGCAGTGGGGGCACCCTGGCAGCTCCCCAGCCATCGCCGTGGGGGGGCAGGAGGACCCCCGCAGCCCCAGCCACCACGGGCAGGGGGACCCCTGCAGCTCCCTGCCACTGGGGAGGGGGCAGGGGGACCCTGAGGCTCCCCTCCGCCACTGGAGCCCAGAGCTCCCAGCCACCTTCCAGCTGCCCAGTCCCTTCCCATTTTATCATGGAAATTTTTAGGAAGAGTCAGGGACGGGTCATTGGCTTCTGTGAATTTTTCTTTATTGCCACTGACCTGTCCCTGACTTTTCCTAAAAATATCCATGACAAAATCTTAGCTTGACACATAGTCAGTCCATGAACTCCACATTGTAACTGAAATTTCTGCTATCAGTTTAATAAATTGTACACCTCATAGAAGATTTTGAAAATTTTGTCGTCTCACTCATAATTATTTACTAGGGTTGTGAGTAGACAGATGTCCTACTAATAATGTATTTAATAGGAGCCCAGTGAATCTACCTAGAAGAATTAGAAAATGTCCATCTTCATGGTTCTCATGTTGCTGCAATGAATAGGATTGTTGTGTAATGTTCAATTTGAAATGTATTAAGGAGTGACCGCTTGAAGTCGGTGAAAACAAAAATACTTTTTTGCATTGCCATTTACTGTACATTGTATGTGGCATGTTTATGTTGCACGGCTGTTTTGTGAGCTTATGGTGCTACTTTAATCTCTTCCTTTTCTGTGTCATATTGCAGAATGTCACTGTTGTCATTATTTGACATTAATAATTGCGTGTTTTATCACTTCATTGTTTCAAAATGAATTGTGATCAGTTGGATGGGGATTGGGATATTTTGTAAAACATGTGTGCCATCTATTGTTACCAATTTTATTTATCTATTGTAAAACAAATCATTTCAGTTTATCAAATTTATAATCAGCTGGGAGTTGTCTTGTGGCATGATAGGGTTCCTTGTGTGGCAATGCAATGAACTGCAGAGTTCAGAAATAAGCTTCTGGAATTCTTTGGCCCCAACCTGTTGCAAATTTATCCCATTAGAGAGGCTACTCTTGGTTATTAGATAAGGTGAAAGTACCCACACTTCCCATTGCTCTAACTTACAAAGTATTATTTTCAGAGGAAGATATTAATCTTGTCCTTGTGTTCAGTTACATGCTGCCATCATGGCAGCAATTAAGGGTAAGGAGATGTCACTCATGAAAGGATAATTGAAAATCTAGGTCCCATCTAACTGAAGACAAAAATAAATACTATTCCAGTGACAGGACCATAAGGAATGTCTCCCTAAAGGAAACTTATATATGTCTAAATCTTAAAACTAGGGCTGTCAAGTGATTAAAAAACTTAATTGTGATTAATCGTGCTGTTAAACAATAATAGAATACCATTTATTTAAATATTTTTGGATGTTTTTTACATTTTCAAATATATTGATTTCAATTACAACACAGATCATCAAGTGTACAGTGCACACTTTATATTTATTTTTATTACAAATATTTGCACTGTAAAAAAACAGAAGAAATAGTATTTTTCAATTCACCTAATACAAGTACTGTAGTGCAATCTCTTTATCATGAAAGTTGAACTTACAAATGTAGAATTATGTACAAAAAAATAACTGCATTGAAAAATAAAACAATGTAAAACTTTAAAGCTTACAAGTCCACTCAGTCCTACTTCAGCCAATCGCTCAGACAAACAAGTTTGGTTACAATTTGCAGAAGATAATGTTGCCCGCTTCTTGTTTACAATGTCACCTGAAAGTGAGTACAGGCGTTCACATAGCACTGTTTTAGCTGGCGTCGCAAGATATTTACATGACAGATGCGCTAAAGATTCATACTTCAACCACCATTCCAGAGGACTTGCATCCAAGTTGGTGACGGGTTCTGCTCGATAACGATCCAAAGCAGAGCAGACTGATGCATGTTCATTTTCATCATCTGAGTCAGATGTCACCAGCAGAAGTTTGATTTTCTTTTTGGTGGTTCGGGTTTGGTATTTTCCACATCGGAGTGTTGCTCTTTCAAGATTTCTGAAAGCATGCTCCACACCTCGTCCCTCTCAGATTTTGGATGGCACTTCGGATTCTTAAATCTTGGGTTGAGTGCTGTAGCTATTTATAGAAATCTCACATTGATACCTTCTTTTTGTTTTGTCAAATCTGCTGTGAAATTGTTCTGAAAATGAACGTGTGCTGGGTCATCATCTGAGACTGCTATAACATGAACTATATGGCAGCATGCGGGTAAAACAGAACAGGAGACATACTATTCTCCCCTAAGGAGTTCAGTCACAGATTTATTTAACATTATTTTTTTAACGAGCATCATCAGCATGGAAGCATGTCCTCTGGAATGGTGGCCAAAGCATGAAGGAGCATACAAATGTTTAGCATATCTGGCACGTAATACACCTCTACCCCAATATAACACGAATTCGGATATAACGCGGTAAAGCAGCGCTCCGGGGGGGGGGGGGGGGGGACTGCGCACTCCAGTGGATTAAAGCAAGTTTGATATAACACGGTTTCGCCTATAACGCGGTAAGATTTTTTGGCTCCCAAGGACAGCGTTCTATCGGGGTAGAAGTGTACCTTGAAACGCCGGCTACAAAAGTG
This sequence comes from Emys orbicularis, assembly GCF_028017835.1. Lineage (NCBI taxonomy): Eukaryota > Metazoa > Chordata > Testudines > Emydidae > Emys > Emys orbicularis. Next base: position 114,279,061 of record NC_088685.1, read on the forward strand.
CCATGTGAACGCCTGTTCTCACTTTCAGGTGACATTGTAAATAAGAAGCAGGCAGCATTATCTCCTGTAAATGTAAACACACTTGTTGGTCTTAGCGATTGGCTGAACAAGAAGTAGGACTGAGTGGACTTGTAGGCGCTATAAAGTTTTACATTGTTTTTTTTTTAGTGCAGTTATGTAACACAAAGCTACATTTGTAAGTTACACTTTCACGATAGAGATTGCACTTCAGTACTTGTATGAGGTGAATTGAAAAATACTATTCCTTTTATCATTTTTACAGTGCAAATATTTGTAATAAAAATCATAATATAAAGTGAGCACTGTAACTTTGTATTCTGTGTTGTAATAGAAATCAATATATTTGAAAATTTAGAAAAACATCCAAAAATATTGAATTAATTTCAATTGGTATTCTATTGTTTAACAGTGGGATTAATCACGATTAATTTTTTTGAGTTAATCGCATGAGTTAACTGCAATTAATCAACAGCTCTACTTAAAACAAATCTTTCTCCTTTTAATCATTTTGTTGAAGATATGTGCTTATGTAAAGCTTCTTCATTCCTACAGATTCATATCTATAGCAACAAATTGATGTCAGAGTCAGAATTCTTGGTTTGTTACAGGATCAAGAAAAATCTAGGTTGTTGAAAAATATTGCCTAAACACACACAAGTGCAGTGTTAGCACAAAGAATATAAAATAAACTGGAGTCAAAGTCACCATTCCAAATTTACCAGGTGTATTCTAGTTATCTAGTATTTTGATTATTTTAGTAACACTCCCAGGACTCTTCAGGAATGAACATGACTCAGACACCAAAGCACATACAATATCCCTTTCTGTAGGCTCATTATTATAGCCAAACGTTCATTTGAATTGTATGAAAAGCTAACTATGGAGCAATGGTCTCAAGTTGCAGTGGGGGAGGTCTAGGTTGGATATTAGGAAACACTATTTCACTAGGAGGGTGGTGAAGCACTGGAATGGGTTACCTACGGAGGTGGTGGAGTCTCCATCCTTAGAGGTTTTTAAGGCCTGGCTTGACAAAGCCTTGGCTGGAATGATTTAGTTGGGGTTGGTCCCACTTTGAGCTGGGGGGGGGGAGGAGGTTGGACTAAATAACCTCCTGAGATCTCTTCCAACCCTGATCTTATATGATTCTATGGAATAATTATAATGCTCTTATATTTATATAGCTCTGTTTATCCAGATGGAGCCCAAATACTTAACATGGTTTACTAGCTACTTCTACAAACTATACTATAGGAAATACTTTGACCACTGCTCAAAACAACCACATGTGCAGTGAGGCATGGTAAATATTTGCTACTACACAGCAGTGCACATAATCTCATGTGGCCTTTAGAGCTTTTACTGCTGAATTAGTTAAATCTGCTATTCTACATTTTTAAATAATGATCAAAATTTACCCAGCCAAGGAAGGTTTTCTTAAGGTATACTGTGTTATAAAATACCCTAATGTAGACAATCTTAGAGGGGACTCCTCTGCACAACAAATCTCATACTATGCATACGATATAATATGTACAAAAAGGAGTTAAGATACATAGACCCAATGTTTTTTGTTTAGCTGAAGAAGACAAGTTAGAATGAGCTCTTTTGCAGCAAAGGGAAGTCGGGGGAAGAAGGGGAGGGAGTGTCTATCTGTGTGTTTATATGGCCTGTTTCATAGTAGTATCTGAGTATTTTAAACATCTCTTCAGATAGGGAAATATTATCCCTATTGAGTCAATGAGGGACAGAATACATAACACCACTCCTCTTGTGCAGATGTTTTCCAGAATTTCTGGGTTTCTGTTATGGAAAGTCCACAACTCCCATGTGTGAAGATTTTCATGTCTTTGAAGAAGTTAAATTGAATTGCCTTTGACCAAAGAGTAGGAGTAATTTGTGCAGCCTAAAGGCTGAGAAAAGCTGAAAAACACTTCTTTACTGTAGTTTTCTGGCTATAATTTGCTTTGTTTTTAAAAATAAGATTCTGATTAATAGGGTATATAGGTATACCAAGAAATAAGTCTCTGATTACAAACCTACAATTAACTAATATTTCAGAGAATAGATTCAAGAGATTTGAGTTAGATTTATTTTGCAACATGGGTGAAACAATTGCCTCAATGTACTTTAATAATTGGGACTTATACTAGAATATACTTAATTGTTAAATCTGAGACTTTTTTTTCATGTGGAAAGAAAATTCTGAAGGATAAGACTGAGTGGTATTGTACCCTACAAGAGTAGGGAGCTCACACATGCGTCATCGGTGTGGGTGCAAAAAATGAACACTTTTATTTAATTTCAACAAAGATGACAAGTGAGAATGAGCTGTTTTTCAGCAAAGGGAAGCCGGGGAATTGAGGGGAAAGAGTCTGTCTATCTGCTTAGTGTATCATAGTAGTATCTGGGTATTCTAAACATTTCTTTTAGGTAGGCAAGTGGTATCCCTATTGAGGGCTTGTCTACCTGGTGCAATAGTCTGCAGTAACTGGAGTATAAATTGTAATGTGCAATAGCATGATGTGCACTAACTGGTCCATGTGGACCCTACTGACATGCACTAAAAGTTCCCCAGTACACACATTAATGCACACTAGGAAACTTTTAGTGCCCACCAGCAGGGTACACACATGCCAGTTAGTGCATGACATGCTAGTGTGTATTAGAATTTACGTGTCATCTAGTGCAGACAAGCCTTAAGTGATTTACCAAAGGTAACACATGAAGCTGGGAATTAAATCCAAATCCCCTGAGTTCCAGTCCTGTGCCTAAGACACAGCACCTTTCTGATAATAAGAAAGACAAAAGTGTGATAATTAATTGTTCTAGTAGCAGTTAGTTATAACTTGAGTATTTTAGTTGTATACTTGCTTTATAAATAGGCTGTATGTAATCACTTTTTTCTATAAATAAATGTTCACCATGTTCTTAATTTCATTTCTTCATTACAAGACTGATGGTTCTGAACAATATTAGAACAATTATAGTCCACCTCTACCTCAATATAACGCTGTCCTCGGGAGCCAAAAAATCTTACCGCGTTATAGGTGAAACCGCGTTATATCGAACTTAATTTGATCCACCAGAGTGCGCAGCCCCCCTTCCTCCCCCCGGAGCACTGCTTGACCGCGTTATATCCGAATTCGTGTTCTATCGGGGCGCATTATATCGGGGTAGAGATGTATAAAAAATCAGGTTTTGTTATGCAGCTCTATGAATCCCTAAATGAGTGGTTTTAAAAATCTATCAGTAGTATTGCTTGTGGTGATAAGAGAGAATTAATAGTTGTCTTATTTCTTTAGAAGAAACTTTTTGTGACAAGAAATTTATTTACTGTGTATGGAACGGCAGGCTCTTTAGATGCTCTGTGTTGTGTTAAAGGATTTACATTCTTTACAGTTGTAGGCTTTTAAATGTGTGTGAATGACTGTCAGAATTTGAGACAAGTTGAGGAATTGGACAGTTCACCTGTCACAAATGGTTTCACCTTTTTATTACTTTGTTTTACACTCCTGGTATCTTAATTTTGCAATGTTTGTGTCCATAAAAAGAGCAATTTTCTGTCTACGTATTGGTAGTGCACCACCCACTGTGACATCTAGCAATATCAACCTAATTGTTCCAGAAACTGATTTTTAATAAGGCTTGCTTTTTTAATATCAAAAAAACTTTTAAAAAAAGCTACTGGTACCTTGTCTTCTGCAAGGTAACCCACTGTTGGATCCTAGATGTTAGCTATGCTTGAGTTAGAAAAGCATCTTAACAACTGAAGTAATTTAAAGAACTCTCTAAAAGGCATTTATTTGGGACTACTTTTAGGTTTTCCTTAAATTTACAGTATTTAAATCTGTATTTAATGTGACTGGCATATTTTCAAACCTGCATTTTATGTGACTAACATAAAATATGTCAAAATTTGAATGACTGACAAATTATCCAGCCATACCTGTCACTCTCACAGTAGACCCTTGCTAATAGATTACTCTTATAATTCATTCCAATCTTTGCTCTTATGTGGGGAAAACACCATTTTAAATACAAGGTGCTGTAGTGAAATCTTCTTTTACTAGGACTTAATTACTTTATTTTGTTTAAAAAAAACAAAAACTATAATGTGTGTGCTGGTGTAGCCCTAGTCACTTGGAATTCCTCTTATCCTACAGGAAGCGAGTGTCTCTTCACCCCAAAGAGCAGAAAAGGATTAAAGTAGCCAAGACTACCTATTATATAATTAAGATTAAAATAAATGATTGAAATAAATGAACAAATTACATTGTACTGCATCATGTTTTCCTTTTTAACATACTAATTTGCAAAACTCAATATTTCACAATGATCCCCTCATTGGTGCAAATTATCAAGGTTCTACTATATTTTACCTAAGAAAACATTGTGCATATTGTATATAGACAATATATATATATATATATATATATATATATATATATATATATATATATATATATATATATATATATATATATATATATATATATAATACAATATATAATATATATATATATATATATATATATATATATATATATATATTGCTTGTTGTTTCCGTATTTTCATATGTTTGTTCCCCTAAATTTCAGAATATTTAAGCTGGCTTATTTAAAAAAAAATCTATACGTAATTGTAAAATCTTTTATCTTAATGTGGCATAATTATAAATTACATCTTCTGCCTTTTATATATGTCAAGATTATGATGACATTGAGAGAAAGTGGTGTACACTAAAGTTGTGTAAAACTCAGCTGTTTGCATGTACAGGGCTTTGTGTGAACGGTGTTTGTTGCCAGGGCTTTGTACAACCTCTCCCCACATCAGTTTTGGTCTAAACTTGGGGTTTGAACAAAGCCAAAAATGCAAACAAAATCCATAAGTTTTGTCAAGTTTCAGGCAAGATCTTAAGGATGGCATAAGCTTAAAAATTTGAGTCTGAATTTCAGTTCTCTCCTCCCCAAAAGTTAATGGGATTTTGGATGTGGGGATTTTGAGTCAGGCTCAACTCTAGTGGAAACACTGCTTAACGCAAGGTTTCAGTCATACAGAATTTGGATTAATTGCTTAGTACTGAAATTGGATGTAATAAATTGTGATGTATTAAACATTTGGAAAATGGCATCTGTTAATAAAAAGGCCAGCACTATCATATTTCTTTTAAAGATATATTTTATTTTTTCAGCAAAGATGTCCAGAAAGTTAAGTTTGCCAACTGAGCTAAAGCCTGATTTAGGTAAGTTCAAAAATAAAGGTTGACCCATATTGCAACTGTGTTTTATAGGAAGAGTAAATTTCCATAAAGTAAGAATCCTAAATTTGTGTTTAAATAGACATGTAAAATCTCAGTTGTTGTCAACCTAATGTCAGCACACAGATTTGTGCATAGTTGTTAAATTTTTATCTGAATTTTTTGAGGCTGCTGTAATTCTTGTTATGTCAGTTACCTTGTGATGTCAGGAATATTACAAGAGGAATATTACCAGAAAAATTTCATGTCTGTTTGGAACCACATAACATGGAAAAAACTGGAACACGAAGTTTTACAGACCTCACAGGAGATTTTAATTAAGATCCCATTCTGCAAACAGTTACACTTGTAGTTGACTACAAGTTTAAAGCTAATGTGTAGAGCTAAGTTGATGTATAACTGTTATAAGAAAATGTTATTTTACGATTTTGTGTCTTGAGACATAGTACAGTAATTTCACAGTAAACATTCTAGTTGTACTGCTTGCATATTAAAGTTTAGAAACACAAATGATCATTCCATTGCATAATTAAATCAGCTTAAAATAAGCATTTTTTTTCAGCACATTGTTACGTCTTACTTGAATGTTAAATCCACAAATATAGGTTTAATTTTATATCTGTCACAACAATCCTATTTTGCTCAGAAAAAGAAACTGGAGAATTCTTATATAATGCACACAAGAAAGGTACATGCAAATCAAAAGTCAAAGGGACAGAATTCAAGAAGTCATTTGCAACCCCCAGTTTCAGTGAGTTACCAGAATTTTGGTTAGCTTCTCTTACGCTTGGTAATGGGTCAATTCAATTTTATCTTCAATATGCAGCTCAGTTGGAGACAGTATAATTAAGGCACTTCTTTAAAAAAGAATTTCTGATGACTTTTAAGCTGATTTTCCTGATTTTTCAAAAATCCTTGTTAATGACAGAAAAAATTAATCTGTAGCTAATCACGTCTACAAATTATTAATTTGGGTGTTACAGGTATTTAAATGGAAAGACCCTTGGATTTGTTTTCTTCCCCAGTAAATATTAAAATCTGAAGAAGCATCTTTTTGAAGAGGGTGCTATGATCAGTAGCTGAAGTTAGCAGAACAAATGATTCATAGTGCATTACACATTATTTTCACTGGCTATCTGACTCTGTACCATATTTTCTTACTATAATGCAGAAAGTAGTAATTTTTCAAATAAAGCCCTAGGAGATTTTCTCAGTGGGGAAAACAATGTAGCCCATTAATGAAATGGCACATTATGCTGTGCTGTAATGCCTTTATGAATAATTTACATAAGTAAATTCTGTTGGTTAAATCTCAATCCTGCTAGTGCATAGAGTTGCCAACTGTATCTATGCACCAGTGAGGGCTTGAAACCAGCATAATCTAGGCCTAAACAAAGCCATAGTGTAAATTACACCATATTTTTAGTGATAAACTTGGTTTGCCTTTTAGTAAAAGCATTGGGAGATGCAAGCTGAAAGAGAATGATTTGTCAGGAATTTAAAAATCACATTGATGCTTGAGTACAGAAGAGAATCTCTAAAAATGTTGACCCCTCTGGTATTTACAATGTGTGCAGCTGATAACATGCAGACGCAGATGTTGGTAGCATTTCCATTGTAATATCCTATTTTTAAGGAGTCGCACAGTAAATTTGAATTAAATTAAAACAAAATTACTTTGTGCTTATGATTTGAATTCCCGTTTGTGGAGCTACTTTGTGTTCAACCTTCTTTTAGTCCAGGGATGACTGCCAGAAAAGCTTATCAATGTCACTTTCTATAGCACTCCAGAAGAAACTCTTCAACTACCCAGTTTCTTTGTTTTTGAGCATCACCACCAAAGAACCTTAGGTTTTTTAAGTGACCTATGCCAGAAGTTCAGGCTTATGTGAATAGCCAATGAGCCCTCCTTCCATCAATCTCCTAAAGTCGGAGAACATGACAAGCTATTTATCGCCATGGTATGTGGGTCCCTTTACAAGCTTAAACTGAGACGTTTGTCTCTTAGTAAGATAATAAAAGGCTTCTACTGTTTGATAAATGACTGCTGTCTTTTGTCCCACGCAAAAGATGAACACACACAATTACCATCCAGGACAATTATATAGTGGTTGTTGCAATTAGAATACAGCATGGAAAATGGGGTCAGTGGGCAGGAGAGGAAATGTAATTAGGGAAATATTTAGCAAAAGGAAGTAATCTATGGAGTGAAAGTTACTACATGCTTGATTTTTAAAGAACTATCTTTACAAAATATGCTAAAAAATCCTAACTATAGTTTATTTTGAAACTTTATACTGTATTTTGCAATGCTTTTTAATTAATGTAAACTTGTTTCAGATGTCAGAGACAACTCCTTCAGTCGATCCCGGAGTTCCAGTGTAACTAGCATCGATAAGGAATCCCGAGAAGCAATTTCTGCTCTTCATTTCTGTGAGACTTTCACACGGAAAGCAGATACATCACCTTCTCCATGTTTATGGGTCGGGACTACTCTGGGTACAGTGCTAGTCATTGTACTGAACCTACCCCCAGGAGGAGAACAAAGACTAATTCAGCCAGTAATTGTTTCTCCCAGTGGTATGTACAAGACAGGAGATTTGCTGCATAACGTAGCTGGTATTCTGTATTATTATTCTTGAGGGGGTTTTTAATGTGGTTTTGTTTTTTCTCAATTATGTAATACAGACGCCCCCCGACTTACGCAATCGTTCCATTCTGGAAAGCCTTGCATAACTCAAATTTTGCGTAAGTTGGAAACATATACCCATACGTTACACAAAAATTTCCGCAACTCAAAAATCCTATTTCTGGCTTATGGAACTTTTTCCGTAAGTGCGAATTTGCGTAAGTCAGGTCTTGCGTAGCCTGGGGAGTGTCTGTAATTCCATAAATAATTATACAATGCTCACTGTTTAGGTCAGGACAGTGTAGTGTTTTGGTATTCTAGAAAGTTGCTATGTCACTTGTGCGTTAGAGAGAACTGATTTGCAAAATTGCTAATCAGGTTAAGTCTGAACTGCAAGTTTACAACCTGGTATAGGAATATCAGGTAAATGGACTACTGTTTGTGTAGAAAGAATGACATTTGAGTAGCTCTACTGCAACACACACAGTGTTAACAGTATAACTAGAGGGAGACAGCAAGAGAAGAATATTGTTAGATGCCACAATCTTTTTATTCACCTACCTCTCATGAAGTTCATATTAGGGTTTCCCACTACAAAAAAGAATAAAAGTTGATTATGACTACATAGATTGGACCGGCTGGTACTATGTGCTAAGGACAAAATTCTTCTCTCAGACCCATGTGGCAGATTTCAGCTCTAATATTCTGCCTTCCCCCAATGCATAGAAACTATCATGACCTGCTCCTTCCTGGGCACACACCTTGTTCAACACCAGTGTCTTCGGGTCACTAGTATAGCCCTTTTGCCTGTCTCAGCATCCTCTCAGAACACTTGCCTGTGAATATCTGGCCTGACTGCTTTTCTTACCTCTATTTCAAGGGCCCTCTAGATCTCTTCAAAAAAAATCCTGATTGATTATGCCTTCGATTTACAGGTTAGAAAAAACAAAAACTTATATTTAATCTGAGTAAACATAACATAATAATAGCTTTCAGTAACCATTATAGTACTTACTCCCAGAAGGAAAACCTAATTTTATAAGAGCCCGGCAGTGCTCCCCTTCCTGATCAGTCTGGCTCCCTGGCCTTCTCTGTAATCCTGCTCTCTCCCCCATCACGAGCCAACTCACCACTCGTCAAATTCAGAATCCCAAAGTTCTGAAGGAGCAGTCTGGTTGGAACTTCTGTCCAGGAGTCCGAACTTCTGTGTCTCTGGGCACCCTCTGGCATATGTTCTTTTGGTCTTTGTCCGACAACATACCCCATCATATAGGTACACAAGCAACACTTATCCTATAACACCATCTCCTATCATACCATTTCAAGTTTACATAGTCCTTTCTCTATAGAAATCCAGTTCATTTAATGGTAGTTACACACAGATGTGCCTGAGGACTTCTGCCAACAAGCATGTTAGGGTGAATATGGTTTATCATGTGTAGTGCTGAATGTGGCTGGCCTGTGTTGATTGCTACATTGCATTCATCCGCTGTTCAGCAAACATGATTGTTGGCAACTATATTCAGACAAAGTAAAATTCTGTAATATAGACCAGGCTGTAGGCTGAATACAATGTCAGTCACTAGATCTGCAGTGTGGATCTAAGAGGAGAATTTTGACCTAAGTAAGCTTTCCTCTGTAGATGGCAAATCAAAATGTATCTAACTATATGTAAATAAAAATGACATTAGACAAAAGAAGCAGCACAGCACAAAGATGCCTCAGTTTTAACACATGCAGGAGACAGCAATTCAGTTAATAACAATGGTGGGTGAAAATCCTCTTCCCTGCTAAACAGACCTTATTTTGTAATTCCCCTTATCACAAAGCCAATGAGGGAAGATGCAAGAGAGCCTGCTCGCTTATACCTAAACATGTCTAATTCAAAGAAGGAAACACAGGTTGACACTTCTGACAGTTAATAGTATTCATCATAGATGATGATAAACACACAGTACAATTTATTGATGCTGTGTTTAGGAAAGCATTAATGCCTATGAGGAAAAGAGTGAAAGCTGTTTATTTTTAACATCTAAGTTTAAAACACATGGGTTCCAACTTGGTCCTCCTTTAAAAGCCTCAGCTATTTCTTAGCACTTTCTTGTCAGTCTCTCTGATTCAGGAAAACATCCCTTTTTAGGAAGGTCGATGTGCTTAATTTCAAGTATATGCTTAATTTCCATTGTAGTCAATGGGACATATACACACACTTAAACTTAAGTCCATGCTTAAATGCTTTCCTGAATAGGGATGGTCTTAAGCACAAGTTTAAATGTTTTTTGTTTTTTGTTTAAATTAAATTAACGAACATTTTGGCCAATTTGAGTTTTACTGTAGAAGAGACAGAAGGCAAATCTGAAGGTTTTGTTTGGAAGGATCTCTTTTATGTTTAAAAAAATTGGCAAAGACAATTAGTATGTAGTTTGGAAGACAATTCAGGAGAATTATTTTAGATATCATGTCAAATTCTATATCCTAGGAACCATTTTGAGGCTAAAAGGGGCAATCCTGAGAATGGCTTTTCTGGACACCACAGGATCTATAGTTCCACCAGCATATGAACCGTGGAGAGAACACAATGTTTCTGAAGACAAAGATGAAAAGGACAAATTGAAAAAACGGCGGCCTGTCTCAGTGTCCCCCTCCTCCTCTTCTCAGGAAATCAGTGAAAACCAATATGCAGTGATCTGTTCTGAAAAGCAAGCAAAAGTTATCTCACTGCCATCACAGAACTGTATTCATAAACAAAACATAACAGAGACTTCTTTTGTTCTTCGTGGAGATATAGTGGCATTGAGTAATAGTAGCTGCCTTGCATGTTTCTGTGCCAATGGACACATTATGACTTTTAGGTAAGATCTATTTAATCATAATTTAAACATTAAAAAGAGATAAATTATAGTTCCCTGCCACCTCCTACCCTGTCCCCCAATGCACCCTGTTTCCTCAATCCACAGAAAAAACAAAATATGTATTCAATGATGATGATAAACCTGTAGGAATAGTAACGTCTTGGGGGTGGGGGTAATTTGGCAGCTGGATGATAATGAACTTGAAATTTATTCCTATATGAATTGGGTTCAAGCTATAGTTCAGATGAATTGTTAACAAATAACATAGGCTAAACTCCTCTAAAGTAAAATATAAACTTGTATTATTTAAGTTTTCACATATGAAATCCATAGTTTACTTTACTGATTTCATGATGTGTTACAAAACTTGTGTAAAAACATTACATATTGAAAGCCAAAACCTGCTCTTCCTTATTCCTATCCCTTGTTTTGGTTTATTTTAAATTTATCTTTTTCCCTCAGTTTGTTCATTTATGTATGTATTGATTTTTTTTTTCTTTAATATTCTCAGGAATTACTTTCTTCCTAACAGTGCTCGTCATAGAGCCATAGAGTCATAGACTTTAAGGTCAGAAGGGACCATTATGATAGTCTAGTCTGACCTGCTGCACAACATGAAACATGGACTATTTATCTGTCTAAAGTATTGCACAGAAAAGAAAAAAAAAAAGCCAAAAGAACATTATTAAGGTCGCAAAGTCAAGCACTCAAGTTAGGAAATGCCAGAATTAAGGTTGCTCTTGTTACTTTAATTTAGTCCCCTGTGTATGTATGCATTATGATGCAGTCTTTAATCACATCTTTGATGACATTATTTATCTCAGCGTGTCTGTGCACACACAGCAAGTCACTCCCAATCCCTTTCTTTGTTTCCTCAAGGACTCCCAGTCCCAGTTCTCATACCCCAGCTCCCAGTCTTCTTGCCTAGACAGCCCCAGACTCTTCTCACAATCCCAACTCCCAATCCCAGTTTCCTTACTCCCACTATCCTACAGTTCTACTCTTCCCCTCCCCTAGGCTCCTTGTCCAATCTACTGAACACATTTACTCTCCCCCAGATCTGGCCCTTGCCCTCCTCAGCATTCAAATCAGGAAACTTCATCCACCTGCCTGGGCCCTGCAGGAGGAGCATTGAGCGCACAAGAGAGACAGGCTCCCTGCTTTCAATTCTGGTGCCCTGACCCAGTATACCACCCAGCCACCAGCAGCTCAAGATACAGTTGTGGGGAAAGTCCTGCTCAGTGCAGATAAAATCTTCATAGATCTTAGTGCAAAGGACTAGTAAGTCTCTGCTCAGGATGTGACACAAATTTTAAAAGGCTTATAAATTGGCTGATTTGGGGTAGATTTTTAATAATTATTAACCTAACTGGCTCTGTGGATGAGGGGAAAGCAGTGGATGTGTTATTCCTTGACTTTAGCAAAGCTTTTGATACGGTCTCCCACAGTATTCTTGACAGCAAGTTAAAGAAATATGGGCTGGATGAATGGACTATAAGGTGGATAGAAAGCTGGCTAGATTGTCGGGCTCAACGGGTAGTGATCAACGGCTCCATGTCTAGTTAGCAGCCAGTTTCAAGCGGAGTGCCCCAAGGGTCGGTCCTGGGGACGGTTTTGTTCAATATCTTCATTAATGATCTGGAGGATGCCGTGGACTGCACTCTCAGCAAGTTTTCAGATGACACTAAACTGGGAGGAGTGTTAGATACGCTGGAGGGTAGGGATAGGATACAGAGGGACCTAGACAAATTAGACAATTGGGTCAAAAGAAACCTGATGAGGTTCAACAAGGACAAGTGCAGAGTCCTGCACTTAGGACGGAAGAATCCCATTCACTGTTACAGACTAGGGACCGAGTGGCTAGGCAGCAGTTCTGCAGAAAAGGACCTAGGGGTTACAGTGGAGGAGAAGCTGGATATGAGTCAACAGTGTGCCCTTGTTGCCAAGAAGGCTAATGGTATTTTGGGTTGTATAAGTAGGGGCATTGCCAGCAGATCGAGGGACGTGATCGTTCCCCTCTATTGGACATTGGTGAGGCCTCACCTGGAGTACTGTGTCCAGTTTTGGGCCCCACACTACAAGAAGGATGTGGAAAAATTGGAAAGAGTCCAGTGGAGGGCAACAAAAATGATTAGGGGGCTGGAGCACATGAGTTATGAGGAGAGGCTGAGGGAACTGGGATTGTTTAGTCTGCAGAAGAGAAGAATGAGGGGGGATTTGATAGCTGCTTTCAACTACCTGAAAGGGGGTTCCAAAGAGGATGGATCTAGACTGTTCTCAGTGGTACCAGGTGACAGAACAAGGAGTAATGGTCTCAAGTTGCAGTGGGGGAGGTTTAGATTGGATATTAGGAAAAACTTTTTCCACTAGAAGGGTGGTGAAGCACTGGAATGGGTTACCTAGGGAGGTGGTGGAATCTCCTTCCTTAGAGGTTTTTAAGGTCAGGCTTGACAAAGCCCTGGCTGGGATGTTTTAGTTGGGATTAGGTCCTGCTTTGAGCAGGGGGTTGGACTAGATGACCTCCTGAGGTCCCTTCCAACCCTGATATTCTATGATTCTATGATTAATAACCTTTATTACAGGAGTGCATAAAGACCAACGAAGAGCGGGGCCCATTGTTCTAAACTCTGTGCTAGGCACTAGAGCGTCTCAAAGGGTACATCTACAGTGGATCTGGAGGTGTAATTTCCATCTCAGCTAGACATACCCATGCTAGTTCCAATTGAGCTAGCATACTAAAATTAACAGGGTATGCGCAGCTGCACAGGCAACAGGATGGGTTAGCTGCTCTGAGTACAATCCCGTCCAAGACCCTAGGTACGTACTTGAAGTAGCTAGCCCATCCTGCTGCCTGTGCAGCCATGGCTCCACTACTATTTTTAGCGCTAGCTCCATCAGAACTTGCATGGGTATGTCTGCCCAAGCTGTAAATTACACATCCAGCTCCAGTATAGACATACTCAAAGAGATGGCTGCCAGACTATTTTAACATGGGAAAAGAATACATTTTCCCTTAGCCTCATTCTCAGAAACTGTTGAACCATTTTGGCTGAACTAAAAAAAACCCAAAAAAACACACGGCCTGAGGCAGACACTTGGCACAGAAAATTTCAGCTGAAATGGTTAAAATTTGGCAAAGATATAAGTCAGTGGTTCCTCAGCCACGGGTACGTGTACCCTGGGTGTAGGCAGTGGTCTTCCAGGGGGTATTCAATTAATCTAGATCAGTGTTTCTAAACCTGGGGGTTGCAGCCCCCTGGGGAGTCACAGCATGGGTTTAGAGGGATCACAAGTGCAGGACCGGCATTAGGGGGTGACAAGCACAGCAATTGCCTGGGGCCCCACACCACAGAGTCCCCGCAAAGCTAAGTTACATGCTTCAGCCCCGCCACCTGGCGCTTGGGCTTCAGACAAGGCTCACAAATGAAAAACCAGCTCAAGTATAACACTGAAATGTATGTACAATATTTATATTCCAATGAATTTATTTTAAAAAGTGCTATGACACTTTTTTGTATTTTTATGCCTGATTTTGTAAGCAAGTAGTTTTTAAGTGAGGTGAAACTTGGGGTACGCAAGACCAATCCGACTCCTGAAAGAGGTACAGTAGTCTGGAAAAGTTAAGAACCACTAATACACGCAACTGAAAATAGGGTCTTATAATGGGAAGTGTCAGGCAACCAGCCCTGCCTATAATTATAACATACAGCCAAACAGTTCTCATAAGTCCTTCTAGGACTCTATAGTGTGAGGCAGATATTTCTTCAAGGACTTCTTAAAATAAGATTAAGGTAGATATACTCTGTCAAAAATCCTTAACTCCTAGCCTACAGAATCATAAGAACAAAATATCACTAGTCCTACATGCTTTCAAAATAAGAGTGCTGGTCATTTTGCAAGAAGAGAATTACTAAGGAGAAGTTTATTCTATTCATCTTATCATCCAGTCTTCTCCCAGTCACAAGATATAACTATTTCTAAATTAACAAATTCATCCAAAATGATGGCTAATTAAAATGTCAAAGAAAGTGATCATAAATATGTCATTTAACTTGAAATATTTAAAATAGATTGGCAAGATCTGGGACCGCTGGTCTGGTGGAAAGGATATGCAAGAGCCAGCAAGTCACATCTTGGATGATGCTACAAATGTTTGGCCTTGTGAGGCAGCTGCAGTGGACCTTGAAGCATGCAACACATGGCTTTTCACATCCCATTAGTATGACACAGTATGATATTCCGGTCTCAGTGGCCTGGTAGCAGACCAGGCACAATCTTCTTTAGGGAATAGATTTCCAAATGCCACCTGTTCACACTGTAGTGCAGAAACTGCTTGAACAACCACCTTCACCTATCTGAGTCTAATCTAAAGTCTAGCTCCATCTACATTCGTTGGGTAGCTGCTTTGACTTATCATTCATTGGTCAAAGGTAGCCCAATCATCATCAGGTTCATGCAGGGGCCCAGGGCTTGACACATTTTACCACCCTTTCCAATTAAAATGCCTCCTGTGTCATGGAATGTTAATATTGTCCTGACAAATTATTATGTTCCTTTTAAAACACTCAGTGATTATTTTCCTCATGGCAGAGACTTGAGCTTGCAGAGTGCATGAACTTCAGACTCTAGTAACTGATCCTCCTAGACCAAGCTTTACTAGGATAAGTTGGTGGTGCAGAGTCATCTTCAAAGTAGTGATGGAGCTCCACCTTACTGAGCATATTGACAGGACAACATTTTTCTCATATTCACATGCCCTGGCGAAGCCCTTCTCTAGGTCCATGATGTTATAAGTTCCTTCCATTCTAATGGAGCAGGCTAAATACCTCACACAAAGTCCACCCAATGTATTGCTTTGTTTGATATCTATCACTAAGATATCTGTGATTGACCTAGCTTGAAGCTGGAAAAACATGTTGGCTCAATTAACCTTAGAGCAACTTCCTCTTTGTCTTTAGTTATTTCTGTTTCAGATGCATGCAGGCCAGCCACTTCAACCCTGCACCATATATTTACAAAACAATACTGCTTGAATTCAGCCCCTACGGAGGAATCCTGCTCTGGTCTCTCTCCTGCAGAACCTATTTCTGAAGCAGGGCAGCCCAAACTCTCCACCTCCTTGATATGTTTCTTAAGATATGTCCCTTTAGTTGACTATGCTTTTGAAATTGTGTTTTCAACAGGCTGTCAGGTTTGATAAGCTTGATATTTTGAAGAGAGATCTCATATGAAGAAAAAACCTACTTGTACATGTTGTTGCTATTACCCTTTTTCTTGTTTGCTGCTAGTTATAGTTTCATTTTTGCCTTACATTTTTTTTGATCTCCAGGAGTTAGAATCCTACACAGCAGGTGTCTTTAGAGTAGGAGGAAACTACTTGGCATGTAATTCTTCAACTCTGAAGATAACCTCTTGCATGACTTTTGCTCTCTCACCCAAGTTTCTAACTTTAAGATGGTGGCCTGTCTTTGTCTGCGTTGAGTAATTAATCCTTTCAGTCATTTTATTTATGATTGGCTAACTTATTTCAGGGGGTGGGGTTACAGGAAAGCAATGCTTCCCAATAACATAAAAAGCTGACTGAAAAGTTCCAAGGATGATGTTTACAGCCCAGAGGTTGTATGTGATCACCAGTACGGGGCATGGTTTATGGTCTAGCCCATTATTGCTGCCTTGGTTCTAGTGAGGCCAAGAAGTGAGAATCCTGCAAGGTTATATATTTAAAAAAAAAAAAAAGTACAAGGTAGGTAAGCTTTGTTTTCTCTTGAACTGCAACCAAATTAGGGAAAAGGGGAGACTAGTTCACACCAAGATGGTAGAAATCTTTTTGAGAGTACTTTCCATGCCCATTTCCCTATGAATAGAATAGATGCTCTAAAAAAAATTACACAATGAAATAAAGTCTCTTCTAGTGAAACTCTAATTCTTCCAAAAGTGACCTATTTTGAATTTTTGAATTCTCTATTAATATGGAAGGGCAGTAAAATTTTGTGCTAGAAATTAATTGTTCAATGCTACTTTAAATTTTAGGCAATAAACTTTTGTACTACCGAGGGGGGGGGGTTAGGTCTAAAATCAAGGAGCTACCTGGTTCACTACATGTTGTGTTTATCACTGAGGTTTCATGCCCCCACTGAATTATACTTACCAGTCTACTGCAGTACTGTTAGTAATGTGATTAAAAAGGATAAGAAAAAGAAGAATAGTGTACTATAGTTTGTAAATATAAGTTGAGAAACTGAACAATAATAATAAAGGTAGTCCTCCTTAATTTAAATGATCTTTTAATTCTCTTCTCAAGTTTGCCAAGTTTAAGGCCATTGTTGGATGTATATTACCTGCCACTTACCAACATGCGGATAGCCAGAACATTCTGCTTCACCAACAATGGACAGGCATCGTATCTTGTCTCACCTACAGAAATCCAGAGAATCACATACAGTCAAGAAACTTGTGAAAACCTACAGGTAAAGATTATACTGTTAATACTGTTGTTTCTTCATAAGTAGGTATCCTCTACAGGTCCCTGATCTTAATTCTTGATAATCACATGGTAGATTAAAACCCCTTCTAAAGAAGCTATGGTGCACTGGAGGGCTTTACAGTATATAACACATCATGATCTCTCGTGCTTCAGTTCCCTTTCTCCCAAATGGTGGTGTGAAACATCCCTTGTACATCTGTGGGGCAGTCTTTTCCTTTTTTTGTCAGTCATGTTCCATGTGAAACTTCCTTGATAATTCTTGCAGGTAAGGACTTCAAAATTCCTCCAGTCAAAATGGTAGTAATCAAAGATGCATGCTGCCAGAGGCAGGGAGCACAAACTCAAGGCATTTTGATTGACGCATTATGTTGCAGAAATTTCAGAGACGAATGAGATTCTCATCTCTTTTTTGGCCTCATATGACAAATAAAAGGCCCAGAGCAGCATAAAGGGACTCCACAAGCGCCAGTTCTGGATGAGGAAGAATTCCCACAGTGTTGGAACTGTGGAAGATGCACATGCAACAAGCAACATGTTGCAGGATTAGGTCATTATCCTTTTTTTGGAAAAGTACTGTGGGATCTTCAACATCAGTGCATAGTTGGAAGCATGTAAGCATATGAGCCTAATTCTTAGTCCACTTAGTCATCTGTTCTGGGTTTATAACTCTCATAAGAATAATTTAGATAAAAATGGAACTGACCATTAAATACCAGGATGTGTTGTATACTGTGTATGCTTCAGTGTGTTTGTTGGCTACCTTGTGAATATCATGTAAGCATCTTGGGTGAGATTTTCAAAAGCAGTCAGCATTGTCCTGACTCTGCTCCTATTGAAGTTAGTGAAAGTTTAACTGCTAATTTCAATGGGAGAATAGTTAAGGAGCACCAAGTGTACCTGAAAGTTCCGCCATTATGTCTACTTCCCACAAAAGGGATGGGACCAAAGAGTGGGGATCTAGAGAGGACCCAGCATCTCAGAACTTCGATCAAAGGTAAGGGTGTTTTCATATACCTTTATGCCACTAAGTGCAAATTTTAATATCACTGTAGAAACAGAAATTCTGGGATAGAAACGACAAGAAATCTAGCCTCTGACATCCATCAGGAATGTGTGCACTGTACATCTTCTTATACTATTACATACCTATCTATTTTAGAGTTAAGTTCATGAGAACTGTTGCTCCCATGCTGTTGGATCAGTTTTTTTCCATGCTCATGAGCCTCTGTGTGAAATAGAGCCAAATGAGAAAAATGTCCCTGAAAGGATAACATTTTGCAGGAGTTTTCAAGTAACACAATAGGGGTAAAATCTTGGCCTTATTGAAGTCAATGACAAAACTCCCATTCACTTTAGTGAGGCCAGGATTTCATCCTAGAATTCCAAAAAGTGAATCCATGAGTATCCAATCGCTGTCCATCCTAATGTTCTCTCATTTTAAAAATTCCAGAAGTAAGACAGCTTTTCAGCCACAGTTGTAAGTCAAAAGAAAAGAAGCTGAGTGTTTGTTTTAATTGAACCTGATTTACATGTTCTTGAATTTGTATGTTTTGCATATTAGAAGTCAGAAAAAAAAATCATAAAGGCAGCTCATTATATAATGAAGACATGGTGCCACAATGAAATATTAGATAGCCACAGACTTGTGTATCAGAAGCTATGGAAATGACTTGATGTCTTGAAATTATCCAATATTTAAAAATTAGGCAAAATAACATGAACTACACATAAGTTGGGACATAAACGGGACATGTTAATGTTCCACGTGGTAAATGTAGTTTCACCAGGAAAATAGTTAGTGTTGCCCAATTTTTAGTTGGGGGAAGACATGGCTATTCTCAAATATTACTTTTCAAGTACTCCTGTATTACAAGCTCAAACTATTATTTAGCAGATGACTTTGAAGAGTTTCCTGATCTGTTTTTGACTTCTATTCAGGCATATTGCCAAACCTAGAAGATAAAATTGTTCTGAATATTTGCTGAAAAGTTCTGTCCTAGTGTGAATATGTTGCATTATGAAATTGCAAACCCTAAAGGCAGATGGTTAAAGTGAAAATGGACTACAGTAATCTTGTGTTTTTATAAGAGTCTTAAAAAGGAAATACGTTGTTGCTAGCAATAATTTTTTTTTTTTTCATTACAAAGGAAATGTTGGGTGAGCTCTTCACTCCAGTAGAAACACCAGAAGCCCCAAATAGGGGTTTCTTTAAAGGCCTGTTTGGAGGTGGTGCACAGTCACTCGACAGAGAAGAACTCTGTAAGTTCATTTCTTTTATTCTGAAAAGTATTTCCACATGAGGAAAGTGGTGAACCGTGCAGAATGTATTTAAATATTCTGTACAAATTGTACATTAAAAGAAGATAAAGTTGCAAAGAGAAGCACTCGGAAACTAGGAAATAAGATTTCCTGTGCAAACATAACTCTCTTATTTATATGCAACATAATGAA
Organism: Emys orbicularis; assembly: GCF_028017835.1. Lineage (NCBI taxonomy): Eukaryota > Metazoa > Chordata > Testudines > Emydidae > Emys > Emys orbicularis. The sequence continues at coordinate 114,298,755 of NC_088685.1, forward strand.
ATCCTTAAGTACGAGACCACATATTGTTTTCCACTGAATCTTCTGCCTCATTTATGCAGGGGTTGGATGGTGCAATAAATAAAACAGCTGATACATAATTATATTCATCATCGCCATGCATATGTGGCCTCATACCTGATTCACTGAGCACCATCCTCCCACTGTACTGAATACTCAAATATGGGAGGGAAGTTGTAAATAATGAAGCGGACAGGTCAGTAATACAGAAAGATCTGGATCACATTTTAATATGGCCAAATGTTAAGTTATAAATCTAAAAACAAAGAATGTAGACCATACTTACAAAATAGGCAACTTTATCCTGGGAAGCAGTGACTCCGGTGGGAAAAAAACCAACCACCTTGGGATCCTAGTGGTGAATCAGCTGAACATGAGTTCCCGATGCAATGCTGACCACAAGGGCTAATGTGATCCTTAGATATATAAACAGGGGAACATTGAGTAGGAGTAGGGAATGATATAGTCACATCTCTGTTTGGCACTAATGCAATCACTACTGGAATACTGTGTCTAGTTTTAATGTCTATAATTCAAGGATGCTGATTATTAGATTTCAGAATTTGGATATTAGAATTCAGAGAAGAACCACAAGAATGATTAAAGGTTTAGAAGACAGGCTTTATAGTGATAGACTCAGGGAGTTCAAATTATTTAGCTTAACAGAGAAGGTTAAGCTGAGAATTGATTACATTCTGTAAGTACCTTCATGGGGAACAGAAATTTGATAATGAGCTGTTCAGTCTAGCAGTCAAAAATGTAACAATATCCAATGGCTGGAAATTGAAACTATACAAATTCAGGTAGAAATAAGGCATAATTTTTTAACAGTGAGGACAATATCCATTGAAACAATTGACCAAGGGTCTTGGTGATTCTCCATCACTGGAAATTTTTAAATCAAGATTGGATGTTTCTCTAAAAGATCTGCTGTATTTCAAACAGTAACTAATTCACGAAGTCCTATGGACTGTGTTGTACACCTTTTTCTTTCTGAGCTATCCCCCCTTTCCCTCTTTCCCTCCCCCCCCCCCAAACATGCTATAAAAACTCCATGGCCCAGCTGTGCCACAACAACAGTTTTTCTGCATATGAAAGCCAGGGCGGCATTAGGGGGTAGCAAGCAGGGCAATTTCCCAGGGTCCCACACCACAGGGAGCACTGCAAAGCTAAGTTGTTCAGGCTTTGGCTTCAGCCCTGGGTGGTGGGGCTGGGGGACCCAGGCTGTGGTCCCGTGCAGTAGGGCTTAGGCTTTCTACCCTGGGCCTAGCAAGTCTAATGCCGGCCATGCTTGGCGGCCACCCTGAAACCTGCTCGCAGCCCCCCAGAGCCATGGTTGAGAACCACTGTTGTACAGGGCATCAGACTAGATGACCACAGTGCTTCCTTCTGGCTTTATAATCTATGAATGAGGCTGAGGTCAGGACCACCTCTTTATTCATTCACACCATCTAACTTCTACTACAGTGAATGAGGCAGGAGTTCTCTGTGCTTCATTCATTACATATCTCTGTCTCACCACTCAACTTGTTCACTGAAAGAGGCAGAGATGGTGTGGGGCAGTGGGGGGGAGCCATGACCATGTAATTAAAAACTGTATTGTGATACACATGTACAAGGATGTATAATTAAGAATGTGCGGGACACATTTTTTTTTTCGTTTCAAATTTTCCCCCCCAGTACTTCAATTTTCAACCTTACTAGTCTTTTACTGCAATTTTTATAGAGACTTTTAAGAGGGGAGGGATTGTTTGTAGTTGCTTGAAGAAAAACTAATTCCATCATTCATGTACAACTACTTACTAGGCAGCACTGTAAAGCTCTTTATAATGGATATGCAATCAGAGGTAGGAGTGTTTGTCTCTTTCCATATGCACTGTTAATTATTGTATTGAATCAAGGCTCTTTGAGATTCCTACTTTTTTTATGCATTATCGAAGTCCATTACCACATGCATCTATATCTTAAAAACTAAATTGATCTTAACTTTCTCATCCACGCATGAGCATATTTCATGTATTGAATGTTGAGAGATCATCTTTTGGGTTGACATTTCCATTCACACTTATGCATAGTCCCAGTAGAATGTTTGCAGATCATTTATCACATAACAAAAACCAGTATTTTCATAATGAATGTTTATTAAACCATTGTAACACAACTAAGGAAAACAATTTTCACCAGGCCACAGAAGAGCATATTTGTAAGATAGGGATTACATCCTTGCCATATTTCAAGTCTTTTCAATTTTCCACTGAAACTGTAGACCGGGGCGGGCAAACTTTTTGGCCTGAGGGCTGCATTGGGTTTTGGAAATCGTATGGAGGGCCAGTTAGGGGAGGGGGGCGTCCCCCTCCCCGCTTCTTGCCCCCTGACGGCCCATCCCTGGGACCCCTGCTCCATCCAACCCCCCCCACTCCCTGTCCCCTGACCGACCCTGGAACCCCTGCCCCTGACTGCCCCCTGCCGCCCCATCCAACCCCCCCCCGGACCTCTGCCCCATCCAACCACCCCTTTTCCCTATCCCCTGACTGCCCCCGGAACCCCTGCCCCCTGCTGCCCCATTCAACCCCCCTGTTCCCTGCCTTCTGACCACCCTGACCCCTATCCACACCCCCGCCCCCTGACCACCACCCTGAACTCCCCTGCCCTCTATCCAACCTCCCTGTCCCCTTACCGTGCTTCCTGGAGCACCAGTGGCTGGCGGCGCTACAGCCATGCACCGCGCAGCACAGAGCACCAGGACAGGCCAGGCTCTGCAGCTGCATTGCCCCAGGAGCTCGCCGCCCTGCCACCCAGAGGATTGCACCGGTGGCAAGGCAAGCTGCGGCTGCGGGGGAGGGGGAACAGCAGGGGAGGGGCCAGGGGCTAGCCTCCCGGGGCAGGAGCTCAGGGGCCGAGCAGGAGGGTCCCGCGGGCTGGATGTGGCCTGTGGGCCGTAGTTTGCCCACCTCTACTCTAGACCTATCTCTAAAAATGTCCACAAGTGTGTTTTGTTTTGTTACTTTATAACTGCAAATGTTTGTGTTTTCACTCACGCTTTTCTCAAAAACAGCAAACCTGTCTTGGCTCAAATTTCTGAATGAAACGTAAAAGTTTGACAAAGTTATAGAAGTATCTGAAAATGTCTCCAGAATAGTAGTTTTTAACTATAGGCCTCACTACAGGTTCCACTTGTAATCTAAATGAAACAATTCATTGATGCCATTCTTTTGATAAGCACTCAGTAATATAATTCTATATTGTTAAATGGAATGAGAACCATTCTGTATGGAAATATAAAATCTGACCAGAAAATCTCAAGATATTGCAACAACGCTTTCAACCTGAAATGTGCATATTCTGATCGCAGTAAGAATAAACTGAAATGGAAATTTTAAAAAAAAATGCTCCAGAAATTACGAGTAATTTTTTTTCTTTTTGATATCTGACACCATTTTGTTTTCTTAAGCTAAGACTTAAACAGATTATTATAAAAAATTATTTTTCTCTGATTAACTGACCTCACAAATATCAAATAATCAGTATGATTTTTAGTCAGGTCTGCCATTAGTTATTTGGTGTCCTAAGTGAAAAATAATTTGGCCCCTCTTTTGGCTAATGAAAAAAGTAGTAATTTTACAGTAGCATATGATGTGAGGTTAATAGAATTTTTTAAACAGTAGTATTTATTGTTTTAGGCAAACAGAACGACTAAATGGATAATCATTTTGAGTTAAATTCCTATTTTTTTCTGCTTTGAAGTTGGAGTTAAACAGTGTCTAATGTTACCTCTGAAAAGTTAATCAGTTTATAGGAAGCCTTATTTTTCTGTTTTGGGTATCTTGTTCCTTGAATATATATAGTTGGAGAATCAGCATCTGGAAAGGCATCAAGAAGTCTTGCTCAGCATATCCCAGGGCCTGGTGGTATTGAAGGTGTTAAAGGATCAGCATCTGGAGTAATTGGTGAACTAGCACGAGCCAGGATTGCACTAGATGAAAGAGGGCAGAAACTAGGAGAATTGGACGAAAGAACAGCTGCTATGCTAAGTAGTGCTGATTCTTTCTCTAAACATGCTCATGAGGTGAGTCCTTTTAGTGCATCAACATGTTACTATATCAGAGTTGTGTAAGATGTGCAATTAACTTTATATTCACTGAAAAAGAGAAATGTGCAAGAAATGGGAATCAATATGATTAATACTTAACACTTCCTTTGTCTTCCTATGGCGCATCACGTTTTTCCCTAATGGTTAAGCTGACAATGTCTGCTGTTAAAGTAACCAGCCTCACCATATAGGAATTTTTTACAGAACTGAACTGTGCCTATCTGGCATGTGTCATGGTGGATACTGCAGGTTAGTTTCCATTGTTAAAGGAATTCATGTCATGGAGTCGAGTATCTTAACTGTACTTTATTTACATTATGTACATGTTCTATTTACACTATGCACATGAGCCCCGAGGACCTTAACTGCAGATTGACCAACTGCATACAAACAATTGCAGAAATCCCAGTTTGATCATTCTGAGCAGCCACCGGGAACAGATACCCTCATTGCTGGCCCTCCAGATCTCTGCCTGTCTTGCTACCTGCCACTGAACTTTCCTGTCCTTGTTGAGTTGTCACCCTCACAATCAGGAGCCAGAAAGGCAGCAGCATATTCACCCTTAGCAGATTTGTGATGTAATCTGCTGATATTATTGTTGAAGAAATTCATCACAATGTTAAAAAGCTTTGTGAGATAATGAAAAATAAAGAACTGATTGTCTTTTATGTAATTGTATCTCTGCATGTCTGTGGCACTGTATGGAAATGTTAATCGTATTTATATCTTTACTTTTTTGTTTATTTTTAGATGATGATGAAGCACAAAGATAAGAAGTGGTACCAGTTCTGACAACCTGCATCCAAATAGATCAATTTAACTTTATCTTGAGGAGGAAAAATGTCCTTTTTTTTTCTTTTAATTAATTTCTGCAGGACCATTGGAGTTGGAGGAGTATTCACTGTCTATTGGATGGTGTTGTTTCCTAGCACAAATCATACAGTTTTACCTCAGTCATATGGCTTTAACTGAGGAGCATTATATTTAAAACAGACACACACAAAAACTTGAGTGTTTGTCGTAGCCGTGGGTTTGCTCAGAGCTTGGGAACAGAGCAGGTGACACAGGACACTTGGAGAAGAGAGGCAAAGGGGAAAAGATGCAAGATGGGCAGTGGCAATGCAGGATCAAGCCTGTGTTAATATGTCATATGCCAAAAGTTTCTGTTGTAACTGCTGCCAATGTTTCACCCTCCTGTGAGGAGAGGCAATAAATCAGGGGTCCAAGAGCTGAAATAAAGTTGTGTTTGTCTTACTGAACTATAAATAGCTGACTTCACCTACCCTCCTTTCCATTATTACTGAAGAAGAGTTATACTCTGTTTGCTACCATCTCTTTGATCAGACAAGCTGGAAGTCTGAAAGATCCATATTGAAAATGTATATACAGTTGACCTGTTCATAGTCTCTTCTAGGACCCCTGATCTAGTATTCTTGTATTCACATCATATTCTGTCAAGTGCAAAACAAAAGGATAAAACATTTTTGCATTAAAAAAAAATCAAGTGAATAACATGACTGAATTGCGTTTCATGCTAGGAGTTTTCATTTGTGTTATGGCTGTGCGAAGTGAAAAGTGAAAACATCTCCATTGTGGTGAGAAGAATACTTCAGTGTCTTTTATGTGTCTTCTTGCATTCAGCTAAATCTTTCCCACTCCCCCTCCAGCCCCCCTCACCCACCCAACCCAAAAAATAACCAACTAGTTATTGGGTCAGTTTGTAAAATGTTTGGCATTGGCGATCGGTTTCATTCATCCTGTGAATTTTTATAAATGTTTAACAGAATATCTTTTTACAGCCATTTAATTAAATTTGTTGAGCTGGTTCTAAGCAAAAACTGTAGCTAACTTATATCCCCCTTTAGTTCTTTATTACCAAATCAAATAACCTTGGACTCAGGTTTGAAACAGTTTTAAACTCAGTGAAGATGCTGTTTCAAGGATAAGGGCAAGCATCTAATGTTAAGTAGCTATAAGTCTTTTAGTTTATTTCTTAAATCCTGTTTGTAGAGCTACTGTACAAGTCTGTATCTTAGTAGCTTCAAACATTCAAGACCTACTTAAAAATTGGAGTCAGTCTGCAAAACTATCTTATCAGTAAATGGGTGTGATACTAAAAATGAACAATTAAGAGGTTCTCAGTATTTCACGGAGTGGAGGACCACTCTTTAAATTTGGGCAGGAAAAAATGTAAGCATTTGTGCTAAATCAAAGCAGCATCTTGTGTTAGCATATGACTGTTGCACCAAAGCCATAACTGTAGGGATGAACAGAGTTGGAAAGAGAGAAAAAAAATTCCTTAGAAGAAAATGTTTGCATTGTAAAAACTGAGTGATTTCATTATTTTAATCTCAAATTGGAAATAGTGACTAATTGTGTTTTGCAAGGGGGAATAGTTAGAGAATAACAGCGGAGAAGTTTTCTGAAAAGTTTTCCATATTGAATCATTAAGATAAACTCCTTCTAGCACCAGAGCTCTATCTGTTTGTCATGCACTCCTCTTTAGGTATTCACAGGGCAAAATTTGTTATGTTTATATCTAATTGAAAAATGCTGTCATGGGTATACAAGTTTACAGTAAATTTGGCTTATTATTTGAGAGATGCAAGATGTGAAGGGTTAATTATTCTTAATACAGTTCAAAAGATTGTAAGTTTTGTCCCAGAAAATGTGTTCAGAATTTGTATATTTTGGTGAAATAACTTAATTTTATTTTGGCGTGAGGAAGTTAATGGAATTCACTGACTGCCTTTTGGTTTATCAGCACTTGAGGGTGTACCACACATCCTGCCATTCTGTGCTGTATCACACAAAATAACAAGTCTGACTATGTATTTAAATTTTTGTTAGGAAAAAAAATGATGCACCAAAGAAAGCAGTTACTGATGTGGACATGAAAATGCAAAGAAGCAGCATCCTAAATTCTTGATAGTTCTCCATATAGATAAGGGTTATATTAGCTCCAGCTATTTTGGCCACACATTTGTTTCATCTCTTCTATATGTTACCTATTTCATTTTTGCAGTCAGTTTGCCTACTGTATATTCAATATAAATTAATCTTGTATTTGCTTGCAATCCAGCAGCAGAAAACCAGATAAACTTACATTAGATCAATTTAAAAAGAAATTCTGAAGTGGTTGTTTAATTTTTCCCTCACCCTTAAATTCAAATTAGTTCTGTTACTTTCGCCCAGTGGAACTGCATTTCAGGGCAACAGGAATCTATCCAAGAAGATACTCTGATCAGTCTTTGGGAGAGATGCTCTAAGTTGTGATGTCAGATCCATGGATGCTCCCATCGGATTAAGAGGGAAGTCTTGCTTAGTCTTCCCAGAATGAAGCATTTGACAGCCATCAGCAAGCAAAGCAAAATAGGAAGGAATGAGAGAGCATATACTAGAACAGGGAAGATGTCTGTTTCTTAGGCACTGAAGAGTCTCATATTTTCTTTAGCATAGTTTCTGTTTCTCATGTGTCATGGTATATAACTTAGTTTGAAAAATTAGTGAAATGATCGTTGCTTACAAAATGAACGCACAATGGCTCTTTAGTCAATTATAGGGACTACATAGCCAATTTTAATTGCTTTTTAATCTAAAATGTTGCTTGTCAGTGTTTTTCCTTGGAAGGAAGTTTGTGATACAGAAGCTATGTGGCATTTTATTTGCTATTATTGGACAAATTTTATACAGTGAACCCACATTTCAAACAAAGAGGGGAGACGTCACCTTTTATCCTGTTGATTAGCTTTTCTGTGTTTGGAAAAATATCAGAATACAACTGAACTATTACTTTTCTCTTTTTTTATGGAAGTGCAAGAAACTGCTGCTACTTGTGTTAAATGTTGTGTATCACATTTAATTTAATTATCTTAAACTGAAGAAGCATTTCTTGAGTTTAGAAATCCTGCCAAGTTGTATTTTTTTCTGAATGTTATTTCATATAAACATAAGCATATTCCAAATAAGTCTGAAACTATTACACCACCCACATCTCAGGAGAGATTTGTTCTTTGGAAATGGTCAATTGGAAAGTATTACACTAATTTACAACTCTATTTTTGTCTGTTTTTATATATATATTTTGCTTGAGATACTCCTTGCATGACAATTACATTAGAAAGCTATATCCAAAGGTGATTTTTTTGGCAGTGAATTTTTTTTCCTGGCTTAACAAATAGCACTGATCTGACCTGAACTTTAAACTTGAAATTATTTCCTGCACTTTAAAAGCTTGGTATTTTATTCCTCAATTTTACTTTCCATATTTCTGTAGTTCTGATTCATTATTTGTATATAAACACACTCATACAATACACAATGCTTAGAACAGACTAGTCTTCACAATTGATAATTACAGTTTAGAATATAGTTTAGAAAATGTGTGCTTTTTTTAAGTCAGCAAACATTGTGTATATAAATATATACAATATAGAATCTAATGAAAGGCACTTACCCTGTGTCAGCATCTGTGGTTTTTAAATTACAACAACACTTTCAGATTTGTTTCAAGATCATACAGTGGCAATCTGTTATATTTATACATACTGTTATAAAATACTTTTAGTTTTAAAAGAAGATTTTATATATGTACACTTTTACCTTTAATTTAAAAAACTTGTGTTAAAATTTAAGTCAAAGTACTTAAAAAGTATGTATATTATCCATACAAAAAGTTGTTTTAAGCTTATAATAAGAAAATACATTCATATCTCATATAGAGATACAATTACTAAACAAAAAAAAAGCCCATTTTCTTCTTTAGAAATATTCTGCAGAAATGAATCATACTTACTTACTGTAACCTCCCTTTTGGAACATTCCAAAATAAAGGGAAGGGAAAGTATTACTTTCAAAAAACAAAACCTAATTGTAAAACCTCTCTCAATAGCTGCAGATTGCTGTTGGATGTTTACCATAATTTTTTTGCTTTAAGATATATATATATATATGTAACAAACTACTAGTTTTTCAGGTATTTTTTTCAGCTTTTTAAATAAATTTCCAAATATTAAAAGGGAGTTTTATGTATTTTTGTCAATTAAAGTTTTCCTTTTCTAGTTCACTAATTTTGGTTCTTCATCAGTTTTGTACTTGCTGATCAATATTATTTGTTTTCAGAATGTTTTAAAAAGCATATTGTCTGTGGCTGAAGTGCCCTCCTCTTTCTATTCATGGATTGATTTACCTGGGTGGAAATTGGATTGCAATTGCAGTGCTGTGTTGATGTGTGGTGATGGAATCGTGTGCAATGATTGCCTTCCTTTACAGAGTAGTTTCTCAGTTGCACTTTTTCCTCATTCTAACCAGTTTCCTATATAGTCTTTTGTGAATCTTTTCCTGTGGATTTTAATGACTTTGCTGCCACTTCAAAAAATTTAAATACTTTGTAGACAGAAATTAACTTTTGGGAGGGGGAGGGGGTGAAGATAAAGTGAAAAATGTATGTGGATCTGCTGAAGTAACTGATTTAACTTTATTTCCATTTTGACAGTTTAACTTACATTGAAAAGCAAAGCGGTTTAAATTATGCCCATTTCTAATCATCATGTGTCTTGTATAAATGTACTGTAAACCTTATATTTGGTTATAGTGTTTCAAGATAGCAGTGTATTTCTGGAATATTTTACACTTCAGGAAAGAGTAATGAATTCCAGGCCCAGAGATCCAGATAGCAGTTAAAGGTAGAAATGTAATCAGAAAATAATCAACTACAAGATGTGACTAAATCAGTATTACTTTTAATTTTTCAAGTTAAAGCACTAAAAACTATTTTAATTTTGTTATGCAACTGTAGTAATTTCTTTTGACAGTTGCATGCCTTTTATTAATACTTATTATATAGTATCAGTCAAGAGTGATTCATAGACATTAAACTTTGTTTGTTTAAAACATGTAAGGAGGTGTATATGGAGCACCAATAATATTCAGCAACAGGCAATGCAAGAGGGGGGAACATATTTTAAATATTCCCTTTTTAAAATGTAAATAAACCGTACTAAGTTACTGTAGACCTGAGCTCCATTATGGTTCAGTGGTTAGAACTAGAAGAAACATGCTGCTTTCTAGTTATGCTACTGCTTCATTGTACCAGCACAATGGAAAAATGAAAAACATCGGTAATTTTTTCTAATATTGCCCACTTTTTGGGTAAGCATGCTTGTGGTACAGTTCTTGCTTTATGTATATCTTTGTACATGTGTATGGTGTTTTTTTTTATTTTGTTTTGGTTTGGTTTTTTGTTCATTGCAATTTATTTTTCAGTTAAGTCTTGTTGAGCCCCCCTAGCTCTTGAGGGTTATTACTGGGAAATGCATTTTAGATAGGGTTGCAAATCCATCTGTCTACAAATATAGTTTCATATGAACTGCAAATTGTACTGTTACAAACACAAATGTTAGATTGTGTAGAGTTATTTTACTTGTACTTGAATTCAACTGTCATCATAACAAAACAGTTAAAATTAAGTATGGAATATTTTTGTAAATAAAAAATACCTGTGCAGCTGGTATTTTAAATGAAAAATGTATTATACATTAATGTTTCAGAAAAATGTTCATATATGTGTATATGAATGTCTCATTATGCTGAAGGGCTCTGATTGGGCAAAATAAACTACTCAAATTTCTCCTGAAAGATATCAAACTGACTTTTTTTTTAAATTAGTGGTTAATTGTTTTCTACTGAATGTGATCTGTACATCTTGTTTCGTTGTATTGTATAGTACCCAGTTACTCTATTCAGAAAGGATGTTCCCCATCTGACGAACATATTGTCTGAAAATTCTGTGCATAGTACTGTTAGAACATTTTAGTTTCTGTGCATTTGACAGCAATTTGAGTATACTAGTTTCATTTTTTGGTTTGATGTATGCCTTCCAATAAGCTCCACAGATGGTGTGTGCCAGTAACAGCAGCAGCCAGAGCAGAACTGAAAGTGACGATGAACAGCAAGGAGCAGGCAAATGTGCACACAAATATGGAAGGGTTTGGGTTTGTGCGATTAGACAGTTGACAACTCTAATACCCTTGCCCTGCCTCCTGCCCCGTCTCCAAGGCCCCGCCTGCATTCACTCCGTCCCCCCTCCCTCTGTTGCTCACTCTCCCCCACCCTCATGCACTTTCACTGGGCTGAGGCAGGAGGTTGGAGTGCAGGAGGGGGTGTGGGCTCTGGGAGGGAGTTTGGGTGTGCGAGGGGGCTCAGGGCTGGGGCAGGGGGTTGGGATGCAGGCTCTGGAAGGGAATTTGGGTGCAGGAAGGGGGTTGGGGTGCGAGAGGGGGCTCAGGCAGAGGGTTGGGGTGTGGGCTCCGGCCAGGCGGCTCCCGGAAGCGACTGGCATGTCGGGCTCCTAGGCTTGGGCAGCCAGGCAGTTCTGTGCACTACCTGTGCCTGCAGGCACTGCCCCCGCAGCTGCCATTGGCTGCAGTTCCTGGCCAATGGGAGCTGTGGAGTCAGTGCTTGGGGTGGGGAAAAACATGCAGAGACCCCCTGGCCGCCCCTGCGTCTAGGAGCCAGAGGGACATGCTGGCTGCTTCTGGGAGCCATGCAGAGCCAGGGCAGGTAGGGAGTCTGCCTTAGCCCTGCTGTGCCACCAACCGGACTTAGCGGCCTATTAAAATCTCCCAGACTGATTTCAGTAGCCACCAGGAGATCGATTCTGGGAGACTTTCAGCCAATCCGGAAGGGTTGGACCTGAGTATACTGGACAATGGGGTCCAAAAACCTATCCAAAAGACGCTTCTAAGCATAAATGGGGGACCAGAAAACTCATAAAAATTTATAAATGTATTTTTGTACAAAAAAGTCAGGAGGCTGCTTATCAGAAAGTTTCATGATGATATGTATTATTTCCACAATGTATTCTTGGTTTTGTTTTGTCTTCTTCCTCTGGAGCATCAAAGATGCCCCAGCTGGAGAGATGACAATCGATGCAGTGAGCTGGTCCTCAGATACTTGGCAGGTGGGTCTTGCTTATAAATTCAGTATCAGGAAGGAATTGGCAGTCACCTTGGATTTTTCGCCTACCTTCCTTTGCAACATAGGGTACGGATCGCTTCCTAGGATCATCTGGGTATATCTCATATAATCATTTCCCTGGCATCGCAGAGGTCTCAGGCATTGGTGTACCTCACTCCCTGTGGCACATACTAATTAATTCTCCTGAGGGTTATAGTACTTGGTCTAATTTTGTTGGTTAGGCTTGATGTGGCAGTGGCTGGGTGGTGTTTAGTGGCCTGTGATACATAGGAAGTCAGATTAGATGATCCGGTTGTATCTTCTGGCCTTAAATGCTATGACTCTAAGCTAGCCCTGGGACTCCCAGCAGACAGTTATGATCACTCATTTTGCAAAATAGACTTTATAAGGCAATTTTTTCTCTACTGCCATTTTAAGATTGTTTAGTAAATCTCTAATAATTGAAAGAGACCAAATTAAATATTTTCTTTTTCTATTCTCACTATGGGGGAATAGAGACATTTGTGAACTTCCACTGATGAAATCAGTGCACTGTGAATGCTGTGATGTGGTGCCTGTTGAATTGCAGCTGATCGTCTCTAACTTTCAATTATAAAATTGCTTCTGGCCTTTACCGTTGTGATGAAAAATTTCCAAATGTAGACCAAGTGTAAGACTTAATGCAGTGATATTTTCCTGAGTCTGGAGACAACCTGAAATAATAGCTCTAAGACAGGGGTCGGCAACGTTGGCACGCGGCTCGCCAGGGTAAGCACCCTGGCGGGCCGGGCCAGTTTTATTTACCTGCTGACGCGGCAGGTTCGGCCGATCGCGGCCCCCACTGGCCGCGGTTCGCCGTCCCGGGCCAATGGGGGCGGCGAGAAGCGGCGCAGGCGAGCGATGTGCTGGCCGCGGCTTCTCGCCGCCCCCATTGGCCCGGGACGGCGAACCGCGGCCAGTGGGGGCCGCGATCGGCCGAACCTGCCGCGTCAGCAGGTAAATAAAACTGGCCCGGCCCGCCAGGGTGCTTACCCTGGCGAGCCGCGTGCCGAACGTTGCCAACCCCTGCTCTAAGATGTGCGAACTGCCCCATTCATCTCAGGGGAGTGTAGATTTTGAAACAGAATAATGTCAACTTTACTATCAACATTAAATATTACACTACTGGTTATTTTAACATCCAACTGCTCAAATACAAATTGCATTTTACATCTTCCCTAGGTGCTCAGTCCCCAAAACCTCCAGCTCCCCTCTTGTAGCTTCTATTATAATTATGCATTTTAAATACTAAATTCTGCAGTACACTATAAGTTTTAAAGTAGTGACTAAAATTTAATTTACTATGAAATGAAATGAGGGGTATTCCATGTATTCAATTCAGTAAAAAAAAAAAAAAAAAAAAAAAAGAGTAAAACAGGTTTTGAAGCTATGGCAAAGCCTCCAGTCTTTTCCGATGGAATGATGCAGAATGCAGCAGCATGAAGCTAGAAAATATTTTAGGGCAAGCTGCTGGCAACCCCTACATTTAGGGCTTGACTGGCAACAAGTTGTACCACCAACTGAAATCAGCTTTTGCTGAGAGAGAAATTATTAACCCCTCTCTCACTTGAATTTGTCAGGGAAGTTTTGGCATGGTGCCGAAATAACTAATCACAAACATTCTAAAGCTGGGCTTATGCAGCTGGGCTGGACTCGGAGCTGCCAGAGTAGCTGTAGTGGGGAAGTGGAGAGGGGAAAAAATCCAGGCTGTGCTTCCCTTGGACTTGGCACATGGCCCCAGTATCCACGCCCTCTCTGGGAACCCTAATGGGGCAGGGACAAGGCTAAGCTCCCTCCACCAAACACCCCTGATCCCAATCGTCCAGTCTTCTGACCCCATCCACCTCCCCAGTATATCACATATGTAAGGCCCTACTAAATTCATGGTCCATTTTGGTCAATTTCACGGTCATAGGATTTTAAAAATAATAAATTTCATGATTTCAGCTATTTAAATCTGAAATGTCATGGTATTGTAACTGTAGGGATCCTGACCCAAAAAGGAATTGTGTGTGTGGTGGGGGGGGGGGGTCACAAGGTTATTGTAAGGGGAGTTGCGGTACTGCTACCTTTACTTCTGCGCTGCTGCTGCCAGGGTGCCCCCTTCAGAGCTGGGTGCTCGACCACAGCTGCCATTCTCTGACAACCCAGCTCTGAAGGCAGCGCAGAAGGGTGGCAATACTGTGACCTCCCCTCCCCTAAAATAACCTCGCTTTTGGGTCAGGACCCCCAATTTGAGAAACGCTGGTCTCCCCCGTGAGATCTGTGTAGTATAGGGTAAAAACACGCACACACAAAAGATTTCACAGGGGGAAAACAGATTTCATGGTCTGTGACGTGTTTTTCATGGCTGTGAATTTGGTAGGGCCCTACACAGAGGGCAGGCACATCCTTAACTTCTGGGGTAGGAGAGGAAGACAAACAAGCCAGGCTGGGCTCTCCTACTCATCCTTTCAGCTGACCACACCTAGGATTCAACATCCAATCCCTCTTTGGGATAACAGCTTCTGCAAGCTATTATTTTGTATAACGTAATAAGTGAAAGCAGTCTGTGCTGTGGTGTTAAAGGTGCTGCTGCTATCTGATGGGGGATTGCCACTTGCACATAAAAGAATATTTAAGCTTTTTCTTTTTAAAAGACAGCACCCCGCCCTGCAAAACAAAAAACCTTAACACTATTTGGGTTGCAAAGTCAAGCACTCAAATGTTGTGTCAGATTTACTGCTGCCCATGCAACCTGTGTGTACATTCTGATATCTTTAATTACATGATCACATTGTTTACCACAGAACCCCTGCCTAATTCAGTGTAGACGAGGCAGAATTAAGATTGCACAGAAAGCCATAAATCTGGCATTTCCAAACATTTGTGTGCTTGACTTTGCTATCTGAATAATGCTGTTAACATGGTGGATTACGTGGACTAAAAACTTGCTAATTTATAAGTCTCAAAATGCAATTGTAAATGGGGAATGTCATTGGGGGGGTGTCTAGTGGGGTCCCACAAGAATTGGTTCTTAGTGTAAGCCTATCTAATATTTTTATCAATTACCTGGAAGAAAACAAAATCATCAGTGATAATGTGCAGCTCATCCAAAGATTGGAGGAGTGGTAAATAATGAAGAGAATGGATCACTGATACTGAGCAATCTGGATTACTTGATAAGTTTGCTTGAGCAAACAATAGGCATTTTAATAAATCAAAATGTAAAATTATACATGTAGAAACAAAGAATATAAGTCAGACTTGCACACTGAGGGACTCTATCCTGGGAAGCAATGACTGAAAATGAGTGGGGGCAGATCATCAGTTGAACTTGAGCTCCCAGTGCCACGCTCCAGTCAAAAGGGCTCAGGTGATCCTTAGATGTATAAAGAGGATATTTGGAGTAGAAATACGGAGACTAAATTATCTGTGCACTTGGCTGCTACTGGAAACAAGTTGATAAATTGGAGAGGGTTTAGAGAAAAGTCCATGAGAATGATTAAAGAGTTGGAAAATATTCCTTACAGTGAAACTCCAGGAGCTCAATGTATTTCGCTTAACAAAGAGAAAGTTAAGAGACCACTTGTTCACAATCTACAATACCTGCATAGGGAACAGAACATTTATAAAGGGTTCTTTAGTCTAGTAGACAAAGGTATTACAAGACCCAACTACTGGAAGTTGAAGCTAGACCAATTCAGGCTGGAAATAAGATGCAAATAAGGTGATGGTAATTAATGCTTGACAAATGTTGTATTGGATTCTCCATCACTGGCAATTTTTAAAATCAAGATTGGATGTGTTTCTCAAAAACCTGTTCAGAAACAAATTTTAATTCAGGGGAATTACCTGTTACGCAGATCAGAATTGATAATCACAGTGGCCCCCGGCCTTACTTATTAATAGTTTTGTGTACATACTAATCAGGGTAGTCTATTATTTTTTGTCAAGGTCCACATTTCTTGGTCAAGGTCCAGACTCCAGAGAAGAAAATAATAAAAAATACATAAAAATGTTGGCATCTGGTGGTCCAGATTTGGCCTGTGGTTTGCCTATTGACTACCCCTGTGCTTAGCCCTGTTCACTTGTCATAAGCAAATAAGGTTGAGCATTCTATTGCCACAGGAGGGCAGTCCTAGCTAGCATTTCTGCATTGGCCACTGGCAAAAATTACTGTACAACATCTCAAAGCAGTTGTGTTCTTAATGGAAAAAACAAGTCGTCGTCATCTTGTCAGACGCACAGATTTTTGGAACATTCATTTAACCTTAAACACTGCATAAATCTTCTAAGATGAAATAACTTTCCCCTTTACATTTTACCAGGCATCTTGATCATTGTTAAGATGTTGAGCTACAAAAGACAGCTAACAATTGGGTTATGCTGTGATTTGCATAATGATAACCCCAAGTTTCTTAAACTCTTCACGAGAGCTGCAGGGCACTGAGGCAAGAAGGGCAACAGCAACAAGTACATAACTGCTGGAATGGGAGTCATGAAGGATCACTACTGCAAATTCTCAGTCATGAGCCTGTTAAGATTTACAGTATCTTTTATAGCAGTTGCCAGCCTCAAATTCTGCATGTGACTTCACAGCATCCACAAGTGTTCTAAACACTTCCTTTTTAATTCATTTTAGGACATTTAAAAATCAATGTTAGAAGTGAACCTAAAAGGCCCTGGAATTCTCATTTCTTCGCTCTTTTTGCTAAGCCCTGAAGCTTCATGTTTAGTTTCAGGCTGACTGCATCACTAGAGACAAAATTTTGATTGACACCACTGATAAGAAAGAAGCCAAATTTTTCTATTCCATTGTTCCACTATTCCGCTTAGAAAAGTCACCAGTTTCTCTCCTCAGAGCAGTTACAGTTTGACTCTGGAAATTTGAGACACGCAACAGAAGTGAATGCAGCTCAAACAGCTGTGATTAATATGTCTGCTTTAGTTTGACTAAAAATTGTTTATATAATTTAAAAGTAGTTTGTTTTTAAAGGAGTAACTAGTTCCAGGGGAGTTCCCTGCTGATCGTCCAAACCCCCACCACCTGTATATGCTAAACCCAGAGACAAAAACAGTTTATGGGCTGCTGCCTAGAACCCTACTCCTCCTGTGCATATAAACAGGACAAAGTGTGCAACAGTGCCAAATAGTGCCACTGTACCTCAGGTCAGTACCACAGAAATTAGGATAGAGATGCCTGATTCTGCTCTCAGTGACAACCCTGGGAATCTGGAGTCACACTACATCCTTAGCACTGGATTGCCAGAGACTGGTAACTGCATCGAAGGGGCAAGAGAGGTAAACAGAGCTGAATGTCCTGAGGATTCAGGGCCTTCTGACTCTGTTATGTGTACAGACTCAGCCCTTTTCTTGCTGATTTGACTTGAACCATTGTTGGCTTGTTCAAGGGGCCACCTGAACCAGCTGTGTGTATCACAGCTGCTAGGTCCTAGTGAGATTTAGAAAAGTGCCATAGTGAGTTAAGTGACTAACTCCTATAGAAAGTTGCTGATTTCAATGGCATTTAGGTGCTTTTGAAAAACTCAGAAGGACCCAGTTCATTTGGGAAAATGGCACGTAGGTTCCCAAATCACTTAGCCAGTACTGACATTTTTACCCTGTATCTCATTTCAAATGTATATTTCAGTATTGCCCAGAGGCCTCAGCCAGGTCCCACCTATTGTGTTAGTCCTTGTGCAAATGCAAGAGGAGGTGCACTTTCTATGTAACTAGCACCGTCCTGACCTATGATATTCTCTGCTTGCTGTAGGGATTGTTAAGAGAATAACTGCTGAGGAGTTCCCTGCAGCTAACCTGAATCTGACAGACAATCACTGAGATTAGTGCAGGGAACAGTTTGTGGGCTGCTACCACTCGTCCTGTGTATGTAGGTGAACTAAATATTTCTTTTAACAGCCTGACTACCTGTTTGAGTATAGCAATACCTCCGTTCTCAAAGGCCTTGGTGTGAGTTACTGACCATTTTAATCATCTGTAAAGTTGAAAATCTGTCTTGAGAACAAACTTCTCATCCTTTATAATACTGCTCTGCTGCATAAATGTGTCACTGGCAAAGGAATTATGGAGTGTTGCTTTCAGTTCCAGCTTGATGTTTACAACACACAAAAATTGTGGCTTTTTGTATGAGTTTAGAGAAGCATAAATCACTTAACCTCTAATGACTGTTCTCAGCCACACACTAATGATAATTTTTTCATAGATTCCATATGAACATTGATTGTCTGTCAGATTCACAACACAATCACAGAATAAACAGCTGACCTGCTGTATGGTAGGCTTCACTACTCCATATGTTAAATGCAGAATCAGAGGAAAGCCAAGGGAATCTTAAAACACACCCCACACTAAATGCCAAATTCTCCTGTGTGGGCTTTTCCTCAGGAGTGGCAGCAAACTGAATATTGACGTGCAGAGTTTCCTGCTTATTATTCTGATAGGAGAAGAGAAGAGGACTTGGCACCCAAAACTAACTAGTGGGTCTTCCAAGATGCACAGAGATCCTGCAACCCCACTCCCTCTGTTCCTGAAGGGGGAAAAATAAGTAAACTCACTGCCAAAGTTGCACAGTAGCAACTGCAGAAGCAATTCTATGAGTGTTAAAGTAGCTGAAACAGCATTAATGCCATCTGAGGTTTCTCACTGGAAATCCCAGGGTGTAGAGGGGAGAATTGGAGCCAGAACTGCCAAAATGGAAATACTAGAAATACAAATCTGTAAGAATAGAGAGGTTGATGCTGCCCGAGGGATGGAAGCAGGGAATTGCCTAGGCTCTAAGGATAAAGGGGATCTCTCATATACAAATTTCCAACTACACATGTTTTTCTTAGAGACTTTTCTTTGCAAAGAGCGGGAGGACAGGGCTCACTTTACCCTTAGGTTTTATGGTTTGATACGGATCTTCAGTGCTACTTCTTTGAAGTCCTTTAGACCAAATCATGTTTACCAGGTGCAGTCTTTCTAACTAAAACTATCAAACATTCTGTACGACACCCCAGTCGCAACCAAGCTTACATCCTTTTTTCAAAATGTAGTATAAGAGAAATTGGCATAGAAAGTTAAAGCAAGGTAAGGTTTAGAATGCAGCTCTTCTGACTTTGTATAACACTCTTAGGGGTAATAAACATGCCTTTATGGCTAAGGAGGGGTTATCTTCCTGACAGTTGCTTGTCCCTAGGGTAACAGAAAGCAGAAGCCTGCTGGAATTCCCTTGGTTAGCTTGAATATTTCATATAATTAAACAAAAATGTATGCATTTCATCGTATGTATGAAAGATGATAAATAGCTCTTAAGCTTCAGTAAAGACACAGGAAGGTTTATCATGACCTGGCATAAGAATAAGCTATAAGAAGTTTATTAATATCATTTTTTCCATTTATTGATTTTTTTCCATCACAGGAGCTTGGCCGTCTCAACCACCTGACTCCAGGAGAGGGGTTCAGGGCTGTGGATCACAGGCAGAGATAAACCCTGCCCCCCTCACAGAGTTTGGATGGCTTGTCTATGCTGGCAATTAACAGCACTGCAACTTTCTCACTCAGGGGTGTGAAAAACACACCCCTGAGTGCAGCAAGTTGCAGCGCTGTAAAGCGCCAGTGCAAACAGTGCCCCAGGGCTGGGAGCTACGCCCCTTGTGGAGGTGGGTTTTTTAGAGCGCTGGCTCCTAGCGCTCTGCCATGACTATACAAGCCACGTTAAAGTGCTGCCGCGGCAGCGCTTTAGCATTGCCAGTGTAGACTAGCCACCACAGCCCTCTCCTTGGCATCACCCAGTGGCTAGTTTAGGCAGCTCCCTACCCAGTGTGCTGGCTTTTGTGGGTCCCATTTTTGGGTGCCTTTCTCTCCCCATGTATTGTATAGGGAGGCTAGGCATCTAACTCAAGGTTTGTGGATTCCAGTGATTTTTCAAGTCACCTAAAAGTTAGCTATTGCGAGGCTGAGTATTGCCCCTTTGTGGATCCAGACCCATTCATTCCTAGCCAGAACTGCAAACGCAGATCCACAAAAACCAAAGGACAGATTTTTATAAAATGTTCTCTTTTGGCTCACAGCAACGTGAAGAATTTTTTTGAGCTAAATGCATGGCTTTCTAGGAGGACTGATATCAAAAGAAGTATCAAGAGAGATTAGCCATGAACTAGTGGATTGATATAGGACAGGGCTTTACTGCTGTGCACTTTTTCAATGTAATACTCAGTGTGGCAAGAGGTTTAAGAATATATGTGCTTAGAAGACAGTGAGACTGCAAATGTTTCCAAGCATACATAATAAATTTTATCTGGGGTCGGGGGGGGGAGGGTGGCGGGGAAGAGAAGTGAGCTTTCAACTTCAGGCTTGCTTGTTGAACCCAGATCACTCCCTAATGACCTGCAATTAAACAAGTGCAGGCTTGTAATGTCTTTCAGTAATCTAAACACTGCAGAACAAGGAAATTTTTCTAATCCACAAAAAGGAATGGTAATGGTGAGAAAAGCTACATGACCTATAATACTTATCAATTTGTCTTTTTTATGCCATGCTATTAGTCTTGCCCTTGAATAGCCATCTAATGTCTAAGAGTTCATGGACTCAAATACAGGGCACCTCAGCTAATAGAGAGATGGCAAAAGAATGCAAAATTCCCTTACTTCTATAAGAGTATCTTTAGTTTTAACCATCTCCAGCCAAAACTTAACTCTTCACAGCAGGCCCTTGGAGAAAAGCTGCTCCTGAGATACGTGTCAAGGGGAATCATCTACAGACTTAGAAACCCAAGGCAAAGCAGAAGAATTATGAGTAAACAGCAACTGTGAAGCCAACAGCTATAAGCAGATGCATACTGTATGGAACTGCTCCCTCACATAAAATAGAGGTTATAGTTGCAAAACCACATGCAGAGATGCGGACACATGCCAGCCCATTGGGGAAAGATAAATATATTCTGGACTAGATACACTGTGGGTGTATTGCAAGACATGCTGTCAGGTCAAATCTGGCCCCCAATTAAGGTTTTATAATGAAGTTTTTACAAAGCTCAAGGCTCTTTCATCTTCACTGTGCTTGCTCTGGAGAGCACAGAAAAGGGTGTTTCTTTTTAATTTAAAGCATTCTGCAGAAGTCAGGAAATCAGCTGTCACCAGCTACATGGTGGCTGCAGCAAGAGTCCTTTTTCTCCCTATGTATAACGCATATCGGCAGTCTGAGCTGGGGAGGGAAGTGATTCCAGCTGGAGGAGACATACACTCACTAGCTCTGACTGTATATAGAGTGCAGCATGAGCAGTGAGAGGGATAAATAATCTCATGAGGTGATAGTCACGGTGTCTGGGCAGTTAGCCCTTTCAGCTGCTATGCTGAAACAGCTACACATTTTTAGCATGCGATCTCTGTCGGACCTAGGGCGAGTAAGTCTTCTCGAGCTGGAATTACTCCCCCAGCTTGAAGTATAGACATACCCATGCTCCCTGCAGTTGCACAATGAACTAACACCAGCTAAAGTCTATGGTCCTAAACGTAGCATCTCTAGGCGCTTCAGCCATTTGATCAACATGTACCATACGAAGTAAAGGCTTGCACTAGCTTTATTTTCTCAATGGAACAAATATGTTAGTAACAGAAAATGTGCTGAAGCTACATGGAAACAGGGCAGTGGCTCGTGTTCATCCTGTGACTCAACTGCCTGGTGGTCCTAGATCTCTACAAATTAATTTTAGAATCTGCTGTATTCTGCCTGTCACAATTGGCTTCTTCGTTAAGTCATTACTGGGAAAATGTACCATTCTTTAATAACTCTGATTAGAGGAATAAACAATGTTTTCTAACTGACCAATAAACAAAAGTCTACATTTGTTAGCCAGGGCGCAAATTGCTACTGCTAAAGCATGAAGTATCTATCTGGTTAATAAGACTACTTTAGAATCACTCATTTCTAATTTAAAAACTACTCTGCTATTCTCCTATTGACAGAATGTAATATAGGAATTACCCCCATGAAGTGTGTGTCTCAGTCTTTTTCCTTGTGTTAAACTGTGGAATAGTCTGTCAAAGAAAGCAACAGCAGCCATCATCTGAGTCATTTAAAACTTAACTGCAGCAAGCCCTAGGGAAGGCTGCACACTATAATCACAGAGTGGTGGAGAGAAGGAGCAGGGATGAGCTATAAGTAGGTATTTTCCATCTCCAATTTGTGTTTCCTGAAGATGTAACTTTGGTGAAACCTCACTAGAGCTCTAGCACAAGCCAAAGTTGTGTGGCTAGTGCCTGACTTCAGTGTCCTCTGAATTGAGAAACATGGAGAGAATGAATCATTTGCACAGTGACTCCAGTCCAGGCAGCAGCCAGTTCCTTTACCTCAATCTAATTTAGTGAATCCCAGATAATTTGGTAATAATAATAAATTAGCACTTATGTTAACTAATCCACACAACAGCCTTGTAAGGGATAGGTTTTACAGATGGGGACCCTGCCCAGGGAGAGGTTAAATGACTTGCCCAGAATACCATTCAAGCGAGTCACTGCCAGAACTGAGATTAGAATTTAGGACTTTAGTTTTTGTTCATACCACTAGATCATCTGTTTTCTCAAGAGTGTGTTTTTCCCCCAAGAAAACCACCTTTTCTTACAATAGGCTTCTATTATAAATTCACAATGCATAAATTACAGGATCTTACTGGAGTTAAACAGTCAATCTTTTCCATATGAGTTTATAATTTTGGCTGGGAAAAGTATTATCTGAATATAATGATTTCCTTTCCAAGCCAAAACTAAGTAAGGATAGCACATCCAACTGCTATGAGAAATGACACATATTTCAGTTTGAAAAGCTGCTCTTTCTGACTGTGGTTTTACTGAAGACAGTGGTTTTGCTGAAGAGTTGCAATCTTCTTAAGTAGAGTATAAATAATAGCTAAAAACTGGATTGGAAGCAGAGTAAACAGATGATTAATTCAACAAAAAAGCTAATTTTCACACTGATTACCCATCCTTGCTCACAATCATCACTTAATTACATTAGGAGGTTGTTAGATAAGGAACAAATCAAATAATTCAATTGATAAACTAAGTGACAATACAAATTTATCTCTTTTCAATCCACGTGTAATTATTCTAGCAAGGCGCTCTCAGCTCTGTTACGCAAAAATATTCCTCTTCCAGTTTAAACACAGCTTCGAAAACCTGATTAGAAGACCTGTAAGTAAACAATGTGGGTGATATTTAAACCTCAATTCCTACAACTCATCAATTTCCAAATACGTATTTGGAAACTGTTCTAGACTGACAAATATCCCATGGCTCTCTGCTACTCACCAAAATATTTCATTTCTATTCTCTCATTGCAGACAAATCCTCACTATTGCTCATCGTCACCCGCATTCTCCTCACCCACACTCCCCTGCAGGCACTTCCTGGAGCTGGTCAATACAAGTCAGTCCATAGTTAATGAATAGTTTTATTTTTCTTACTATATTTCATACATTGATTCTACTCATCAGACATTCAGTGCCTTTCCAAGCAGAGGCTGTCATCCACAACACCTTCCTCGGGCAAATTGCCCTGATAGGACCTCAAACAACCAATAGTATTTTATAGCTATCTTTTACTTCATAATACTAACAGATAACTTTACCATAGCCCTGACCATATAAGACCTGGTCTTCTTCACCCAGATAGCAGAGGAACAGGCTCAAGCCCACAACAACAAACTGATTTATTGTGTGTGTTTAGAAACCAAATTTATGGTTTAAGAAATTTTTTTCACTGGACATCTAAAATAAAATGCACCTTTTCAACTCTTCATACATTCATACATTGATGAGTCCTTCGCTTCATCACAGAAATACTCAAGTCACGTAAACAACTGCACTTAAACGGTCACTTCAAATATATTAATTTCTAAATCCTCAAAAAAAAATGTACAAAACAGCACAACTCCATTGCTGTTAGCTCACTCACCCATGCCTATATTTTGACCCAGCTTTCATTTTTATACTCTCTAGAAAGGCAAAAGTATTATTCTCTAGGCAATGAATGCGATTTTCATTTACTCCAAGACCCTGCAGTGATGTTTCCCGGGAGTACCCAGGGTTGTGAGGCACCTTGCCATCACTTGCCCTTAGTGATGAGGGACCCTTGTCTGAGCCTGCTATGGGTCAGTTCTCCAACACCACCAGCCTCTGGCAACACAAGCACTGCCTTCCAGGCCTCCACAGACCCTGCTCTGTCTTTACTGGTTAATGATAGGTACACTCCAAGCATCCCCTAACGTGCTCAGCACATGATCCACTTGACACTCACAGAATCCCCATCTCCTCTGCTCCCAAAGTAACAAATCATCCCAGCTTACCAATTACACTTTAGATCACAGCTGCACTTAGGACACAGCACTTAGATATGTTTATAGTAAAACCTATACATTTATTTAACAGAGATTTGAGACAATGCAAGTAGAATTAATGGAAAGAAATGGTTACAGATAAAATAACACGCTTCCTAGAGCCTAAACTTAATTAACAAGACATTCCCCTTTCATAAAGTTTAGCTCACCCAAGGTGTCTCACCCAGCATTAAACAGCCAGACAGACTGTGATCCTCTGTTCATAAGACAAGCCAGCTGGCAATTTGTCCCCTCAGTGAAGGATAACTAGATATACCTCTGCACCCCCAGATATAGTTCCAACAATATATTGCTTTCACTTGTAAAAGGGCAAGACCTGCTGCTTGTTTTTTCCTGTCTAGAATCTCCCCTGGAGACTTTGCAATCACTTGATTAGCATTTTGCTCAGACTGTAAATAGGCAATTATTGTGAAATATATAATACTCAGTCTACATGTAGCCAGACAGGTAGATAAGCATCTCCTGCCTGAAAGAAAAAGAGAGACAAGATGGGTGAAATATCTTTTTTGGACCATCTTCTATTAGTGAGAGAGGCAAGCTTTTGAGCTTACACAGAGCTCTTCTTCATGGCTGGGTTTTCCTTCCTCTTTCTTCATATTGTGGGGGGGACAAAAGGAGCAGCTGCCCCGAGTCCGGCAATTTAAAAGGGCCCGGGGCTCCGGCCACCACTGCTGCTACCGCGGCAGCAGCTGGAGCCCCAGGCCCTTTAAATCACCACTGGAGCCCCGGGTGGCATGGGCCAGCCAGCGTGGATGGGCTGGCTGGGGGACGCTGACCCCCCAGCCCCGCCCCTTCTGCCTGAGGCCCCGCCCCTTCCATTGGGTGGAGGAGGGGGGCGGAGCCGGCCCCCATACCAGTAAGAGTTCAATTTTATTTTCACCCTGACTACAACCACACTGCATGAAATTCACTTGTTTATCACTTCTGGTAACCAGCCCCAACTCACAGACCTTAAGAACAGTTTTCAGTATCGATACATAACTCTGTACATATTATCTGTGCATACATTTTTCAATGATTATGAGGACCAGTGTGAGAGAGGCTCTCAGCAGAGATCTTACTCTGGCAAACTATTATGTAGATACCAGAGCCGGGAATCCCTGTTATCCTTATGCACTCCTCTGCCAGTTGGAACCAGGAAGTCCCTGGGTCACACTTCCTTAAGACATAACACAGTAATACTGTATGTCATTACTAAAAGAAATGTATTACACTAGCATTAAGGGTCTATGTTAAATCCATGTTAAAGCTAGTAATTTCAAGGTTATGGCTGAAAAACTGTCCTTATCATGTTCCATGTTTAGGCACCATATTCAGCAAAAATACTTTTTTTTAGATCATGTGGTTTCTTATATCTAGGGTGGTGATTGAGAGATTTTTACCTCATTGGCTATATCAGAGAAATTCCAAATTTCACTACAAAACATAATAAAGATGGTCTTTTCAGAGATTCTCCCCACCCCCATAGCTTTAAAATGTGGTTTTGCTCTGAAAGGACTTTTAAATGGCATTGTGGAATTCCATATTTATTGTGTCTCAAGGGTAAGAGCCAATAAAAACTTATTTCTGTCTTTTGAACTAAGCAGATGTGACTCAACACACACACACACACAAGAAACAGGTCATTGTTCCAGGCTGCTCCGGTGCTCCCCCTTGCAGGCAGACATTGTCTTGCAGGTGAGTTCTTTCTTGATTTTTCCTCACCCAGCAAGTCGAAACAGACTGTTAGATGCTAAAGAGCATCTCCGTGTGGTGAGTCTCATTTATTAACAGAAAAGCCAATGCACAACAAACAAAAGCTTTCACACCAACATCTCAGCTGGATGACTTGTTCATTCCTAGCCCATCTTCCCCCGACCTGAGTCTAGTGCTCACTACTACCCACACTCTTCCCCAGGGGTTCTCTCAGTTCCAGTTTATGACACTGGTGTTGGGCCTCTTGCCTCTACTGGAGTAAGATTCTTCACTGGAGTCAGGGGTCCAGAGAGGTCCATCCACTGTGTCTCTTCTTCAGGGACAGCAGGTGATCCTGGCCAGGCCAGGCTTCCAGTCATGTCAGGGATACCCCTGGCTGAGACCAGGCCCTTTTGGATGGCCGGCCGACTGTAGCCCTCCATCTAGGAGGCTCCCTTCTCTAGGAGCACCTCTTACAGGCTCTCCATTGTGGTGGATCCCCCAGAGAGATCACCCTCTTTGCTCAGGCCTCTCCTGCAGGCTCCTCCCCAGAGAAGCTTCTCATCTCCCTTTAGAGTTTCCCCTCTGACTGAGCTTGAGTAACCTTATTAGATCTAGGGGCTCATTTACTGATTAGCCACCTGGGGAAGTCAGGGTATGTCTATATTGCAGTGTAAGCCTCAGGTTAGTAGAACTCGAGTTAGCAAACCCAGGGTTTGTTAACCTTGGTCTTGAGAGTCTACACTCATTTGTAACCCCAAGTTAGGAATTTTTGATACCTAGGTCACAAGCTGGGTCTCCAGTATCCACTGTGCATTATGTGGGCCTGAATCCAACCACCAATATCCCAGACTTCCTATCACCTTCTAGCCTTTGTTTGTGGTGCAGTATGGGAAAACTTGACTTTCCACCAAATTTGACTGAACAGAGGACAAAGAAAGTCAGCCTGTGGGATATTTTTGGTGACCTCCCAGAGTAGGAGCCCAGTGGGGCTGTGTCTACAGTGCAAAGCAATAGGGTTTGAAGCCTGGGTCCCAGCTTGATTCAGGCTTGGATCCTCCACCTCCGTGAGATCCTAGAACCCTAGGTCCAAGCCTTAGGTTAGCACAATTTGTGCGTAGACAGAAGGGAGCCATTCAAAAACTTGGCCTTACATAGCAGTGTAGACATACCCTCAATTACAGCCAGGTGGTGCCTTCACAAGGCAGGCATGGGCAGACTGGATCCTAACTCCTCATAAGGGGCAAATGCCCCATGATAGATCTGTTCTGTTGTGCAAGTAGGGGGCCACTTTTATACAATCACTTTTCAGAGTAGCACTTTGTTTTAACTGTAAGACTTAATTCAGAGCTCAATTTACTTGTATTTTCATTCAACTAGGGCCAGTCTCCCTCTTCATAAAGGTCTCTGCTCTCTAGAACTTAGTTTGCAATAACTACAATAAAATCTGCATGAGTTGAGTTTTCTCCTGGGGAAAAAAAAAAACTGAAGTCTGCTTGAAGTGCTCAGCTTCCAGTCATGGCATTGCAGTGAAGGTGAAGTAATGCAAGTGTAACTTGTACTCAGAAACTAAAAGACAAAGGCTGTTGAATGGAATGGGGCAAAATGTACAGCATTATGTTACAACCACAAAGCAATCTGTTCTGTCAGCTAAATTGTAGGAATCCATCACATTGCAATAAGGCTTTCACAGGCAGTTTAGGTAACTTTGTTTGATACAAAACTCAAAACAATAATGGTAGCATAAAGCACAGAGAAAACAATTTACCCCACTTCTGACAATTATTCTTCCTGTATTATGGTATTCCCATTAGCCAGCCATAGGCAATAGCAAAGCTCAGTATTTCAGCTAAGAATATGGATTGAACAAACTGGCTAGTCCTAAATCTATTAGCCAGCTGAAGCCAAGAAGCCCTTATCAAACATGCATAGAGTTCTAAAAGACGAGATCATTAAATCCAATAATGTTCCCAAAAAAGAATTTGAATTTTTATTAAGATTCTTAGCCAGCTATTGAGAATCACTTTGAGAATAATTTGCTGTCATCTCAAGCGGCAGACATTGAGCATTTCTAATGTATTAGCAGACACATAAATAACATGGAAACAATTCTTTACCATTTAGAATGGACAATGGAAAATAATTGTTTTTGGGTGCCAGACAAAATATGAAGATACATTATTCCACCTACTAACTCTGTATCAAGGATGCATACCCATCATTGCTTGCTGAAAATACCGTCTGCTGTTTTTCTAAATAAAGCCTTAATTTACTGGGCTTTGAAACCTTGCTGTGAAACTGAATAATCTCTATAGCCTGTGATAAACCTATTCTCAAATGATTCTTCTGAGAGAGGGGTTCTGCTGGCATCCTATATAAGAGATACTGACTGACGGATTTCTTCCATGCTCAGATACTGCAGGAGTTAACAGATCACATTTTGTCCCCCTTGAATTCTCATCATGTTTCATGTTTGCCTCAATCTGCTCAGGCACTTTACTTGGTTTTCAATTCCACTGTATTCCATGGTTTTAAAATAATACATATTTTATAATGTGGCAACATGCTGGTGGTAGTTCCTAGACTGTTAACAATTACAAATGAGTTTGAGCAGCTTCCTCTCAACTGTGGGGCAGGGAGTGAATGGATACATTGGGCAGAATTGTAAATAGGAAAAGAAGATCGAAGGAAAAAGCCTGGATTCTGCAGGTGTGCCATGCCAATCGAGCTGTGAGCTCTGCACAGCATGAACAACATTCTGAGACATACAAACCATTCTTGACTCTGTCGGTGTGGAATCTTGAGCAAGCATTAACACACAAAACAATGGAACACGCTAACTAGTGTTATGAAGAACACAGGGCAGCAAAAGCTTAGGCTCCAACTCCATCTTAAAACTAAGTTAATGGGCCAGATTTTTTCAAGGTATTTAGTTGCCTAAAGATGCAGATAGACACCTAGTGGGATTTTCAAAAGCACTTAGGTGCCTAACTCACACTGAAAATCCCCATGGCACCTCACTACATTTTGTACATGCCTAAATACCTTTAAAAATCTGGCCCATGGTGCTGTGATCCTGTTAAAGCAGTAAAGCTAAACAGTGTCAGCCCAAGTCAGTATTTAGACAACCTCTAAGGAACCTCTGGTGATGTTGGTGTTAGGGGCCCTGTGCTACTAGTGATGATATTTTTAGGACTATTTTTGGTCTTTACAGTTCCCATGGCATTTTCATAAGAGTTTCATTCTCAAGCCTGGGAGGGAGGGGGAGCAGCGGTGCGCGAAACAGCTGTTTCGCGCGCCGCGGCCGCTCGGGATCTCCCCCTCCCTCCCAGGTTTGAGAGCCTGGGAGGGAGGGGGAGACTCCGAGTGGCCGCGGCGCAGGCGCCGCTTCTCCCCCTCCCTCCCAGGCTCTCAAGTCTGGGAGGGAGGGGGAGCAGCGGCGCGCGAAACGGCTGTTTTGCGCGCCGCAGCCGCTCGGGATCTCCCTCTCTCCCAGGTTTGAGAGCCTGGGAGGGAGGGCGAGTAGCGGCGCGCGAATCAGCTGTTTCGCGCGCCGTGGCAGCAGCAGTGGAGGTGAGCTAGGGCGGCCGGGGCACATTTTTAGGGGCGGCATTCTGGCGCCGGCCATGCCGCCCCTAAAAATGTGCCGCCCCAAGCAACAGCTTGTTTTGCTGGTGCCTAGAGCCGGCCCTGGGTGAATTGCTGGACTACTGATGCATTTAACCCCAGAAGTGGCAGCATCATGTCAGTGACAGAAGACACTATCCCTATATTTCCCCTTACCTAGCTCTCAGGAAGGTTCTGGGGCTTAATGTTTGTAAAGGGCTTTCTTCAAAGAAAGGTGCTACAGAAATACAAGCTAAGAGAGACTATCTAGCAGGAAGTATTTATCTAGAACTGAAAGCAAGAGAGAGCAACCATAAAAGCATCAAGTTACTGTGGGCCAATCTACCACTGAAGAAAGATTAATATCCCCACTGCTAGCACTGTAGAAGTGCGGCTGCCATAAATATAAATTACACGTAGCCATTGATATATCAGCAATCAAAGACTTAACCAAAGGTCTTCATAAAAATATTCTAGTTTCAACAACTTTTGGTGTGTGCTGATGACAGATAAATACTAATGTACTCTGTTTCCTTCCTTCCAGGGCTTTTAGGCTCTGAATTAGTCCTCAGTTCCAGCAACGCTATTGCAATGGGAAATTGGTTACAGAAAACATTTTACATTTTGTTTTAGTTCTTCCGGAGGCTTAGAAGGGGATTAGATGATCCAGTGGTAAAAATGCCTGTGCACTATCTACACTACAGTTTTCACCCTTGTAGCACTGGGGCTGAAAAGCTAATCTTTGTTTCCTACCGTAGGCAACATTTATCAGTGCAATTCAGTCTCTAGCCACTTGTGCTGCTTGCTTTGCCAATTAATAGGCAACAGCAACAGTCCTAGAGTGTGTGGTTCTGGTTGTATTAATTCAAGAATAGTTTTCCCTTGAGACGTGGTTCCCTAATGTCTTATGGCATTCCTTTTCGCAGGCTAGTCTGTATTTCTTCAAGGGAGATCCAGCCATTCTTGTAACTGGGTGTAATTCATTTCAGTCATTAGGGTTATCATCATGCACATCTGCAAAGTCTCTTCTGCTTCATGCTCAAGTGTCCAGCAGTCCTCTGCCTACTTGTTTTTAGGCTTTAATGTTTCTCTGATCTTATTCCACCCCGCAACCCAGCCTGTGTTCTACTTGTTTTACTTAGAGTGATCCATCCAGATCTTAACTGTTTATATTTCCTGTACTTTAATTTATCTTTATCTCCTTGCTTTATCGCCTTGTATTTTAATTTATCTTTATCTCCTTGCTACTGGCTACTAATATGTAACAAAGCTTACGCTTAATTAAAATCCAAGGATAAAGGAATAATTACAAAATGAAAACAGGGTGATATAGTCGCTAGGGTATTAGACTGGGAATCAGAACACTGAGGTTTTATTCCCAATTTTGCCACTGATTTACTATGTGACTTGGGGCAAGTCACTTCATCCTCTTTGCCTCTATTTTTCCTCTCCTACTTTGTCTCGTGTATTTAGACTGTAAGCTCTGCAGAGCAAGGATTGTCTCCTATGATGTGTGTACACAGCACCTTGCACAATGGGTACTCAGTCTTGGTTGAGCCTCTAGGAACTAGTTGAATACAAATAATAATAAATCAAACATATTTGGTATTGTTGTTGCTCTGAGACCCTCTATCAGAGTGTGCACAGAGTCTCTTGCTTTATTGGCCACATCTTAATTAGAGGAACCAACAGAGACATATTAATACTGTTTCTGTTATTCTGTCTCTCATGAGACATGGTATGGACACTAAAGAGTGGTTACTGAATTAGAATAAAAAAGATGTAGATATGAAACCCAGAAATCTAAAGTCAAGTGCACTCTGACTCCATTTCAAAAATCTCTTCACATAAAAAGTTCTCTCTGCGAACAGTGGCAGTTCCCCCCACCCCTTTAATCAGCAGATATGTATCAGTGACCAGGATGTGGGTGATCATGCCCAGTGGTCAGAACAGGTGTCAGTGGCCCAGTGGTTGGAGACAAGGGTCACAGCCAAAGTCAGGAATCTGAGCTGTGGGTCAGAACTGGGTTATCAGGACCAAGACCAGGAACAAGCAGGAGCTGTCACAGCCACTTTGAGTAGCCACTGAATTGCTGCTGGGCTTAAGAGCCGGTCTGCTGACTCTTTCAATAAGTCAGGTGCAAGTAGGAAGCCTACTACAGGCCAGCTGCACTCATTAGGTTATCCAGAGATTGGTTCTGCTGCACGCCCTGATTTCTGACAATATGTCCCAGGCTATGTAGCTAAAATATTGAGCTGTGGTAAGCTTGGAACCCATCTTGACATAAAGGTTACATCTATGCACTTTCTTCAAACAGTACACCAAATTCAATGTAAATTTAACTACCAATCTGCTCCCCCTACCTGGTTCTTTGTTCTCCTTTTCCTCACTGTTAATGATCCTCTAGAAATCTGGTGGCTGCTAAGATAGCGGCAAGTAGAAAATAAATTATTTTTGCCACATACTTGTCTGGGTCTCTGCAGATCATATTGGGCAAATCCTTTGGGGGGAAAATTAAAGATGGCCTAGAGCAGAATAGACACTTTTGTTTTCTTTTAAACAGAGAACAGGAGCAATGAGTGTACTGCTGCTAGGAAAAGCTGAACTTGTTTATATAAAATAAGTAACCCAAACGTGCACCTACAACATAATGGACAAGACAGGCCAATCCACGCGTGTGTGTGTGTGTGTCCCTTTTTTTAAAAATTCCAATTTCTATTTCAGGTAAGTTAAAACTCGGGCTTTTAAAACAACAGACGTTTGTTTTTCCATATGTTCTGAAGATCCAGGCCAGGGCATAATTGTGCCCAGGATGTTGGCAGGGGACAACCCTCCTCCTTGGTACCATGAGGCCGCCAACCCCATGAAGTTTCCAGTAGTATAATTCCCCTTCTACCCCATCCACTATCATGGGCAATCCAGCACTTAATCTGGTCGTGCTGCTTTGGTCTTATTCATACTACCCAATGGGTAGGGCCCTCCCAAATTCACAGTCATAGGATTTTAAAAATAATAAATTTCATGATTTCAGATATTTAAATCTGAAATTTCACAGTGTTGTAATTGTAGGGGTCCTGATCCAAAAAAGAGTTGTTGTTTTTTTTGGGGGGGGTCACAAGGTTCTTGTACGGGGGGGTTGTGGTACTGCTACCCTTACTTCTGTGCTGTTGCTGGCAGCAGAGCTGCCTTCAGAGCTGGGTGGCTGGAAAATGGCGGCTGCTGGCCAGGAGCCCAGCTCAGAAGGCAGAGCCACCGCCAGCAGCAACGCAGAAGTAAGCATGGCATGGTATGGTATTACCATCCTTACTTCTGTGCTGCTGCCTTCAGAGATGGGCGCCTGACCAACAGCCTCCGCTCTCCTGCTGCCCAGCTCTGAAGGCAGCGCAGAAGTAAGGGTGGCAATACCGTGACACACCCCCGCCCAAAATAACCTTGTGACTCTACCTGCAGCTCCCTTTTGGGTCAGGACCCCCAATTTGAGAAATGCTGGTCGCCCCCGTGAAATCTGTATAGCATAGGGTAAAAGCACACAAAAGACCAGATTTCACGGAGGGAGACCAGATTTCACGGTCCACGATGCGTTTTTCCTGGCTGTGAATTTGGTAGGGTCCTCCAATGGGACTCAATCTTTCCCAGAAACAGATTTTTGCTGGTGATTTTAATCTCGAAGGCCCCCTTCCCCATAAATCCCTACATTCCGTCTACACTTTTCCTCCCCGCTCATCCCACTAGCTCACTGTCTCTTCCTGAATTCTCTCTTTCCTCCTAGCTCCACTCTCCATTCCCCATTCCCACACTACCCATCAACCCCCGCTTTCCCCCACCCTCCTCAGCCTTTGCCCCCACCACTCCCTCTTATTCACCCAGTTGCCCCTCATCCCTCCTAGTGACTGCCTCACAGTGCTCCTCCAGCTCCCTCTGCCTCCAGCCCGTTGCTCCCTAGCTCCTTCTGCACCGTCAGATTCTGCAGGTCCCCTTGGCCACCCTCAGCTTCTGTGCCCCCAAGCTTCCTTGTCCACAGGAATGTCTACACTTCAGTGGCACAGCTGCAGCACTACAGCTACGCCACTGTAGTGTAGTCGCTTCCTACAGTGACAGAAAAGGTTTTTCCATTGCTGTAGTAAAGCCATACCCTGGAGAGGCAGCACACAGGTCAACAGAAGAATTCTTCCATCTACCTAGTTGCATCTACAGTGGGGGTCAGGTTGAGGTAACTGTGTCACAGACGATCTGACATTTTTCACAGCACAATATAGCTAGGTTGACCTAAGTTTTAGGTGTAGACCAGGCCCATGTTCACGTCCCCTGCTTCCCACAAATTTTAGTGATTCTTGTAACAGCCCCCAAAAGGATCAAATGCAACCATTTTCTCCCTGTAACCAAATACTCCTAGATCAATATTTGCTAAAGTAAATATACATGCTTTACAAAATTATTTCCTCCCCAAGGATTCCCCACCCTGGATCTGAGGGCATAAAAAGGAGAGAACCGCTCTTAAAAGCCCTGCATATAGCAATACTTCACTGGTTGGAGGACTTGCTCTTGAGAAGTATTAAATACTACTTTTCCACCCCAACCCTTCGTCCTCTACATCTCTGTTCTAGGGTCTAAGCCAACTGCCTCTAGGAAAATCTGCTTTTTGTTCACTCTAATGAACTATCATTATTGCCCTGTCCAATCAGCCTCCAAGCCATAAAATTGCTTTTGTTATTTATGTTGAAAGATTACCTTGAGTGCACGTTCAGCAGAGATTTCTGTGCTATTTTTTGGCCATGTCATGCTATTTATTGATCAAGGTTCTTATAAGATACTTATCACGGTGGCATAAAGAGTCTTAAGTGTACACATAAAGATGTATTTAGCTCTCTTCCCTACTTCAGTCCACAGGTCAAAGAAGTAGTTTTGCATTTTCCTATGAAGATGCAGAGGTTTGTGGTCATCTTGTTATATTCTAAGTACAGCGTTCCTGATTCCTGGACCACTTGCCAAGAAAGTTCTGTGTGTGTCTCTCTCTCTCTCTCTCTCTCTCACACACACACACGTTTCAGTCTAAAGATTGGCACTTCCATTGTTTCACTGGAGTGTATAATAGATATAATAGGAGGTCATGATCACACAGGGTGAGGCGGTCTCAGATAATTTGAGCCAGTCGGACAGAGGGCTTTGAAGATGAATGAAATCTTGTATTTGATTTGGTATTTTGAATACAGGGTCAGGAAAGAACACAGTGCTGGGGCAATGTGTTCTTGGCAGCCCGTGCTACCAAGCACACATTTTAAATACAAGGAATTACAAGTGAGTGAGTGCTGAGGTCACAAGTGAATGAGGAAAGTCCAAATCCAGAAGGAAAAGGTGCAGTCTTCTTGTCACCCATAGATGGAAAGTAAAACTTGATACCTAATGATTTTGTCAGTATCTAGGTTCCCACACTCCCACTGCTCTGCAACTTCAAAAGGCAGGCTCAGACCTTTCAAACAATATGGAGGGACATGGCTCCCCATTCGGGAAAACTCCACGATAAGACTGCTTCCAAAGGTGAAAAATACCTTAAGAACTTTTAGAAACAAGTTAGAATAACACTAATAATAATTTTCTCTCCATTCTACTCATCTATTGAGTATGATAGAGGCATATCTTAGTCCAAAATGTCTTTAATTCTAATTATCTATCACAAATTGGTGAGCCTGGAATTCAGAAAAGAAAAATCACCAGATACAAACCTTTAATTTCTACTTTCTCTCTTGTATCCAGGTCTGTTGTTCCTATAGTAGGATAATTACAGCAGTGGAATCCATGGCTGGGCTTTTCACATTCATGTCCTCTTGAACAATTGTTGGCGGTCAACAGTCATGATGTACAAATCCAGAGTCGGGTGAAAGAATCCAGTTAGTAGGTGACTCCCAGGTAGATGGCCTGGAAGTGGGAACTATAGGAAGTCCAAAGGCTTTTCTAGGACTCTGTGCTCAGGGCTCCTGGATGAGAGAGGTGATGGAAAGGCCTCTGGGAATGTAGCCTATATTGGACAGAGGAACCACTTTAATTTGGTATTTTGTCTACGTTTCTGTTCGACCAATAAATTGTGCATCGAGGCAAGGCATAGCACCGATCTTCCCTTGGCCACAGAGCTAGGTCACTGGTTTGCAGGAAGTCTCCTGGATGCTAAATTTCAGTCTCCTTACACTCAGTCCTTTAAATCTTACCTAGGGTAATGGAAATGGCATTTCTACATGACTGTGTACCTACATGATAGAGTCTGATCACCTGAAGGATGTGCCACTCCCTTTATTTTGTGTATTTTAGAGAGGTATAAGATTGTCAGTACCAGGAAAAATCATGGTCAAAGTAATTGTCACCAGATTAAGGCCAATTTTAGAGAAAGTAGCAGGCGAGGAAGAGTGCAGCAACAGACCAGGCCAATATCACATTGATTCATGCTCCAATAGTTGAAAAAAAGTGAGAATAGGGATTAAAGATTTTTGCTGTTTTCATCAACTTTACGAAGGCATTTGATTTGGGTTGGAGGGAAGCATTATGGAAAGTAGCAAAATCATATGGAGTTCCAGATAAGATAATAGCAATTATGAAAGCTATGTACAAAAACTCCAGCAGTGCCATAAGAATTGCTGGAAAATTGAGCAATTGGGTCAAGTCAAAGTTGGTGTCAGATAAGGGGGCATGAAATCACCATTGCTTTTCATCATGTTCTTAAGTGGGACATAGAGAATGTTACAGTTGGAGGGCATGACTCCTTAGCTTATGCAGATGACCTTATTCAACTGGCAAACACATTTGAATTAATGATGGCTGTGGGCATCTTACTGCCATCACAGCATATGATCCTACCAACATGAAAGATAATGATGAAGCAGATAATTTTTACAAGCAAAAATCAATCAGTCCTTAATGAAATTCTGAGAAGAGATGTCACTGGGATCCTATGCAACTTTCATGAATAAGTAGGAAAGTTTTGCTACCTTGAAAAATGTATGCAGTCGACTTGGACTTACAATAAATGCCAACAAGATAAAGTGGTTGCATCTTGGAAAAGTGACAATAGATATAAGTGTTGAAATGCAACAGCAGTGAAGTCATAGAAAAGCAGAAACTTATGTCTACCTAGGAAGCTTGATCAGTGCTGACGGTTCCATCAAGGATGAGGTTAAAAGGAGACATGCCTTAGTCCCAAGTGCTGCACAGAAATTGACGAAAGTATGGAATGATCAAAACATTGTGTTACCAAAGTGAAAAATTATCAAAGCTGTGTGCTAGCAGTATTACTCTGTGGCCTGGAATCAGCTGCATTAAATGAAACAGATATCAGAAAGTTGAAGGCAATAGAGATGAGAGTTCTTCAAAAGATGGAAAGTATAAAGTGAAATTATTTTTAAGACAAATTAAGAAGTTAGGCAAGTAGGATGTAAAATCAGGGCACTGTATTGGCTACAGTTGAAAAGATTGCAATGATGGGAACACTGCAAAAGATAAACAGATGATAGGATGTCAAAGAAAATAACGCAAATACACCCAAGATCAATCTGACCTAGAGACTGATTACCAACTAGATGGTGGGTTGGCATACGCAGGGACTTGACCCAGGCTAGGCTTACTAAGGGAATAAGACAAGGGTAGGAATGAATGGTGATGCTGCACTGCTCCCTGTGTCTGCAAAGATGCTCCAGGATGAAAAAAAGGATAATGGTATAAACCAAGATTAAAAGCTAAAGTGTTACCAGTGGCAAGTTTTCAAATATGAGAAAAATATTAAAATATGTTAATTTTCTATAGAACTTAACATCCAAGGATCTTTAATTATTATGACTATTATTTGTATTGCAGTGATGCCAAAAGGTGCTGAGGCCATTCATACCACTGCTAGGAGAGGAATTCTTCCTAGCTCATTGTTTCAGTAATCATACCCTGCTCTTTGAGTCCCTCCACGGGCATCCTGTTCTCCATTGCATCACATATAAGCTTTTCCTAATCCTCTTCTCTAAGGTCCTTCATGATTCAGCACTCTCCTCCCTAGAAAATCCATTTTTTATTAGATTTTTTTACTGCTGACTTTGGTCCACTAAAAAAGAAAACCTTTACAAACATTGAGTCCACTTATCCCACAAGGAAAGCATCTCCATGTGTTCTTGCATGGCACAAACTCCCCCAAAACACCAGAAACCCACTATTTTATTATTCTTCAAATCTCTGTTGAAGACTTGGTTCTGTTGTCAGGCCTACAGAACTCTACCTGATGATAAAAGGCAGGTAACCTGGTGTGCTACATTAGACCACATGAAAATGTGCTTGTATTACTGCTATCTTATCTTTCCTTTTCCCCTCTCCAACCCATCTGTTTGTATCATGAATCTTGTCAGTTGCTACGATTGTAAGAGCTTTTGGGCAGGGATCGTCTTTTTCACTACATGTTTGTACAGTGACAACCCCAGCTCCTGACTGAGGCCTCAAGGCACTACTGAAATACAAATAATTAATAATAGTCAGAACTGGAACCCCTTATGCAAAGTGTGGAAAACACACCATAGAATACATGGTTCCTGAAGTGCTTAGTCTTATTTAAGAGAAAATGAAACAAATGAGTATGGAAAAGCATTTAAGTCTCACAACACAAGATCCCTGTGTTTGAACATAAGCAGAATTTTTTATGAAGAGAGTCACCACCTAGTGCTGCTAAACACAGTTATGCAAGTTCTTTTCCTTAGCAGACAAGCAATGTACTTTTTCTTTTTTTTAAAGAAATGTTATATCGTTGCTTTTGTGTTGCAGGTTCTTTGAGAACAAGCATTGGTGTTTGTGCTGGGTACCTGAAAGGGGAGTGATGGTTTGTGTGCCATTTGTTATCACCTCTGTTCAGGGACCGATGGTTATAGTGTAAATAAGTTACACTAACTAAATACCCACACTCCATATCACTGATTTCCCCTCTACTGGTAAACCAATCTGCAAGACCCTGAAATCTGCCATTACATGTCAAAGAAGGTGGCAATACTATAGGGAAGTTAAGACAGAGAGAGCCTAAGGCTAAAATTTTCAAAATTGGCCACTGGTTTTGACTCTCTTTACTTTTGGCTACTGAATTTGAGATACTTTGGTCCTGATTTTCAGAAGTGCTAAGCACCCACCACTCCCATTGACACCAATAAATTAGTGGCAGAGCTGAGAATAAAATCTAGAACTTCTGATTCCCAATCCTGTTCTCTAGCCACTTTACACTACTCCTCCCTTAGAAACGATGCATAAATCAAATCAAATTTTAACTCTTTAAAGCTAAAGTAGATTCACTTGTTTAAAATACTTTTAAAAAAAACTACTATATGGATTTCAAAATTATTTTAGTGGGTAGCTGCTTGCATATTTCTCCAGCCAAGGAAAATCATACATTGGCTGCATTTACTGAAAGGGATAGGTGCTGTTAAGGCAAACACTCTATTCCCTGCTGAGCTTCTATGAATCATAATGCACAATGCAATTTGAGTGCAGTTTTTATTCCGTTGTAGAAATACATGGGTGATTGGGTGGCCTTAAAGTAATGAAATGTAGTGAAACTATGAAATACCTTACTCTGCTGCTTGCCAGCATAATACATTTTAGATTGTTTTCCATTATATTACCTCAGACTGCTAGACATTTGAGTTAATGTAGGTTTATCCTATTTCATAATTAAAAGGAGTTTATTTTGAGATATTTTCTTTCCAGTGCTGCAAAGGGTTATTTTATTCTCCTGGTTTTGTTTTTGCTTCTCCTGTGCATCTCCTTCACTGACTTCACATTCGAACACCTCTTGCTTTTCATGGGTCTTTAGTTCCATTAAGTGTATAGCACTAATTAGGCTCTGTTGTCTAAACTGCACTGAACACTTCACTCAAATCAAAGAGCATTTAATTAGTTAGGCTGTAACCTGCAGTCTATCTTGCAATGTTAAACTCAAATAAACAGTTGAAATGCTTGCTCCAGCCTCATGTGAATATAAAAAAAGTCTGTTTAATAGAGGACAATATTTCCATTTCATTGCTGCTGTACTATAGTGTGATGGAGTGACAAGGCCTCTCCACCCACTGCTGTTAGGGCTTCAGTGTGGTAGTAGGGTGTTGGGAGGCCAAATCAGTACTTAGCCTAGCTCCTGCAAGGCACACCACATGGGCAGACAGCTCCACAGGGCTGAGCTCCTTACAGTATCAGGGCCTTAGACTGGCAGCTGCAGAATACTCTAAACACCTAGAAGTTCCCATTGTGATGTTTATGGCCACCATTTCAAAAAATCTCAGAGCCTAACCTTTTTTGAAAATCTGGCCACTTATTCTGGTCCTTAAATGGGAGTTGAGCAATTCTGAAAATCTGGTTCTAATTGTGGATGCTGAGCATCTTTGGAAATTGTGCCCCAATTGTGCCTCAGTTTCCTCGTTTATAATATTGAGATATCATCTGCCATGTTGCCTACTCTCACATTTCTTCATGAGTCTCATAGGGTTGCCAACTTTCTAACTGCAGAAAACCAAACACCCTTGCCCCGCCTCTGCCCCATCCCTTCTCCGAGGCCCTCCACCCGCTCACTCTGTGCCCCCTACCTCCGTTCCTCGCTCTCCCCCAACCTTGCTCACTCACTCACTCATTTTCACTGGGTGGGGCTTGGGGTGTTGGAGGGTGTACAGGCACTGGGCTGGGGGTGTGGGTTTGGGAGTGGGGCCAGAAATGAGGGGTTGAGGGTGCAGGAGGGAGCACCAGGCTGGAACAGGGGTGCAGGAGAGGGCTCCAGACTAGGGCCAAGTGGTTCAGAGTGCAGGAGGGGGCTCAGGACTGGGGCAGGCGATTGGGGTGCGGGAGGAGGTGCGGACTCTGGGAAGGAGTTTGGGTGCAACAGGGGGTTCCAAGCTGGGGCAGGAGGTTGGGGTGCAGTAGGGGCTTCTGGGTGTGGACTCTGAGTGGCGCTGACCTCAGGCGGCCCCGGCATTTCCCGAGGACGGAGGAAGTCCACATGGCTCAGGGAAGTAGCGACATGTACCTCCGGCTCCTAGGTGAAGGGGCGGTCAGGGGGGCTCCACGCACTGCCCCCACCCACAGGCACTGCCCCCACAGCTCCCATTGGCCAGAAACTGGTGCTTGGGGCAGCACCTGCAGGTGGGGACAGTGCGCAGAGCCCCCCAACCGCCCCTTTGTCTAGAAGACGGAGGGACATGCCGCCACTTCCTGAGAGCTGCGCAGAACTGGGCATGCAGCCTGCCTGTCCTGCTGGCATTGCGGCCAACTGGATTTTAGTGGCCCAGACAGCTGTGCTGACCAGAGCAGCCAGGTTCCCCTTTTGACCAGGCATTCGGGTTGAAAACCAGATGCCTGGCAACCCTAGTGTCTCATGAATTTGGCTGGGACGTGAGTGAGTCTTGTGATGATGGAGAAACTTCAGGCCTCTGGTGAATTGCAGCTCTGCCTGGGGGGAACGTCTGCTTTGCCTGTTAGCCTGCCTCCTGGGAAAGAGCAGCCAATCAGAGCTGCTGTGAGAGACAGTCAGAGCTCTCTCCTGCCCACCCTCCAAGTGCCTACACCATTCTCACTGGAAGGGAGCAGGTATCTCTCCTCCCTCCCTGCAATACCTGGCCTGAGGAGAGGGGTAAAGAACCCCGGAGATATCCACCCAGACAAATAAAAAGACCTGCCCTCTTCATTATTTACCATTCCCTCAATTTGTGTGTGTAGCGGGGTGGACACCCGCTCCTGCCCTGAGGGGTTTGGAACAGCCCTGGGAGAAGGCTGGGCAGGGAAGCAGCTACTGGGCTGATTGGGGAAGTAGCTGCACCTGGGCCACGCCCCAATCTGAGCCCAGCTGGCCTGTATAAAGAGGCTGGGAGCCAGGAGCTTAAGAGTCTCTCTCTGTGTTCAGGGAGAGAAGGGCCTGGCTGCAGGGAGCAGAGACAGGATACCTGAGTGGAGCAGGGCTGGGGAAAGGCTGAGGAGCTGGGGAGTTCCAGCCTGGAAAGCCCCAGGCTGTGGCCTAGTATTAGGCCAAGGGGTACTGGGGGTTGCAGAGGGCAACCCAGGTGTAGGCCAAGGCAGCAGGTCCAAACCCAACCGTGCCTGTGATGAGTGGCTGATACTGCAGTCTGCCCCGGGCGTGGGGCTAGATGGTGACTGGCAGTAGCCTTATTCTGAGGTGACGTGGGGTTAGTGGGCAGGGGTTCCCCTGGAAGGGGAGACCCAGTGTGTGTGGGTTTTGCCAGAGGGCAGCACCCAGAGCAAGGGGCACCAGGGTCCTGGGAGGGACATGGGGGGCCAGTGTAGATGATAAGGCAGATCACTGGCCTGCAGAGGGTGCTCCAGAGGCTGGTGAGCTAATTCCCTGGATGACCAGCAGGAGGTGCCACAGGGGTGAGTCTGGACCTTTACAGTGTGTCATCTGCAAATATTATCAGGGAGGATTTTATGCTTTCCTTCAGGTCATAAAGATGTAGATATTTAATAGCATAGGGCCAAGAACTGACCCCTGAGGGACTCCACTGGAAACAGACCCACTTGATGACAGTTCCCCATTTACAGTTACATTTTGAGACATATCAGTTAGCCAGTTTTTAATCTACTTAGTATGTGCCAGGTTAATTTTGTATCTTTCTAGGTTTTTTAACCAAAATGTCGTGCAGTACCAAGTCAAAACCTTACAAAAGTCTAAGTATATTACATCAACACCATTACCTTTATCAAACTTCTCCTCTGGATAAAAAAAAAATATCAAGTTAATTTGAGAGGATCTATTTTCCATAAACCCCTGTTGATTTGCATTAATTACATTACCCTCCTTAATCTTTAAGGCCAAAATTCTGCACTCAAATGAAATGTAAGACTTCTAAATATCTGTTAATCAACTGATTCGTCTACATAAATCAGCCTTTTCAGAGAGAAACTATGCTGAAATCTGAAGACTTGCTCAAAATGTAGTTGCAATGGTTGGCTAACAGCTTCTGACCGGGCCTATTAGTTTGCAAAAGCAGGTTCTGCAACATAACAAGGAAAATAAATTAGCTAGCGTGTTAGATTCCCCTTTTTAAAAAAATGGAGAAGCGCAAGTTCTGAGGTAGGGAAGAAAATTAATGCAAGCAAAACAGA
The DNA here is from genome assembly GCF_028017835.1 of Emys orbicularis. Taxonomy (NCBI): domain Eukaryota; kingdom Metazoa; phylum Chordata; order Testudines; family Emydidae; genus Emys; species Emys orbicularis. Next base: position 114,341,614 of record NC_088685.1, read on the forward strand.
ATCCAATTTATAATGCTGAAATCAATTTATTCCAGTGGCATGCAGAACACTGCAATTCTCAAATAGCTTTGGACCATTAGCATAGCTGAATATTAAAAGAAGCAGATATATTCATAGGGATTCCATTGAAAAGTACAAGAACAATATCAACACTGTAGCTTTTGTGCCCTGTGCCATTTTATAGTCCATTGCTGTTAGGACTGATTGCAGGAAGCCCTACTGCATTACAGAATGTCTTACGAGTCTTTCCCAGTAATGAAATCTGAGGAGGTAGTGCAACATAAGGCATCAGGTCTCCCCACCCAAGTAAAGCAAAGATCTCCCAAATTTGGTGGGACTGCATCATTAAAAAAAATATATTAACTATTTGTTTTGATTGATGATAATCCCCCCGTCACAGGATGGCTGGTGCTTCAAGGGGATATGGGCCTCATCCCACCCGTGACAAGGTCTGCTCACCTCCCCGGTTGGAATGATTTTGGTCACATGACAAGAAGGACATGTGACTAGCTCAGGCCAAGCATAGGGATATAAGGGAGAGGTCTGACAATGAGTAAGGAGCTTGAGTGGGGGTGCGAGGTCAGGTTGCCAACTTTCTAATGGAACAAAACCCAACACCCCTACCCCCACTTGCTCCATCCCCCTCTCTTATTTACTCCTTCTCATAACACAAGAATTAGGGGTCACCAAATGAAATTAATAGGCAACAGATATAAAACAAAAAAAATGAAGTATTTTTTCACACAATGCACAGTCAACCTGTGAAACTCCTTGACAGAGGATGTTGCGAAGGCCAAGACTATAACAGGGTTCAAAAAAGAACTGGATAAGTTCATGGAGGATAGGTCCATCAATGGCTATTAGCCAGGATGGGCAGGGATGGTGTCCCCAGCCTCTGTTTGCCAGAAGCTGGGAATGGGTGACAGGGGATGGATCGCTTGATGATTACCTGTTCTGTTCATTCCCTCTGGGGAACCTGGCATTGGCCACTGTTGAAAGACAAAAATAACAGGAGTACTTGTGGCACCTTAGAGACTAACAAATTTATTAGAGCATAAGCTTTCGTGGGCTACAACCCACTTCTTCGGATCCGAAGAAGTGGGTTGTAGCCCACGAAAGCTTATGCTCTAATAAATTTGTTAGTCTCTAAGGTGCCACAAGTACTCCTGTTATTTTTGCGGATACAGACTAACATGGCTGCTACTCTGAAACCTGTTGAAAGACAGGATACTGGGCTAGCTGGATCTTTGGTCTCACCCAGTATGGCCGTTTTTATGTTTCCCCCATCCTCACCTACTTTCACTTGGCTGGGGTAGGGGGTGGGGGTGCAGGCTCTGGGGTGGGGCCAGGGATAAGGAGTTTGGGGTGCAGGAGGGGGCTCTGGGCTGGGGCAGGGGGTTGGGGTGTGGGCTCTGGGGTGGCACTGGGGATGAGGAGTTTGGGCTGCAGGAGGGGGCTCTGGGCTGGGGCTGAGGGGTATGGAGTACAGGAGGGGGTGTATGCTTTGGAGGGGGGCTGAGGGGTTTGGGGTGCAGGAGGGGGCTCCAGGCTGGGGCAGGGGGTTGGGGTGCAGGAGGGGGTTGGTGGGCAGGCTCCAGGAGGGAGTTTGGGTGCATGAGGTTTGGGATGTGGGGTCCCCCGGGAGCCACGGTAAACACCGCCGGAAATGGCCGCCAGGTCCCTGCAGCCCCTAGATGCATGGGCTGCCAGAGAGGCTCTGCATGCTTCCCTCGCATCCACAGGCACTGCCCCTGCAGTTCCCGGCCAATTGGGAGCTGCAGAGCGGCCCTGGGGACGGGGCAGCACGCGCGCCTCCCTGGCCACTCATGCATCTAGGGGCTGCAGGGATCTGGCAGCCGCATCTGGGAGACACGCGGAGCTAGGGCGGGCAGGGATCTAGCCTTCGCCCTGGGCCCCTGCTGCGCTGCCAGCTGGACTTTTAATAGCCTGGTTGGTGGTGCCGACAGGAGCTGCCTGGGTTCCTTTTCAACCAGGTGTTCCAGTTGAAAACCGGATGCCTGGCAACCCTAGTGCCAGGCAGGACAGAAGCCTGAAGCTGCAGCTGACCTGAGTCAAAAGGGAGAGACTGAAGAGTGAGAGAGGCTCCTGCAGTGAAGATACTGAGACACCAGGGTAGTTGCTCCAGCTAGGAAGGGCTGGGAGTGGACTGCTATAGCAGGGAACTGATTTGAACATTGTAGATTTTATTTTGGGACTTGGAGTTTAGTTCTAAATTTCTGTGTTGTTAAATCCCTTCCAGAACCTAAGGAGGGGTGTTTGAAGCCAGTGTGTACAGTTAATTGAGGAGGGCAAGAACGGACCCCAGGTCACGAGAGGGTGCTCAAAAGGGAGACACCCTTTTACATTTGTCATAGTTCGCAGGATTGCCTGCAGCTGCCTTTCTTGCACTGCCAGCAGGTGGAAAATGTCTTCTACTTCTTTACCTTTCTAGACCCTTGCTCTAGAGCTGAACACTTTTGAACTTGGGAACTTGAAATACAGATTTGAATCTAAACTTTCAGAAAACTCAAGGTGTTCAGATTCAGATCATTATCAAAACAGGTTCTCATTGCCATGTATAACCCAAACCTTGATCCAGACTTGGATTAATGAGTTTGGTTCTGCAGCATCTCATTTATATACAGTAACTTTGCAAATGTAAAACAGCTAACTCCTTCCCCCTACTCTGAGCCTCAGTGACTGGAAAAAGATCACATGAAAGGCAAGAGCTGACATGAAGCACTGTCTTTTGGGAGATCTAGCTGGAAGGCTGACAAACTATTGTAGAGCTGGAAAAGGGTAGAGCATGACAGTAAGGTCACGGATGATTTATTTCTCATTCCTTCTCTGAAATGGGAACTTCTACTGGGGATTTTGGGAAATATTTGATTCTTTAAAATGTTGATTATTTGGACAGGAGCTTTCAGAAAAACACAACATGCTTTAAAATACCTTTGTTTTGACCTGGTCTGGTGATAGTTCAAGGTCAGAAGCCAGTTTCTAATCTGGTATAAATGGGCCAAACTCCACTGATATGGCACCCTTTCTCACCAGCTGCCCAATATATTTTGCTTCCAGGGCTAACAGATGCATTGTGCTCAGTCCTGTGGGCAATTGATCAGTAATACTGACTGCTCTGAAGGAAGTTTTATCTGGTACTCCTTTGGAGAATCACCTTGACTCATTCTTGCAAAGAGGATGCCTAAACTTTTGACAGACAAAGACACAGAATGTACATTCTCAACCTTCTTCCTGTTGGTTGCTACTATATGTGGTTCGTGCTAGCATTTCCTCTCTCTCTGTTGGGGGACAAGAAACATTAGATATATTGTATAGCAGGTGAGCTATGGAAGATAGAAAGAGTCTTGCAGGGATGGTGCTCATCCCATTCACTACTGAATGCTTTTGTGTATGGGAATTCAGAAATGGGGGTTAGAGGAAAATCAATGACAGCGGAGAGGGGATAAAGTGGAGGTGGTGTCATGGAACAGCAAGGGGAGGATGATCAGCAGGGAGGTGAAGCTGTAGGGCTAGAGAGGGAAAAAAGCAAAAGGGAAGAGGATGAAGGGACAGACAGGAGGTGATGAAAAGGGTAAGTAATGAGGCACAGTGGTTCAGGTAAATATGGGTGGGAGACAGAGCAGACTGGGGGTGGGGTGGAGCAAGGAGAGTTAGGGGAGATAGATGAGGGGAGTAGAGCGTATGTTCAGGGGGAACTGAGAAGGGCCTCTCTTTGGCAGTAGCTGCAGTTGTGTCTAGTACCCAAGTGTAGGAGGGGCAGAAGTTAAGGGCCAGATTTTTAAAGGTATTTAGGTGCCTAAAGATGCAAATAGGCACCTCATGAGATATTCTAAAGCCCCTAGGTGCCTAACTCCTAATTGAAATCAATGAAGGGTTTTCCATTGACTTCATTGGGACCAGGATTTCACCCTTTGATTTTACAGAGGTTCTGTCATACTCCTAAAAGTACCAAGAAGCTAATTTCTGTAGGTCTGAAGAGCCAGAAAGAGACATCTCGCTGGAAGAGGCAGCTTCTCTATTATCCCCACCCTCCATTAAGGGAGTTGGGATTTAGCACCACAATTGTTAGATCAGGCAGCATAACCTAATGAAGGAAACCATACCTCCAGTTTTATCAGGACAGTCTTTTTTTTTTTTTTCCATATAACATCTTCTTTAAGAATGCCTAGCATGAAATGACAATCTTAACATGTTTATTCAAGACCTGTTCCTGTGCTTTCATATAATGCGTTCATTCATATCATGTGGTGAGTGTGTGTTCTAACTGAAACTCTGTTCCTCACTGGAAAAAAAAATGGAAGGCTGCTGAAAGATTGTTGTTTATATGTTTGTAATGTGAGCTTGATAGAGTACTCTCTATCTGTGGTTGTGATGAAGTGACCAGCATGAAGAAGTTTGTATACGAGAAGATAGATAAGCAGAAAGTGAACACAGGTAATTGTGTGAGTGAAAACTGTGTTGAGCTATTTAACTATTATGCTTCTGACATGATTTCTTGTGGAAATACTAGATTGCAGAAACTCTCTATTCCAGAGAGTTTACAAAGTACCTAGCAGAACAGAGCTCTGATCCTCAGTTGGAATTCCTAGATTCTACCACAAAATAAATAGTCGAATTTTCTCTGTGTTTACCAGAAACAACGGCCCAGTGGAATAAGCATTCAATTTGATGAAAAGCGTTTGGAATAAAGAAAAAAACTGCAGCAGTGTACACACTATCAACACTGTCTTTTTGCTCAAAGTGAATATTAAGTCACTTTTTTAGTGTTTCAAGACAACCCATTCAGAAAATACAGGTTTTCTTCCAGACAGGAGGGAAGGAAGCTATCTACTGGTCTTCAATGAAATGAAACAAGGCATGACCAAACATAATGGAAGCCCAATTTACATACAGATCAGCAGGTGGATGGGAAGACCACAGGAAGGGAAAAACAGGATGCAGTCATCCTGAGTCTGGGGACAATACAAAGAGTTTGGGAAGATATTAGAGAGGAGAAGCCATCTTGGCACCCAGCACTATACAGACACAGGGGATTAGAGCTCTTGCAAGCCGAGAAAGATGAGTTCTTCAGCTAAAGGGGTTGAAGTCTCTGTGAATGGAAGATTAGTAAGGAAACTACCATGAAGAAAGACTGCAGCTGGTTAAAGTAGGTCTTAGCCTTTAGAAAGTTTATTTTTACTTTTGTTTGCAATCCTTTCAAACTTTATACCTTCTTGGTATCGCTTATGTGCTTTTGTTAATAAACTTGTTTTATGTTTACAATAAACTAATTCAGTGCTCTGCTTGAATGGAATTTATTCCAATTAAGTTAAGAAATTTACTCCAGGGGGAATTCTGCGCCATTGCGCAATGCAGAAATTAATGGGTTTTGTGCATAATTTCCTTTCCCTGACTGAAATGGGCTGCAGTGCTGCTGGCTACCACCAGGAGTCGCTGGACCTGGCAGAGCCCAGCTCACACATAGAAGACACTGGAGGCCGGGGGTGGGTGGGTGAGTGGGGAGGAAGAGGGGAGTAGAGAGTTCACAGCTGGGCTCAGGGAGGGAGGGTGCAGGTGTCTGGCCTGGTGGGAGGCACGGCTGGGGTCAGGGAGGGAGGGTGCAGGTGTCTGGCCTGGGGGGAGGCACGGCTGGGCTTGGGGTGGGGAAAGGGCAGGTGTCTGGCCTGGTGGGACCACAGCTGCGGGGGGGAGGGAGGTGGTGTCTGGCCTGGGGGGACCACGGCTGGGCTCTGATGGGAGGAGGAGGGCAGTGTCTGAGCTCAGGGGGTGGGTGTCCGGGGTGGGGGGGGGCGCGCGCACAGCTGGGCTTTGGGAGAGGGGGGTGGTGTCTGGGCTGGGGGGCCCCTGCAGCTGAACTTGGGGAGGGGTTGTGGGTGTCTGGCCCCCTGGCTGGGCTCTGGGGGGAGCTGGGTTGTCATAGGGGTTTCTTTAACTCTCTGCTCCTGGAGGAATTTTTGTGTATGTGTCTAGATTGTTACAGACACATACTGTGTGCAGAATTTTTATTTCTTTGGCGCAGAATTCCCCCAGGAGTAGAAATTGCAATGTGCTTTTGTCTCTTTAAAGGAGCAAACAAACCTCATTATACTTCTCTGAGTGTTCCAGGAGAGGGCTGGACCCTTCAGGACAGATAGTTTTGAGGAAATTCCAGAACATGACAACCCCATCCTGCATCACTGAAAAGGACATTTCCAGTCACGTAATATGTTCCCTGCACCATCCATACTGGATGAGATCCAACAGATATTACATGCCTCTCTCACGGCAATAAGGATTGTATCCACACTCTTATAAGGAGCAACAGCAGGCATAAAATTATGACGAGATTGAGGTAAATATGTGACAATACAGAAAAATCCTTAACATTAAAAATATATTTTAAAATGTGTTGTCATGTCTCTCAAACAGCACCATAAACAAACTCCCTTATCCCTTATAAAACAATCTGAAATAATGCACTTTAACAGAAATAAATTGACTGATATGCTGTTTGGAAATTTCCCCAAGGGTCCAGCCAGGATGAACCCTTGGCCACTTATTGGTATACCGAGACAGTGAACTTCTGTTTAAAGTATATATAAATAAATGCTTTACATCCTTTACATTTTCTGAGCCAACCTGTCATTGCTTTGAAACATCCTTTCTGACAACATCAATCATAGTATATTGCATTATATCAATAATAGAGCCTGACATGGTGAGACTGGCCAAGAATTGCCTCCACTCTGGCAGTTTTCAAAAAAGCACAGCTTACAGAAAAAAATAGTAAGAAAATAATTTAAGACGTTGCATTTTGTTTTCCTTCCACCCTAATTTTGGGGCCAGATTCTCCTGGCACAGAATATTAATAACTTCCATTGACTCTTCTATGGCTACACATATCTTGCAGTGGAGAATCTGGACCCTCCTGTTTGGTACCAACTTGTTTATAGGTTTAAAAACTCAGTTATTGCTTTAACGGTGAATATTAAGTACTTGCTATCTACAACAGGCCTAGCCAGACATGTGCAGGTTTTGGAACCTAGTACATCACCTAAAAGATTACTAGAATTTCCAGCACAAATTCCAATTAATTTTCCCACCTTCATGACCTAATGAAGATTTGAAGAATAAAGTTGAAATTTTCCCTACAAACTTAAAAAATAAATATAATAAGCTATCAATCAACCTACAAACATTCAGTAGAATAATCTTTTTATTCAATTATAGATAAAATATGCAAGCTTTATGGTCCTGATAGTGCAAACACTTACACACATACTTAACTACTGTGAGTAGCTCTATTGATTTTAGGCTATTCACAGTATAAAGTTAAACATATGTATTAATGTTTGCAGAATCAGTTCCTATGTAAGTATTTAAGTATGTATACAATTCTGGATTGTGAGCTCTCTGTCCTTGGGCTGGATTCTAATTTTATGCCCTCAAACATGAAGACGCTTGTCAAAATCACTGAGCTGTCTGTAATATAGGAGTGAAAGTTTGTTCCCACAATCTGCACACATGAAGAACCCACTAGAAGACTCCAAATATGCAATTTTCCTCTGTCTACCTGGTTCTCATGGGGTTCATATCAAACTGCTGCTTCAGTCACCCTCTGATCAGAGAGAATGCTCTCAATTCCCTTTCTGAAATTCCTGTTGAGCACCATAAGGGGAGAGGCCCCTTTGTTCTCTTTTATTTATAAAAATTAGGTGGTATTATTGTTTTCTTTCTATCTCCCTTCCAGGATGAGCTATCTCTAGCACTCTCATAGATGTTCAGCTTCTGGTTCCTGCCTCCATTGGCAATGTCAGAAACAAAGGCACCCATTCCACATGTTGTGCACTGGTATAATCCTCCTTTTTACTGGACTAAGTTATCTGCATGCCATGTGTAGTTTTTAAATTGGGTTGAGGGAGCCAGGATGGAAAGAGTGTAGCTTGAACCTATCAGCCTTTTGACTCATTGTGCCCTCTTTCTGTTGTGCATCCTGGGAATTGTATAAAACATGCAGATGTGCCTGCTCTTAAATCTCAACTCATTTCTAATTTGTTATTTGGAAAGGCCCTAGATGTGAGGCCAAATTCTGCCCTTGTGGTATATGCAGAGCTGAAGTAATATATATATTATATTACTTAAAAGTAAAATTTGACCCATAGCATAGATAGATAGATATTGAAATTAATGTGAAAAATTTGTATTTAATTCCTAAAAATTGCATCTAGCCATATGACTATATTAATCCTTTGACTACTACACTAAAGCCCTGATCCTGAAACACTTATACATTTGCTTAATTTTACTACTATGCCTAGTCCCATTGAAATCAATGGGACTACTGAAAGTAGTGAAGTTAAGCATGTGCTCAAGTGTTTGCAGGATCAAGATCTCAGGGTACATCAGAATCTGCTCTGATCTCAGGAAGTGAGATGTCTTTGTGATGTGAGGTTATATAGCACACAACAGCAGAGCCACACAAGTGCCATTTATATCATATATGCTAAACATCCATATAGCCTCAAATGGCTCAAAGTAAATTTAAGGTTTGGACTTAAACTGGCAAAAGCAATTAGCGGGTAGGATTTTCAGATGTGCTTATTGACCTAACTCTGCTCCCAGTGACATTGGTGAGAATTTTACAATTGACTTCAATGGGAGCCATTAAGCCAAGCTGAGTGCATTTAAAAATCCCATCTGTATAGCATGTACTGCATTGCACAGGTGGAAACATTTACCATTTTTTTATCCATAGACAGTTCTCCAAAATGCCATCTTGTCTGGGCGGTTCTAAGGCCCTTTGAAACTGAGGTTTGTTTGTTTTTTTTAAATGAGAACCCTAATGAATATGGATTGTTAATGTGACTATCTTAACTATTATGGCTTCTGAAGGTTGGAGATTCAGATAAGCAGGCAGAATTTTAAACCTATGGAAGCCTGCCTTCCCCTGCATTCTACTGATGACTCCCTCAAAAGATTCCCACTACCTGTAGTTGTCTTTGTTCGAAGGAGGCTAACAGACCTGTTTTCTTTTCCTTCCTCCCTCCCTCCCACTCTAGAATCTTCAGTGGTTATTTATCTTCTCAGAGAATGGGGACAGCACAAGCCTATGGGATATCTACTTCATTCTCTCTTTCTAGGGGAATGGTGGGCAGGAGGAAGTAAGGGAGATCTTTTTCTCCTCATGTGGCATGAGCATACCTGCTGGGAGTGGAAAACTGAACAGCCTGTGACTTTTTCATTCTGGCTACTCCCTACACTCTTGTCCGTATTGCCATATAACAAAAACGCTCTTGAGAAAGGGCAGACAAACAGAAATGCTGAACATACCATTGGACAACCTGGTCCCTTTGCACCTGGAAGAGCTGGTGTTCTCCTCCTTCCTGCTCTAAGGCTGGAGTGCTACAGTTGTCTGAGAAGCAGCACCTCCCTGTTGGTTCTGCAACTGCTCTGGCTCTTCCAGTCCACCCCACCCTCCTTGTCTGAGAAGAGAAGATCATGCTGCTGAAACCCCTTTCCCAGGCCTGGGCAGGAGGTTTAAAATCTTGTGTGTGCTTCCCTTTCCCCTGCTTCTGAAAGGTAAGGGAAACCTAACATGCTGGGAGAAGGGACAGGGAGGGAAATCAGAAATGCTGTGGGAGGGAATGAATGCTGGCTTCTCTCCAGTCATCTTTTGCTGTAAGTAAATTTGTGATCTGCTGCTTTGTGCCATCTGTACCTTGGTAGGTTTGCAATTGTTTGTACTATGTAGCTCTGTAAAGTTTTCTGACATGTAATACCTCTCATAAAAACTGGGCTACCCTGAATTACCTTGCACTGGAAATGTTGTGTGCTGCCATCAGCTCAGAGCCTTGGAATAAAGGCATTGCAGAAAACTTGTGTTACACTTTCCAGAATGAAACATTGCTCTTTTGAAGAACAAGCTTCATTAAACTCAGTTGTGACTTAAAAAAAAAAGCTTAAACAGGCTGAGTTTTTGTACTCTGAGCTTCAGGCTACACCCCTCCCCTTTTACACAGGGCTCAGTGTGACAGAGGGCCCTGGCCCATTGTTAAAGGGACAGCTCCCATTTCTGTGCTTACATAACCAAACAGCTGTTCCCAAAAGCTCAACAGAAACAGAACTATTCGGACACCATTCGGAGTTACTACTAGATGCCTACAAAAACAACAAGGAGTCTGGTGGCACCTTAAAGACTAACAGAAGTATTGGGAGCATAAGCTTTCGTGGGTAAAAACCTCACTTCTTCAGATGAGGTTTTTACCCACGAAAGCTTATGCCCAAATAAATCTGTTAGTCTTTAAGGTGCCACCAGACTCCTTGGTGTTTTTGTAGATACAGATTAACACGGCTACCCCCTGATACTAGACACCTAATAGAAATAATCTATTGCTCGATTCATGCTGGGTCTTCCCGAGCCCTTCAAGTACAGAAGACTTTCACAAGACTCAGTAAATTTTTGCCCCACTGCCGATCCGCAGCTGCACGTCCTTTCTCTGCAAGGGGGGTAGCCAAGTGCAAATACCCGGTGCCTGGCTGTGCCCTAGACAATCTGGAAACCACTGTAAAAAGCAACAGCGTCCTGTGGCACCTTTAAGACTAACAGATGTATTGGAGCATGCCGACAAAGTGGGCATTCACACACGAAAGCTTATGCTCCAATACATCTGTTAGTTTTAAAGGCGCCACAGGACACTCTGTTGCTTTTTACAGATCCAGACTAACACGGCTACCCGGGGCCGGCTCCAGGGTTTTTGCCGCCCCAAGCGGCGCAAAAAAAAAAAAAATCGCAATCTGCGGCGGCAATTCGGCGGGAGGTCCTTCGCTCCGAGCGGGAGTGAGGGACCGTCCGCCGAATTGCCGCTGAACAGCTGGACATGCCGCCCCCCTCCAGAGTGGCCACCCCAAGCACCTGCTTGGCAAGCTGGTGCCTGGAGCCGGCCCTGCGGCTACCCCTCTGACACTGGAAATCACTATGTGCGTGTCCTTCTAGCTCTAAACCGCTCCCCCCCCCCCACGAAGAGCCCTTAAACGCACTGCTGGCTTGGTCTATCTAAGGGCAGAACCCAGCCCTAGGCAGGGGAGACTTGCCGAAAGCCCCAGCACTGGGCTGCGAGAGTGACGGGCTGGAGGGGTACTAGGTGTCAGCACTGGGTGTGCGGTGGGGGAAGGGAGGTAGCTAGAGTGGTTTGGGGACAGCTCTGGGCTGCATTTACACCAGAGGGCTTGAGAGGGCGCTGCCGGTCCAGAGTTGGAGAGCGCTGGAGAAGCGCTGGGGAAGACCCTGAGAGAAACAGACTGAAGTAGCAGGCCGGCTTCCCAGCGCCCATTGCCAGACACCCGCTGGCGGGGGAGAGCGCGAGAGGCGGCTGAAGCCTGGGGACTTTCCTCTCCCCTACCCCCAAATTCCTAGAGGAAAGTTTACAGACTCCTCCAAAAACTCCCCACCCACCCGTGAGCATCCCTCTGCAGCTGCTTCCCGGGTGCAAAGAGAACCAAACCCACCAGCAGACAATGATAGTGTCACGGCTTCACCTCGGCTTCTAATTCCTGCCGGTAGCCGCTGCTCTCGGGAGAAGGGGGGAACAGGAAAGAGAGGGGAGCAGCAGCAAGACCAACTGGGGACCCTAGCGCTGCCGCTTCTCTGCCTTGCACAGATCTCAACGTGTTTTTTCTTCCAAGCCCGGGGATCAAGTTTGGGGCTCCAACAGACGCCCAAACTCCTGCGAGCCGGGGAGACATTTTCCCAGCTGCAGCCCGTCAACCCCTTAGCACCCTTCTCCCTTCCCCGCCCGCAGCAGCACCCAGAGCCCACGCAGGGCGCTGCATGTTTCCAGCTGGGGCTGTTGCTGCTACCATGCAAACGCGTGGATGACCTACCCCGCTGTCCCTCTCCGGCCCCGCCTCTGTTCCGGCAGTCCCGGGCCCTTGGCTCCTGTCGCTGGAGGAGCCCGGCGGCGCAGCTGACTGGGTCACTGCCTCAGGCGGGTTTGCTCCAGGGCTTGGAAGTTGGGGCTGGTTTGGAGCGAGGGGGGCGCAGACAGACGGGGAAGGGGGGGGGGGGAGAAGAGAGGGCCGGCAACAGCCAGTGGTAGGAGGGGGCGAAAACCCCTCTGAGTGCCCGAGGTAGAGAGGAAATCTGCTCCCCTTGCTTCAGAGAGCTCCGGGCTGGGGAGGGAGACGAGCCCGAAGGGCGGTATCGGAGCAGCACAGCGGGTGTCTCTCTCACACACGGGGAAAACAAAACCCGTTAGAAACAAGAAGACAGCGGGGTGAGGCGAGTAACCTGCTGCAGCTCAGCTCATCCACCGCGAAGACAAATTGTAGCGGCCGCCGCTCGTGAATGCACCGGGCTGGCGGGCCGCCTTCGCCACCCAAACAAACCCTCAGCAGCGCCGCGTGCGGCTCCCTCGCCGACTCCTGCCTTTCTGGCGCCCGGCAACCTCGCCTCCTCCGCGGCTCCCCAAGCCACCCGGCGTCACAGTGCCATCCCAGGCACGAGAAAGTTGGGAGTGGAGTGAGCGTGGGGGCTGAAGAAGAGACTCCCCCTCCCCAGGACTGCGCGGGGAAGGTGGGATTAAAGGAGGAGAGGGAGGGTGGAAAACTGTTGAATTTCTGGGCTTGCGCTAGCGACGCGTCTTGGCCATCCTCGCAGAGGTGAAGGAGAAGCGGGGAAAGTAACTCGGGGAAGTGACCGGGATTATTTTTCAATCCGAGAGGAGTCTTTTGAAAAAGAAAAGCAACGATTTGCACGCCCTGAAGAGCGAGCTAGTAGGAAGCCTTGCACAGACACACGCTGCTGGGCGAGCGTGCAGGATCGTACTCTTCCTCAAGTCAACAGGGTATTTACTACGTTAAACAAAAAAGCACATAGTAAACAGAGACGCGTCATGCAACAGAAAAAAAGGAAGATGGGAATGAAGGAAAAAGGAAACTAAAATCAGGAGGAGGCGGAGAAAACACAGTGACAGCAAATTACTTCCAACAGAGAGTGTATGTCTGCCGTGACCCGGGATTTTAGGGGGTGCGCCCTTACGAATCTCCCCTTTCTCCAACCCAAGTCTCTGTTCTCCACTGACACAGGCTCCTCTGCTTGGTTGTAGGAGAGAAGAAGGAATAAGAGGATTCGTTCAGCAGCGCCTGCGATTTGCGGCTGCTGCTTCTTTGGAGATTTGTTTTGTTCCGGGGGGATGTTGGTTTCCAGACCTTGACTTGTGCATGTTGCTCTTTTAATTTGATCGCAGATTTTGGTCTGCTGGTTGCTTGTTTTGCAAGAGAAGGAAAGGGGAGCCTGGCTTCGGTGTTAAAAGTTGCAGTTATTATTTTGCAGCTAACATGTGCACCAACATAGTCTATGAGTGGCTGAAGACCCTGCAGCTTTCCCAGTATGCGGAGTCCTTCGTAGATAATGGCTATGATGACCTGGAGGTTTGCAAGCAAATAGGGGACCCGGACCTGGATGCCATTGGGGTGTTGGTGCCCCACCACAGGCGCCGAATTCTTGAAGCAGTGATGAGGTTGAAAGAGGAGGACGAGACCGCTGCTGGTCTCTATTTCACCTTGGAGCCTCAGCAGCAGCAGGGCTCGCCCTCTCCCTCCCCAGAGATCTACACTAGCCACCTGGTGGAGCAGTATGAGGCTAAGGCTTGGAGGGAGCCTAGCCCTCGCCATCGTCAGGGGAACCAGGGGACCCCCAGGAGCCAGAAACTTGGGCCCCGCAGCAGGGAGCTGATGATTTACCCAAAACTGAAACTTAAAATCATGATTAGGGATAAACTCATCCGGGATGGGATCAACCTGAGCAAGCCCCCTTACTCCAACAAGGTAAGGGAATCCTGTATCTTTTCCCTTCTCCCTACCCCTTGCATCAGTAATTCGTCTCAGCTTGGGTGCATCGGGGTCAGGAGTCTTAAACTGTTGTAGGAGCTAAACGTATTCCCCGTATTTAGGCAGTGGAATTGGAGAGTTAGGTGCCAATATTGATTGACTGTGTTTGGATCCAGGTACCAAATCTGCTTGAGTTACCTTCGTTTGTGGTTGGGATTTCTGGGTACAATAGGAGTGGATAAACCTGTTCACTGCCTAAATACAGGAACTTAAAGCAGTGGGGCCAAAAATTGGCTGGTTCTAACAGGATCCAAATGCTTAGTTTAGGTTTCTGTGGTGCTGTTGTGGTGGGATGTATTGAGATCTTGGTTTGGTTTATTTATTTATTCTCTGTGGTAAAAGTGGCTAGACTAGTTCTCTAGTAAAGTTTGGGGCTTGAGTTCAAAAATAGGCATAATCCAGTTTTATCCTCTATTTTTTCCCCCATTATATATGGGAATTATAGGGATCATCCATATTGGTGAAGTTAATTTTTTGGTGTCCGTTTCTGTTGGTTAATATTTTATAAAACGCCGTGTAAGGATGCTAGAAAATAATTCCTTCTGTTAACTTTCTTGCTAACTAGAGAGTGGTGTGATTATTCATCAACCATTCCAGGAGTAATTTAGTCTGTGCACAGGGGGCTAACTCTATTTGAAAGGATAGAAAAGTACGGGTCTTGGAAAAGTACATTCCAATTTGGTGAAATCGCATTCTGTGAAAACTGTGGCTGTAACCCACTCAAGTTCCTTGAAAAAGTTAAAATATTAACGGAAGGTGAGTTGGCAGATATAAATTACTTGGATTGCATAAAGCCTTTGATAGTCTGTACTGAAAATATGATAAGAAAAATAAATACTCATGTAGTTAAGTGAAAGGTCATTCCATTGTTTTCTTTCACTGAACCAGTTTTTTAATCTAAGTGTTGTGGTGTATGTTTACTTCACAGTTAAGAGAAAGGTCAGTGGTGAGTGCCTCGGGGAATGTTTTTGGACCAGTGCTAGTAAATATCTTATTTAATGATTTCGGTTCTGATTTTCAGAAATACTGAGCACTTGCAATTCACGTTTACTTCTGTTAGAGTTGTGGGTGCTCAGTGCCTCTGAAAAGCCTTTATTGGAAAAAAAACTGGCAGCTAGTTGTTGAAGCTTGCTGAAGAGTCTAAATTGGTTTGGTTAGTGAAAGCTATTAAGGATTGTGAAGAAGCTCTCTATGAATGTAACTGCCACTGGGGCATTGGACATGAGGATGCTAAGTGAGACTCAACTATGGTAAGTGTAGGCTAATGCACATGATTAAAAATAATCTAAACTTCTCATATACATTGATGGACTCTGAGCTTGTGGTATTCTGTGGGTGGAAAAGACTTCACAGATGTCAAAGATAGCTCAATGAAGATGTTTGGCAGGTATGCAGCAGAACCAGTTAAAAAGCGAACAGGATGTCTAGATACATTTAAAAAGGAGTAGAAAATGTAATACTATATCTAACAGTATACACCCTCATGTGGAGAACTGTGTCAAGACTGGGTCACCTCATAGTAAAATTTAGTTGAAATTGAAAGGCTCCAACTCACCTTCCTTTAATATTTTAACTTTTTCAAGGAACTTGAGCAGGTTACAGCCACAGTTTTCACGGTGATCAGAGATGTGTCACAATTTACAGATGAATGGAGATTGCTAAAACTAGACTGGAAAGAAGAGTTACTAGAAAGGAAACTTGGTATTCTGAAGTGTAAAAGGATGACTTTATGACCATTAAGTTGCAGTTATTCATGCTAAGACTGAAAGGATCTTAAGCTTCAGGACTTAAATTGATCACTTGCTGGGGTCTGGAAGGAAGGCCTCTCCTTGTTTTTCCCATCTATAGTATTGAACAGTTGGCTAGCTCTATTGTGGTGGTGGCTTATTTTTATTCACCTTCTTCTGAAACATCAGGTATTGGCCGCTCCTTGAGGCAGCATATCAAATTTGATGGACCAATGGCATGATCTGACATGGCAAAGCCTATATGAATTCTTGTATCGTGTGTAAATACATCATCTTCTGAAAACTTATTAACTGTAATTTGGGATGAGAGTGAGTTTTCTCTCACAAATTATGATTTGCCTGACTCTTCTTGTTTTCTAAACTGCTATCAAAGGTCGGTGTCTCTCTCTCTCTCTCTCTCTGTCTGTCTTTCTGTCTGTCTCTTTTTCTTAATCCTTCACTTGAATCTAGAACTTTTAAATAGTTGTCACAGAAAGTTTCACTGGAGCTGCATGCTGTCCATTTCCGCGATTATATTTGATCTTTACAAGCAGACAACATTTTCCCAATGTTCTATCTTCATATTATGTGGCCCATTTCTTACAAATAGAGCTTTTACTATATCTGTGTTGTTGGAACATTAAAATACTAAGATACTAACACACACACAGCATCAAGGAATTTCAAATCAATGGTTGCTGTTTCTTCTTTCACTCTCTCTTTATTTATGTGTGATGGGGTGCAGGTTAACTACTTGAGACCAAACCCTGCTCACCTTGTGCAAGTAGTATCATTGACTTTAATGGGAATACTTGTATAGTTGTATGATTAAGTTGGTAGGGTTTTAGCCTCAAATGCAACATACTGAAGTATAAAGGGGTAGGTGATGAACAGAGTGACAGCCTTAAGTTTAAATTTCCTAGATTTACGTCAGCTTGTCTCCCAACTTATTTACTCTTGAATGATATTTTTAGACTAGAAAAACCTCTTGGTTTTATAAATCCTCTTCATGAACCAGTTCATATCATATAATGTTAAAAGAAAGTATAGAGTTGGCATGATTTAAGTGTATGTTATTCAACATGTTCCAAGTGTCATCCATTAATACAATCAGTCTTCACTATTCCCTTTGAGCCATTTGAAAAAAATCACGTTGTGGTGTATTACTCTGAACAACACCCATTGAATATCAGAAAATAACATGCTGCATCATAGCTAATGTGGAAAATGGACTTAGTATGACAGCAGTAATTTTTTTTGGAAGTTTATTACTTTAGAAGAAGAAAATCTGATGTGCCTTTAGCAAAATTTGTGCTATATTTTTTGTAGATGATATATACAGTCTGCATTTCAGAAGAAATTGCAAGTATCATCTTCTAAGCTAAGCATACATTTTGCTGAATGAGTAATAAAACACAACTTTTCAAGGTTTACTGCTTATTTATTGCATATATTCATCAAAAGGTGTGTCAATCTAAGAGTAAATATGACCTGGTGGGTAGGGCACTGGCCATCAGGCAATTTGAGGTCTCTTCACAGCTCTCCCATTGTTCTGCTATGTGACATTGTGCGAGTCACTTCCTCTTGGTTTACCCAATTGTAAATGGAGGATAAAATATACTTACCTTTCCTAAGTGTTTTGTCATCTGTGGATGAAAAATGCTATATAAGAATATATTTATTTTTTGGATTTCTATTTGTTTCCTGAGAATACCTACTGCTTCCATTAAAAATGTTTTAGGAGGACCTCAAACATTAAATTTTATGCAGGCTGTTTTATAGGATTTTATTTTTAAATGTCTCTGGGAACTGGAAACACTACCACCACCTCTAGTTTGTGTCCTTTAGCTTTTTTAGTGAACTGTGGACTTGGAAGACCCAAATTGAATATATATCTTATATGGCAATGTAGGGATGAGGGACTGTAAAGCCATCACTTGTGATATTTTTGTTTTTGTGTTTCAGGTGAAGTATGTATCTGCACATCAGTAGAGATAAAGAATCTGGATGGTATTTCTTTTGAATCTGAACAAACAAAATTAGCCTCAAATTAAAAGTAGCAGTCATGACTACTTGACATAATTTAATATGACTTGCTTTAAGAAGAATGAATTTTGAATTCAAGCCATCTGCCTAGGGTGATTTCAGACATTCAGGTCTATCACTAACCATATTGTGGATTTACATGGGAGTTAGAGCAAGGAAGCACTTTTTCTAATTATTTCTTTATTTTTCAGAGATAAACTAACTGAGGAAAACTTCATAGAAGTAAAATTTTTGCTCTTGCTAATAATGCTCTTGAATTTTGAAGGCTACCTATTTTATTTTTAAGTCCCCTATATCTGACTGATCACGTTCAGAAGTCACAAGTATCAGTGAGATTCTTAAAGAGGTGGTGGATTTCTAGTTTACAGTTGGGGCCCAATCCTGCAGCTGCTTTATACATAGAAACCTCACTGAGATCAATGGGGGTTTCCATGTATGGAGTAGCTGCCAAGTAGGGCAGTTGATTTGTGTGAAAACATGTCACTGGTTTAAAAAATAAATTCTGAGAAATCTTTCTCTTCACAGAATTCACATCTGCAGTTTTTAATTATTTTTGTTCTGATTGATGAGGGAATTACATGTGATACAAAGCAACTATTGGGAGATGGCTCTAATAGTGAAAAGGAGCCCTAATGAATTGAAGCCCTGGAATCCATTACAGATTCATGAAATGAAGCTTGTTACTGACTTAACTTGCCTACCTTACAGGACTCAAAGAACCAGAAGCAGGCTCTGAAAGGAATCTGCCTTATGAAAGACAGGAAGGAAAAGTACAAAGTCCTTTTTTGAGGAATAAGTGAGATGAAGGGGAGACGAATATCTTCTCTGGGGAGAGGGAAGAGTGCTAGCAACAACTAAATCAGATTAAATAAAGAAGATAGGACCTTTGCTTCATTAAACCCTTTTGGTGATGTCAGTGCAAACCAGACTATTTCAACACTGTGTTTGAGGAGTAGATTCATAGATTCTAGGACTGGAAGGGACCTCGAGAGGTCATCGAGTCCAGTCCCCTGCCCTCATGGCAGGACCAAATACTGTCTAGACCATCCCTGATAGACATTTATCTAACCTACTCTTAAATATCTCCAGAGATGGAGATTCCACAACCTCCTTAGGCAGTTTATTCCAGTGTTTAACCACCCTGACAGTTAGGAACTTTTTCCTAATGTCCAACCTAAACCTCCCTTGCTGCAGTTTAAGCCCATTGCTTCTTGTTCTATCCTTAGAGACTAAGGTGAACAAGTTTTCTCCCTCCTCCTTATGACACCCTTTTAGATACCTGAAAAATGCTATCATGTCCCCTCTCAGTCTTCTCTTTTCCAAACTAAACAAACCCAATTCTTTCAGCCTTCCTTCATAGGTCATGTTCTCAAGACCTTTAATCATTCTTGTTGCTCTTCTCTGGACCCTCTCCAATTTCTCCACATCTTTCTTGAAATGCGGTGCCCAGAACTGGACACAATACTCCAGTTGAGGCCTAACCAGCGCAGAGTAGAGCGGAAGAATGACTTCTCGTGTCTTGCTCATAACACACCTGTTAATGCATCCCAGAATCACGTTTGCTTTTTTTGCAACAGCATCACACTGTTGACTCATATTTAGCTTGTGGTCAACTATAACCCCTAGATCCCTTTCTGCCGTACTCCTTCCTAGACAGTCTCTTCCCATTCTGTATGTGTGAAACTGATTGTTCCTTCCTAAGTGGAGCACTTTGCATTTGTCTTTGTTAAACTTCATCCTGTTTACCTCAGACCATTTCTCCAATTTGTCCAGATCATTTTGAATTATGACCCTGTCCTCCAAAGCAGTTGCAATCCCTCCCAGTTTGGTATCACTGCAAACTTAATAAGCGTACTTTCTATGCCAATATCTAAGTCGTTAATGAAGATATTGAACAGAGCCGATCCCAAAACAGACCCCTGTGGAACCCCACTTGTTATGCCTTTCCAGCAGGATTGGGAACCATTAACAACAACTCTCTGAGTACGGTTATCCAGCCAGTTATGCACCCACCTTACAGTAGCCCCATCTAAATTGTATTTGCCTAGTTTATCGATAAGAATATCATGCGAGACCCTATCAAATGCCTTACTAAAGTCTAGGTATACCACATCCACAGCTTCTCCCTTATCCACAAGGATCGTTATCCTATCAAAGAAAGCTATCAGATTGGTTTGACACGATTTGTTCTTTACAAAGTAGTAGTGCTAGAGCAGATTTGTTAGTCTATATCTAATCTCCTAAAGTTTGTGAACAATTCTGCTTAATGGCTACTAAAAAGTTACTTTGGTATGGGACAGGGGAGTCACCACTTTTGTCAATATAAAGACAAGTGGGGACTGTAAAAGGGTTTGCGCCGGGGCTCGACCCTTCAGGACAGGAGGGGAGCCACACCGACTCCCTACTGCACGAATTAAATAGTCCGTTAGCTCAGGACTCAGCCCCTCTGGTCCAGGGGGCTGAGGAAACCACAGTCAAGAACCCAGGCCCTCTGGAACAGGGGCTGGGCAGGCAGGCAGTCACTAAGCTCAGGCCCTTGGATGCAGGGCTGAGCACAAACAGTCAATCTAGCTCAGGCCCTCGGTAGCAGGGGCTGAGCACAAGCAGTCAATAAGCTCTGGCCCTTGGAGGCAGGGCGGAGCACAGATAGTCAATTTAGCTCAGGCCCTCTGGAGCAGGGGCTGAGCACAAGCAGTCAATAAGCTCAGGCCCTTTTCAGCAGGGGCTGAGCACACACAGTCTATAAGCTCTGGCCCTTGGAGGCAGGGCGGAGCACAGATAGTCAATTTAGCTCAGGCCCTCTGGAGCAGGGGCTGAGCACAAGCAGTCAATAAGCTCGGGCCCTTTTCAGCAGGGGCTGAGCACACACAGTCTATAAGCTCTGGCCCTTGGAGGCAGGGCGGAGCACAAATAGTCAATTTAGCTCAGGTCCTCTGGAGCAGGGGCTGAGCACAAGCAGTCAATAAGCTCAGGCCCTCTGTAGCAGGGGCTGAGCAGACCAGTAGTTCCTTAGCTCTGGCCCTGGGTCAGGGCGGAGCACCAATAGTTAATTTAGCTCAGGCCCTCTGCAGCAGGGGCTGAGCACAAGCAGTCAATAAGCTCAGGCCTCTGTAGCAGGGGCTGAGCACACAGGCAGTTTAGGAGCTCTGGCCCTGGATCAGGGCGGAGCACAAGCAGGCAATTAGCCTAGGCAGGTAAGGGGCTCAGGTTCCTACCTGCGTTGGGTGAGGGGGAAGCCTGCCACCCGTGTGTAGGGGTGGCAGGGGGGGACACAGGCCCACCCACTCCACTGTGTCCCAGCCCGGGGCCCTAGCAGCGATTAGTGTCGCTGCCGGTCAGTGGGGTATCCTGACCGAAACACACTGCCATGGGCTCATAGGCCTCTGTAGCCTGACTGGGGTCGGCTACCCCCGGGCTACTTCCATTTTCCCCCTCAGGGCCTACCTCGTCTGTGGCATCGGCTGCGGTCCAGTCCATCAGTGGGGACTCCTCTCGGCCGGGGCTTGGCGGCAGGTCTGGTAGCTCTGTAGGGAAATCCGGCCACTGATCCTCGGGCGGTTCCTCCGGATAACAACAGGGCGGGAAGGATTCTGGCGGGGCCTCCCCTTCAGGGTTGCTGTGGGGGAGTTCCACGGGCGCCTCCCAGCGACGGGAGCGGACGGGCTCCGGCGGCTCCTCTTCGTAATGGGCTCGGGGCAGCTCCGGCCAGCTAGGGCCTCCACCTCGGGCTTCCGAGGTATCCTGGCGGGGAGCTCCCGACCGCACGTCTGCTCCCTGCGGTGGCCGGCGCCTGACTGAGCTCTGGCTGCTGGCCTTTATACTTCCTGTCCCGCCCCTTGACTTCCGGGGGGCGGGGACAGGTGGCGGTGGCTCCGCCCACTTGGGTGTTTGCGCCGGGGCTCCCTCTTCAGGACAGGAGGGGAGCCACACCGGCTCACTACAGGGAGGGATCGGTCGCCTGGTGCTAGAGCTCCTGCTCTATTCTCCCTCCTTCCCTCCCTGGCTTTGCTGCTGCTGCTGCTGCTGCGTGAGTGAGTGAGTGCGGAGGGGGGGGCCTTGCCGGCCTGCCCCCCCCCCTCGCCTCCGGAGGGAGAAGCACCGGCCCCCCCCGACACCAACACCGACACCATCTGGGGGCCCACCTGCTTGCTGGCTTGCTTGTTTGCCTGCCTGCCTGCCTGCCTGTTTGCCTGGCCGGACGCCTGACGCTCGCTGCTGTTCCTGTGTGGGAGCCGCTGCCTCCGTCGCGGAGTCGGAGGAGACTAGGTTCCTGATTCGGGAGATTGTGGAGGGGATTGCTTAAGAACTGTGTTTTGTTGAGTGACTTTGCCATCTTTGCTCCTGGGGTGGTGCTGCCTCCAGTCGCGTTCGGAGGGTGGACGGAACTGAGCCTCTCGCTCGTAATTCCTCGGAGTGGAAGCCATCGTGTGCTAGGACGCTCTGAGGTCGGCTCGAGATCCTTTTATCCTGTCCCCTGGAGCGGACTGTGGAGTGTGGACGGTACTGAGCCTCCCGCTCGTAATTCCTCGGAGTGGGAGCCATCGCGTGCCAAGAAACTCTGAGGTCGACTTGGGATCCTTCTGTCCCGTCCCCTGTATTGCAGGGGGCGCGGGGAGGGGCGCGGTGCCCCCCCCCCTTTCGTCCATCTGTTCCCCATCTGCCACCACCCCCACCGCCGACAACCCCTCCACCGTCCCGCGTGTCGCCTGGACCTGCTCTTCGTTCCTCGGCGGGGCTGTTTGCCCCCCCCGCCCTCTTCCACCGTCCGGGACTGTTTGTTTACAGCAGTGAGCGGCAGGACCTCCGCTTCACGAGCGCTGTGGGTGCACCTTTCCCCCCCCCCCCCTGCTGCGTTTAGTTGGGGGGGGTCCCCTCCCTGTAGCCCCCCGTTTCTCCCGCCCCCCCCCTTTTTTTCGGCCCCTTCGGTTTGTTCTTTTGGTGCTCCTTCCCCCCCTCCCCTTCCCCCATTCCCCCCCCCCCCCACGGTTTCTAGCCTGCTGGCTGTGTTCTCGGCCTTGTCCTTGAATTGCAGCTGGCTGAAGTTTTTGCAGTTGGCTGGGAATTTGTTTATATTCCTGGGCCGCTGCTCTGTTTTCCCCCCCCCCCTTTCCCCCCCGCGCGCGCTCGTGTTTCTGTTTCGTTGCGCCCCCCCCTTTTTGCATTGTTTTTGCCCCCTTATGTTGTTGTTGTAGTTTCCCCCCCCCCCAACAGTGTAGCCGGAGGAGCCGGCATTCTCCCAGAGGCGCCCTCCTCCCCTCTCTGTAGCTTTCTAGGAGGGTGTGGTTAGGCCCCTCCCCCCCCTCTCCCCCCCTTTTTCCCGCCCCGTTTGCAGCTGAAGGTTGTTATGGCGGGGGACTCTACTTCTGGTTCTTTCCCTGCCCCTCCCCCCGCCACCACCCCTGCCCCTGCCCGTGTTCTTGCTCCTGCCCCGCTCTCTTCCTCT
Source organism: Emys orbicularis (assembly GCF_028017835.1). Classification (NCBI taxonomy): domain Eukaryota; kingdom Metazoa; phylum Chordata; order Testudines; family Emydidae; genus Emys; species Emys orbicularis. The sequence goes on from NC_088685.1 coordinate 114,364,717, forward strand.
GCCCTGTTGCCCCCGCCCGCCCCGGGGACCGGCCCCTTGGCCGGCCCTGCCCTAGACAACGCCACTACCACGGCTACCTCTTCCACCGGCAGGAAAGGCCAGGGGAGGAAGAAAGGCAAGGGCCCCGCCCGTGGGACCAAGCCTCCTGCGGGCGGGGCTGCGATCCCCGCCGCGGCCTCGACATCGGCCGCGGCCCCTCCCTCTCCTGCCGTCCCTTTCACCGGCTCTGAGAGCGTTTCCTCTCGAGCCCACAGAGCGTACGCCCAGGTGGCCGCCGCCCCTCCGCGTACCGCTGCACCTTCCGCCCCGACCGCTGCCTCCGGACCCATCTCTGGCGACCTGGGCCCCTTCCCCTCGCTAACTAGGAGGCATGGCATCCGCTGCCACCTTGTGCCTGCCTCGCCCCATATCGAGACCTACGTGCGGGCGTTGGCGAGGGTGGTGGGGCCCACGGCCATCGTGGCGGCTTCCAAAATGTATGGGAAGGCAGTGTTCTTCCTGGCATCGGAGGCCGCCGCGCAGGAGGCGGTGGAAAGAGGCCTGGCGGTGGGAGGCGTGTTTGTTCCTTTGGAACCCTTGGAGGACCTGGGCGTACGGGTGGTCTTGACCTCCGTTCCGCCCTACCTCCCCAACGCCGCCCTGTTGCCTGCCCTCTCCGCCATGGGGAAGCCCATTTCTATTCTAAACCCTCTCTCGTTGGGCTGTAAGGACCCCACCCTCCGTCACATCCAGTCGTTCCGCCGGCAGGTCCAGCTCCAGCTGCCGCCGGCGGCGGGTGCCGGAGCGGTGCTTGAAGGGTCCTTCCTGGTGCCCTACCGCGGGGCCCACTATCGGGTGCACTATTCGACGGGGGAGGCCCGGTGCTTCCTCTGCCGAGCGCCAGGGCATGTCCGGAGAGACTGTCCCCTGGCCCGCTCTGGTAGGGCGTCCGAGACCCCCGGGGCCCGAGCGGGTGCCGGCCCTATCGTCGCCGACGATCCTAGCGGTTCGGCCACTGCTGCTACCGCCGCTCCTCCTCCTTTTGCCGTGACTCCCGCTCTGGCAGCGGAGCCGGCCGAGCGGGCGGGCCTTGCCGTCGCTGACCCTGGATCGGCGAGGCTTGTGGAGGAGCGAGCGGGACGGCTTTTGCCAGCCGCGGGGCGGGGCCCGCCCCAGGGGGAGTTTTCCCCTCTCCCTGGTGGCCCTTTGCCCCTGCCGCCCCGAGCCGACCCCGCCCCTGCTGACCAGCCCTCCACCTCCTCTTCCACCTCAGGGGGCTGGGTGACCATCCGGGGGAAGCGCAGAGCCCACAGATCGCAGGCTCTCTCCCTTCCCTCCGATGAGGAGGGAGAGCTAAACCCTCGAAAGATGTTGCGAGGGGCCGCAGTTGCTGGTTCTGGTAACGCGCCCCCGGACGGTGCCCAGCAGGAAGCGCTGGCCATGGAGACCGTAGATGCCGTGGCAGCGGCTAGGGAACCTTCTGTTCCTATCGTTGAGCCTCCACCTGAGGTAGCTTCGGTGGCGGTTTCCCCGGTCCTTGCTTCGTCCGTGCCTCCCACCACCACTGCCGATGCCGGGGCGGCTTTCGTCCCTGTGTCTGGCGGGGAGGACGCCGGGGCCGGGGGGACCGCTTTCGCCTCCTTTTTTGATGAGATCGAGGCCCTGGGTTTGACCCCGGTTACCCAAGGGGAGGACGCTCTTCCACCAGTGGGCCCCGATTTGGGTGTTGATTTAGTCCCGCCTCCCCCTCCTATTCCCGGTTCTGCCACCCCCGGATTAGTTTTGGGGGAACTCTTGGCCCTACCTGCCAGCCCGGCCGCGACTACCGTCTCGTGCACAGCCGCCGAGCCCCTAGGGGCGACGGCTGTTGCTACGCAGCCGGTTCTTGCCCCCGATCACGCCCTTTCCACCTTACCTGCCCTGCCTGCTAGTCCGGCCGCGCCTACCGTCTCGTGCACAGCCGCCGAGCCCCTTGGGGCGACGGCTGTTGCTGAGCGGCCGGTTTTTGCCCCCGATCCCACCCCTTCTACCTTACCTGCCCCTGAAGCTTCCCCTGTCCCTACTGCCCCTGTTGGTTTAGCAGCGGGTGAAGGGGAGCCCGTTTCGATCCCTGGTCCTACCCCCTCTTCTGTTCAGCTTCCTGTTTTTGTTCCCGAGGTGTCTTTTCCTGCCACCTCGGGTCCCCCTGCTACCCCCGGGGTTGTCGCGTTTCCGTTGCCTACGGACGACCCTCGGGGAGCAGCTTTTGTGTTTCCCCTTCCCGCCACTGTGGGGGCTGTGTTGTTTGCTCAGCCGCCCTCTCCTCTGCCGGGACTGGGGACGAGCAGCCCGGCGCAGCAGCGCCGAGGCTCGGCCCCTTGTTTGTCCATCCGCGAGGACCCTTCCGGGGCCCTGCCGGAGGGCGGCGGCGGCTCTGCCGCTGCCTCCCCCTCCGCGCTGCGGGATGAGCTGCGCCTCTTTTTATCAGATTTCCGTGGTTCCCAGGGTAAGGTGCCGATGGCCCTTCGGCGCTGGGGGGACTTCCATCTCGTTCTACGGGCCGTGAGGGCGCTTTTGGGGGAGGGGCGAGGGTCCGATCGGCGGGACTTCGCGGCCTACCGGCGGGCCCGCAGATTCCGCGACTCCTTGTTGGCCTTCGGGGTCGAGCATGGAATCTTGCGAGGCCCGCTGGAGGCCGTCGATCCCTCTGCCAGTGAGGATCCGCCCCAGCCCTCAGCATGACGGTCACCACGTTTGCTTCGTTGAACGCCCGGGGCTGTAGGGTGGGTTTCCGCAGGAGCCAGGTGCTCTCCTTCCTTCGTGAGGGGGGGTACTCTGTGATTTTCCTGCAGGAGACCCACGCGGCCCCGGCTGTCGAGGCTAGCTGGCGGCTGGAGTGGGGTGACGGGGTTTGTTTTAGCCACCTTAGCGCCCACTCGGCTGGGGTGGCCACCCTGTTCTCCCCGGGGCTGCGGCCTGAGGTGCTGGGGGTCACCGAGGTCGTGCCGGGCCGCCTGCTGCACGTCCGGGCCCGCGTGGAGGGGCTGGTTTTGAATTTGGTCAACGTTTACGCCCCGAACAAGGGCCCGGAGCGCGTGCCTTTTTTTCAGCGGGCGGCGGCCTTCCTCGGCACTCTGGATTCTAGCGAGTGCCTGGTCCTGGGAGGGGACTTTAATACCACCCTCGAGGACCAGGACCGCTCCGGGATTGAGACTTCCCAGGCGGCCGCGGGCGTCCTCAGGGAGATTGTAGACCATCACTCCCTGGTGGACGTCTGGCGCGAACACCACCCGGACGACGATACCACCTTCACCTATGTCCGGGTGGAGGACGACCGGTCGCGTCACTCCCGGTTGGACCGAATCTATCTGTCCCGCTTTCATTTGGCCCAAGCCCACGCCTCCAGCGTCCGGCCGGCCCCGTTCTCGGATCACCATCTGGTGACCGTGACGGCCTCTCTCAGTTCTGAGCGGCCGGGGCCGGCCTATTGGCATTTTAATAATAGTTTGCTGGAGGACGTGGGCTTCGTGGCTTCCTTTCGGGTGTTCTGGCTGGCATGGCGAGGGCAGCGGCGCGCCTTTCCCTCGGCGCGGCGGTGGTGGGACGTGGGGAAGGTCCGCGTGCGGCTCTTCTGCCGGAACTACACCCGGGGCGCCAGCCGGCGGAGGGGTGCGCTGATAGGGCAGTTGGAGCGGGAGGTCTTGGAGTTAGAGAGGCGTCTGGCCTCCGGCCCCGAGGATCCATCCCTCTGCGCGGCGTACCGGGAGAGGCGAGAGGAGCTCCGGGCCCTGGAAGATCACCGAGCCCGGGGCGCGTTTGTTCGATCCCGCATCCGTCTCCTTCGGGAGATGGATCGTGGCTCCCGCTTCTTCTACGCCCTGGAGAAAAGGAGGGGGGCCAAAAAGCATGTCACCTGCCTCCTGGCGGAGGACGGCTCCCCCCTCACGGATCCGGAGGAGATGCGTGGCAGGGCCAGGGCCTTCTACGCCGCTCTTTTCTCCCCGGATCCGACCGACGCTGAGGCCCGCAGGGTGCTCTGGACCGAGCTCCCGACGGTCAGCGCGGGCGACCGAGACCGGCTGGAATTGCCTCTCTCCCTAGCCGAGTTCTCGGCAGCCCTCCAGCTCATGCCCACCAACAAGTCGCCGGGCATGGATGGGCTGACCGTGGAATTCTACCGCGTGTTCTGGGATGTCCTCGGCCCGGACCTCGTTACCGTCTGGGCCGAGTCCTTGCAGGGCGGGGTCCTCCCTCTCTCGTGCCGGCGAGCTGTGCTCGCCCTGTTGCCGAAGAAGGGGGACCTTCGCGATTTACGGAATTGGCGTCCCCTCTCGCTCCTCAGCACGGACTATAAGGTCGTAGCGAAAGCCATCTCGCTGCGGCTGGGGTCCGTGCTGGCGGACGTGGTCCATCCCGACCAGACCTACACCGTCCCGGGCCGTAGTATCTTTAATAACTTGTACTTGGTCCGGGACCTGTTAGAGCTGGGGCGTAGGGATGGTCTGTCGTTCGCCCTCCTGTCCCTAGACCAGGAGAAGGCGTTCGACAGGATGGACCACGGGTATCTCCTGGGCACCCTGCGGGCGTTCGGCTTCGGGCCCCTGTTTGTGGCTTTTCTCCAGGTGCTGTACGCCGAGGCGGAGTGTCTGGTCAGGCTCAACTGGACCCTGACCGAGCCGGTCAGCTTCGGGCGAGGAGTGCGGCAGGGGTGCCCCCTCTCGGGCCAGCTGTACGCTCTGGCGATCGAGCCCTTCCTCTGCCTCCTCCGTCGGAGGTTGGCGGGGTTGGTGCTCCGGGAGCCGGAGATGCGGCTGGTCCTGTCGGCGTACGCCGACGACGTGCTCCTCGTGGTCCAGGACCCGGAGGATCTGGTGCGAGTGGAGGCCTGCCAGGGCGTTTATTCGGCGGCCTCCTCCGCCAGGGTCAACTGGGTCAAGAGCTCTGGCCTGGTGGTCGGGGACGGGTGGCGGGCGAGCTCCCTCCCACCCGCGCTTCAAGCCATCCGGTGGAGCGCGGGTCCGCTGCTTTATCTTGGCGTTTACCTTTCCGCCACGCATCCTTCTCCGCCGGAGAACTGGCAGGATTTGGAGGCCAGGGTGGGTGAGCGGCTGCGGAGATGGACGGGACTGCTCCGGTGTCTCTCCCTGCGAGGGAGGGCGCTGGTGCTGAACCAGCTCGTCCTGTCCATGCTCTGGCACCGGCTCAACACCCTGAGCCCGGCCCCAGGGATCCTGGCCAGACTCCAGAGGTTAGCCCTGGAGTTTTTCTGGCCGGGACTGCACTGGGTCTCTGCGGGGGTTTTGAGTCTTCCCCTGGAGGAGGGGGGACAGGGCCTGATCTGCCTTCGTAGCCAGGTCCATGTCTTCCGCCTCCAGGCCCTGCAGAGGCTCCTTTATGGTGCGGGTAGTCCGGCATGGAGCACGTTGGCGCACGCCTTCCTCCGCCGCCTTCGAGGGCTCCGCTACGACCGGCAGCTCCTTTTTCTTCACCCGAGAGGTCTTCCGCGTGACCTCTCGGAGCTGCCGGTCTTCTACCAGGACATTCTCCGGACATGGAAGCTTTTCTCGGCGACCAGGTCCACTGTGGCCACCGAGGGTGCAGATCTCCTCGCGGAGCCCCTGCTACACAATCCTGCTCTCCGTGTGCAGGTGGCGGAGTCACCCTCGGTGAGCCGGAGGTTGATCCTGGCGGGAATCACTAGGGTCGGAGACCTCCTGGACTATGCCGGAGGGGACTGGGTGGATCCCCGTGCGCTTGGTCGGCGCATGGGGCTCTCCACCCTCACGACCCCTCTGCGTGTGCTCCAGGAGGTGGGCGCTGCACTGTCACCTCCCGCTATCAGCTTTTTGTGGCGAGCCCTGCGGGAGGGCGTTCCCCGCCCACCCCTCACCCCGGGCCCTCCAGATCTTTTTATCGGGCCCCTGCTCCGTGAGCCCCCCCAGCTCCCACGATCCCATAATCCGAGCCAGCTGCATGCTCTGCAGCCGGTCCGGTTTCGAACCGCGCCCAGAGACCACCTGTACACGCTCGTGCTCCACACGTTGCATTTTCTCACCCTCGTGTCCCGCCCCGACACCAAGTGGCGGGACTATTTGATACCTGTGGAGAGTGAGAAACCCCAGTGGGCCAGTCTTTATTCCACCTTGGTTCCACGGCCTGCCGGGGATGTTGGTTGGCGGCTCCTTCACGGAGCCGTGAGCACGGGCGTGTACTTAGCGAGGTTCACCCCCATTCCCGAAGCCTGTCCATTCTGTGGCATACGGGAGACCCTGGCGCATGCTTACCTTGAGTGCGCCAGGCTACAGCCCCTGTTCCGGCTCCTCCAGAACCTCTTGTTGAGGTTCTGGCTGCATTTTTCCCCTCACTTGTTTATTTATGCTTACCCTATTCGTAGCCCCACGAAGTCGCGGGACCTCCTCGTCAACCTCTTCCTGGCTCTAGCCAAGCTTACCATCTATAATACCAGGGAGAAGATGTTGGCCGAGGGGGTGCTCTGCGACTGTGAGGCCTACTTTCGTACCTTTTTGGTTTCACGTCTCCGGGCGGAGTTCCACTGGGCAGCGTCCGCTGGCTCCCTTGCCTTCTTTGAGGAGCAGTGGGCGCTGTCCGGGGTTCTTTGCTCGGTGTCCCCATTTGGTTCCCTGATTTTGAACCTTTGATTGTTACCTCACTTCCTGTTTTTTTATTAGTTGTCCCACGGAATTACTTGGTTCTGGGTCCAGTGGTCCCTCCCGCTAAGTTGGGGGAGGGGCCTTTAGCAGTGGGCGGGTGAACCCGCCCACCTCCCGGTCAACCAATATGGACTCACTACACACCCCCCCCCTCAAGACTGGCTCCCGCATACCGGGGCCAGGTCCGTCCAATTCCCCTAGGCGCGACAGGAAGTCCGCGTTCGCATGGTCCTTGCCAGCCCGATGCTGTACGGTAAACGCATAGGGCTGCAAGGCCAGGTACCAACGCATGATGCGCGCGTTGTTGTCTTTCATCCGCATCAACCACCGGAGGGGGGCATGGTCCGTGACCAGAGTGAACGGGGCCCCGAGGAGGTAGAAGCGGAGAGCATCGCAGGCCCATTTCACGGCAAGGGCTTCTTTTTCCACAACCGCGTAATTCCTCTCCCGGGGGAACAGCTTCCTGCTGAGATATAGCACGGGGTGGTCCCTTCCGTCCACCTCTTGGGATAAGACTGCTCCCAGCCCTACCTCGGAGGCGTCGGTCTGCAGGATGAACGGGCGATTAAAGTCCGGGCTGTATAGAACCGGCTCCTGGTAGAGGCACTTCTGAAGCGTCCGGAATGCAGTCTCACACTCTGGGGTCCACTGTACCTGCCGGGGCCGGTCTTTAGTCAGGAGCCCCGTTAAGGGCGCCGCTATGGAAGCGAACTGAGGAACAAACCGTCGGTAGTAGCCAGCGAGGCCCAAGAATTGTCGAACGTGCCGTTTGGTCGTTGGGGTGGGGCAGTCCAGAAGGGCCTGGACCTTCCCCACGAGGGGTTTGACGCAGCCGCCCCCAACCGTATAGCCGAGGTATGTGGTTTCCTTCCAGGCTATACGGCACTTCTTGGGGTTGGCGGTCAGGCCCGCTTGTCGTAGGGACCTCATGACTGCTGCGACCCGGGGCAGATGGTCTTCCCAGCGGCGACTATAAATGACTACGTCGTCGAGGTAGGCTGCCGCATACTCCTGATGGGGCTGTAGGAGATGGTCCATCAGTCTCTGGAAGGTGGCAGGGGCTCCATGGAGACCGAACGGCATCCGCGTAAACTGGTATAGGCCAGTCGGGGTGGCAAAGGCGGTTTTCTCCTTTGAAGCTTCGTCGAGGGGGATTTGCCAATAGCCCTTGCTGAGGTCGAGGGTGGTAATAAACTGGGCCTCCCCCAGGCGGCCCAGTAACTCGTCTACGCGGGGCATCGGGTAGGCGTCGAAGCGGGAAACGGCGTTTACTCTCCGAAAGTCGATACAGAAACGTCGGGTGCCATCTGGCTTGGGCACCAGGACCACCGGGCTGCGCCACTCGCTCTGGGACGGCTCAATGACGCCCAGAGCAAGCATGGCCCTTACCTCTTCCTCAACCTCTTCACGCACTCTATATGGCAGGGGTCGGGTCGTCTCCCGAATCACCTTCCCAGGCTCGGTCAGGATCGAGTGCTTGACCAGGGAGGTGTAACCTGGTACTGCCGTAAAGGTTTTTTTGAAGGCCTGCAGGAGGCAGTTGGCCTGTTTGAGTTGCTCCTCGGTAAGCGAGTCGCCTAGCAGGGGTAGCGAGTCGCTATCTGTTTCGGGCACACGGGGTCCCAGTTCCGGCTCGGGGGGGTACGGGTTGATTAAGAGGCCCTCCCGGTCATGCCACCGCTTCAGCAGGTTCACATGGTACCGTTGGGCCTCCTTGCGTTTCCCCGGCTGCTGTACCTCATAGGTGACGGGTCCCACCTTGCGCACAACGTCGTACGGCCCTTGCCAGCGGGCTAACAACTTCGATTCACTAGACGGTAAGAGGAGGAGGACTCGGTCCCCGGGTTGAAATTCTCGGTCTTGGGCACCCTTGTTATAATTCCGCTCCTGGCGCTCCTGAGCCGCCCTCAAATTCTCGCGCGCCAGGGCTCCGGCCTGGGTCAGGTACCCCTGTAGCTGGAGAACGTACTGTAAGAGTCCTTGGGCGGGGGAGGCCGACTCTTCCCAGGTTTCGCGCATCAAGTCCAAGAGACCCCGTGGCCTGCGTCCGTATAGTAGTTCAAACGGGGAGAACTTCGTCGAAGATTGCGGAACTTCGCGGACGGCTAACAACAGGGGTGGCAGGAACTGGTCCCAGTGGCGAAGGTCCTCTGCTGGGAACTTCCGCAACATCCCTTTTAGAGTGCGGTTAAACCGCTCTACTAGCCCATCCGTCTGCGGGTGGTAGACGGAGGTGCGGAGTTGTTTGATGCCTAAGATGGTACAGACCTGTCGTAACAGTCGGGACGTGAAGTTCGTGCCCTGGTCAGTTAGAATCTCCCTAGGCAGTCCCACCCGAGCAAAGATCTTCACGAGTTCCCCCGCGATGGTCCGGGCGGTGATACTCCGCAGGGGAATGGCCTCCGGAAACCGGGAGGCATAGTCCACCAGCACCAAAACGTATTTGAATCCCGCGGCGCTTTTCGGGAGCGGGCCCACGAGGTCCATAGCGACCCGTTCAAAGGGGGTCTCCATCAACGGCATGGGGACCAGGGGCGCCTTGGGTATCCCGGGCGGAGCAACCAACTGACAGTCGGGGCAGGAGGCGCAATACTTCTTCACCTCTGGATAGATTCCCGGCCAGAAGAAGCGCGTCAGGATCCGAGCCAGGGTCTTCTCCTGGCCCAGGTGTCCGGCGGCCGGCACATCATGGGCTAACTTCATTACGGCCCGCCGGTGGCACAGAGGCACCATCAGCTGGGTCTGCGGTTCCCGGGTACGGGGATCACGGTCCACGCGGTAGAGCCGGTCTCGGCGCAGCTCGAAATGAGGCCACCGATTAGCTTGCTGGGGGTCCGTGATACTCCCGTCCACAGCCGCGAGCTGTTCGTAACAACTGCGAAGGGTCGGATCTTCCCGTTGGTCCCGACAGAAGTCGGTGTCGAAGCGGGGCTGAGGGGTAGGCTCCGGCTGCGGCCCCGCCTCGTCCGTGTCGTTCGCCTCGGGCGCTGAGTCCTGCTCGGGGTTCTCAGGGGAGGGCTCCAACCTATCGGCCTCCAGGGCCGGCGTGGGACGAAGGACCTCCTCGAAGGCCGGCCAGTCGCGACCCAGGATCACGGGGTATGCGAGGTGTGGAGCGACGCCAACCACCAGATTCCGGGTGACCCCCCCGATAGTCAGGGACACCCGGGCACTGGGGTAGGGTCGGACGTCCCCGTGGATACATTGTAAATAGACCCATCCCAGATGGGTATCGCTCGGCGGTACCAGTTCCTTTCGGACCAATGTCTGTCCACAGCCTGAGTCAATCAACGCCTGGGTAATTCTTCCCCCGACGGTCGCCGGGATCGTCAGCTTGCGGTTCAGGGCTGGCCGGGCCCGATTCTGGCCCGCCCATACTTGTGCATAACTACATTCCATTTCTGGACAGTCTCGCTGGAGGTGCCCCATTTTTCCACAGCCGAAACATGGGCCGAGTTCAAGCCGCCTGCTCCGGGGTCCTCCTCGACTCGGGCTCCGGGGGGGGCTCCGCCGAGCCCTTGGGGGCCCCTGGCCCGGGGTCGATAGCCCTGTCCGAGGGGTCGACTCCGGATGCCGGACATGGGGCTCGCGGCGGGACTCGGGCCGGGGTTCGGGGCGCCTTGGTTCGCTCGGGGGGTTCCCTTTCTTTTCGCCGCGGGCGGGTTCGGATCCTGCATTGGGGCGTCGGACGATGGGACCCACTGCATTTTCGGCGGCGAGGAAATCCTCCATCAGCGATACGGCGAGGGCCAGCGTCGCCGGCCGGTGGCGGAGCACCCAGGTTCGTCCCCGGGAGGGTAGAGTGTATATAAACTGCTCTAGTATAACCTGTTCGGTTACTTCCTCCGCCGTCCGGGTGTCGGGCTGCAGCCACCGCCGGCAGGCCTCTTTTAGGGCCTGGGCCACCAACCGTGGTCGGGCTCCGGGAGGGTAAATCTGACTCCGGAACCGTTGTCGGAAGGTCTCCGGACTGACGTCGAGAGCGTCCAGTATGGCGGCCTTCACTTGGTCGTAGTCCCGGGCCTCCTCGGCCGCCAGTCCGCGGTAGGCCACCTGGGCTGCCCCGGTCAGATAGGGGGCCAAGAGGGTGGCCCATTGGTCCCTGGTCCACCCGGCGACGATGGCTACCCGCTCGAAAGTGACCAGGAAGGCCTCGGGGTCATCGTCCGGGCCCATCTTGGTCAAACGAAGGGGAGCAGACAAACGCGGCATCCCCGCAGCCTCCCCCACTGGTCCCGTCACGGTGTGGGGGGGCGTAACCAGCAGCTGTTGCAGCTGGTTCCCCAACTGCTGAATCAACTGCTGTTGTTGCTCCAGCTGAGCCGTGTGTTGCTCCTGCTGGAGCTGGAGATGGGCGGCATCTCGCTGCTGCTGCTGGGCGAGCTGAGCGGTCTGCTGTTGCTGCTGCTGCTGCAGCAGCTGGGCCGTCTGCTGCCGCTCCTGGCTCTCCGTCAATAACTGGACTAGACGCTCCATATCCATATCTGGGTGAAGCGGGGGGAGGACAACGGCCGCTCCCCTTCTGGCCCCTTCTCACAGGGGCAGGGGCTCGGGCCCCACGTTGGGCGCCACGTGTAAAAGGGTTTGCGCCGGGGCTCGACCCTTCAGGACAGGAGGGGAGCCACACCGACTCCCTACTGCACGAATTAAATAGTCCGTTAGCTCAGGACTCAGCCCCTCTGGTCCAGGGGGCTGAGGAAACCACAGTCAAGAACCCAGGCCCTCTGGAACAGGGGCTGGGCAGGCAGGCAGTCACTAAGCTCAGGCCCTTGGATGCAGGGCTGAGCACAAACAGTCAATCTAGCTCAGGCCCTCGGTAGCAGGGGCTGAGCACAAGCAGTCAATAAGCTCTGGCCCTTGGAGGCAGGGCGGAGCACAGATAGTCAATTTAGCTCAGGCCCTCTGGAGCAGGGGCTGAGCACAAGCAGTCAATAAGCTCAGGCCCTTTTCAGCAGGGGCTGAGCACACACAGTCTATAAGCTCTGGCCCTTGGAGGCAGGGCGGAGCACAGATAGTCAATTTAGCTCAGGCCCTCTGGAGCAGGGGCTGAGCACAAGCAGTCAATAAGCTCGGGCCCTTTTCAGCAGGGGCTGAGCACACACAGTCTATAAGCTCTGGCCCTTGGAGGCAGGGCGGAGCACAAATAGTCAATTTAGCTCAGATCCTCTGGAGCAGGGGCTGAGCACAAGCAATCAATAAGCTCAGGCCCTCTGTAGCAGGGGCTGAGCAGACCAGTAGTTCCTTAGCTCTGGCCCTGGGTCAGGGCGGAGCACCAATAGTTAATTTAGCTCAGGCCCTCTGCAGCAGGGGCTGAGCACAAGCAGTCAATAAGCTCAGGCCTCTGTAGCAGGGGCTGAGCACACAGGCAGTTTAGGAGCTCTGGCCCTGGATCAGGGCGGAGCACAAGCAGGCAATTAGCCTAGGCAGGAAAGGGGCTCAGGTTCCTACCTGCGTTGGGTGAGGGGGAAGCCTGCCACCCGTGTGTAGGGGTGGCAGGGGGGGACACAGGCCCACCCACTCCACTGTGTCCCAGCCCGGGGCCCTAGCAGCGATTAGTGTCGCTGCCGGTCAGTGGGGTATCCTGACCGAAACACACTGCCATGGGCTCATAGGCCTCTGTAGCCTGACTGGGGTCGGCTACCCCCGGGCTACTTCCATTTTCCCCCTCAGGGCCTACCTCGTCTGTGGCATCGGCTGCGGTCCAGTCCATCAGTGGGGACTCCTCTCGGCCGGGGCTTGGCGGCAGGTCTGGTAGCTCTGTAGGGAAATCCGGCCACTGATCCTCGGGCGGTTCCTCCGGATAACAACAGGGCGGGAAGGATTCTGGCGGGGCCTCCCCTTCAGGGTTGCTGTGGGGGAGTTCCACGGGCGCCTCCCAGCGACGGGAGCGGACGGGCTCCGGCGGCTCCTCTTCGTAATGGGCTCGGGGCAGCTCCGGCCAGCTAGGGCCTCCACCTCGGGCTTCCGAGGTATCCTGGCGGGGAGCTCCCGACCGCACGTCTGCTCCCTGCGGTGGCCGGCGCCTGACTGAGCTCTGGCTGCTGGCCTTTATACTTCCTGTCCCGCCCCTTGACTTCCGGGGGGCGGGGACAGGTGGCGGTGGCTCCGCCCACTTGGGTGTTTGCGCCGGGGCTCCCTCTTCAGGACAGGAGGGGAGCCACACCGACTCACTACAGGACATATAACTGTGGAACACGTCAAGAGCAATTAAGTAGTCTATTTATCTTTTATATAGTCTAAGTGACATCTAATAGTATAGTGAAATTTCATTACTGCTTCTAATTGAAATGAATGACCTGACCTGTTCTTGAGGAACTTTATTCAATTTTTCTTCCACTGAGAATTGCAAATACATAAAAATAAATTCATTAAAACATACATACATTATTAAAAAATAACCCAAGCAGTTAAGATGATTTGCTTAGCAGCAATAAACTTGTACTGATATAGATTTCAATATTTATTAGAGTTCTCATAAAACCATGTACTGTGACATAGGCCTATGTGACCTCATCTTGATTCACAATATTATTCCTGAATGCTGATTATCAGCATGCTTGGAAGTGTATACTAAAAATAATATAACATTTGAGGTCATAACATTAGGAGTGCATACAAATGTTCAAAATCAATAAACTAGATTCAAATGAGCATCTATGCAGACATCTACCCACATTTCCCACCGAAGTTTAAGATCTATGCTAATAAGACTCAACTCTTCAATTATGCTATCCTATAATTAGAATTGTGAGCTAATCACTGTGATATTAGTTTCAATATGTTTAAGTCCTTGGTATTATAGAATATTTTTAGATATATAATATCTAAGAGGTAAGGTTACTAACTATACACCTTTAAATTAAACAGCTGTACTGGGTCCAGAAACTGAAAATTTGGTCAATGCTTTATAAAGAAACAAATGCAATATTGTGCTTTGCAGAAGTGGGAACACTCACCCATGCTAGATTTAAACATGAATCTTCCTCTAAAGATCTGGTTGCTTTGGAATACCTGTATCAACTATGAGTAGTGGAATGTTCTGAAATATACCTTAGGGAAAGCTGCCCATTGACAAATGTAGTAGTGCATTAAGTAGTAACAATGTTTTCATGGCAATAAATTAACAAAGCTGTAGGCAATGTTTATGAAATGAAAAGAAACCTCTGAACTTCCCTTTGACTTCTTGTTCACTCCAAGTGTGTGTAAGAATGTCAAATATATCACCTCACATGTATGGTATTAGATTCAGAACCATAATTCATAAAATTACAGCAAACATACTGGGAAAATGTTGACTTCCGCATCCTCCTAAAGCATAAAGGTAACAAGTTACAGAATATGAGTATGTAGTACACCTCTACCCCGATATAACACAACCCGATATAACACGAATTCGGATATAACATGGTAAAGCAGTGCTCCGGGGGGGCGGGGCTGCGCACTCCAGTGGATCAAAGCAAGTTCGATATAACGTGGTTTCACCTATAACGCGGTAAGATTTTTTGGCTCCTGAGGACAGCGTTATATTGAGGTAGAGGTGTACTATGCTGTACTTGAATTTAGCCTCTTTCTCAATATTGATCAGCATAATCAGGCCTTTAGTATCCTTTGAAAATGTTTAACATGCAGTAAAACTTAATGGCTCTGATTATTCTATCTGCTTCAGGGGAGGGGACCTGGATAGGGTACATCAAGGTTGGATGGGGCATGAAAGAGAGGAAGTACTAATTCTGCAACATGCTGCCTCCTTTACTTCAATCCTGTGGTAGTCCCAGTCCCCGTAGTACATCCATAGTGGGCTCTCTGAAGCAGGAGAGGAAGAGAGAAGACATATGGGTAGTTCTATATTATATGGCATCATCCCCACTTCCCTATGTCCCAGGGGTTTACCAAGTTTTTAAAAAAAACACTAATCCCATCAGTGGGAAAGAATGGAGGGCATGGAAGTAGTGTGGAGACACTGAGGGTGAAATCCTGGCTCTATTGGAGTCTATGGGAGTTTTGCCATTGATTTCAGTGGAGCCAGGAATTTACTCTCAGACTCCATATGTGTTCAGAGATCTGTGCGAATCCCAGGACATGTACTTATTTAGGGGATACAAATCTGCTGCCTGTTCTGTGAGAGGAGGTGTGGTGCAAATCTCTGTATCTGATAAAATAATTCAGAGGAGTAGTCCTCACAACTATCATAGTATTCAAGCCCTAATGAATTCAACAAAAATTCATCCTTTGGGTATCCATCAACATCCAGTCCTTAGGAGCACTGACAGTCTCAGGGCATAGTAATCATGTCTCCTTTATGGAGAACTGTTAGACAGCCCCATTGCCATCAGTACATAAGTTCACCAAATTTTGCATATTGGTCATCCAATCTTAGCTAATGCCATTTCCTTTCTTTTGGCAGAAGTCTCTCCAGATCTTTGTGCCTAGGGGAAGATAGAGAAGCTATTTAGATAAAATTTATCTTGTTTTGGATTTTCCCATTTAAAGGGTGAACCCGCTTCCCACCCTGGAGCCACACTGCTATGAAAATCCTATTGTAATGGATCTGAGGAGCTTAGTACAAAAGAATAGGAAAAATTATCTGTACTTACCTGAAAATTTCCTTTTGTTTTTTTTTTAGTAATAAATTGTGGAGAAAAATGGATCATCCAGAGTAGAGATGGAAATTGCCATTCAAGGGTTTGGATTTGTTGTTGGTAGCTGGAATTTACTAAGACATTGTTGTGCTTTTTTCTCAAAATATATTTAACACACAATGTTATTTAGAAGAGTAGATTTGAATTATTTTGGCAGTGCAAGTTATCTCATTTAGAGGGAACTTCAAGAAGCAAGGAATTTCCCTGCTGCCAGTGACTGACAATTCTGGTCCTGCCCCCAAGCTGCAAGCTGGCAAGTACCCATTATAATGGATCTGTGAACCTTATTACTTGAAGAAGGAAAATTTTCAGATAGGCACAGATAAATTTTCCTATTTCTCTCTCCTGAGAATTTTTTCTTCCACGTGTAGGAGAATTTAGAACATTACTATTACTACTATCATATATAGACTGAAAAAATTAAAGAGGAAAGCTTCCATTAAACAATTTGTGATTTAACAATTATAAAGCTTTAACTTTTAGAATCTCAACTTATACTATTATTAAATAATTGCCCACACCCCCATTGTCTGACATCCCCTCTATAATTTCATGCAACTGTGACAAATGCTTAAAAATAAACCATCTTATCCATCAAAACTATAAAAAAATGTATGTAGGAACTGAAGGAAATTACAGGCTCAGTTCTAATCTGAGGCATATCCACATGCATCACTGCACTACTTGAAACGTGCAGTGGGAGATTGTTCAGTAGACAGGAATATCATTTATCACATATTAGAAATGAATATGTAATATCCCTTACATAAGATTTACTTACTGTTTTGAGAGCCCTACTATATCTAGGGAGAATGGAGTGAGCTAAGAATAGATTGGTAGCTTTAACTTTTGAAATTCTTTGTGTTGTCAGTTTAAATTAGACCCTTTACTCTGTTTTTAACATTGCTATCTGGGTCAATTTCTTTGTCTAGGATAATATGACATTTTTCACTGATACACTTATCTTGACAAATGTGGTGTACTATATACTCTGCAGGGATCTCCATTTATTAAAATAGTGTGTCAGCATGATGTTTAGCATTGCCATGTTATTTTAAAAACTGCTCTGCAATGGGAAGTGGTGCATGGGCAAGTCATCACCAACACTGCCACTCCGCTGGTGTGCAAGCTGAACTAACCTGAAGTAATGCTGATGGTGAAGGTTTTTAATACAGTATATTAACGTTACCTGTAGACACTAAAAGGTTTGTATTATTATTCAAATAAATTGCAGATTTCTCTCTGGTATCTCGTCTGCGAATCCTCCACTCTTGACAGTTTCAGTGGGAATTGGGGGCAGTAGAAACTGTCAGCTGAGTAGTTAGGATTGTTCCTCTGATGCTCATTCTGAAAATAGTCAAAATTACAGATGATTAAAACACACAACAAACACCAGTCAATCAAATGCCAACGAATGTGTTTTCTTCCTTATCCTGTCGGACACTAGACTCTGTCTCTGACAGGCTATCAATGTTCCAAGGATGGGGGACTCTCAACTGAGTCCTGCTGCCAGATTTGGAGGGCCAATTTCAATGGGTTTGAGACCAGAAGTCCATGGGAGTTTTTCCAGTGATTTCAGTGGGAACCAAGGTTTGCTCTGGAGCGTTCAAACTCCTATCTAATAACAAGCATATCCCAACCAACTGTAGCTGCTGTGGTGGGGCACAGGGAGAGAAATGAGATGATGATGATGATGATAACCGCAGCAACAAAAAAACCACTGCCAACCAACTCCGAAAGGTCTGAAACCCATAAACAACACCATCTCGAGTTGAACCAAGAAGAAAAGACAATAGCAATGTAGAGTCTTGACCATATTTCATATGTTCACACCAGGGTGGATTGATTTAAATCAAAGTCATATAAATAATTGATTTAAATCATGATTAAAATCAGCAAGCAGCAAACTGTGATTTAAATAATTGATTAATTGTTTTGCATTTTTACCTTTGAGTTATTTTCCTAAAGAAAAGTTGATTTTCATTGGTTGATAACCATGAAACTTGTTGATTTGCAAGTAAATATAGCCTTTATACTAAACTTGGTACTTCTTTTTGCTAGCCAGAAGGATGCACTTTATCTATACCATGTACAGGAATTTAAATTTCACTGCTTCTGGAGGAGCATGTTCTGTGCTCCTGCCATGGCCCCAGGCTGGAGGAGCTGTCAGCTCCCCCCATAGCCCCGGAAGCCTGAGGAGCATGCTTTTCCCGACGTGACCTTGGGGCCCGAGGAGCTGTCAGGAGGAGTTCTGTGCCTCTGCCAATTATTGGGGGGGGGGCATGCCCTTTCTTGCCCTCCCTTGTGCATGCCTCTGATCGATACACATTTATTTAAGCTATTGTATAGCTTAAAATTTTGCTAGATTAATTTTTTACTTGTGATCTGTATCAAGCACTTATTGGATAGAAATTCAAATTCAATTAAAATGCACAAAAGTAGGATTTTTTTATTAAATAAAACTACCTTAGATGTACTGGATACATAAGAAAGAAGTTTATCAAACCATGTTTTGCATTGAAAGCAAACTAATTTACTATACAAAGTAGCTGTTAGTGAACTGAACTGATCGTTTCTGGTCACAATGTACTTCAAGATTTAGAACTAGTAGATTTCATCCTCTCACATCTAGTTATTTATTCTTCGATTGGAACAGAAAAAAAAAATCTTTTCTGCTTTTTCAACTCTCACTTGACTTCTTAACTTTGAGCAAACTGTCATTGAATTGAAACTGGTTAAATAAACTGAAATAAAGAAAATATTGTCTCTGTACCTGCAGAAGAGGCCACTGCAGCCAAAAGTTGGTTTAGCCACTCGACAAACTCTGGTTCCAGGTGCTTATAGGTGACTTTTCACCCAGTTGAGTGGTTTGACTTTCTTTAAAACTTGGCAGCAAATGTCTATTACTCTAGTTTTTTTTGTATTTAATTTAAATTATTTTAATAGTTTAACAAGTAGTTTAGGCCTTAACATGTGTTGTCAATTTCAAATTATATTTTAAATAGATTTTAAATTGATTTATTTTTTAATTTAATTTAATTTTAATTTTTTTGCATTTAATTTAAATAAACTGATTTAAATAAATATGATTTTTTTTTTATCCACCTTGGCTCACACGTTAATAAACACATGAATAAGTTTCTGCAAAGTTTGCATTAGAGAGTTATGATTGCAGTCTCCTAACTAGCTGTTGACAAAAATAACAGGAGTACTTGTGGCACCTTAGAGACTAACAAATTTATTAGAGCATAAGCTTTCGTGGGCTACAACCCACTTCTTCGGATGCATATAGAGTGAACCATATATTGAGGAGATATATATACACACACATACAGAGAGCATGAACAGGTGGGAGTTGTCTTACCAACTCTGAGAGGCCAATTAAGTAAGAGAAAAAAAACTTTTGAAGTGATAATCAAGATGGTTCAGTACAGACAGTTTGATAAGAAGCAAGTGTGAAAATACTTACAAGGGGAGATTGAGCCATTACAAACATTGAATCTGCCACTCCCAATCCCTATTTAGCCCTGAGTTGATTGTGTCTAGTTTGCATATCAATTCCAGCTCAGCAGTCTCTCCTTGGAGTCTGTTTTTGAAGTTTTTCTGTTTTAAGATAGCCACCCGCAGGTCTGTCAAAGAATGGCCAGACAGGTTAAAGTGTTCTCCCACTGGTTTTTGAGTATTATGATTCCTGATGTCAGATTTGTGTCCATTAATTCTTTTGCGTAGAGACTGTCCGGTTTGGCCAATGTACATGGCAGAGGGGCATTGCTGGCACATGATGGCATATATCACATTGGTAGATGTGCAGGTGAACGAGCCACTGATGGTATAGCTGATGTGATTAGGCCCTATGATGGTGTCACTTGAATAGATATGTGGACAGAGTTGGCATCGGGCTTTGTTACAAGGATAGGTTCCTGGGTCAGTGTTTTTGTTCAGTGATGTGTGGTTGCTGGTGAGTATTTGCTTTAGGTTGGGGGGTTGTCTGTAAGCGAGGACAGGTCTGTCTCCCAAGATCTGTGAGAGTAAAGGATCATCTTTCAGGATAGGTTGTAGATCTCTGATGATGCGCTGGAGAGGTTTTAGTTGGGGGCTGAAGGTGACAGCTAGTGGTGTTCTGTTATTTTCTTTGTTGGCCCTGTCTTGTAGGAGGTGACTTCTGGGTACTCGTCTGGCTCTGTCAATCTGTTTTTTCACTTCAGCAGGTGGGTATTGTAGTTTTAAGAATGCTTGATAGAGATCTTGTAGGTGCTTGTCTCTATCTGAGGGATTGGAGCAAATGCGGTTATATCTTAGAGCTTGGCTGTAGACAATGGATCGTGTGGTGTGTCCTGGATGGAAGCTGGAGGCATGTAGGTAAGTGTAGCGGTCAGTAGGTTTCCGGTACAGGGTGGTATTTATGTGACCATCGCTTATTAGCACAGTAGTGTCCAGGAAATGGACCGCTTGTGTGGATTGATCTAGGCTGAGGTTGATGGTGGGATGGAAATTATTGAAATCATGGTGGAATTCCTCAAGGGCTTCTTTTCCATGGGTCCAGATGATGAAGATGTCATCAATGTAGCGCAAGTAGAGTAGGGGCATTAGGGGACGAGAGCTAAGGAAGCGTTGTTCTAAGTCAGCCATAAAAATGTTGGCATACTGCGGGGCCATGCGGGTACCCATAGCAGTGCCGCTGACTTGAAGGTATATATTGTCCCCAAATGTGAAATAGTTGTGGGTGAGGACAAAGTCACAGAGTTCAGCCACTAGGTTAGCTGTGACATTATCGGGGATACTGTTCCTGATAGCTTGTAGTCCATCTGTGTGTGGAATATTGGTGTAGAGGGCTTCTACGTCCATAGTGGCCAGGATGGTGTTTTCTGGAAGATCACCGATGGATTCTAGTTTCCTCAGGAAGTCAGTAGTATCTCGAAGATAGCTAGGAGTGCTGGTAGCGTAGGGTCTGAGGAGAGAGTCCACATAACCAGACAAGCCTGATGTTAGGGTGCCAATGCCTGAGATGATGGGGCGTCCAGGATTTCCAGGTTTATGGATCTTGGGTAGCAAATAGAATGTCCCTGGTCGGGGTTCTAGGCATGTGTCTGTACAGATTTGTTCCTTTGCTTTGTCAGGGAGTTTTTTTAGCAGATGGTGTAGTTTCTTTAGGTAATCCTCAGTGGGATCAGAGGATAATGGCCTGTAGAATGTGGTGTTAGAGAGCTGTCTAGCAGCCTCTTGGTCATATTCCAATTTATTCATGATGACGACAGCACCTCCTTTGTCAGCCTTTTTGATAATGATGTCAGGGTTGTTTCTGAGGCTGTAGATGGCGTTGTGTTCAGCATGGCTGAGGTTATGGGGCAAGTGATGTTGCTTATCCACAATTTCAGCCTTTGCACGTTGACGGAAGCAATCTATGTAGAAATCCAGTCTGTTGTTTCGACCGTCCGGAGGAGTCCACGCAGAATCCTTTTGTTTGTAGTGTTGGTAGGGGGGATTCTGTGGGTTAGTATGCTGTTCAGAGGTATGTTGGAAATATTCTTTGAGTCGGAGACGTCGAAAGTAGGATTCTAGGTCACCGCAGAACTGTATCATGTTCGTGGGTCTGGAGGGACAAAAGGAGAGGCCCCGAGATAGGACAGACTCTTCTGCTGGGCTAAGAGTATAGCTGGAAAGGTTAACAATATTGCTGGGTGGGTTAAGGGAACTACTGTTGTGGCTCCTTGTGGCATGTAGCAGTTTAGATAGTTTAGTGTCCTTTTTCCTTTGTAGAGAGGCAAAGTTTGTCTTGTAAATGGCTTGTCTAGTTTTTGTAAAGTCTATCCATGAGGAAGTTTGTGTGGAAGGTTGGTTTCTTATGAGAGTATCCAGTTTTGAGAGCTCATTCTTAATCTTTCCCTGTTTGTTGTATAGGATGCTGATCAGGTGGTTTCGCAGTTTCTTTGAGAGTGTGTGACACAGTCTCTCAGCATAGTCTGTGTGATATGTAGATTGTAATGGATTTTTTACCTTTAGTCCTTTTGGTATGATGTCCATCTGCTTGCATTTGGAAAGGAAGATGATGTCTGTCTGTATCTGTACGAGTTTTTTCATGAAGTTGATGGATTTCCACTCCATACGGCTAAATGCAGTGCCTTGCATAATGACAGGTTTCAGAGTAGCAGCCGTGTTAGTCTGTATCCGCAAAAATAACAGGAGTACTTGTGGCACCTTAGAGACTAACAAATTTATTAGAGCATAAGCTTTCGTGGGCTACAACCCACTTCTTCGGATGCATATAGAGTGAACCATATATTGAGGAGATATATATACACACACATACAGAGAGCATGAACAGGTGGGAGTTGTCTTACCAACTCTGAGAGGCCAATTAAGTAAGAGAAAAAAAACTTTTGAAGTGATAATCAAGATGGTTCAGTACAGACATATCTATTCAAGTGACACCATCATAGGGCCTAATCACATCAGCTATACCATCAGTGGCTCGTTCACCTGCACATCTACCAATGTGATATATGCCATCATGTGCCAGCAATGCCCCTCTGCCATGTACATTGGCCAAACCGGACAGTCTCTACGCAAAAGAATTAATGGACACAAATCTGACATCAGGAATCATAATACTCAAAAACCAGTGGGAGAACACTTTAACCTGTCTGGCCATTCTTTGACAGACCTGCGGGTGGCTATCTTAAAACAGAAAAACTTCAAAAACAGACTCCAAGGAGAGACTGCTGAGCTGGAATTGATATGCAAACTAGACACAATCAACTCAGGGCTAAATAGGGATTGGGAGTGGCAGATTCAATGTTTGTAATGGCTCAATCTCCCCTTGTAAGTATTTTCACACTTGCTTCTTATCAAACTGTCTGTACTGAACCATCTTGATTATCACTTCAAAAGTTTTTTTTCTCTTACTTAATTGGCCTCTCAGAGTTGGTAAGACAACTCCCACCTGTTCATGCTCTCTGTATGTGTGTGTATATATATCTCCTCAATATATGGTTCACTCTATATGCATCCGAAGAAGTGGGTTGTAGCCCACGAAAGCTTATGCTCTAATAAATTTGTTAGTCTCTAAGGTGCCACAAGTACTCCTGTTATTTTTGCGGATACAGACTAACACGGCTGCTACTCTGAAACCTAGCTGTTGACAGTGGACGTGTGCTAATGATATCTGAAAATCCAGAAGCAGTGAGACATCTGATAGAATCCAGGACCTGTGAGCCAGTTTAAATTGCACAGTCCTTCAAATGCTTCCCTTTACTGACAAGGATTGTTTTTGTTTTATTCATTGTTGAGTCACAGGCTGACATAGGGAGGTTGGATTACCCCCGTATGTGGCATTAGGGAGATCATTAATGGAATACAGTGTCCTCTTCTGGTGACCGTGTTTTTAAAAGGATGTTGTTAAATTGGAAAAAATGTTCAGAAAACAGCTACAAGTATAAATCAAGATCTGAAAAGAAATTTTCATGAAAATTTGTTAGGTTTTTTTTAATTGGAATTCAAAAACATTTTACAGAAGTTGTAGAGTTGCAAAAGTTAGGAAATTTTCAACCATCTCCAGTGAGAAATGTTTGCTTTGTACCAAGAAATCTAGTAGCAATGTTTCTCCCTTCTGACTCAATGGAGATGCTACAGGGCATGGATAAGTCTCCCTGTAAAGTTCCACAAGCAGATCCCATGGGGGGGGGAGGGATAGCTAGCCTGCTCAGTGGTTTGAGCATTGGCCTGCTAAACGCAGGGTTGTGAGTTCAATCCTTGAGGCGGCCACTTAGGGATCTGGGGCAAAAATCAGTACTTGGCCCCCGCTAGTGAAGGCAGGGGGCTGGTCTCAATGACCTTTTGGGGTCCCTTCCAGTTCTATGAGACAGGTATATTTCCATATATTTATTTATTTTATTTAGTCCAGCAAAGTCTCTTCCGTACTGACCAGAAAATGTCAGAACAAAGTGCCATAGGATAGGCAATACTTGTCCTTGAGAAGATCTATTAAAGGGGCCCATGTATCTGTTCTAGTAACTGTTCTAAAATAAATTTGAGAGGCATTAGGAGAGTCAGTGCCCTTAATGTAATGCAGTGGTTGCTCTTTAATCCCAGCCTCCATGGCTCAAATTCCATCTCTTGCCTCAGGCCAAACTTCACAAGCAGCTCATTTTAAAACTCTTCCTCTTGGAGGAACCATAGGTTTAATAAAAAGAAAACCCAGAGTGGCCATGGTTCCTCAAAATCTAGTCAAGAAAGATCTGAAAAGCTTGTCATATTTAGGTATTAACATTTTGAAAAAGGAAAACAGTAAAAAAGCTTAGGAAATATGGCTGAAATGATTTATATTGAAGAATCAAGAAAATAGAGACAATTCTTTCCATTGTTCTTCCTGTTCAATGGAAATTGTCAGACTCTCCTTAGGAGGATCGGGGGGAGATGAGGAGAGGCTGTTTTGAAATGGAAGATTTTTTATTTCTTTTTGTACAATGTTAAAAAGAATGATTTATACCTCAGGGATTAAGGTGGAACAGGAAGTTGAAAAGGATACAGTTAAATATTTTCCGTCCATTTCTAAAATATAAACCTGCTTCATGCAGCCAGTGACAAGAAATTATAAAAAGCGAATGGGATGTTTCCAGGAACAAGAGGCCTCTACATAGACCAAAAGGACAAGACAGATGTAGCCTTTCTCTAAAATGAAAGTGGCTCTAGTGTTTCCAGTATGGTGAAATCCTTAGAAGGATTATTTTTCCCTCTCTTTGTGATTAAAAAAAACAAACAAAAACCAGAGAATTGAAGCAGTATTTCATAGCATATTTTAACTTCACAGATACCTTGTGTGCTAGTCTGATCACTCTCTGGGAACAGTTTTCAATACCCCTTCTTCCCCCCATCGCCCCATAAAAAAACGATTCCCTCCTGTCCCCCCTCACCCTCCAAAACTTGTATCTTAATTTGCTGCACAGTTAAAGGAAATGGACTAAATTCACTGCTGACGTGAAAGGTTGCAACTCGGAAGAAATCAGTGGAATTTCACCCATTTATTCCTGTGATGAATTGGGGTCCAAGGATTTCTCTCTCTCTCTCTCTCTCTCTCTCTCTCCGGTGCATCGGGGCACTCAATAAATCATGATGGGTTTAGAAGGTTTTCCATTTGAATTTATTTAATTTGTGATACCATGATAATATGCTGTCTTATTGCCTTTGGAAAAGCTCATGCTGGGTTGAGTGGAAAAAAGATTATCATAATTATGGATTGTCCAGCTCCCTCACTGAAAGTAATGCCCTTAACATTGCTAGAAGTACTAAAATAGTATATTATAGCGGGTGTATTACACTAGTGTAACTTGTAATAAAATCAGGTTCTTTGTGCCATTTAGTTTTAAACTGTGGGGCTTATGTATCACCATAGGAATTTTTCAAGGACCAGAAATTAGCCCTAAGTAACTATAGTGTCTGAACTATGCAAAGTGTCAGAAGTATGTACAAAAGAGAATTTACATTACAAGGTTATTCATACAGTATGTTCCTTTAATTCGTGATCCTATGTAACAGGTAACAGTATTCTCTCCCTGTGTGTGTGGAGGGGTGGGGCGAGGGGCTTTATGTTGGCTTAAGGAAGAAGCAGAAGACCTTCACTAGAGAACAAATTCATTTGATTGAACTTGCTTTATAAATCTTTAAAGTGACTACAGATGATACAGCTGTTAATAGTATTGACTAGTGTTTTGAAAACAATGAAAAGGATGTAGTGCTATGACCCTTCTTACTTCCTGGATAAGAAAAAAATCTGTATTTTAATACATAATGCCTGTGTATTAATGGAGCCTTAAGTTTAATATAGTTTATACAAGGCAAATGTAGGTTTCAGAGTAGCAGCCGTGATAGTCTGTATCCACAAAAAGAACAGGAGTACTTGTGGCAACTTAGAGACTAACAAATTTATTTGAGCATAAGCTTTCGTGGGCTACAGCCCACTTCATCAGATGAATAGAATGGAACATATAGTAAGAAGATATATATACATACAGAGAACATGGAAAAAGTGGAAGTAGCCATACCAACTGTAAGAGGCTAATTCATTAAGATGAGCTAGTGAAGGAATTTCAAGAGCCTTTTTCCACCAAGTTTTAATTTGATCATGGAAGAATTTTTCTCACTAATGTGACATATGCCATAAGATTTCTAAAATGTCACAAAGTTGGATTTAAACAACCAAATCTTTTAAATTAGCATTGCTTGCTACAGCAGTCATATACTGTTTGTGACCCAGACACCCCCTTCTGCCAGCTGGCAGAATGTATAGGGTTTTACTGGGATCCTTTGGTCAGAGAGATGCATATCATATCATTGAATGGTGTCATATAAGGTCTCTTCTACCGAGAGCCAGTAGCACACTGGTCATCATCGTAATTGCAAAATATATCCATGGATAATATTTAGAGAGTTATGTTTCTATACTAAAATTTATGTTGTTAAGGTCTTGAAATTAAGGCCGGTCATCAGGAGGTGACATACCTTGGAAATGTTCCTTTCAGGAGGAGGTAGCAGACACCTATCTCCCTGTCTAGCCGTTTGTGTATTGACTGCCTCACACTGTGTGCCTATTTGCATACTGAGCCATAGGCAAAAGAAAAGTTGGTTCAAATCTACAAGAAAGGAAATCTACAAGATGAAACAAACAGCAGGGGATATCCTGTTTATGAATAAAGACAAAGGATGGGAGTGTTTTACCTGTGGGGAGGGAAAGAAACACACAATACCATTCACCTAGGGAGCAAGCAGATCACATGGCTGTGATCCTCCTTTCATGAGACAGACAACGTGTCTGTAAACCAATGCAAGGATTTTGTGTGAGCATTATTCTACAAGATATGAGTTTCTTGTTAATTAAATTTAGGCTCTAGAATGTGTTATGATTTTATTTCATATGTGACCATTTGTTTCCAATACTTCTACTTGCTGCTACTTGAATCTCTATGCTTTGTTAAATAAATAACTATTTGATTTCATTATATACATATCCGAGTGCTGTGTCTGAAGCAGAGCAGTGATCTGAGGTGGATTTAGTAGACTGGGGTGTACTGTTTCTTTGGAAGCAGTGAATTTGTCACTATTGCAGGTGCCCAATGGAACAGGGGCTGGACACTCCAGGGAGAGGCTCAGAGGGTTTGAGGGTTGTAGTGTGCCTATTGCTAACAGAGAGAGTGGGGCTTGTGCTGGTGGAGTCAGGGAGCTGACCCCCAACAGGTACAGACACATGAAGGGCCGGTGGTAGCAAGGTGTCTCACAGTCCTGGGTACTCTGGGAAGTGTCACACTCTTCTAAATTTTTAATTTTTTTACTAAGTATGTTTTCAGTTGTATCTATATTTCCTATCCATGATTAAATTACAATACACATAAAATAAAAAAATTAATTTCTTCACTTTAGTGTGGGATTTTTTTCCACTTTAATTAATTTGTAGTGCTGTTGGTAAATGCCATCATACCGATATTCAGAGACTGAGGTAATCTATTCATAAACAGGCATGGTACAATATAGTAACAGTGCAAGTCTCTCTACTCCATCCCACCTATACACCAGAAAAGATGATCAAATGTCTAGGTGATATATAAGATTTAAATAGACAGCTAACCTGCAGGCAAACCTCTATGTGCTTGAGAGGATAGTTCATACCTCTTTGTGCCGTTTTAATCCTTGGCATTTCTGCTTAGACTACCAGAAAAGATACTGATGTATGTATGTATGTGGAAAGAGCTGCATGTAGCATGCCCTTTGTGATTGCCGCAATTATATAGAAGTATAGATGATATGTAATAATGTTATCCATACTGAGACCTTATCATTTTGTGAACACTGTGACCAGGTCAGTGAGGGAAAATGCTAGGAAATTCTTTAACTCAATATACATTTTGGTGGTCTTGATCTAACTTATATTTGGGGGCTATGGGAAGAACAAACAGGGAAGAAACACAATGGTTTCCCCAGATAAGAACACCCCAGCACACACTTGAAAGACAGTGGGCAAAACTGTCAGCTTCAAGGACCTTACCTCCTGTCTCCAAGGAAGGTGCAAGTTTGTTTTGCCAGTCTGTGAACTTAGAGATCAAAAGGATGCTAAACAATTAAAATGCCTCTGAGCAGTGGAAGGAGGTCACTGGTCAGAAGCAGTCTAAGGGGATAGCCTAAGGCAGAGAGAGAGACTGTGGAGGGAATCTAAAGAAATTGGTCCTTCCCAGGTCCAGGGGATTGTAAGATTTGGGGAAAAGGTAGGTATGAGTACAGCCTGGTTTAACGTTTTTAAAGTATATTTTCTTTTAAATGCTTTTTGTTCTAATAAATGATCCTTTGCTTTAAGGAGGCTGTTTGATTGGTGGTTCCCACTGTCATTGCCCCAGAGTGAACAGAGCTACAGGGTCAGAGCCTAAGTCAGTCCTGCTCAGGCAATCCCTGTTAGTACAAGGGGACTGCAATCAGGGGCCTGATCTGAGAGCGGGAGGATCATATGATTCCACCCAGAGCCAGTTGACAGCCTGAGACCTGGGAAGGGGGTGCATTCAATGAGACCAGAGGGGGTCAGAGGTGCAGTTCACCCAGTAACTGTGATAACTTAGCAACTGGAAATCAAAAAGTTTAAACCTGAAAAAATAATCCTTTTTTTTTTTTTCATTTATTTCCTCTGCTTGTAAGACATTCATTTGCTAATAGAGTAATAAAAATCACACTCTGAAATAGTCCTTTTCTGGATTTTAATGAGTCTATTTTTTTGTGAGTGGGGTTTGAAGCATTTCTCTTGTAGTACTTTTCAATTTTTTTTTTAAATTCCACCTGAGACTAACCAAATTGGTGATAGATGGGGCTTGCCTTCCCTCTACTAGTTTAGAGGAATATGTTTGTGTTTTAAGGATTGTCCTGCACTCAACTATAACTGTCTTGGATGATTCAGTTACAACCCAGCTGTCAGCTAACACAACTAAAAAGTTCTTTTGTAGTGTAGACAGGACTTTAAACTGGGACTGTCCAAAATTTTAGCACAGTTTGGGGAAACTGGTAAGATCCTGCCTTTACAGCAAACTAAAACTGTGCTTTACCTGTGTCTGAGAATAGCAATTTTTCCCTTAGCAATTGTTATAGTGTAAGTGTTGTGTCTCGAAATATGCATCACTTTTATTTTCAGTAGACTGCAACTGACTTTCAGTTTTGTTATGTATTTTACAAGAATAGATAACTCAGACGAAAACTTGCATGCTTTCACCTGTAGCGTTACTGGTTCAACTCTATTTTAGATTGGAAGGAACTGAAAGTCATTGCCATCAGACATAAATTTTGGGGAAATGGAAGGAGTAGTGTGTGTCTCCTGGTTCCTAATGTAAGTGCCCACATTACAAAACCCAATAGCACAGCTGGCGCCTTTGTTGATAATTTCAGCACAGATGCTAGGAATGGAAATAAACCCAATTATTTGATTTCTTCTAATTAGGTCCTTTCATGTCAAGGTTACAGTGCTTTTTCAGGTCAATGAGAGGAAGTTTACAGTGCAATTTCTTATTCTGCTTCTGTCCTGTAGGTAAGGTTTTCAGACTCCAGGGCTATTAATTAGTATTAAATTCACCTAATACAGCAGTGTAGAACAGTGGTTCTCAACCAGGGGTTTGAGGCCTCTTGGGGGGCTGCGAGCATGTTTCAGGGGGTCTGCAAAGCATGGCTGTCATTTAGACTCACTAGGGCCCAGGGCAGAAAGCCAAAGTCCTGCCACGCGGGACTGAGCTCAGGGCTCCGAGTCCCACCATCTGGGGATGAAGCCGAAGCCTGAGCAACTTAGCTTCACGGTGTCCCCTATGCCATGGGGCTCTGAGCAATTGCCTTCCTTGCTACCTAACACGGGCCCTGGATTTTATATGCAGAAAAACAGTTGTTGTGGCACAGCTGGCCGTGGCGTTTTTAAGGGGTGGGGGAGAGAGGGGAGGAGTGCTCAGAAAGAAAAAGATTGAGAACTCCTGGTGTAGAAAATGCAGCCTCTGACTTATTGGGAAAAATAAAGGCAGGTTGCCTCCACAGGCCTGATTGAATCACAGAATCATAGAATATTAGGGTTGGAAGGGACCTCAGGAGGTCATCTAGTCCAACCCCCTGCTCAAAGCAGGACCAATCCCCATACAGATGTAATGATGTAAATTTGTGTGTGTCCAAAATGTGAATTTGGAAGCCATTATCTTGATTTCTGTACATGTATAAATGTCAATATCTAAATAGTGCTTTCATGTCTAGGTTGAAATTTCTGTGCATTACTGTTTGTGCTTTTTATTGTTTTATCTATTATGATAGTTTTGTATTTAAATACATCAACAGTTGTGTGTTTATACTTTAACTTCAAATACAGACAATAATTTGATTCTGTTTTTACATTGTGTTAGGGATAATATTATGAGGCTGTCTGTCAGCAGATTTGCATAAAGAAGCAAATAAACTGAAAAAATTCTAAATTTGCTGAATAAACCCCATTAATTTTCTTGGACCTTTTGTAATATGAAACTGAAGATGTTTAGAGTACCAAACTTAGCTTATTAAAAAAATTACTGTTCTGTTGTTTACATTGAAAGATTGTGAGGGGAGAAGGGAATGTCTTCCTGGAAGAATGTATTGCTGTTGTCTAAACTGTTTAATTTATTGCAGGGATGTCTTATTAATTAAAAAATAACTTTTTCTGAAACTTTTTTTGTTGTTTTACATATTATTTGAATTACAAATAGCATGTTTATGGTGAGCAGTACACTGTAAGACCATTTTCACAGGTTCACATGTTGTACATTACCACGTTTTAGGGATACAGTGTTAGTGGTAGAGAATTTTGAATACCATGGTTTATTCGACTGTATTTCTGTAGCAATATAAAATGTATCTTAACACTGATCCTGTTAACATGTGACTTCTGCATTACACATACATAGTCAGAGTTGATGAAATAAAGAACACTATGCAAACCACAGATGTGCCTCAGATGGTTCCCCACCCCCTGTCATCAACTAAATTTCCATTTATAAGATGATGTCCATATGCTTAATCATTGATAGACCTTGGTGTTTCATTAATTACCATGGTTAGAAAATATGGTAGGATTTAAACACAGATAGTGTTGTGTTACAGAAATGTGTACTGATGCATGCAACAGGAGAAATTCATGTTTTCTTTGTTTTTTTTTAATCCTTTTTTAATGTATTTCATAAGCAGATGATAACATTTGTTTTATTTTTTTAAAAGAATCTATTTCCAAGGGGTTTGAAAGTGATACTGTCAGAATATATGACTGATTGAAATGGTTCTCTGTCAGAGTGGGCTGCTCCTGAAACACCTGGTTGATGAATCAGCGAAGGCTACTATGGCTTCAGAGTTAAGTGCTACCTGTTTATTTTGCCTCCCTCCTGTGGTAGGATTTTCAAAACCACGAGAGAAACTGCTCTAATCTATTTTGGGTATTTGGAACCTGACCCTGTATCACTGAAGTCAATACAAGTTTTGCCATTGATTTCAGTGGGAACAGATGAGGGAACAGACTGCACAGCACCAGTCAATCTAATGCCACTGTTCTAAATGCAATAATTTAGGATTGCATAATGCTGTCCAAAGAAGACATCTTTGTGGATGCTGCTCTTTGCCTCCCTCTGATTCTAAGAGGCTTTGCTTAGTATTTTAAAAATGTATGAATGCGAGGTGTTAGTCCCTGGTTATATGAGTTTATATCTGGAAGAGGGCTTGAGTCCTCTCACATTTCTTTGAAAAATGAGTTCTCTTCAGGGTGCCAGAACCAGGGATGTTCTGCAGACTGAGGAGCTGTAGCTCCTCTTGCATTACAAGATTAGCAAGGCCCTCTCCTCTCCCACTTTTTTTTTTTTCTTCCAAAAGATCACTTCACAGAATTGTTGAGCAGCATGCTGTCAAACAACGTGCCATGGCTGCGGCTGCTTTTGTACTTTTGTTTGTGAGGTAAGGGAGACAGAGTGAAACCATTACACGCGAGAAATCTTTAAGGGAATAAAGTTTGAGAGAGTGTCTCAAAAGACTATATGTAACAAGGCTGGCAGCTGTACCCTGGTAATTTACTGTCACTGGGCAATTTTTCCTTATTCCAAGTCTAAAATAGCATAAAACATAGCAGAAGTCCCATGTCCTAGCAGCTGCTTTCTAATTTTCAGGACTCTGTTTAGGATGCTGTTATTCATACAGAATATAGTATGTACTGTGGTCAGCCAGATTGTTCCCAGGTGAAGACCTTTTAAATCAGACAGACAATCAAGCTAGGATGAGACACTTCAACCTGTCTTTTTTGAAAATAAACATCACCGATCACTAGACCAAAAATAGCTGATGATGCAAAAAGCTCTACACGTGATTTTGACAGTGATGGACTATTCAAAGAACAGTCACTGACAGGTTCACTTAATTCTCCTCTAATGAAATGTCTCATCATTTAAAAAATAAATTGTAATAAATCAGATTTTTAAAAAAATATTATTTGAATTTTTAATACTTAGAAAAAAATAATATGCACAGCTTTTAAAAACTAAACACATAGCATCTTTTTCTGTTTGCACCAATTTATTTCTCATGTACAAACTAGTATTTGGGGACTGGAAGGGGAAGTGCAGGAAGGAGGGGTTGGTTTTATTTTCCATTATGAGCTGCAGAAATGTGCTGTCACACTAATCTAATGTTTCTGTAACAGGGTGTCAGGATTTTCCTGTTGCCCCATCGTGTTAAGAGGTGTTGGAACCCTACGGGTTAATTACTGCTATCTCACTGGGGCAGGCATGAATCATTGGACCTCCCCCTAAATGGCCCTCTGGTAGAGGGAGCCGGAGCCAGAGCCTGAGGGATGCAATAGTAGGAGATGCCAAGCTTGAAGAAAAGGCATAGGTTAAGATAAAGGAACTACAAGAGCAGCCAGGCTTGAGGAGAAGGTTTAGGCTGGGGGTTAACACTGTATTATTTTGGAGTTATGTACTTCCAGGAGAGGTGACTTTTTGACTCTAAAATGTGATGGTAGATTTTGTTTGGAGATGTGTGGTAGTTCAGGCCCATTTACTTGTCCTTTCAGTGCCAAATGGGAAATTCGTCAGACATTAGAGCTAAAACATTCACATTTCCTCTTTATTAGTAGTGTGATGACAGGAGTTAAATGGCCTCCTGCCAAAGAATCCGTTTTCTCTCCAGAATTTCTGGTTTATTGCAAGAACGGCAGATGTAATTGTAACTTCGAGACCCTATGAGCTTAATTCTTATTTACACTAATGCCACTTTACATCACTCTAGAAGTGTAAAAGCACCTTAGTGGAGGAGCTAGTAACATTTACATTTACTTTAAGGCCCCTTTTTTGCTTCCAGAGCAGTGTAAAGTAGTATTAACGTAAATGAGAATTGGGCCCTTAGTTTCCCAAGTATTGCCAGTGGTTTTCAAATGCTGGAAAAATTTGAACAGACTTGTGTTTCCTTATATTAGCTTTGCATTTAAATCCATAGAGCTGGATGTTGCTGGCAGCTAGTACCTGAAGGAGATGTCGGGGGTGGGGTGGGGTGGGGATGGTGGAGGGGGAGACTTATACAGTTTTATGGAGCCTCCTTGTCCATGGTATGGTACTATATGAAAACATATTGTTTACCCTGGCATTGGCAGTGCAAGTTTCCCACACTTCCCCCTCAGTATGCCTAAACTATGACCAAGAGGGTATCACCTCAAGGCATTTGAGAGCATGTTTCTATGACACTAAATTATTGGCCTCTCTGCTGAGACAATCAACAAACGTATCAACTGTTTCAATAGCTTTTTGTGCCAGGGACACTACTCCAAGGAATGTGACCACCAAGTTGTTCCACATAGGCCACCAAACCGCTCCAAGATGGTAACGATTTTCAGTCACTTTCACTTCAAATCTGAGCTGGATTTTGAATGGCTCACTTGATAGGTTGGGCTCTTGCGTATTGTAATGATTCATGCAATGAATTGTGCAAGAGGAAGGGGTAGATTCCTTCCAACATTTTCATTCTGACAACTTTAGGTTATTGTGAAACTCTGTTGCCAGTTTTGTGCCTCTGATGATCTGATCTGAATGGTGCTGGTAAAGTGCTGATTTTTATTGTTATGATAAAAACACCAGTGCCAAATGTGAGCACAGTGCCCAGTGGGCCACTTCCTCAGAAGCAGTGTGACTGCTCTGTCATCACCAGTATAATATGGCCATAAACCTAGTTTCAGCTGTCCAGGTAGGTTTACCCCTGTGTAAGGCTGATCCTGCACTGATGTAGAGCAGACATAGTAGCTTGCGCCTCACACACCCTTCTTGCTGCTAATTTAGTAGTGAAAAAAGAGCAGGGGTAGGGAAAAGAGGATCACATTATGCTGCACTTTCAGCACCCTGAACTTGTTAAAAGCTAGTGTAAGATAGCACTGGAAAATGTCATGCACAGAAAACCACCAAAAGGAGGGCAATGTAAAGGAGGGCTTTAAGCAACTCATACGCACTATCTCCTGATTTGTGCTATAAGCATTTTGACCATTCCCGAGGATCTGACCTAACATGTATTGAATATAGTAGACTGCGCCATGTCCGTTCTAGCATTGCTGGCACAGTTGGAGCTGAAAAAAACAGAAATTCTCCTGGGTCACAGACAAATCACAATTAAGTCTCTTAACATTCAGACATACCCTCATTTGATATTAGTCAGACACAAACGTCTAAACCTTTGAAAAATTTCCCCCTACTAGGCATGTCCCTGTAAAAACAAATGTCTGTGTTGCATCTCCCTTTAGACATATTGACCTAATACAGAGTCATTGGGAATAAGACTATCACATATTTTAATCATAGCCTTGTGGTTTTTTTTCTGTGCATGTATGAATTCTGTGTTTTTGTTCTCTTCGCTCACTGGATGTGTAACTTGATGGGACAACTGCTTCCAGGCAATTGAAATACTTTACTAAATAATAACAATAGTTTGCACTTCTATGGCCTTCTTTATCCCAGGACTGCAAGGTGATTTACAAACATTAAGGCCTGGTTCACACTAGAAAATTAAGTTGGTTTAACTATGTCAGTCAAGGGTATGAAAAATCCACCTCCCCGCGAGCTGTAGTTAAGCTCACCGAAGTCCCTGTGTAGACAGCATTAGGTTGACTTAGCTACTGCCTCTCGGGGAGGCGGATTACCTATGCTTATGGGAGAATTCCTCACATCGGCATAGGTGGTGTCTACACTGAAGCAGCTGTAGTGGCGCAATTGTGTTGCTGTTATGTGTTAAGTGTAGACAAGCCCTGAGGCCTGGTCTACACTGGGGGGGAGGGAGTCGATGTAAGATACGCCACTTCAGCTACGGGAATAGCGTAGCTGAAGTCGACGTATCTTATTTCGACTTATCTCCCGTCCTCACGATGCGGTATTGACGGCCGCGGCTCCCCCATCAACTCCGCTACCGCCGCTCGCCCTGGTGGAGTTTCAGAGTCGACGAGAGCACATTCAGGGATCGATATATCACGTCTAGACGAGATGCGATATATCGATCCCCGATAGATCGATCGCTACCCGCCGATCCGACTTAGGGTAGTCTGGACCTACCCTAAGTCTCACTAGTGGCAGGGAAGTATTATTCTATCTGTTTTAGAGATGGGTAAACTGATGTAAAAAGAAGTTGAGTGATTTGTCCCAGGATATGCAGCAAGATAGTCAGAGCCAGGAGTAGATCTCAGGGTTCATCATGTCTCTCAGAGTTGCCTGCTCTGACCTGTGGTGCAAGAATGTTATTTGATCTTAACATGCAGGTGAATGAATGCCAGACACAAGTATGGATTTAAGCAGCAGCCTGCAACTTTACCAATTTAAATTTGGGAGGTGTGTGGGGGGGAAAGCTATATACCTCCTACCACTCTTGCGTAAAGGTATTTAACTGAGCCCCGGGATTACTGGGCTCCTGCCACATAACTAATAACTCAAGGTAGACGCTCCTTTCCCTACCACTAGGACTCTGCTGTCTTCTGAATCCTCCTGCTGTCCCCCCATGAGAGGGGTTGTGGGTACCAAGGGAGGGACCTCAGTCCACAGAGACTTTTTCTCCCCTTTTCCTATAGGCACAAGATCCACCTCGGTGTCATGTACCTCTGGAAGCTGGCTTTTTTTAGCCTTTATTCACACTGGACATTAGCTGCAAGTTGTGACAACCTAAACAGTCTCATCTTTCCTAATATTAAACTTTCTAATTCTTTTCCTTTCAATCCAGCTCTGCCTCTACGACAGTGCGAGGAAGGCAATAACACCCACTACATCATGGTCAATTTGGCCCAACAGGAAAAATTCTTTTCTGAACCCAAAACAGGTGATCAGTCAGACCTGAACACTTTTTCTTTAAACACTATTAAGTGGTGTTCAAGTCCAGTCAGTGTTTCTAACCTTTCACAAGTTTTGAGCTGAGAATAATCATGAACGATATCTGCCCTAAAAGTAATGTAGGAAAGTTTGTAAGCCAGTGAAAATGGAGGCTGTGACCAGTAAGCCTCAGCGTGTTTCGGTAGGACCCCCCTGCTGAGCAAGCAGTAAGGTCCTACTGCCCTGTAACGGGGGCTTGCTCTATGGACTCTGGCCACTAGGCCATGCTGCCCTGTGACAAGGGCTTATTCTATGGATGCTGGCCACTAGGCTGTGCTGCCCTGTAACGAGGGGCGCAAACCCTCACACCCTGAGTGATCACAGGAGGCATTCCTTGGATGAAGAATAGGTAATACATATTGTTGCTTTGAAGTAAATCTCTATTTCCTAGGCATACACAGCTAACTAGTTGCATTGATTAGCATAAGGCAATTAACCATTCAAACGGTTCACAGGTAGTTTACTACAAACATCAAACAGAAATAGAGACAATGGTATTACACCACAAGTTTCATCTAAAAGTTAATATCCTCTTTTGATGTCTGAATCAATAGAATATAGTAATGAAACATTACAGACAGGAACCAGAGTTTAGCATCTACAAGCTAATTAGATCACATTGTTGAACTTCTAATAAGATATAGGTAAACACAGACAAATACAATTAGTATCTACTTCTGATTCTCTGATAAAATACAGGCTTACATTTCAAGAACTCTAGACTATATATCATGGCTTTCCTAACTGTCTACAAGGAATGGACCTGTTTACCATTTCAATACTTTTCTAACACATCCTTAAAGGTTGATTTTGGGTCACTTAGCCTGCTGGTTGCTTAACCCTCGCTGGCTCAGGGTGATAGAGGCTTAGAATAAAAATTTCTTCTCAACCTTAACTAAAGTATCACTAACATGTAATTTATAATCTCTAACCTTACTGTGATAATCATTCGTGTGGAATTTCTATTTCATACTATAAAATAATAGACCAGGCATAATTTTAACTGACATTGTTCATATTCTGTTTCCAAAGGCCTTTAGAGTAAACAAGTAAATTGTGATTTGCAGATCAGACAGTGTCTGTTGGAAGTTATGTTCCATAAAAAACATACATGGAATGAAAAATATATTTCTTACAGATGTTAAAATAAACTTAAGGAGACAATGGAAACAATGAATGACATCTAATTAGTTTACCTAGAGAGCTGGAAATGGTTATCTAATAGGTCTTTTTTTCTTCTCTAACATGTTTCCTCTTCCAGTAATTTGTACAAAGCAGAAATTCATAAATGTGTATCTTACTAATATTTATGGCCCTCTTAACATCAACTGTCTAACACTCTGATATGATAAAACTCTTGCTTATTACCAGTGGAACACAGTAGGTCAGCCAAAAATAAGTTGTGTTTTTTAAATATATTTTGTCATTCAGCCAGAGGATTTTACTAGATCCATTTGTTTAAAAAATTTACATTTTCCCTATCAAATAGGCTGTCCTCCTAATATTCAAAATCTCCTTTTGAAGATATTTTAAGTGGTAATTACTAGCAGGTATTAGTCCTTACACATGGGTCCAAGTTGCATGTATATTGTTGTTGGCTTTTTGAAATTGTCAGTTGTTGCAGATTTTTTAATTGTAATTTGGAAACCCAGATGCATTAAATAAACAAGCAAGAATGCCAAGGCTACTCCTGAACCTGGCTTTTCTAAACCACAAGGCAAAGTGCGGCTGCTGCCACAACCACTCTGGCAGATAAAGTAAATGTTTTTAAAGTCATTTTGCTGGGCTGCAATTCTTGGCAACAAAGTAGTTTTGAATACTAGTAAGGAAATTTATGGATTTCAATTATAGCTCGTAGTGTGTCATAATTTCAATTTTATACCCTGTGCAGTTCAGTGTTTTGGATTTTTAATGGATCTAGAGCCGTAATCATAAAAGTGATTCAAAATGCACCCAGTAATTACAGAGATTCGCTGTTGCTTTTGCATTAAAAATGATGATGATTTACAATCAACAAAATTGCAGTCTGTGGATGTAGTTAGGATACTCTTGCCATTACACTGCTTATTAGTTATGGTCAGTGATTTAAGGCTTAAGAGCTGCACATTAGAAAGCTGTAAAATTCTTTATTCTTTAATAGATAACAGTAAATTTGAAACAGACGTTATATTAATTATAATCTTGTACATTACAGAATACATATGTATTCTTTTGTCTCCTCTTCCAGTGTTTTAAATTAATTTCAAGTTAAAATGAAGTGATTGCATTATAACAAGCAATGCAATATAAATTTCATTCTTTTGATTTCTACTACTTTCTATCAATTTTAAGATTAGCTGCAAGAGTCACCGCAGTCTCAGAAAATAGAGTAGTAAGTCAAGTCCTTGCTCCTTTTCTCTTCCCCAAAATATATATTTCTAGTCTTTATATTAGGTTAGTTAATATGCTTTAAGCACATGCATTTAAAAGTCATACACAATTAACTTAAAGGTAGCATGTTAGATTTGTGAGCATAAATTGGTGTGATACTTTTTGGACCTCTTCTGGAGATCTTTACACTCAGTCAGGGAGAAACAGAAATATTTAAACAGCAAATTTTCTTTTAGTGGGTTTGGAGTAAGTCACAGAATACATAAGTTTTCTTCACGCTTCTCCTGCTTTGCTTCCTAAATATTCCTCTGCTCTGTTTTGGTCTCATTTTCCTCTGATATAACAAACTAAGGCCACCTTTAAGAACTGTTATTTCTATACTGGTACATTTTTGAATCCTAAACTGTGAAGTGAGTCAATGTTATTTTCCCAGAACATTTTAAAATTTTAGCATTAAACAAAGGCACCTTTCTCTTCTTGTTGAACTTGGTAAGATTAGGTGGCGATCTGATCGCTAACAGTCAAGTCACAAAATAAATCACACTGGTATAGTCATTGTTTAGACAACTATTCAGTAGAGACATTGACCAAAAAATACCATAACAGGAAAAATTCACAATTGTTGAATGACAGCAGCTTGTTTCTACAAAATTCTTGTATTAGGACTGTCCTTTTTACTTTGGCCAATAACATCAAATACAACAAAATTTACAGCACTTTCTTTTAGCCTACATTTTATTTGTGTAAAATCCAGAGTATATGAATAGTTTAAAAATTTACGATTGTCCTAGTGGGACATTCCTGTACTTATATCTTACTGTGAAAGCTTCCAAAATAAAGTTTATCTGTTTTCCTTCTAAGGGTATGTCTGCACTACGGGATTACTCCGATTTTACAGAATTCGATTTTTGGCAACAGATTGTTTGACGGGTTGGATCACAGAAACCCCCTTGGGAGCTGCCACCCAATGTACCAAGACTACCCCTGCTTCTGTTTTCCCTGCCAGCTCAGGACTCCAGCACCCTGTCTTGCTGAGCCAGACACTCCCGTCTGGCTCCAACACAGACCCAGGGTCTGAATCACTTGTCCCAAAGCTGCAAGTTTACCTGAAAACAGCTCACAGAAGTGTGCTTGTCTTTAGCACTCAGATGCCCGACTCCCAATGGGGTCTAAACCCAAATAAATCCATTTTACCCTGCATAAAGCTTATGCAGGGCAAACTCATAAATTGTTCGTCCTCTATAACACTGATAGAGAGATATGCACAGTTGTTTGCTCCCCCAGGTATTAATACATACTCTGAGTAAATTACTAAATAAAAAGTGATTTTATTAAATACAGACAGTAGGATTTAAGTGGTTCAAAGTAGTAACAGACAGAACAAAGTAAGTCACCAAGCAAAATAAAATAAAATGCGCAAATCTATGTCTAATCAAACTAAATACAGATAATTTCCTCACCAGTTCCAGAGCACTCCCTTTTACAGGCTAAACTCCTTTTAGCCTGGGTCCAGCAATCACTCACACCCCCTGTAGTTACTGTCCTTTGTTTCAGTCTCCTTCAAGTATCCTGGGGGGGGGGTGGAGAGGCTCCTTCTTCAGCCAGCTGAAGACAAAATGGAGGGGTCTCCCACGGGTTTAAATAGACTCTTGTGGGTGGAGACCCCCCTCCTCCCTCCTATGCAAAGTCCAGCTCCAAGATGGAGTTCTGGAGTCACCTGGGCAAGTCACATGCCCCTGCATGACTCAGTCTTTACAGGCCGACGCCATTGTCCACATGGTATCTTGCATGTCTCTAGGAAGACTTCTCATGTGGATTGGAGCATTCCAAGATGCATTGTTCCCCAAGTGTTTCCTGATCAGGTACTTAACCTGGCGAATTCCTTCCTAAAGAAGCTGACCAAATGCCTCACAAAGCTTACTTAGAAACCAAGCAAACATACAGCCCATATTCTTAACCTCAAGTAGAAAATGATATATATGTACAAATAGGATGAATAGATATAGTAGACCATAACCTTTACGGAGATATGTTACATGGCACAGGCAGCACAAAACATATTCCAGTTATGTCATACATACATTTATAAGCACCCCCTCCCCATAAAGCCTTATGGGGTATGTCTGCACTACGGGATTACTCCGATTTTACAGAATTCGATTTTTGGCAACAGATTGTATAAAGTCGAGTGCATGCGGCCACACTAAGCACATTAATTCGGCAGTGTGCGTCCATGTACCGAGGCTACCATCAACTTCCGGAGTGTTGCACTGTGGGTAGCTATCCCATAGCTATCCCATAGTTCCTGCAGTCTCCCCCGCCCATTGGAATTATGGGTTGAGCTCCCAGTGCCTGATGGGGCCAATAATTTGTCGCAGGTGGTTATGGGTAAATGTCATCAGTCAATCCTCCCTCTGTGAAAGCAACAGCAGACAATCATTTCACGCCCTTTTCCCTGGATTGCCCGGGCAGACGCCATAGCACGGCAACCATGGAGCCCTTTCAGTCTTTTTTCACTGTCACCGTATATCTACTGGATACTACTGACAGACGTGGTACTGCAGAGCTACACAGCAGCATCCCCTTGCCTTTGCAAGTTAGCAAAGACGGTTACCAGCCATACTGTACCGTCTGCTGCTATCATGGGTGCTCCTG
This sequence comes from Emys orbicularis, assembly GCF_028017835.1. Classification (NCBI taxonomy): domain Eukaryota; kingdom Metazoa; phylum Chordata; order Testudines; family Emydidae; genus Emys; species Emys orbicularis. The sequence goes on from NC_088685.1 coordinate 114,405,397, forward strand.
GCCGGCCTCGGTGAGGTCGGTCGGGGGCGCCTGAACAAAAATGGGAATGACTCCCCAGGTCATTCTCTTCTTTAAGTTTTGTCTTCTGGAGAGTCAGTCCTGCCTAGAATATCAGGCAAGCCTTCTAAAGAACCAGAGAGGCAAACGGCCGCTCCGGGTCAGAACCCCAGAACGCCCGCAGAAATGATGAGCTGCATGCCATTCTAGGGGGTGCCCCTACATTCTCTCCTCCCCCACCCCTCCCGGGCTACCTTGGCAGTTATCCCCCCATTTGTGTGATGATGTAATAAAGAATGCATGAATTTGAAACACTGACTTTATTGCCTCTGCAAGCAGAGATCGAAGTGGGGAGGGGAGGGCGATTGGCTTACAGCAAAGTAGAGTGAACCACCATTCTGCACTTGCTCAGCCTATAGCTGAAAATGGGAATCTGTGATAAGCACTAGGATAGAAGCACAGGCAGGACTGAATCTCCATTTGTGTGTGGGGCTTTGGTTGACACTGGTAAAATACAAAATGTCCCAGGATATGTATGTTGGGGGACAGTTCTAAACGGCAGCTTTATTTTTTTTATTTGCAGCAAAATGTAGAGGTCTAAATATCTGATTGTGAGCCCTGGGAGCAAGGGGTAGGCTGGGGTAGGTGCGACCGCGCGGTGCTGCCGACTGGGAGAGCAGCCTGAGCCAGAAGCCTCCAGATGGCATGATATTCCAGGCAGGACTGAATCTCCATTACACAAAACTTAAAGAAGAGAGTGACCTGGAGTCATTCCCATTTTTGTCCAGGCGCCCCCGACTGACCTCACCGAGGCCAGCCAGGAGCACCCACGGGACGACGACGACGGTTACCAGTCATACTGCACTGTCTGCCGTCGGCAAGGCAAGGCAAGGGGATGCTGCTGTGTAGCGCTGCAGCACCGCGTCTTCCAGCAGCATCCAGTAGACATACAGTGACAGTGAAAAAAGGCGAGAAACTATTTTTTCCCCTTTGCTTTCACAGAGGGAGGGGCGGAGGGCTGACGACATATACCCTGAACCACCCGCGACAATGTTTTTGACCCTTCAGGCATTGGGAGCTCAACCCAGAATTCAAATGGTTTTCAGAGACTGCGGGAACTGTGGGATAGCTACAGTCGTCAGTCGCCCCTCCCTCCGTGAGCGTCCATTTGATTCTTTGGCTTTCTGGTACGCTTGTCTCAGCTCCTTAAGTTTCACGCAGCACTGTGTTGAGTCCCTGTTGTGGCCTCTGTCCATCATGGCCTTGAAGATTTTTTCAAATGTTTTGGCATTTGGTCTTTTGGAACGGAGTTCTGATAGAACAGATTCATCTCCCCATACAGAGATCAGATTCAGTATTTCCTGTACGGTCCGTGCTGGAGCTCTTTTTTGATTCTGGGACTGCATGGTAACCTGTGCTGATCAGCGCTCCACGTTGGGCAAACAGGAAATGAAATTCAAAAGTTCGTGGGGCTTTTCCTGTCTAACTGACCAGTGCATCCGAGTTCAGATTGCTGTCCAGAGCGGTCACAATGGTGCACTGTGGGATAGCTCCCAGAGGCCAATACCGTCGAATTGTGTCCACACTAACCCTAATTCGAACCGGCAATGTCGATTTCAGCGCTACTCCCCTCGTCGGGGAGGAGTACAGAAATCAATTTTAAGAGCCCTTTATGTCGACAAAAATGGCTTCGTTGTGTGGACGGTGCAGGGTTAATTCAATTTAACACTGCTAAATTCGACCTAAACTCATAGTGTAGACCAGGCCTAAAGTTCCGAACACAGGGATTGTCCATCCAAGATGACAGAAAGGACACTTTAGAAACACACTTGGATCAGTCATATCTTCATTTAAATCTCTTTGGGAGTTTTGCACAAACACAAAAGGCCTGATTTTCCAGTGCTTTGCACCTTATCTATTCAATTACACCAATGCAAAGTGGGTATAAAAACATTACTAAATTAGAATACAGCATTTTATACCCATTTTGCATGGGGGGAAGTGACTTGACAAATTGCAAGGCAGGAGAGAATCGGGCCTCAACCCCTCACTTAGCCTCTCCCAACTATGTTTTCCATATGGTAAGAAAGGTGTGTTGGCTACACAGTGTTCAGGAGTATAATATCCGTCCAAAACATGCAAATGTGCACGGTGTATCTGAACATGAATTTCAATACAGACACAAGGATTTCTTCCTTTTTGACCATGAATTAAAATTTTGTAAGGATCAAAGATGAGAGGAACTCCTATAACAGCAAAGATGAAATAAAAATTCAGGATATAGCTAACCACTTGTTGCCTGGGTTTAGGATGAAATTTTCATCATAGGCTTGGTATTGCATCATTGTAAGTGACCATTATGGCTGTTTAAATACTTTGGAAACGTTTGGCCATTGAGTGTACAGAATGGCAACTGTTGGAGACAGAATACTAGATTAGACAGACAGGTCACTAGTCTGAGTTATTGTAAGTCTTCAGTTACTTAAATCTATGGAACTTCTATTGAAGAAAGATATATAAAATACATTAGCAAAATTAGTGAAGAAGAGTTCATTTCTAAAATAAACATTGCCCCTGTAATGTTTTATAGGCCAGGTTTTTGCTCGACCACCTGAGGATGAGTTGTTTTGTTTAGTTGTTGAATTAGTGCTACTTGTTTGTTGAGGCTCCATCCTCCTCATACCAAAGATGATTGAACACCAATTTTTCAGCAAGTGTGATGTGTCAGAACATAACTCTCTCATATTTCTTACTCAGATATTTTTAACACTTTATTTTCTGATCCCAGTAACAGTACGTGCTGTCTGATTATAGAGATGGCTTACTTGTTACTGTCACAGGGCAACTACATTTGTAATTCCCCCTTATGGTCCATTAAGGGCATCTGCTCTTAGGCTTTCGGCTCCCCAGTTATCACCTCTCTTGGGTGGAGACACACATCCCTCTCTCTTCTGACCAGGGATTTTCCAGGCTGCACAGTTCCTTGCCTACAGTGAGTTCCCCAGTAAGTCAGACCACCTAAGTAGGCCTGCTTTGCTTTCTCGTCAAAGGCTTGAAACAGTGTATACGCTATAAGGTATCACACAGCTCTTCCTAAGCAAGCACATTGATTCTTAAGGTAAAAGCATTATAGAGAAAACATATTGAAAACCAATAAAAAAAATTACACACATGTTATTAAGCTTACCAGAGATCACTCCTAATTCGAACAAGGGCTCTGGCAGGTGATCAGTCCTTCAAACCTCACACAGACATTTTTCTATGATTACAAGTTCATAACACCTTTTGCTCAGAACAAGCACTCCATGAATCTGCAAGTCCCTCCTTTATACAGTTTGGGCCTCCTATCTTTTCATTGTATAAGAGGTGATTTGAAGACAAAGGTCCCCTCCTCAGGGCGAAGCTTCAAAAGGCTGAGCTCTTGCATAAGCGGAGGGGGCATATTTGCATACACCTCCCTTCCCCTATTGATTTTCCTGACAAGCTAATTCTTGTCTGGAATGTTGTTTCAGATAGTCCTTTGAAGCTCATACCATTTCCCAGAGTCATAGCTCCAATCCTAGGGGTGCTGCACACAATTCCACAATAATACATAAACTTGCACCTTGAATACAGTGAACTCCCAAGATATATAAGGTTTAACTTAATTCAATAAGGTTAGTCCAGGATATTGCAGGAAATTGCCATATCTGTCACCTTAAGCTTACAGTATAATAAACTTGAATCAGAAAGGATTAATAATGATGCTAGAACTGTAGGCAGACTTATGAATCTAATTAGTTTCTGACATGTGTCAAACAAGTACTGTCAGGACAAATTTCAGGTCCATGAACATAGTGCTTCTGTCTTGTGCTTTATGTCTTATGCATGGCCTTGGAATATTGCCATTCTATTGACTTGGGTTTCATAATATCATCTCATGACTGTTTCTGGCTGCATATTAGTAGCTGATAGATGAAAAAGATTCACTAGGTCATAAAGCTCATTCTCGTGTAAGTGAAAAATATACATAGCTGTGTGATGGGGTGTATAAAGGAGGACAGACCTATCCTGAGAGCTTTGACTGCAGAACTCTCTGCTTCTTGGAAGGGGCTACCAGTTGAGCTGAAGGTGTAGGTATTGTCTTTTTGCTACTTTATGTTGGGCTTTGAGACTTTGGGGAGAGGTGAATGATAGGAAGTAGCCCATGGAGGCAGCCTTGATGCTCCAGGTTGCTTGATATTATTGCCTCTCATGGAGCCCTGGGTCGGAGCACAGTGGAGTGGAAGGGCCTGGGCTCCCCTACCAACCACCCTTGTGGCAGACAGGGCATAAACCTGCCTTCCACGCAACGCTCTCAGAAGTAAGGAGAGAGTAGAGGTGCTGAAAGCCCTGAGCCGAGGGTGAGCCACCTAGAGGAGTCAGGAAATGGACTTAAGGCCACAGGCGCTGGCTTCCTCCTTGCCCCAGGGGTGCTCAACCCCCACTCCGCCCAAGGCACAAAGGCCCCAACTTCATCCCTAGTGTCATTAAGGATGAATTTGAACGAATCTGTTTTTAATTATCACAGACAGTCCTTTGGATTTGAATTGGTGTATCAAACGTGCAGGATGTTAGAAATTGTATCATTCATAAATAGTATACTCGAGATACTGAAAGACAAGTAAATTATTGATTGTTATACAGTATTAAGATAATTTGTCAGCAGGATAATTTCAGCTCTGGAAAGGAAAGTGAATGCAGAAAGAAGAGTAGTTAACAATATTGGCAAAATTCTCCTGCTCAGAAACTTGCTGTTGCTAATACTTGTCTAGAGAGAGCACAAACTTATTAGTTATGAAATAATTATGGAGATACAGCAATTTGGTTATTGGTTGGATTGCACAGCAGATTGTGCTGGATGGGTCAATACTACTAATATTCTGTTGATTTCTCTGTTCACACTACACTTCTTATGTAGTACAGGAAGGACAGAAAACAAACAAACAAACCCTTAAAGTTCTTACTGCTCTGTACAGTGGGAACATCTGTTGGAGTCATGAACTGCGTACTGACTGCATTTTGTAGCAGGGCAAAGGCAGATGATCTAATCATCCTCTTCTTAATTAGCTTGTCAAGTGTCACTGCAGTTTCAGTTAAGAAAAAGAGGTAGGGATGATTTTACTTTCAAAACAACAAAAATAGCTGCTCAGATGTTCTTTTCACAGTTTAAGTAGGGTGACCTGTTTATTTGGTCTAACTTAATTTTATCCTGCTTAGTGCTTTCTAGTTAAGTTTTATATTAACAGCAGTTTTATGGCAGGCTGTTCAGCAGTCACGACTTAGGTTTAATGACTGTTGTTTTTATCCCTCTGGTAATAATGGATGTGAGTAAGGGTACAAAATTTCACTCTGGATAGAATGTCATAAAATTTGAGTTTTTCAAAACTTTTCCTGTATGTCTCCTACCTGAATATCATCCATCTGACTGATTTTTTTTTGGTTTAAATTTAGACTGTATCCAGGCTGCATGTCCTCAATGGCCATTCTAATACAAGTTACGCAGCTAGATGAATCATAATTAATATTTTTTGAATTTGTGACTCTTTTTATCCAAATGTGAAATGATCAAACTTTGTCTGAATCTGTTATTTGAAACTCAGCTCGCTGTAGAAGTTATCCTTTGTAACTCTGGTCTTCAGAGTTTGTGATTAGGCTGGGAAGCTCCAAGGTGCATAAGTACTTTTCACTTTTGTGTTTAACACACATGTGTTTATAGCATTCAACTACCAAGTGGATGAAAACAGGAAACCTTGGTAGCATAATATTATAACGATTCTGTGCTGCTCATGGGGTTTGTAGAGCTAACAATATAAAACGCTAATGATCTGAAAAGCAAGACAAAGTGTCTCTATATTAGCACTGCTTCTCTCCTGTAGTTGGAAGTTGCACTGAATCCTTCAGATCTGCTGAATGTTGGTAAGTTTGCAGTATGCAAACTGCTCTCTCCTTTTACCACCAAGTCTGTCAATTCCCCCTCTCCCTCGCCTCTAAGTGACAGATTGTGAGATATCAACAATTTGATGTTTTTATAGAAAATAAGTCAGATATTTGTAACGATCACTACCACTGTTCGTTAACAGTGGGGGGGGGAGAGGGATAGCTCAGTGGTTTGAGCATTGGCCTGCTAAACCCAGGGTTGTGAGTTCAATCCTTGAGGGGGCCACCTAGGGATCTGGGGCAAAATCAGTACTTGGTCCTGCTAGTGAAGGCAGGGGGCTGGACTCGTATGACCTTTCAAGGTCCCTTCCAGTTCTAGGAGATAGGATATCTCCATTAATTTATTTATAATGTAACTTTTAAATTAGAGCTATCAATTAATCACAGTTAACTCATGTGATTAACTCAAAAAAATTAATCGCGAATTAATCGCAGTTTTAATCACACTGTTAAACAATAGAATACCAATTAAAATTTGTTAAATATTTTGGATGTTTTTCTACATTTTCATATATGTTGTATTGTGTTGTAATTTAAATCAAAGTGTAATTATTTTTTATTACAAATATTTGCACTGTAAAAATGATAAACAAAAGAAATAGTATTTTTCAATTCACCTCATACAAATACTGTAGTGCAATCTTTTTGTTGTGAAAGTGCAACTTATGAATGTAGATTTTTGTTTGTTATATAACTGCACTCAAAAACAAAACAATGTACAACTTCAGAGTCTACAGGTTCACTCAGTCCAGTTCAGCCACTCACTCAGACAACTAAGTTTGCTTACATTTACAGGAGATAATGCTGCCCTCTTCTTATTTACAATGCCACCAGAAAGTGAGAATAGGCATTTGCATGGCACTTTAGTAGCTGGCGTTGTAAGGTATTTACGTGCCAGATAGGCCAAACATTGGTATGCTCTGGCCACCATTCCAGAAGACATGCTTCAATGCTGATGAAGCACGTTAAAAAAAATGTGTTAATTAAATTTGTGACTCAGCTCCTTGGGGCAGAATTATATGTCCCCTGCTCTGTTTTACCCGCATTCTGATGCATTTCTGTCACCTTCACTAGCGTTGAATTTGGCTCATTTTATCCCTCTTTATTTCTTTTAAATTAATAGCAACAGCAACACCTTGATCACTTTTCAAAACAAAGTTGTTTCTTTCAGTTGTATGGATCCTATTATAAATTGTAATGTATAATAAATACTCTTTTGTAAGAGGAAATGTCACAAAATGGAATTACTAGGGCCCATAAGGAATTCCAGTAACACATTATTTACATTAGGGTTATTTCTTTAATTATTGTTCATCTAGTCATATTAATGTCCCCTCCTCTGTTTTCTAGCTAACCAAAATTTTCATTTTTCTGCCCTAAAATGTGTCCTATAATATAGCCATTAGTCCTGTATGTATATGTGCACAGACCTGCAAAAATGGTCTAAACCACATCCCAGCATGTGTGTAGAAAGATAATTGCATGCAAGAATGAGGGTGCCTCCCGAGTTATTTTTCTCAGTTTACTGGTTAAACTATTGCTTGCAACAGAGTTTGTGAGTAATTTGTCTATTTATACTTATTTTCTAAATTTGTTACTGCACATAAGTGTATTATCTCAGAAAAATGTTCAATAGCACACTGATGTTAAAACAAAAGATGAGCTTAATATATAAAAAGTTACAAGTTATGGCAAGAATAAATTTTTGTGCCCATTTAAAAGTCTTCAAAATTTATTAAAAGGGAATTCACACAATAAAGACCATATGTGTGAAATAATTGCAACTGGCATGAACTGTCTTGTAATTGTAGCTAAAAATAAAGGTCTACCTTATTAATGTGTGGTATATTAATTGTACATGAGTAGGAATGTAACTTGTCTGTAAGGCATGGTATTAGGTACAACTTCAGTGATTGGCCTCAAAAAACAAACAAACAAACAAAAAAACAGCACGCAAATTTATGGGGTCTTCTGTAAGGGCTTTGATCAACCACAGGCACTCATGGTTGATCAGTTCTAGGACGAGTTCAGTACTGAAGATTTTAACTTGTGCATTTATTATTAGTTTAGTTTCACCACTCGTTAAAAAGTGGGAACATTATTTTACTGTATGAGCAATAAACTTCACCAGCACATCTTTCATCAGAGGAACCTGGTAGATAAGTGATGAGTGTAGACCAGGAGTGATAAGGGTGGAAAAGTGATGAAAGGCAGAGTAATTTATTACAATCAATTAAATTTGTTCCTTTGGTTCTGGGAACAGGTGTAATAAATCATTAGTTGCTGAGGACATGCCATGAATGAGGACAGAGACAATATATTAAGTGGAGAAAAGCAGGCCAAACTTTAACACAGTCCCAAATATAAACAAACAGGACATAGGCAGATAGTCATTGTATAAACAAAATATTACCTGCTCTGTGAAGACTGAAAAAAAATCTCTAGGTTCCTAAAGTCCCATGACATGGCAAGTACAGATTGCTATGAGTAACTAAGTACATTTTTGTGTCTAGAAATTTTGTTGATACACAGGTAGATCCTTCAGCATCTGTACTTGATGAATGAACTTCTCTTTTGCTCTCCAGATGTTATCTTCATCTGTTAGGTTCCTTGCATAGGATTAAGCCTATAACCTGCAAGTCTGAATTATCTGACAATTTTTTACTGCATGCTAACTGAATATTCCCTTGCTAAGCTCAGTGAGGGTTAGCTACCATCAGAGGTGACAGGAGTGCCACTTACTCTAGTATGGTTAACAGAAATTCTCCAAAACTCATTGGCTCACCCAGATGACAGATGTCTGTTCCCAAATCTGAGTTGCACTTCACCATGCCAGGAAAAACCTAGGCCATTACATGGAATGTCTCCATACCCTAAACTCTCTTCAAACTTCCTACTCTCCCTTTTGCTCCTGATCTGCTGCACTATGGCGGCTAGTGGAACCTCTTCAGGCTTGTGTGTTGAAGTGTGAGCCATGGTTCATGAGTACCTGCATGTCCTAGTCCCTTCCTTCCTTCACCAATGCTCCTGTCCTCATATTTGAAACTAAATCTCTGCGGCTTACAAGTGAAATTTACCTTGGAGTGGAAAGCCTACTCAAAGCCTTTTACCTAAGCTCCATTCAAATGTGTAACACAGAGTTTAACTGGTGCATAGGACCCTCTGTGTGTTCTCTCCACTGGGGTGAATTTCACCTGAAAGAAAAAAAATTACAGCAGCAAAAAGAGCATTTTAAGTTGCACATCAGAAGCAGAAGCTGTTCCCTCTGATGGTTTTCTTTCCAAGCTACAAGATGTTCAAATTGACTGCCTTTCTGGGCAGTACAGAAAAAAATTCCAGATATTACACCCTTTAAATCATTTCCCTATGGTCTTTATCAAAAGAGGCTCCAGTCCTGTATGTGCCAGTTTTGCAATTTGTTGGCATCAGGTTTTTTGTTTGTTGGAGATATTTTTTGTCCCCTGAAGGAGAATGTATCTGAGAAGCATGACCCCTTTCTCTCACCTGTTCTGCTGGAGTCAAATTTTCATACATCCCTCCAGACTGATGGAGAAACCCTTTCCAGCGCAGGTGGCTCTGGCTGAGGACAGCTTAGACTTAGACCTTCCAGCCTTCAATCTGTTTACATAGACTGGTATATCTGGAGATGGTGCCCACCACTGGATCCTCAAGTCCCACTGAATAGGCATGGGGAAGATGACAGATAATAGCACCCATATGAATTCTCCAATCATTGATATGCCCATCTGCATTGCATGTTATGCTCTCTCCCCATAGTAGCAACCCAAAAAACTCTTATCTTTCCTTGAAGCCCCATTTGTATTACACTCACTCTCTTTTACCTCAACTTCACTTGTCTCATAAGACATCAAAGTGAACTAATACATAACCCACTTGTATCTCCTTCTTACTCTATGTAATCATCCTGTTTCTTGAAACCCAGATATCCAGAAGCCAGCCACGTTTGGCTATCTCTTCTGGGCCATTTGGCTCTCCTCTGAGCTGCTGAGCCAGTACTTGTCTGCTACAGTATAAGATAGGAAATGTAATCTCTCATTAGTAACCTGTCAAGTAGATACAGAATCCTGAGGGTTCTCTCATTAGTCTCCCTCTGTGCCCTGAAATAAGAAGATTTTCTTCATAGTGGAAAAATATCAGCTATGAAGAGCTAACACATGAAATAAGCCACCTCTTGATGATGAATTCAAGACATATGATATGTCATATGGTGGAAGGAATGTAATAGAGATAAATGGATGGTGTTAAATTCTATATTAAATATATGAAATCTTCAGAATGGAAGACCCAAACATTAACTCCTCAAAGCCACATATGTGAAAATGCAAAGCATTTTTTGGGGAAAGGGTTAAAATAAAACCTTGAAAACATCAAAAATAGACATTGGTATTTATTTTTACTATATCCTAAATGTGCCTTATGATAAATACCAATTCAGTTTTTATTAGAGAAATTATAACCCCAACAACAAGGAGCATTTAAAGAACTGAACAGAAAAAAAAAAAGATAATTCTAGGGATGGGGGAAGCAGCAAAAATAGCAAATATAAGTGCAAGAATAGTGGATAACATATAATTTGTGCGTGACCTTTTTTAAAAATTGGACATCCTGTAAAACCTTTAAGTGCTGAGTGTTTAGATCAGGAAAATGGGAGTTGTATATCTACCAAATGAAATACAAGTCCCATGCACTGCTTAAGTCCTCACTTGCACCCACTTGCATAGTAGGACTTAAGTGATACATGGGACTTGTGCTGGATCTCTGAATCAGACTGGCTTTCATCCACTGCACACACCAGGCGTGTTTTCTGCCCACCCACTCCCTGCCTGACAATAGCAGTCTTTACAAGCCGGTCATGCCTCAGACATAAAAGTAACAGGGAGGATGGAAGGAAGAAACTGAGGAGGAGAGTGAAAAGTAGCTAAGTGGGGAAAGGCTGTGAAAGCCCTAGGGAGAAGCATGTGCTACATTTTAGCTTTGCGCTAATTGGCTGTTTAAGTGAGAGAAAATAATGCAGGTTTGGTCTTTTTTATTGGTAACTAAAAATAACTAAGTTTAAAGCCATATTGTCCCACTTATATAGAAAAGTGGGGGGAGGGATAGCTCAGTGGTTTGAGCATTGGCCTGCTAAACCCAGGGTTGTGAGTTCAATCCTTGAGGGGGCCACTTAGGGATCTGGGGCAAAATCAGTACTTGGTCCTGCTAGTGAAGGCAGGGGGCTGGACTTGATGACCTTTCAGGGTCACTTCCAGTTCTATGAGATAGGTTTAAAATCTGACTTAGTAAATGGAATTGTGGTGCTTGATGATGACTGTATTATGTATGTACCTGGAGGCCCCAGCTGAGACTAGGCACCATGCAAATGCATAGTAAGAACTTACAGTCTAAATAGACAAGACAAAGTGTCATAGGTGCTGGAACTAGCACCCAATGGCTTGAAGTGGTTTCCATCAGATATGGGGTTTACAGTTTGGTTCAATGGCTCTCAGCACCCCTGCTATGCAAATTATTCCAGCCCCCCTGCAAAGCGTGGGAAAGGCACAAAAGTGATTGAGCTAGAAATAGAACCCAAACCTCCTTCCTGCCTTCAAGTCAAGTGGCTTATCCACCAGATCATGCTGCCTCTCTATGAAGCTTATAGAGCTAATTCATATGTGCTGTTAACCCCTCTCCCAGTTGAACAGCGCTGCAATTCCTTTCTGAGAATTGTTTATTTTATTTTTTGGCCAATGGGCCAATCTCCTGGATAGGTTGCCAGGATGTACAGCCAGCATTTGGGGTCTTCTGGGGCTTGCATCCTATCAAGTCACATAATGCTTATCTTGCTTGGATCCTATTGAAGCACTATAGGAAGAGAGATGTTTTCTGCCCTGGTCTGCACAAAATTAACTAGTCATATGCATTGTGTAGTGAGCTGACTGATGTTCCTTCCATTCCCATTTACTTAATATTGTAATAAATATAATATATGGAGATAGGTATATATATCTCATAGAGCTGGAAGGGACCTTGAAAGGTCATCAAGTCCAGTCTCCTGCCTTCACTACCAGGACCAAGTACTGTCCCTGACAGTTCCCTCCCTTCCCATCCCTTCCCTTAATGGCCCCCTCAAGGATTGAACTCACAACCCTGGGTTTAGCAGGCCAATGCTCAAACCTCTGAGCTATCCCTTATATATGCTATATTTTTTCTTATCAGGAACAAAGCCACTAAGCCACTATTCTCATTTTTTGTTCACAAAAATTTTGAGCAAAGCTGAATGTATTTTTAGTGATAGTGCAATATAAACATTATAAGAGCATTTATGTTAATTAGGCTTTTTTATTTATGTTTTCAGGTGGGCAGAGGTTTATTAGTGCTTCCCCAGACAAAGATGGAAATGCTGTAGAACATAATTATAAGCTGTTCTGCTTGATTTCTTGTCTGTGGTTTTGGCATTTGTTTTTGATAAACACTGATTTTTTTTTTTTTAACTATTCTAGTGCTCAAAACCTGTGGTTTCAAGCTAGTATTTAGTGTTCCAGCAGTTGGATTTCATGGGATTTGAGAGAGGGCTAGTCCAGAGTTAATTAGGTTCCTGGCTTTTAAGACCAATCATATTTCTGAAGCAGAAAAATATACGCAAATTGTCCAAATTAATATTTTCTTTGGCTGAATGAAGAAAGAGCTTTTTTCTTTTAGGGGAATTGAAGATGATTTTAGAAATAATTTGTACTCTGTAAAAAATGTGCCTTTTTCACGAGGTAGGATTTCTGTTATTGCAAGGTTTTGGATTTTTTTTGTAAAATAATTATTTCAGGAGTTATCCCCTAAAGGCTGCTAGAGTACTTTTTCACATCACACATACTCATTTCTATTCCACTGATGGAGTAGAATCTTCTGAGTCAGGGCTTTAATATTTTAGTGGCAAACAGATTGAAAGATTCTAATGTATTTAATAATACCTAACTTTTATGTAGTGCTTTTTTATCAATAGATCTCAAAGCACTTTACACAAAGGCGGTCAGCATCATTTTACAGATGGGGAAACTGGGGCACAGAGGAGAGATGTGATTTGCTCAAAGTCATCCAGCAGCCAGTGGCAGAGCTGGAAAAAGAACCCAGTCTCCTGAGTCCCAGTCCAGTGCTGTATCCACTAGGCAATGCTGCCTCCAGCAGCTAGGTTTTTGATTAAAATTATACTAATAACTGGTAGTACCTGAAATGGTAATAGTTAGCACCAAGGTTGTCTCTCCTCATGTTCAGAGCGCTTTGCAAACATTAATTATTCTAATTATCTGCAAGGTTAATATAATTATCTACAAGGTTATATTTTATTATACATTATAAGTATCATTAATATGCTTAATTACCTACAATGTTAATATAACTTTCAAATTCATCCAGAGATCAAGCTGTCCTTCCCCAACCACAACAAAGATATTAATGTTATGATTTGAAAAATATGAATAAAATCATGATGGAGTGGGAAAGTAATTTCACTCGGCAGCAAATGTAGAGTATCATATTTCTGTTAAATAAATAAAATAAACTTAACATTAAGGTTTGTCAGAGCTTTGCCAACTTGTGAAAGCAATGTACTTGTTTACTTATTCTGAGAACAACCTTAGGCCCTGCTCCTGCAAATACTTAATTATGTGTCTATCGTTGTTCAAATGCATGGTCCCCTTTGACTTCGACTATTCACATGAGCAAAGTTACATGTGTTTAGTTACATGTGTTTGGAGAAGCAGGCGCTCAGTTAAGTGCCTTTTGTGATACTTGCAAATAGCTGGATCATTGCCCCGAATGAGGGCTCCTGGAAGAAAGAAAGCTCAGTGAAATTTCCTGAAGCCACCTGTGAGAGCTGAACCACCGCTATGTACAGATTTTCCAAGATCTGTAAGAGCTCGGCAAACCACTCAAAGTATAGCACTATCTATGCAGAGGCTGTAAGATTCTGCATCAGCTGTGGTATTGGTTATCTTAGGGCTGGTGTACTCTACCATTTAAGACAATGTAACTTACGTCACTTAGGGGTGTGAAAAAGACCCCCCCCCCTCCCCCGAGTGATGTAAGTTAGATCTACCTAAGCACTGTCCACACCACTACTCTGTCAGTGGGAGACACTCCCCCGCCAACATAGCTTCCACCTCTCATGGAGGTGGAATAATTATGCCAACGGAAGAGCGCTCTTTCTAGAACTTGCTTTTTTTGGGACAATTATTTTTATTTGTATAAATGTCCATTTTTTTTAATGTTGGAAACAAATGGCTTAAAGTCTACATTTAGATCTGGTTTTTACTTTCCAGCTAGTTTTGCCAAAAGCCATTTCACTGGAACATTAGGAAGGAAATAAACTTTTAAACATAATTTAAGACCGGAAGAGTCTTTTATGAACGTATTTTGTATCATGCTTTTTGTAAAAATGACATTATTTCAAAAATGAAATGCTTTTTAAAATACATACAGGATAAAATAGTGTATTACTGGGGCCAAATGTCAGGAATTTCATTGTTCTCTATATTTGTTCTATTTGTTCTACGCATTTAATATTTTTTGTAACCAGTTTAAATACTAATGGCTTAATTCAGTAAAATCTTTTAACAGTGCTGAAATCTGCCCAACCCCTGAAAAATCATTTCAGGGCTTGTACAACAATGCAAGTGCTTATATAATATTGCTTTGGGTTCCACAGTTTTATTTTAATACATTCCTGAAAGTATTTCTCTGTATGAGAGTTTCTTCTGTGGAAAATAAGATAGATGGACCTATAATTGAAAAAGTGATTCATTCATGCTTTACAGGCAGTTTTTTACTGAAATGTTTAAAAATGCTATTGCTGCCCTAGGGCCAGATGGGGATACCATTATTCCTGCTAAGTATCACCTCATTCCACAATTACTTCTGTTGACTTCAGTGGGCCTTCCAGTGGAGTAAATAACTATTCAGCAAGAATGGGAGGGGCCCTCAGTGGGTAAGAAACTGGGTAATTGAAATGTGTACAGGTGAGAAGCAGAGTCACCATTTATTTTGAATATAGACTTAGTTTGTACTATCTTTACCCAATGCTATGGCTGAAAATTTTAATTCCTGCTCACCAAGAAATCGTTCCTGTGTCAGTGGCAATTCTAGTCCCTCCCTTCTTGGAAAGAACCTCTGTGTTGCAGACAACAGACACAACTACTATAAAAATAACATACTTGGGACAGCTGCAACTAGAACATCAGACATTCAGATTCCAAAACACACAATAGGCAGTGATCATGTGAACTAAAGGAAAGCTCCTTTAGCTGGAGAATTAGTGGGTCACTTAGCCTTCTGCTGGGATATCAACTAGAGGTCAACGTCACTCACTTATACACACAAACCAAGTATGCTACATCCTATGAACAGAGAGGATCAGACTCAGCAAAGCTGGTAAAGAGTTACACTCCTGCTCCAGCTAAGCTAATTGTACCCCAGTACAGATTTACTCCTACAGGCCTTGTCTTCACCAAGCAAAAAGGTGTATTTTTAACACGTTAATTAATGCATTAAAATCTTAGTGTACACAAGGCAATTTGTAGTTTTAATATGTGTTAACTAGTCAAGGTAAACCCTAGACTCCTCCACAGGCGTTGACTCGACCAGCTTATCGTGTGTTAAAGGTTCTGTGCCTTGTCTACATTAGACTTCTAAAATGTGTTAGTAACATGTTCTAACACACCTTTAAATTCTAGTCTAGACAAGGCCAAAGTGGAGCTACTGGATCCGCAGGATTCCTAACCACCCTGACCATGTCTACTTATAGGTTATCGCTGCCTACTTGTTCCTTACACCATTTTCTGCCCCCTTGCCACTCTGATAATGAAGTTACATCTATTTTGTTCCAGTGGAATACAGGGTGACTGGCCCCTTTAAGAGGAGATGGGGGCCAGCTGCACCCTGTGCCATAATTATCTGCTTCCCAGCCTAAGTAGTGGGACTATGGAGAGTCAAGTGATAGCTGATAGATACCTGGCCTTATTAGAGGGCTGAGAGAGATCATTCTGGCAGTTGTAACCCCAGTGAGTGGGAAGGCTGCTGTGAAAGACCCTGGGCCAGGGGCTGAGAATGGTACTCCAGGGAAAACGGACTGAGGGGGGCAAGTACTCTATACTGGAGCAGAGAAAACTCAGCCCATAAAGGGGCTGGGTACAGGGCCCAGAGAGTGAGCTTAAGAGAAGCCCCAAAGGGCAGAGAAACCTGTTTTGCTTGTTTGGGACTTTTTTACTACACTGGAAGGGGTTATGTTTGTCTGTGACTAGGCTAAGCCACATCTCCAGCACAGACCAGTGTGAGGAGAACTAAGGAGACTCACCTCAGGGTAGGGAACTGAGGCAGTGTGTGCCAGCAGTGCCACACTTGGCCAGCAGGGGGCACTACAGGGCAGCCATGTCCCGTGACAGCCACACATTGACAATCATTTTGGCATTGCATATTTGTATACCTTAGTATATATGTGCAATATGGCTGAGTTATGGTTACTGTGGAAACCATAACTTTTGTCCATATAAATTCTAAGCTTTAGGTTGCTTTAATGTTGTTTGCTATTAATTTCCTTTATCTTTCTTTTAAAAGAGAGAAAAAGAAATGTTCTTGCTTTTATTTGAATGTGTGAATCTCACTGCGTGTTTTTATTTTAATGTTTTCCTTTAAGGTTACACATTGAAATAAATCCAGTAGCCTTAGACTGACCTCTGAACTTAAGCATGTTAAAAATGAGCAGATATAAGAAGTCTCTCATAGTACAACATTTTCAAACCCTCATAACTTTCTTTGTATACCAGTATCAAACGCACCTTTCTCCTTTGGACCTAGTCCTGGAAACATTTAGCACATTCTTATTGTTATGCACATGAGAAATCCCATTAAAGTAAAGTTTAGAGGATTGGGGCCTAAGTGTGTTGCAAGTCTGAAGTATTAAAAATAACTCATTTATTAATTATCCATGTGTGTATGCATGGAGTGGGGGGAGCCTCTGGAAAATATGAAGTGTGAAAAACTCCATATTCCCCACAGTCTTATAACTTGAAACATCCCAAAAGAATTGTACTGAATTAACAGAAGAAAATGTAGCTTCTGGCTGAAAGCAAACATGAGCGATTTCAGCCCAAACGACAACTTTTCCAGAAAGCTGGAGGAGCCTAAAAAACAGGAGTTAAGAATAAAACTGCCTCCTCAACCCTAACTATAGAGTCAGTCATATACTGATATTTGATAAAGTTGGGAGGTTAATTATGGCATGTCAAACTCCACCCCTAACTCACACTGTTCAATAAAAGGAAAAGGAATAAGTGGTAGAACATCCTGAGTTGCAGCGCGAACATTAGCCTTAATTCTAATGTCTTAGCTTCTTTATTTATTTAACACAGTGTAATTTTCTTTGTACTTTAAAATTTGTTTTTATTGTAAAAACCTTCATAGCTGGAGCCTAAGTCTGCACAGGAATGTGGATATTTCATGTTTCCACCTTCATCCCACCATGACCCTTTCTAGCCTAAATTTTAATGAACTGTGTGGGGTGATGGTCCTGCAAAGACAGATGATGCCATGGCTACTGCTCTTGCATGCAGATGTTTCCCCAGCAGTTTGGCCAAGAGAAGCATCCTTAGGTTGAAACTGACGAGAGCTTATTTTAAAGCGTCTGGGCCTGTGAAAGAAAATGAAGAGGCATGAAAGTGTGACTAGCCATACATTTTACTCTACATGCTGTGATCTTGGACAAGGTGAGCAGACGGAAGGAGAGCAGATGATATGCAATAGTGAAGAGTTAGGACTAAAAAAATCTCAAGGGGGAGGGAGAGGAAAAACATAAGCAAAATAATTTCAGCAAACCCCAAAGAACCCAAACTAAATTTTGAGGGAGAGAATTGTATTTTAAAAAAGACCACATTGCTTAATTTTAAGTTTATGCTGTAGAATGTAGGTTTATTTTGGTGACTAGTCTAAACAGTAGCAATAGTTAATTGGATAATTAATTGAAAGGAACTTGGAAATAAAACCTCTCTTCTTCAAATATTTGAATACTGTCTCCCCCCGTTTGACAAATGGACAAGGGGAAAAAATCTTCTACCCACAAAAAGAGAAATTAAAACACTCCATGGAAGACCACAGAATGTTTTATTTACCCCAGCAACTGGAATGGAATTAAACATAGAGGCTTATGACAGTGAATTTTGCATAATTTTTCACCAAGCTGATGATGTATCTGGAATGCATGAATTAGGGAGTGATTGATTCTGCTAAATTTGCATCTTTGCACCCTTCTGTGCCCATCCTGAACAGCTGTAAAGTTGAATGGATGCTATTATGTTAAATAACCTGTAGCAATGCTGCTTGCGGCTTACTAGCTGTATTTAGTGCATCCTCTACTAGCTAGCTGAAACTGAAGTTTTGCCAGTAAATCATACTCTGATGGCCTTAAACCAAATAGCAGCTGCTATAAAGGCCATTTTGTAATCAGTGGGTAAAATGTGCTTATAATTTGGCTGGTTGGAACTTTTAAGTAGGAAATCAAATCACCCACCCCTTTTTATAGGGCTTTTCTCCGGTGGAATGCATCAGTTTCTTAATGGTTGATGTTTACAGATCAGATTAGATTTTGCTTTAGTACTCCAAAAAAAAAAAAAAAAAGAACAAACTGTTAAGAGGGAGGAATAAGCTGATTTGCATTGTTGAAATAAATTATGTGCCAGAGAAACAATTTTAAGCCTGAGCTTGAATATGTAATAACAAAGCATTCAAGTATTATATTGTTCTATGGGCAAAACTGTTGTTGTTGTTGTTGTTTGTTGTTTTTTAATTTAAAAAGACAAACCTTGAACAATTTTAAACGTGATTGTAGATTTTCCCTTCAGAATACCCTACAGGCATTGTGCGTTTGTGTAATTAAGGGTGCGCCTATAACTAAGGCATGAAAAAATACATCAGAGCCCCTAATATCAGATCTGAGACCACCTTTGTTTCTGACATGAGTTATGAATGCCAAAATGTAAAGTTATTGCATCAAATAAAAATCTCAAATCCTTTCTACTCCAGTATTTTAATTTCAGTTGCATTGTTTTTATACATGAGTTTTCACTGTGGGAGTGCAAGCAAACACCTGAACTGTGTTACACAAAGATATTTGTGCACAATACTGCTCAAAAATATCAGGTAAAACATGATAGTCCTTAAAGGACAGTTCTTAGGAAGTGTTCAGGAGTAGGGCCTTGACTTTGGAGAAAGAGAAAATGTGCTTTACAGCTTGGTAGTTGGAGGACAAAAGAGAGCATTACATATTTTCAACTGTGTTTTTTCTTGGAAAACCTCCACCTTTTCCCTTATATTGCCATAGTGATATTTTGAAAGGCACATGCCGCCCCGTATGGTAGCTTTGAATATCCAGACATAGCCCCCATTCCCTATAAATTAATGGGAGCTGTGTGTTTCTGCATCCAAAGCTGGAATTTGGCCCATAAAGCACTGCAGTAACAAAACAGAACAATCCACTGGCTTTCACCTTGCTTAAGACCTTATCTTTTTCTTTAAAGTGAGGAAATTTTACATTCTCTGGACAACTTGCCGGTAGTTGCACTGGCTTTGAATGCTTTCTTATTTTAGTGATGTAATGAAAGTAAGTACTGTATGTTCCAAATCCTCCCAAGCAAGTGTGATCGTATGTCCTATGCCATTAGATCTTTTCTTGGGGTCCTCTGGTAAGCCAATACAAGTTAGATTGGAATGTCTACTTCTGTTTTTATAGATCACCATCTTGGTGTTTTAACTGATCAAGTTTTGTAGCATTATTATAAAGGAGCTTTTCCTTTTGGTTGTTCTAATTTGGTTTTTCAACTCTTCATTCTTTATGTTTAATAGATTAATTATAATTTTCTTAATGGAGTGGAGATTATTATATTGGTTCATATAGGTGTCTGTCCTTTATTTGCTGTCTCTGAAGACTTTCTTTAGGATCATAGGTTTAATAATGCAGAGCTTAGCAAGCCATATCTCTGCTCCAGTGGATATACTAGACAGTCCTTTAGCAAAATGCTGTCAATGAGCTGATATAATCCTTATATGCAAATGCATTCAGAAATCTTGAAATGCTTGTTTCTACCATTATATTGGCCAACATTAATTCAGGAGATCTATTTATTTACTTTTAGTTAAAAATCATTTTAGTGTGAAAACAAAAAATGTGGTTGAATTTGAAACCATCATGAAAAAGAACAGTGCACAGTTGAACATGATTTTGCAGTTGCATATGCTGTACTTAAAATGCTAAAAATATATAAAGCCTTCACTACTCTAATCCCCCTCTTTCACATGCACACAAAAATATCTCTAGCCAAGAAAAGCTAGTTGAGCTTTCAGTAACATATATTTTCCTGCTTTTGTAAAGTACACACTGTACTAAAAATTCTTAGCCATGATTTTGATATAAAGAGCCATTTCATGTAAAAGGAAAGTAATTTGAATGTCTTGCCAAGCCATAGTAAAAGGAGAATGTAACGTGCATTTGTGTATTTAAAACTATATGTATTTTAAAAATAATTCAAAACTCTATTGTAAGCTGTACAAATAGCCCAGAACAGAGATACTCATGAGAGCTACACACACATATTAAATAAATTATTACAAAAGGCAAATTCATCAAACTAATAGACCTATTAAATGGATGGAATTTCAGGAGAGAATCTATGTATTTGACAGCTCTTTACTACATACAGCATTTTGAAATAGTTACTTACACAACACTCTATATGGTGTGTTATACATTAAAGTATTTTAAAAAAAAACCCTATAAAATGTTATGCTCTTAGTTTACTGCTTGTCAAAATGTGCTGCTTTGCGCATAGCTTCCTTTAAGATTTCTGAACCTTGCCAGGTTACTTTAAGATTTTGTTGACACTAATTAATAGGGAGACTTACAATTTAATTAGTATTACATTTCATTTCATGTTGCATTACAATGGTTTGCACACTGTGTTGTTAAATAGATCATTCTGGACTTTCTTTTTTTAAATATACCATTTAGTTTGTTTCAGAGAAGATGATAAAGAATGCTAATTAAGGAGATGAAAAGCAGAGTTAACTGATTAATATGATAATCCCATGATTTGATTGAGGTCAGCAGTCACTTGGGAATAAACCAAGTGCTGCTAAATCCTGCATTATTTTAATAAGGGCTGACACGTTAATATTGAGGTCCAGTTCAGATGGACTGACAATTTTTGTTTGTTTTTGTATAAATTGAAGTTTAAAACTAACAAAGCTGTCCCTCCCTTACTTTGCTCCAATATCAGTTTAATGAATATTAATTTACCTGCTTACCAGAAAGTATCCCTTTGTAAGAGAGTGCTGGCATCTCAAAATGCGTGGTGTTGGGAAGATTTGGGAATAAAGGTGAACATGCACACATTTCTCCAAGAAAAAAGAGAAATACAGTGTCCTGCATTTTCAAAACCAGTAGCTTTCTCCTCTTGACAATATCTTGCTCCCACGAATTCATGTCAAAACTCACTTTAGTTTCAGGAGGAGAAAAATTGGGTTGGTGGAGCAGCAGGCTTCTTGGCTGTTTTAAAAGCCAAAGTTCTTGAGCAAACCATGTTGCTCTGCTTTCCTTGCTGGTGGAAGCTATTTATTATGCAGAAGTGCTCTTCATGTTGGTAGGATGGAGGCGTGGGGGAGTGTCACCTTGTACAACATTGCATTGTACTACTTCCTGATAGCCACACAATCCATAGGGTAATGTTCCTGGGAGAGGATGGTTGTCCTGACCAGAGCTGGTAAACATTTTTAAGCTAAAACTTTTTTTTCCACCAAAATATTTCAAATTTGGGTCAAGCAAAAGATTTTGTGAATTTGTGTCGCTATCACCAAATTGTTTCAGTCAGGGGGAAAAAAACCCTGAAAAAGTTGAAATGTTTCATTTTGACATTTTCAAAACAAAACATCTCAATGTTTCCTTTCAAAATGACTTCATTTCAAAATTTCCTTCAATTTCATTTTAAAAAGAACAGTTAAACAAAGCTCAAAATTGAAGTGAAATGTTTTGTTTTGGCTAGAACTATGGTAAATGTTTCATTTGCCCTGAAACACATTTTTTCCCTTATTGCTAGTGAACCAACAAATCAATTATTCACACAGGTCTAGTGCTAACCTCCACATGGAGGATAGCGATTGCAATGGTGGCCAGCTAGAGTGGGAATGATGGCATGAAAGAGAGGCAATGTGGAAAAAACATGACTGACTGCAAATCAGAGAGAGCCATACAAATGTTAAATGTTATTTAATGTGGTGACAATTTTACTACAGTGTTACACGTAGTCTGCTGTGCTACTGAGATCATCTCTGAGGTGCTCTGCATGTGTCTTGGGTTCCCAGATTGTTTGCCTCTGATTATGAGTCTCTGTCTTAAAGATATTTTGAAGACCAATATGTTGTGTGTTTTATTTTTAAACCAGTTCAATTTTGGCCCATGTTGGTAGTGAGAGGAAAGTCGTTACCATTAAAGGATTGTTTGATGAACTGTGTGAAAGGAGTATGTGATCTCAGTTTAGTTTTTAATAGACTTAGGCCCACTCCTCAAAAATACACCATCAGACTTCCCCTCTTATCATTAGACATTGTCCCTCCAGGGCAAGGCGGAAGCACATGGAAGGAGTATTGTGGGGAAAGCATGCATTGTTTTCCCTGTGTGCCATTTGCTTTGTGGATAAATAGAGGATTCTGCTTTTCAAGGCTGTGGAGCCAGCATCTCTCATAAGCACTAAATTCACTTTAAAAAGGACAAACTCTGTAGTTGCTAAGTTTGCCTATAAATCTCATTTTAAAAAAAATTGTAGGGGGAAAAAGAAAGTCTAATCTCCTCTCACACAGTGTATCAGTGAGGAAAATGATTTCTTATTAGTAGGTCTGTTTTTAAAGTCCCACAAAATAGGGGAAATTGCACATACCCCTTTAAACTAAAAGGATATAACAAACAGAATAATTGATTTCATCTCCTCTCTGGTGGAGCAAAGTATAGCGAGCTACATCTCTTTAATGAAAAATCTATGAATCCTTGTCCTTGCACATCTTAAATGCACAGGGATGAGGGTGGGCAGGGAATCAAGTTAAGATGAAACAGGCAGTGTTCTATTACCCTTGATCATGTTGGGTTTGGCAGAGAGTTGCTCGTGTAGATTGATACTGAGGTTTGTTCTGTCCCATTGTACTCTGTAACTAAGATGTTTTATTTGGAGGTGATAGAAAAGGGGTCGCCATAGGGCATATTTGGCATATTGGGTTTGTACCAACATTTCCCCATAAGGCCTGATTATGCAAAGTGAAAATAGATGTAAAATATTTTTAAAAATAATATGCCCTCTTGTTAAATTTTTAAAAAGTGCAAAATTTATAATTCTTAACATGAGTATAGCATTTATACTCTATGTATTATAGAATAGGAAATGGAACAGATGTTGCAACAGATGTCACATTAGGGCTCTGAGGGGGGGAACAGTTATTCAGTTCAGTACTACCATGAGCTATTGAAAGGAAAAAAATCCTACAAAATGTACGTCGTCTAGGGCCCAGTTAACTAAAAACTTAAATATGGTAGGCTTTGATTTTTGCGGTCACCCAGAGAGCAACAAGTTCCAGATTTATTCCAGCATCAGAGTTCAAACCTATAATCCCTCATCACAGAAGGCCTGCCCCACGTCTTCAGCTTGCTTCAACAGCTCCCAGATGGCCCACGAGGACGCTGCTTTCCCTCTGCATATGTCTGCAAAATGCTCCTCTGCAGCATCTCTAACAGGGAGCTATCTAGGGATAAAGCCTCTGCTT
Source organism: Emys orbicularis (assembly GCF_028017835.1). NCBI lineage: Eukaryota > Metazoa > Chordata > Testudines > Emydidae > Emys > Emys orbicularis. The sequence continues at coordinate 114,429,187 of NC_088685.1, forward strand.
TGTGGGACAAGAAATCCTTATCAGAGGCACTGCAGAGAGGTGCTCTGTTCATGAGCTGGCAGAGGGTGGACAGGTGGACCTAGGTGCAACAATGCTCTGCAGGCTGAAGGGTGAATGCAATGGAGAGAAAAGGTTATGGGATAATGGAAATTAAAAGGGTGTAAAAGGAAGGTGGTAGGAGCCCCCAGAATTTACAATTTCCTGCCACACATTCAGCAGTGCGGGTCACAGAATTCTTTCAGCTCTAACTAGAGGCTAATTTGCTTACTTAAGGGCTGGTTTACACTGGGGGGGGATCGATCTAAGATACACAACTTCAGCTATGAGAATAGCGTAGCTGAAGTCGACGTATCTTAGATCGACTTACCTCCCGTCCTCACGGCGCAGAATCGATGGCCGCGGCTCCCCCGTCGACTCTGCTTCTGCCTCTCGCCCTGGTGGAGTTCCGGAGTCGACGGGGAGCGCGTTCGGGGATCGATTTATCGCATCTAGACGAGATACGATAAATCGATCCCCGATAGATCGATTGCTACCCGCCGATCCGGTGGGTAGTGAAGACGTACCCTTAGTAAGGAAGAATTACATTGACCTCCATCTTTAGTTTTGTGTTATTCAGGTAATTTCCTTCCCATTCTTGTTTTACTGTATTTTTCTTGGTTCTTATTTGCATGACATGAGTAAAACACTTTGGGGTAAAAACTGAAATTATAATAGCTACACTTACATCCCTTCTATTTTATATTGAAGTGTATGCATACAGTATAAATACTTACATTGGCTCCAGCAGTCCTGGAAAGCCATGGGCTTTCATGACTCATGATATGCACTGGGTTATGCATGCTAGTTCTGGGGGGGAAAGGTTCTTGCGCAAAAGGCAAAAATAAAAATATATATTTTTAAAAATCTTGAATTGGGGAGGTGGGAATTTGCCCAAGGGAGAAAGAGTTTGTTTGAATGAGCCCCGTGACTCCTATTCTCTGCCAAATATTCAATCTGAACTGCACAAAACTAGAGGAGGAAGTGAAGAAAATGTATTTTATTTCTGAAAGTTTAGTCATAAAAATGCAAAACATACCTTTGCGTTTTTAATTACCCACAATTGGTCATCAGAAGGGCATTGGTGTTGGAGATGGTGAGGGTTAAGGGAAGCTGCGAGTATTCTCACATAGAGCTGAACATGCCTGATTCTGGAGGAGCAGGAAGCAGGCAGCATTCTGATTAATTAAAAGCAGCTAGCTGTCAATTAGATGGCTATGAGCCAACTCTGTTGAGAAAGGGCACATGATTTGGTTGTTTATATAGAGATCATATGATTGCAACCAGCACACTTTCACAGCTGCTATTGGCAGCACTGAGCACAGTGGCACGTATCTCCAATTTTGGGCAAATGACCCATTTTCCATATCATCTCAAATCAGCTAGGAAGGAGATGGGGGAAACTATGATACTTAAATTTTGCATCTAAAATATTTAAGTAAAATGCACACTTCTAAATAAAACTGTGGTATAAATTATACACTGACAAGATGAATTTGTGAGTCTTGTGCCATGTATTAGTGAGAGCTATCAGGCAAAATGAAGAGTAGTGAAATATTTCTACATAACAGCTGAAAACTATTTCAAGTGTTTGCATTTTTTCATAAATCAAATATCACAAGAAGTGTGATATCACCATAATCTTCTGTATTAGATCCTTAAACTCATTCCTTGCAAAGGCAGTATATGACCCTCAGAATAGGGGATGTGTCTGATATTAAATTGATGCTCGTTATTGATCACTTGTTGAGTACAGTTTAATTACATAAGCTAATTAGCTCTCAAGCCTTCATTTATAATATCAAAAATATGCTTTTATATTTGTTTAGTGGCCAACACCAGCCATTCAGTTCCACTGCCTTATAGATTTTTGTGCTTTGTGCCCCAGTACAGTGAGGATACAGCAACTGGGGTGGCAGTAGCTCTGAGGCTCTGCTGTCAGTCGTTGGACTTTGAGGGGGACTCCTTTCAGCACCCATACAGCATCCCTGCTCTCAGCACATTTGCTCTCTTTCCATAGAGAGTAGGATTTGCCCTCTTGGGCTTTCCTACCAGAAAAATGACAATTACATTTTGCAATAAAATATAAGAGACTCTTTACTGTTACCAGGCCCTCTTGAAGAATGTTTATTCAAGTGAGTAGCTTTTGGACATAGATTCCCCCCCGTCATTTTTGTTTCATAGAGAGTTGGAGATGGACACAGCACTCTAATTGCTACAGTCAAGTGCATCATCCTTCAGAAACATGGAATGCAGATCTTTCTCACCTGGTTCTGCTGAGATATGAGGAGAGGAGTATTTGAGGAGGCACTGTGAGTGCATTTTAAGAACTATATTCTGCCTTCAGAAGCATGTGGGCGGCCCTCATTGACAACGTGAATTCAGTAGGAAATGTGTTTGTGTGCATTTGAGGGCAGAATTTAGCCCTGACTTTGATTCTCTTTTAAGAGTTCAACTAGCAATGGGTCAAATGTGATCTCTGGTGTAGAGGTAACTTTTTATTTAGTATGCATAGTAAGAACATTCATATTTGCATACCGAAATTCCTGAAAGAGTATCATAGGATACTTTGCAGCTGATTGCAGCCTGCACATGCAAATCCACATAGCCTATGTAGAGCATTGTTTTGTAATGTACATTACATACCACTGTAATGAAGGCTTCTGAGACCACAGACCACTATTGCATTACATATGCTTTTGAAGAAATGCTGTGTATTGTATTAGCTTTCCACAGACTTTGGAGACTGGAGTTTATCCTTTAGCCATTTCTACTTCTGAGCAGTCACAGCTGCTAAAAAGTGCCTTCCTGCATCAAAAAATAAAATGTGGTCATACTCCGTATGCCTTTATGCTTCTTCACTGCTCAACTGTATGCCCAGTAAATCTCTTCATTAGATTGCTGCTGCAAATGATTGTAATTGATAATATCATTGTGTGAATATGTAATACAAAAATAAGTCAGTGAGGGAGTTTTCTCTTTTCGACATTGAGACACTGATTATTATTAATAATAACCTTAGCTTGGGGAGGAGCCTTGGGGGTGGGAGGAAGATACAAGTAATGAAAGAGAAAGTTAGAAGAAAAGCAAATATACTGAAAGAATAATTCCTGCCCCGTGCCTCCTCAAAAAAGAGAAATACAAAATAAAGGGAATAGAATTAGAATGAAATAGGTGGCCAGAGGGGGAGGGGAGCATGGAAACATGAAGCTATAAAAATAACTTCTGATTTGATTAAAACTATTTTTGCTGCATTTGTAATATGGACAACATCATCTAACTTTACTGTGTGGAAGAAAAAAATTCTGCAATTGCTTAAAATACTTAGCTATACATATTTAACATGTTGGAAGTGTTCTCAGAAGGATGTTTCCCATGGGTCCTTTTTTGGCTGTCTTTTTCAGCAGCATCTGATATGGAGAAAATGATTTCCTCTTTTCCAATATAAGATAAATCTCATTACTTGTAACTTCAAGCAGCAAGCTGACTTGCAGAAATACAGGCTGAAATCTGTGGCAGATGGTAGATAAATACAGTGGGCCTAATTCTGTTCTTAGTTGCATTGCAATAAATGCAGACTAACTCTATTTAAATACAACAGTTATTCCATAATTATACCAATGCATCTGAGAGCATAATTCTGCCCAGTATGTTTTTCTTTTATCAAGAACTAAAGTAAACTAAACTCAGTAAAGTAAATAATATAGCTAAGATAGTCCATTAATTATTGGGCAATTGTGGCCCTCACTTGAGCCTAATCTTTCCTTCTTGAAAGACATCTTTTTGGTTTAAGTTACACATCCTTCAAAAATATATAGGGCCAAATCCTTAAATGGTGTAAATTGACACCTCTTCATTCAAGTTAATGGAGTTACATTGATGTATGCCATCTTAGAATTTGGCCATAATGTCCAGTACAAGGAAACCCCATAACAATGAATCCTTCTATGCCATAAAAATTTGCACTTACATGGAAGAGCAGATGCATACTGCACTAAATAAATGACATATGCACATATTTAAATAATGTAAATGTTACATTTTATGACACAATTGTGCATTCTTTTTACTTTTGTAATTTGAGGGTAGAACAGATGGTGAAAGTTTAGTTATACGTGATGTGTTCATTAAAGTAACCTGGTCTGCTAAAAAATTATTCTGCAAAGCAAGAGACTTTAGTCATTTATGACACAAGTGTTTTTTTCCCTCCACTGAAATGAACTGGGAAGAAGTTGAACTTTTGAGTTAGGAGTCCAGTGCATTGCAGCCAAGTTCTTAATTTAGCTTTACATATAGATTATATGAGCTGAGTGTTTAAGTGACTATGATCCAGCACATATAGCCTGATGGAGATGTTGAAAATTTTGATTACTTTTAATTAAATGTCAAACCCTTTCTCTCCTGTGTCCTTATTAGAATCTGAACATGGGTCTCCAGAGATGAAATGCACTAACTAGTTTCACTATTTAACTGCTTAAAATAGTGTCTTACTATAGTAGCTTTACTAGCCTTGTTTGAGGATAAAGATCATAATTATGATGATGCTCTTTCTTGGTACCATTCATTGAGGATATTAATTTAGAAGTAGTGTATCAAATTAGTATCCCTTTCTAGCATGTACTTACCATGGCAAGCCCCATGTGAGATGAAAGTTCGGTGTTTGTATGGCAGCATGGTATACGCAGGTTGCACACTTACTGCATTACTGACCTCACAACAACAGAACATCCCCTCTTGATAATGAGGCTTGATTACTTACTAAAATTCCCTTGTAGCTGAGATTACAGTAGTGCCACAAAGGGTATGTCTACACAGCAATTAAATACCCGCAGCTGGCTCAGGCTCCAGGGCTAAAAACTGTTGTGTAGACTTTCAGGCTCTGGGACCGCACAAAGGGTGAGAATCCCAGAGCCTAGGCTCTGTCCAAGCTGAACATCTACACACCAATTTTTAGCTCTGTAGTGTGAGTCTTGAGCGCCTGAGTCAGCTGACCTGGGCCAGCCACAGCTGCCTATGGTCTTTTATACCAGTGTAGACATACCCAAAGTTACCTACGGCTTCTTCAGAATGCAGCAGGGCTTTATTCACTAGTTTGTGCAAATGCAGTTGTATTACACCAGTATTGCCAACCTCAAGAATTCTAAAACCACCAATAAGACACCAAGAAATCATGAAATTGGCTTTAAAATCACAAGATTAAAGTAAATATATAGACAGGTTTCAGAGTAGCAGCCGTGTTAGTTGTATCCGCAAAAAGAACAGGAGTACTTGTGGCACCTTAGAGACTAACAAATTTATTAGAGCATAAGCTTTCGTGGGCTACAGCCCGGAGTACTTGTGGCACCTTAGAGACTAACAAATTTATTAGAGCATAAGCTTTCGTGGGCTACAGCCCAAGTGGGCTGTAGCCCACGAAAGCTTATGCTCTAATAAATTTGTTAGTCTCTAAGGTGCCACAAGTACTCCGGTTCTTTTTGTAAATATATAGAGTTCCGGTTCTTTTTTTCCTTCTGGGTTTTGTTTTCCTTTTAGTTTTTAAATTTTTGGGAGTACTCAGGTCACATTTTCACATTTCTCTTTTCAACCATGAAAAGAAACAGTTTTTTAATTAAAGCTCAGAATCTCACTTAACCCAGGAGCTGATGCTTCAAGAAAAAAACCCCAAATATTTCAAGACTTGTGATAAAATTGCAAGAGTTGGCACTATTGTTAACACACCATGTGTTCTTTACATGGGCCAGCTGTAAAGAGGCAGACACAGTTGGTTTTAAAAACCCTAAATCATTTGATCAATGGCTATATTAAAAAAATCTCCTTCTTGAATTTCTCCTCATTGGTATCTAAACACAAAGGTGGGTAGAGATCATTGCTTTATGAACTGCGAGCAGGTTTTGCTCTGGTCGACCCCAGGGAGTGGGAATTGTGCTCCTGACATCTGTCTCAGATTTCTCTTTTCACTTTTCAAAAAACAAAAACAAAACTAGGGATGTTGATTAATCTCATGCGATTAACTAAAAAAAAATTAATTGCAATTAAAAAAATTAATCGCAGTTTTAATCGCACTGTTAAACAATAGAATACCAATTGAAATTTATTAAATATTTTGGATGTTTTTCTACATTTTCATATACTGTATATACTCGTTCATAAGCTGAATTTTTTTATTAAAAAAGGGAAGCACCAGAGAAGGGGGTTGGCTTATGAACGGGTATAGAGAGGGAGAGGTGAGACACAGCCCCTCTCCCCAACAGAGGGAGCAAGGAGAGGCAGCACAGCCAGAAGGGAAGAGGCGGGGCCAGAGTCTCTCTGCTTCTGGCCACGCTGCTCTCCCCCCAGCCTCCGACGCAGCTGCAGCTCCGGGCTGGCAGGCTGCAGCCGTGCCACTTGGCCCCACCCCCCAGAGCAGGTTGTGGTTGCGCCGCCCGGCCCAGCCCGTTGGAACATACTGTGGACGCGCCGCCCGGTCTGGCCCGCCGGAGCAGGCTGCGGCCGCACTGCCCAGCCTGCCAGAGCAGCTCCAGCCAGGTCAGAGACATCCTCCCCTGGCCTTCCCCAGATAAGGTGGGAAGGGATGAGATGGGGAGAGTGTGTGGGTCCCAGGCTAGGGGTGGAGTCATGTGGGGGGGTGGTCACAGGGGTACTCCTCTGACTCCCAGCTTCTCCCCCCCCAAAAAAAAATTTCCCCACCAGTTGCTGTCCTGGCCCATCAGGGTAAGCAGCTGGCGCACCGGGACACTTTGTTTACTGAGGTTTACCTCCGTGCCTGCGGACGCTGAAGGTAAACAACCATCTCGGCCCACCAGCAGCTTATCCTGATGGCCCAGGAGCCAAAGTTTGCTGACCCGTGAATTATAGGGTCAGCTTATGAATGAGTTATAAAAATTTTCCATTTTTACTTATCCATCTTGGGGGGGTCGGCTTATAAACAAACTGGCTTATGATCGAGTATATACGGTATATTGTATTCTGTGTTGTAATTGAAATCAAAGTGTATGTTGTTTTTGATTACAAATATTTGCACTGTAAAAATGATAAACAAAAGAAATAATATTTTTCAGTTCACCTCATACAAGTACTATAGTGCAATCTCTTTATCGTGCAACTTACAAATGTAGATTTTGTTTTGGTTACATAACTGCACTCAAAAACAAAACAATGCAAAACTTTAGCGCCTACAAGACTACTCCTTCCTACTTCTCTTTCAGCCAATAGCTAAGACAAACAGGTTTGTTTACATTTACGGAAGATAATGCTGCCCACTTCTTATTTACAATGTCTCCAGAAGGTGAGAACAAGAGTTCACATGGGACTTTTGTAGCTGACATTGCAAGGTATTTACATGCCACATATGCTAAACATTCGTATGCCCCTTCATGCTTCGGCCACGATTCCGAGGACATACTTCCAAGCTGATGACGTTAGTTAAAAAAAAAAAGTGTTAATTAAATTTGTGACTCAACTGCTTGGGGGAGAATTGTATGTCTCTGGCTCCATTTTACCCTCATTCTGCCATATATTTCATGTTATAGCAGTCTTGGATGATGACCCAGCACATGTTGTTCATTTTAAGAACACTTTCACTACAGATTTGACTAAACGGAAAGAAGGTACCAATGTGAAATTTTTAAAGATAGCTACCGCACTCGACCCAAGGTTTAAGAATCTGAAGTGCCTTCTAAAATCTGAGAGGGATGTGGTGTGGAGCATGCTTTCAGAAGTCTTAAAAGAGCAACACTCTGATGTGGAGACTACAGAACCCGAACCACCAAAAAAGAAAATCAACCTTCTGCTGGTGGCATCTGACTCAGATAATGAAAATGAATATACGTTAGTGCACACTGCTTTGGATTATTATCGAGTAGAACCCATCATCAGCATGGACACATGTCCTGTGGAATGGTGGTTGAAGCATGAAGGGACATATGAATCTTTAGCGCATCTAGCATGTAAATAACTTGCAGCGCCGGCTACAACAGTGCCACGTGAACATCTGTTCTCACTTTCAGGTGACATTGTAAACAAGAAGTAGGCAGCATTATCTCCTGCAAATGTAAACAAACTTGTTTGTCTGAGCAATTGGCTGAACAAGAACAAGTGACTGAGTAGACATGTAGGCTCTAAAATTTTACATTGTTTCATTTTTGAATGCAGGTTTTTTTTTACATAATTCTGCATTTGTAAGTTCAACTTTCATGATAAAGAGATTGCAGTACAGTACTTGTATTAGGTGAATTGAAAAATACTATTTCTTTTGTTTTTTTACAGTGCAAATACTTGAAATCAAAAATAAATATAAAGTGAGCACTGTGCACTTTGTATTTTGTGTTGTAATTGAAATCAATATATTTGAAAATGTAAAAAAATCCACAAATATTTAAATAAACGGTATTCTATTATTGTTTAACAGTGAGATTAATCGCGTGCTTAATCGCGATTAATTTTTTTAATTGCTTGACAGCCCTAAAAAAACCCAAAAAACCCTCAAGCCTTTTTTCTTCATATAAACCCCAAAAAATTGATCACTGTTTTCCTCTTATTAAATCTTTCTCCCTTCATGTATGTAATATCCTTTCAAAATATAATCTTTGAATTATAATATATGAAAATTGGGGAACATTTTAGTTCTTTTTATTGTACTTTTTGTGTGTGTGTTGTGCACAAATTATCCAAGCACTTTAGGGAGGGAGTGCTTTATAAATAGTAATAATTATTATTATATCTATTACAGAACTACTGGAATTAAGACTTCTCAATTATCTCAACTGTAAGGGTACCAGTATTCTCCATACGCATTGTTATTACAGTAATTAACTTGTTTGATACGGCATCTAGCGCCCTTGGCTTTGCCTTAGGCTGCTGACTGACAGATCAGTTATCATCAGCTGATACTGACCAACTACTGAAGATTTAATGCATTACATTTTAATGTGCTCTACAGTTCAAGGTTTCCCCCCTGAGATTATCAAATACATCAACAGATTAAAAAATGGCCTTCCTATTCAAAATCACTTTGCACTAACTCAAAAATCTCTGACTTTATGTAATTACTTAGTTTGAATAGTATATCTTTTTAAAATTAAATTGACTAGAGGGGGACATAATGTAAATCAGGAAACTAACAAATAACATAGGGGTTTTACATTCTTAGGTCACCAGTGGTGCTAGCCCTTGGCAATAGTGGTAATAATGATTAACTTCAATAGCCCTGATCCCTGCACTCTTTGTTCAACCTAAAACTGCCCATTGACATCAGTGGTTTGAGTGCCAGATCAGGCCAAAAATATTTTTACATAATTTTATAACTTTGTCTTCCACATTTAAAATATGCTCTTCCATATTCTGAAATTAATCTATTTTTTTTTACTTTTCATTTTAAAATTAATATTGCAATTTTGTAGCTTTCAGGGTATTATTTTTTATGTAAAATAAACAGAATTGTTGACAGTGCAAGTTGCTTTCTTACATAAGCAGAAAAAGTGGATGTCACGTATAGAAGGTAAGGGGATACAAAAGAGTCAAACAATGTAAATTATGGGTCAAAGGTATTACAACAAATGTTACATCAATGATTTATTTTTAACCAGTTCATCCCACTTGGTCCATCTTTCCTCATACGCTTCAGTTGTTAATCTAATACAGGCAGTAAATCATTCAGTTTCTCTTAATTCTGCTGATGCTTGTCAAACACATTTCTGTGCTGGGTATTTGTTTTGAGAACAGTAGTAATAAAATACATTTATTGGCTGAAGTTACAAGGATCTAAATAGGTATATTTCCGTAACACCATGTAATAGAAAAATTGATGTAAGGGTTATTTCAGGGATATATCCCACAAATTCATAACTTAGATCTGAAATTTTTCATTTTGGAATATTTTTGCAGGAGATACATAGTTAGTTCCCCTTACCACAATGTTCCCTTGCACATATTGCAATGCATTGAGCAATAATATCTAGTCACAATTTTCTACTGGTATTTTCTCCACTAGCTTTTACTGTCCTTTGCATTTGTGTCAGAACTGAAATATGTCCAAAACTTGTAATAATATATTTCTCCTTAAAGACAAACCTCAGGACAGGAGACACTGGATGTGGTTTAAATTTTATTCCTAAATGTCTGGGAGTACTTGGCAGCCAGTGCAGGTAATTCAACAATAATTTACATATACCTGCCAGCAGCCCCCCTGCCGTCCCGATCCTGAATGAGTGGGAACCAGATTCATGTGCAAAGATAAAGTTTCTTGATACCTTAAATGACTGCTTCTTGGAGTAGCTAGTCCTGGAACCCACAAGAGGAGAGGCAATTCTTGATTTAGTCCTAAGTGGAGCAGAGGATCAGGTCGAAGAGATGAATATAGCTGGACTGCTTGGTAATAGTGACCATAATATAATTAAATTTAACAACCCTGTGGTGGGGAAAACACCACAGCAGCCCAATATCGTAGCATTTAATTTCAGAAAGGGGGACTACACAAAAATGAGGTTAGTTAAACAGAAATTAAAAGATACAGCACCAAAAGTAAAATCCTTGCAAGCTGCATTGAAACTTTTTAAAGACACCATAATAGAGGCTCAACTTAAATGTATACCCCAAATTAAAAAACATAGTAAGAGGACCAAAAAAGAGCCACCATGGTTAAACAACAAAGTAAAAGAAGCAGCAAAAGGCAAAAAAGGCATCCTTTAAAAAGTGGAAGTTAAATCCTAGTGAGGAAAATAGAAAGGAGCATAAACTCCGGCAAATGAAGTGTAAAAATATAATTGGGAAGGCCAAAAAAGAATTTGAAGAACAGCTAGCCAAAAAGTAATAGCAACATTTTTTTTAAATATATCAGAAGCAGGAAGTCTGCTAAACAGCCAATGGGGCCACTGGACAATCAAGGAGCACTCAAGGACAATAAGGCCATTGCGGAGAAACTAAATAAATTCTTTGCATCAGTCTTCACGGTTGATGATGTGAGGGAGATTCCCAAACCTGAGCCATTCTTTTTAGGTGACAAATCTGAGGAACTGTCACAGATTGAGGTGTCACTAGAGGAGGTTTCGGAACAAATTGATAAACTAAACAGTAATAAGTCACCAGGACCAGATGGTATTCACTCAAGAATTCTGAAGGAACTCAAATGTGAAATTGCAGAACTACTAACTGTAGTCTGTAACCTGTCATTTAAATCAGCTTCTGTACCAAATGACTGGAGGATAGCTAATGTGACGCCAATTTTTAAAAAAGGCTCCAGAGGTGATCCCGGCAATTACAGGCCAGTAACCTTGACTTCAGTACCAGGCAAACTGGTTGAAACTATAGTAAAGAACAAAATTGTCAGACACATAGATGAACATAACTTGTTGGGGAAGAGTCAACATGGTTTTTGTAATGGGAAATCATGCCTTACCAGTCTACTAGAATTCTTTGAGGGGGTCAACAAGCATGTGGACCAAGGGGATCCAATGAATATTGTGTACTTAGAGTTTCAGAAAGCCTTTGACAGGGTCCCTCACCAAAGGCTCTTAAGCAAAGTAAGCTGTCATGGGATAAGAGGGAAGGTCCTTTCAAGGATTGGTAACTGGTTAAAAGATGGGAAACAAAGGGTAGGAATAAAGGGGCAGTTTTCAGAATGGAGAGAGGTAAATAGTAGTGTCCCCCAGGGGTCTGAACTGAGACCAGTCCTATTCAACATATTCATAAATGATCTGGAAAAAGAGGTAAACAGTGAGGTCGCAAAATTTGCAGGCGATACAAGACTACCCAAGATATTTAAGTCCCAAGCAGACTGTGAAGAGCTACAAAAGGATCTCTCAAAACTGGGTGACTGGGCAACAAAATGGCAGATGAAATTCTATGTTGATAAAACCAATTCAGTGGAAAAAATGGTATGTGATTATGTAATTCAAAAGGATGTATCATAATGCATCTATACAAGGGGGCAGAATTAAAATTGCACAGGCAACCTTCATTCTGGAATTTCCTAGATTGTGAGTGCTTGTCTTTGCTTCCTTAATACTCCTTTAATGCAGTTTGTATGTGTAATTTCCATCATGTAGCATCATATTGACAGCCACAGAGTTCATCAATAGGGTTGAAACCTTTAGGTCTATCTCACCGACCCCTGCCACTTGAGTTAACGGATTGCAGTAGTAGGTTGTCATCCTCTATGTGGACTAGTGCTAGAGGGGGATGAGACATGTTGCCAGTGAGTTTCAGATATTTGCTGACAGCAAACAAATGTTGAGACTCAGAACTCTTGGGTTCCATTCCAGGTTCTGGAGGGGGGTGTTTGTGAATGATCATGGACCCTTTTGCCCCTCCCCCCATGCCTGACCCCTCTCAAGTCTGTTCCTATCCCAGTCCTCTCTCTCTCTCTCATCACAACTCCTTATCTAGCCAGTTCCCGACATCTCTCCCCAGGCTTCTCATCCCAGTCTCTTTGCCCAGCCATTCTCAGTCTCCCTTCTTTGGACTCCCAGCCTTTCTCCCCATCCCAACTCGGTTCCAGTCTCCGTCTCTGGGCTCCTCATCCCATTTCCCCCCATAGGCTCCTTGCCCCAGCCTTCTTGCCCAGTCTTTCCCTCTGCCTCCCTGGCTCATGATCCAATCTCTGTCTCCCCACCCTTGGACTCCTTGGCCCTGCATACTCCCTTGGCCCTGCCTTGGTGCAGTTCTTGTTTCTTCTGCATGTCAGTGTGATGACTCTTTCACACTGTCTGGGATCTAGAAGTGGGAGCATTGAGAGCACAGGAGAGAGACTCTCCCTGCTGTTCTGATGCTGGGCACCACAACAGCTTGAAATAGCAATTGCAGAGATAGTCTTGCTCAGCACCTTCAGCCCTGGGACAGAGCATGGTCAGTGTAGACAGAATTTTCAGATCATTTAGTTACCAAACTCTGTCTCAACTGCACATGTGGGAGGTGTGACCACATTTAGGCAGTTGACCACTTGACCACATTTACGCAGTTTTTCATGGGATTAGTAAAAGGCACATTCGTGACACCAAACAACCCCTGTGACAAATTTTAAGTCCTTGCTCCAAATCATGGAAGGACTAGAGCTTCTCAACTATAAGGTTGTAAGAATCTTTTTAACATGGGCAAAACAACATGTTTTTTACTAGCTCTTCTTCTCAAAAATGGCTGAACCATTTTTGCTGAAACTTTCCAGAAAAAAGAAGCCTGGAGCAGACATCCAGTATGGAAAATTTCAGCCTTCACATTTAAAGGTATACGCAACTGAAAAAAAGGGTCTTCTAATGGTCAATGCTGGCAACTTTAACTGCAAGTATTGCTAACAACTCCACCTATAAGAGTAGGAAAGTCCCATAATGGGGTTTTGGACTTGCTATTGAACAGCAGGGACACTCCACCCAAGAGTTGGCTGCCTTTCTGATGACCTTCAATCATTTGTCACTTCAGTGGTAGGTGAAGAAATTCTTGAATTTATATAGTTTGTATGAAAGCCTCTATATAATTAAAAATATATTATTTTCTGCAAAATGGAAGCAGGCTACATTCTTGATCAGACAAGGCTATTAAATAAGGTTATATATGAATATTTTGGCCCAAATCTAAACATACTCATAGAAGATAGTTTCTTTTTTGCACGTGTGTTTTTTGCCTATCTTGGTGATTTTAACTTAAGAAATGGTTTGTCACATGATTGTATATTTCCACAGATGTTTGTTGTCTACCATTGTTATTCTCAGATCCCCGCATGAATGCCATAGCAGAAAATCAAGAAATACCTGGATAATTGTGATATCGCACAGTTTGTGTATGTGTAGAAGAGACTTGAGACATGACTCATTTTAGAATTGTTCTGTAACAATAAAGTACATCCTCGTTAAAATACCTTTCATAATAACGAACCTTTGGCTATAATGAACCTGGTTCCTGGATCCCACCTTGAGCCCTGCCGCAGTGACATGGCTGGAGGAGTTGTCAGCTGCCCCCACCCCTATGGCGAGGCTCTTTCGCTATAACAAACCCCTGCCTATAACGAACAAATGGTTGGATCCCAACGGGTTTGTTATAACGAGGGTGTACTGTCTTCCCACGGCACATATGGTACTGTAAGTCAGTCTATAGTTACCTACCATATTTTAGAATGGTGATGTTAATCACACAGCTGGACATTTAGGAAGTCAGCGTTTTCTCAACTATAAGGTTGATAATTTTCTTTAGGATTAATTAGTAGGGTTATTAATCCAAACAATTAAATTATCTTCTAACAGTACAGCTGTCTAATTAATGAATCTATTAATTAATCAGTACATTCTCCAGATGTCTATTGAGATACTATCCCCTGAGTAGCAATATTAGTTGTTGGGTGTTTTAACCATGACTTACTCTTCCATTTATTTAACTGTACAGTAAAAAGGGGTTAGAGTTATTAAAGAGGTAGAGCTGTAGCTTTCCTGTGAGTAAAAATCTATTTTTAATTATTCTCTGTTACCTTTCCCATTCAAGCACCTGACATGCTTGCGAATGGATAATGCATGATAAAATCTAAGGAGTTGTTACTCAAATGTGCTCCTTTTCCCTTATCCTAGAAAAAGCTCTGGCACAAATGAATGTTAACATATAAAAACATAATGGCTTAATTATTTTCAGTTTCTAAAAACTACTTAACTGATACCTGTAAATACCTGTGATCTTACCAGAATATTGCTACTACCAGACTATTTTTACCTACTTGCATTTGTTTAGTATTTTTCCCACTCATGTCTTTGATGCTTTGCCAAAGGTCACTCTCTTGTATAAAAGCACATTTCGTCAATAAACCATGATCCAGGGAGCAGCTGGATCAAGCCACCTGCCCTCTCTATTTGAATATGTGTGAGCATGGGGAGGGCAACAGGGTGTTGGGCTGTAAATCTGTCCTCATCCACAGATTAAAGCCTTGCCCTTTGCAATTGTTAGGAGAGGACAGCACACCTGCGTGACAGCAGAATGAACTGTACCATGCTGAGAAAATGTCAGGTAATGGTAATTACTCTCAAGGTGTGTCCAAATTTGTGTGCTTGCTGCAGAGGTGTGGGTTATAAGCATGCTGGATCTTGGTAAAGTCTGGCAAAGACTTCCTGTCTGGTGTAGGTTTGATTAATATTGTTTATTTAATAACAGTGGCTGGTATTTTGGCCATTCACTGTCTCTTTATTGCATTTGCAAAGCATTTTTTTGTGATTTGGTTTGACAAAAAGAGTTTATTTATGCAGCCTAAAGTGCAGGTTGGAGAAGTGATGAGTGTCTGAAGTAAGGTGACCAGATAGCAAGTATGAAAAATCGGGGCACTTTCTGATTTGGGTGGGAGTGTTATAGTTGCCTATGTAAGACAAAACCTCTAATAGCGGGATAATATTGAGATGTCTGGTCACCCTAGTCTGAAGTGCCAGCCTGTATCTCTTGCAATTTCTTTTAAAAGGTGAGAGTTCTCAGAATTAAATAGTACACACATGCGTTTTAGAATATTATGTTCACGTACTAAAATAGTTCAGTTTATTTAGTAATGAAGACTTAGTTGTCTAAAAGTAATGAAATTACTTTTGATCATTTTCCCTCTCTCCTGTGAGAGCTGAAAGGTGGTTCTCTTACTCAGTTCTAATTGCTCTACAGGATCAAATGTAAATTCTAATGCAATGTAGTTAAATTTTTTGTCAGTACTTTGATGCTTGCTCCTTCACCTCTTTCCACCCCCCATCTCTTCCTCCAAAAACTCCCTCCTAATTTAACAAGTAAGAACCTTGAGAAATTTAAATTAAATTGTTGTTAATCTTATTTTAAATCCTAGAATTCAGTCTAAAGCAGTTGTTGTTTCTAAGCTGCTAATGTACAGTAAGTGAAAATGGCTTTACTCAAGGTACATTTCATCAAGGTTCCATACACTTCTGCTCACCTAAATTATTGCAGAAAGTTTCAGGATTACTTTGACCAGCAGGTTTGGTTTCTGGGAATGAACACAGGGAGGAAAGGGTTGTGTGATAACTCTGTACTATGCTATAGGCTCTGCCATAAACGATTGCTATGTACATCATATTGGCAGGTCTCTATTATGCAGCAACCTGCATTTACATTACAGCTGCTATCCATAGTTGTGTCACTGTGACTACCAGAGCAAAGAGACTTAACTGGAGTAGGAGAAAGGATTCTGAGCAACTGGGGGGTGGGGGGGGGGAGAGGAATATATCTGAAATCTATTAAAGGAAGAAAATAGAAATCACAACACTATACAACTCCTTTGAATAGGCAAGAAGTGTTATCCATGTCAGGGGCAGAAGCTTGGTTACTTTTTTTTATCATCTTTAAAAACCATAATTCTTTTATTATTATTTAGAAAAACAAAATCTGACCAGTCCATTTAGTGAAACATTTGAACCATTTTTTTCTGCAATCCCATACTTAAACCACATTCTGATTTTTCCTAGTAGGTTTAGCATCCTGTCTTTTGTGTAACCTGTTGCTACTTTTAGACCTTGAAAGTCATACCCTAATTTTTTTTATAAAAATCAGATTTATTTGCATACTCAAAAAAAATAAAGGATTGCGTACTACTCACTGGAAAACATTAATTTTCCCAAATGCAAATTGAAATGCTGCTAGAGAACTCCTTAGCTTGCTCCCTCTCTCTCTTATATGGGGGAGTATTTTCTTAGTTAATCAGCTCATAGCAGGGGAAAACAATTTGTCTCATACTTTTTGTTTACTTATCCTGACTAACTTCATCTCAGTAAGTAGTTTTAGCAGTCTGCACAGTTGCCTGTTGTGTTAACTCCATATGTTCTGTGGTTTTAGGAATATATTGCTAAATAACACTTCAGTAATTAAGTGACCTATGAAATAAGCAAACCTGGTAAATGATAGGAAAACTCATTTCTGTGCCTTGACTAATTCTATCTCAACTACATATTGTATTGCAGAAGTTCTCAAGCTGTGGTCTCATGACCATTGGTCTAGTAAATATTTGCTGATGGTCCTTAGAGAGAGGGCTAATCACATGGTTCTGGCTCTTCTTGTTTCCAGCTGCTATATTGTATTACAAGACTGCTAAAGCCACATTGCCAGCATTACTCTTCCATGTAAGCATTTGCTGTAGTTGCCAAAGGGATGCTATATAATTGTGACTGAAGAGGGAAGGGTAGGCTATGTGATTATGAATGGAAGGAAATTGGCCCAGGAGACAGTCCCCCTATTAAGATCTGGTCAATGATAAGAAAAAGTTTGAGATGTGCTCATATCAGATCAGACCTCAGTATTACATTTTCTCAAAATCTAGGGATACAGTATTACACGAAATCTATAATGCCGAAAAGAGATTTTCAAACACGCAAGGTCCATTGACTTCCTGTGAGGGGTTGGGCATTTCACTGCCCTTTGACTTTGAAAATCACCCCCAGTCTTGGAGTTCCAGCTCTGGCTCTGCCATTGACTTGCTTTGTGACCTTGACTTGACCTCATTGTGCCCCTGCTGTATTTGTATGTGTAAAATGAGACTATTTCCCCCCAACCGTTGTAAAGTACTTTGTTGTCAATGTTGTCATTGTTGTTTTATTATTACTCTCCTTACTATAGTTATTATTAGGAAAGGTGTGTTTTCTGTTTCCTATTGTATAATGGAGAACATGTTCTCCAGAATTTTGGTAATATCCAGGCTCTTCCATAGCTTTCATGAAATCTACCGAAGACCTGTGTTGTTTTTTTTGTCTTCCTAGCTAATAAAGAATACATTAATATATCTGCCTCATACAGTACATAAAAACCAGGCAATTTGTTGTGATTTCTTTTAGCACCTGTTGTGGGCTAAGTTTTATAAACAGCTGAGAGCATAGATTGAAATATACCTGAAAGGGAAAATTGTTTCAAGACATGACAGTCTTTACGCTCCCTTCTAATCTCTTTCAAGCAGTTGAGTTTCCTACCACTCAGTTGGCTTCAGAAAAAATAAGTTAAAGCAATTGGTGGTTGCAAGTAAAACTCTTATCTTATTTCAGCAGCAAAGAGGAAGAATGATACCAGTTATGAAACTGGCTGGAAGAATGTGTTCTTGATGCCTGAATAGGAAGATCCCTTTGAAAACAGAGACACTGTGATATGCTAGCAAACTGTCTGGATAGGTATGAGTAAGTTCAGAGCTAGGTCTCACTGAAATGAAGTCATCCAAACAACGCCTTTGTTTGCTGCGTTTCACAGAAGGATGTTGTGAAAGTTCCTATAACACCTGACGAATGACACGTAGAGGTTAGATAATTTGAACTATATGGCTTTTGCCATGCACACTGATAGTCCTTTTAATTTGAGCTGATTTTTCCTCCTTGAAGCCTAACTAGTTGTATTTATGTAAAGTATTCATAGATTATCATATTAACTTTGAGCTAAGGGTGAAAAGGCCCCTTAGCTAAAAGATATAAAACTGATTCAGACATACTGCTTCAGAATCAGATGTATACACTTCAGCTTTGAGAACGGGCATGCTTTGTCAGGCAGACTCAGGCAAAGAAAGCATCACACTTCTATCAACAATTCTGACTGGGGTGGGGGTGGCAGGCTTATGGCCTGATTTCTCAGAGGAGCTAAGCACCCACAAAACTCATTTAAGTCATCGGGAGCTGTAGGTGCTCATTATCTTTCAAAATAGGGCCACTAGTGACTATTAAAGTCAGGCACACAGTTACATGGTCAGATGAACTGAAAATACTGGTGTAATTTCATACTAGGCACTTAGGGCCAGATTTTTAAGGTATGTAGGTGCCTAAGGATGCAGATATGTACCTAGTGGGATATTCAGAAGTGCCTAGGCACCTAACTTCCATTGTTTTCCATGGGACTCAGGACCCTGGGTATTTAGTGGGATTTTCAAAAGCACCTAGGGGTCTGAGTCCCATGGAAATCAAGGGAAGTTAGGTGCCTAGGCACGTCTGAATATCCCACTAGGCACATATCTGCATCCTTTGGCACCTAAATACTTTAAAAATCTGGTCCTTAGTAAAAAAAATAACTTTTTCTTTTATGTGCATAGCATCCATTATGTTTTGGGAACGTTATCGGCATGTAAGAAGGCTGAGTTTTTGCTGGACCTAGGTGACTTAGATGCACAACTCCCATTGAAAGTCAATGGGAAGATCTATAGCTAACTCTTCTAGGCCCCTTTGAAAATCATAGCCTATATTCTTCACTCTGAAAAACTTAGAATTTGAAGGTAGCAAAGAACAACCTAGCACATGGCTCTAATAAAGTGCAACAGCAGTTTTTCATGTCCAGCATACCATCTCTGTATACTGATCTATTAACATACTTCTCCAATCATTCTGAGCCAAATTCTGCCTGCATGTGTATGCACCTCTCACAAATGTAAATGGATGTGCTAGGTAAACATCTGAAAGCAAACTGTTTGGAAAAGTTTAATGAAGTGTTGTTGTAGCTGTGTCGGTCCCAAGATGCTAGAGAGATAAGATGGGTGAGGGTAATATCTTTTTTACTGGATCAACTTCTGTTGCTGAGAGGGACAAGCTTTCTCTGCACAATGAGGTGCACAGATTGCCAGTGATGATGATGATGAGCATTTTAATACTGACACAGGGCCGCCCAGAGGATTCAAGGGGCCTGGGGTCTTCGGCGGCGAGGGTGCCCGCCGCCGAAGTGCCGCCAAAGACCCGGCACTTCAGCGGCGGGTCCCGGGGCGGAAGGACCCCCCGCCGTGGGTCTTCGGGGCACTTTGGCGGTGGGTCCCGGAGCGGAAGGACCCCCCGCCGCTGAATTGCCGCCGAAGACCCGGAGCGGAAGAAGCTCTGGGGGCCCGGGCCCCGCGAGAGTTTTCCGGGGCCCCCGGAGCGAGTGAAGGACCCCGCTCCAGGGGGCCCGAAAAACTCTCGTGGGAGCCCCTGTGGGGCCTGGGGCAAATTGCCCCACTTGCCCCCCCTCTGGGCGGCCCTGTACTGACATGTTTCAATAGTTTTATATTTTTTCTTTATGCTTCAACCCATCTTGCATTATCTTTGTGGAATAAGTAGTTGTCCTTCAAGGCAAAGATTTATAGCTCCAATTTGAAAGGACTCATAATCTCTCTTTATCCTGAAGAAGATTTTATCAGCAGGTAACTACCTTGCTCATGTGTCAGTCATCTATTTCATTTTTTTGTTGAGACAATAGAGAAAGAAGGAAGACATGTTAAGGTGCAGGTTATACTTAATCTTAAAGCTTGAGTGGTAACAGTTCTGATTTATAGCATTAGTGAGAAGATGAGTACTGTATGTAGTATATGTATAGACAAGAGAGAGAGAAGCTCACCAATTTACAAAAACGTTATCAGAGGATTTTCTATACCTTGTGTCCTTGCATGAGTACAGCTGTGTTAACAAGTTTCCTTTTTTTTTTTTTTTTTTTTTTAAAACATATCAGGAAATCAGTGCACTGAAACTAGCCTTTGACCATCAGTTCCCTGGTGATCTTTTTCAAATGCCATCAACTGTGAGCGTCCAGACAGTTTGTTCCTTACGATGTTAGCAGAACAGTCAAATTATGCTGGAGTGTACTTGTAGCATTTCAAGTCCAATGACATTTGAGAGCTGCTGTCATTGTGGAGGGAGATCAGTGGATGTCACTTTTTGTTTTGTTAGGAGGCCAAATAATTACATTCTTGAATTAAAGCAAAAGTGAGATTTCAGCTGTTATTAGTAGAGTCTCAATTTCTGTACATGAAGCAGAGGCTAGCATGATGTGAAAAGCAGTGACAATTGTATTGGTTTCCTTTAATTTTTTTATACTGTCTTGCCTCACTCTGAATGTTTTTATTCTATTTTAACTTTTATTTAAAAAAATAATAGTAAAAGAGGATTTTAAAATGTTAAGGTACAGATAAATGTTGAAGCTTTGTGGTGAAGTCAATCAAGTCTATGTATACATAAATGAAAAATAATTTGCTCAGTAAAAATAAAATAAGGAAATGCAAAAGTTAAAATTCTAGCAACAATTTTGTATTTTCTATATTATATTTGTAGTCTCAAAGTATCATGAACTGTAATCAGAGCTACAAATTTAACCTGTACAGTACAGACCTGTTTACGCACGGATGTCGGGAGTCAAGCCGTCACGACTGCGTGTTAACGGACCGTGGGTTAAGAGGGCCATGCTGAAATACCTTAAGATATCTATATATACATGTATAATTATCTAGGATTACATACGTATTCACAGCGTCCCAAATACTGCAGGCCTATCTGTTAATGGCGCTTTGCAAGAATATAAATTCAAATGTGTAATCTAATAAAAAGATTATTATTACTACACAGGGGTGAAAGTAACTCAGGACACTTACTGGTATGGGGTAGGGGCGGCTCTGGCCCCCGGAAGGGGCAGGCCTGGAGTGGAAGGGTCAGGGCTAGGGGTCAGTATCCCCTAGCCAGCCCTTCCAGGCCGCCTGGTCCGTGCCACCCGGGATTCCCGTGGCGATTTAAAGGGCCCGAGGCTCCGGACGCCGCTGCTGCGGTAGAGGCGTCCGGAGCTCCGGACCCTTTTAAATAGCCGGCCCCGGGGCAGCTGCTCCCTTTGCCCACCCCCCCTTCCCCTCCGTCAGCGGCCGAGAGGGGGGGGGGAAAAGGGGCAGGGACCTTAAAGCGCTGCAGGGTCCTTTGCCGCGGCAGCGCTTTAACGTTGCTGCGCCCCCGCCCCCGTCGGTGGCCCAGAGCAGCCGCTTTAAGGACAGTCCTTTGCCATGGCAGCGTTTTGAGGATCCTTAAAGCGCTGCCGCAGCTAAGGACCGTCCTTAAAGCCCTGCCATGGCAGTGCTTTAACATTGCTGCCCCTTCCCTCTCCCCCCCTGCCCCCCCCGTCAGCGGTAAAGACGTACAACACATTTCCGCTCCGCACTTCCTGTCGATTTCTGTGTCAATGAGTTAGTGAGCAAATCTGTAGCGCTACATTGCAAGTTCCTGTACCGCGTGTTAACGAGTCTTGTGTATTAAATAGGTAGCACTGGGAGGCATGGCGCTACCGCGCGTTAAGCAGATTCGCGCGTAAACGGGTCTGTACTGTAATGCCAATTACAGAATTGTATTATTTATTATTATTATAGATGTAGTATATATATGGAATGAGACTGTTAATATTGCTTTTGGAACTTTTAACGTTTCTATATTCTGGCTTTTTGGCATGGTAACACAACAGAGGATTGTATTATTAACATAAGCTTTTGCAATTAGTGTCCTTGCTTTTTTGTTGTTGTCTTTAATAAAAGTTGCTGGGGTCAAAAATATTACCAGTGCTTAATAATGTTTACACTTAGGTCCTGATCCCACAAGCTGATCTGCATAGATGAACAGATGCATGGAGTCCTATTAACTTCAAAGGAACTACACACAGGTGTAAGTAAGGGCCTTCCCATGTGGATCTGCTTATAGAGACTTAAGAATTTTCATCTTTTATGGTGAATGGGGAGGAGGGTCAAGTTCTGATTGTCTGGCTTGAGATGTTTTCTATTGGTTTTCATTGTGATGGCTTCCCCTAAAGGAATGGAGGAGAGATATTATAGGTGGGGCTGGTAGCACAGCTAGTTCTTAATTATTGTTGCCCAACATTTCCCATTATAAGATTCTGTTTTCATTTGCTTAAACTTTTCCAAACTTAAAGCCCTTGGGCTGAAACTTTCATAGTGGGTGTCTGCCTCAGGCTGAAGATTTTTGGAAAGTTTGAGACAAAACTGTTCTGCCATTTCTTAGACCAAGGCTAGGGAAAAATACATAGTTCTGCTAATTAAAACAAATTCTGGAAACTATTCCATGGTTTGGGACTTGAAATTTAGCAGGGAGCATAGTGGTCTATGTGATAGGGATGTGTCTTTTGCTGTTCCTGTGAAAATCTGCACAAATTTGGCCAAATTATAAACTTTTATAAATCTCAGTTCTCACATGCTAGTAGAGACAACTTAGAGGTTAGCAGCCAAAATATCTGAACATTCCATCCTCATTGAGTGTGACTGGGCTTCTCACAGCTCCTGGTGGTAACTAGACTGGGCATGTGCCATCCACAAAGGGTGACTGAGCATGCTTCAGGTGACAGAGGTGAAGGTGGACTTTCCCTGTAATTGCTGCTCTTGGGCCAGGATGTGATCAGGCACCAAAATTGAAAGCAGAGAGCCTGTCTCTCCTATGCCCTCAGTGACTCCCCAGCTGGTGCCCTGGCAGCTTTGAGGAGGAAGCCCCCTGACATGAATGCAGAGGGGACAAGAGCTGGGCTGGGGGAGATGAAAGGAGTATATTTGCACAAGAAGCCTGGTGAGACTGGAATTTGGGGCAGCGGGGATGAGGGGGAAGACCTTGCTTGTGAGTTTAGGAGGAATGGGACTGGAAGCTGGGTGTGAAGGAGATTGGGACTGGCTGGGCAGTGAGATTAGGAGCTGGGGAGTGCTGGGGTTGAAAATGGAACCCATTGAAATTGCGCCAACTTTACACCATTACAAATGATAGCAAAAGTAACCCACTGCCTCTTCAGCATTCCCACAGTCCCTGTCAGCATGAGAAGCAGGAGAGGACCAGGGTTGAAAAAAGAATGTGGCTTTCCCCCCTGGCAATGTAAAACACTTCTTTTGTATCTTTTCTTTTTTTCCTTTTCTTTCTTAGTTGCTTTTTTAAAATTTCAGCTTTCCATAAATGAACCCATTTGTACTCAAATGTGCTGTATTAGAATGCTACTTTTGCGTGTTGAATGATATGTGCTTTGACATAATATATCAAGAGCTTGACAGGCATGTCATCCTTGATGATTAAAAAAGCATCAATGAGGTGGGTACTTGTCATAATTGGATCGCAGCAGACTCCATCTTTAGTCAAATGGTAATGGAATGGCTTCAAGAGAAATACATGAAGCACAATGTGTTGGAACAAATTACTGATCCTTGCTGACGGAGAAAATAAAAAATCAAAATCTCGTTGGGTAATAAAATACAAATATGATAGCACTCCTTGATATTTTTTTAATCCAGGACATTAGCAAGTAATCAATGTGAAATGAAAAGCTACATATGGCACAGAGTGGTTGTTTCTTTTTAAGTGAGGATTACCCAGTGGAGTTGTGACTGAGACAGAAAAAGGAATATAGAGTGAAGTGTTTATTTTGTATTTATGCAGTAATGTGACAGGAATAAGCTAGCCAGATTTCCTCCTTGTGCATTGTCAGGGTATCACCTCAGTATCAAAGTTATTGACCTGATAGTATTAAAGCCCCCAATTCAACAATGTATCTAAGCACACGCTCAACTGTAAGCACATGATTAATCCCATTGAAGCTAGTGGAACTACCCATGTACTTAAAATCAGGAATGTGCATCCTAAATATTAGGTATTTAGAAATTTGGTCACCCTTTTTAGCGTACTCAGAGGAGGAGGGCTCCCCACTCGGACAACCGGAATCTTTAGCCAGGGGCTCTGAATATTAACATGATCCTGAATAACTAATGTATAGTGTACTATGCTATCATTTTATTGTATCTTTGCCTTAATAAAAAATTTTCAACAAATTAGGCATGTGCTTAAATACCTTGCTGACCAAGGGCCTCGATTTTCATGCTCTTTCAATTAAATGCTTTATTTTTGTTTCAGTTAATCAACTCAGATAGGTGGTATCTCAAAGCTTTAGGCCAAAATTCATACGGGACAGAGCTTTAAGGTCTTTATAAAATGTTTCACAAATAAGCTAGTTTTCTCAGTGAAGTCTTTTACATGGATTTAATTTTGTAAAGGCAAAACAGCTTAGACAATAAAGGTTTTTAAAAGTTGCACCTTATGGGCTGTAAGTGTGTTAATTAGTTCATCTCTCTCTCTCTCTCTCTGGAATTCTTTATATGTACATCTGGGGAGAAATGCATTGCAGCATCACTGCTGCCTTGGGGTCGGCAAAGCTTTAAGACAATCTTAGCCCTGTGAAGTGTTGCTTTATTCCTCAAACAGATATGTGAATTGCAAAAGATGTGTTTAAGGGCAAATTTTTCCTTTCAAGACTTCTCAGCAGGCCATGCCTCTAAAATTCTTCTTTCCCCAAATTTGTTTCTCTGTATATAAACAACAGCATTTGGCATATGATGAGGGCTTGTTGTACCTTCAGCTTCCACCGCTTTGCCAATAGCATGAGGTGGTCTGCCTCCTCTTAAATGGTGCTAAGGGAACTAACTTGGCCAGGCAGCATTATTGGCGCAGAGATCAGCTTTGCTTCACTTGTAACATGATTGTGCACTTCAGGGTTTTCAGGCAAAAACAGCTGCCAGAGAGGAAGGGCTGTGTTTGTGATAAAGACCATTTCATGAAGACAAGAGTTTGTACATTGCCTCTTTCTGCTGAATTAGCACTCAATTATGCTAAAGAGTGGAGGCTTTAAAGAACAGCCAGGTCAAACCATAAACTGGATATTGGCAGCACAATAGCAGAGCGCAAATCTCATTCTGGCCTGCCAGTGTTCTGCCAAGATGTGCACAGCTACTTTCTAGACAGACTGTGTGGAATTCCACCCTTTCAGCTGATCATAGGATGACCAGATATCAAGTGTGGAATAATCGGGACAGGGGAGGGGGGATAGTTGCCTGTATAAGACAAAGCCCCTAATATTGGGACGTTGGGCCACCCTAGCTGATCATCAACTTGTCTTGTGCTAAATTATTAATTAAAATATATTGGAAACAGTTAGTTTTAGAGCATGATAAAACATGATCAATGCCAATCTAGATTGACTTTAAGAAGAAACTTTCTACCATAGGTAGGTTATTAAATATGTCCTTTATGGGAGTTCTACACTTTCCCTTCAATTTTCTAGTAGTGGCCACTTCTGGAGACAGGACACTAGTAGAGATGGATGGATCACTGGTTTTATCTGTCATGGCGATTCCTATCTTTAATATAAATTTGTAATAAATTGCATGTAAATAAGTTACCTTCAATTAATTTTCTTCTCTGCACTTCGCAAGACAAAACACAGTCCTTCCAAAGGGACTAATTCACTAATGGGCAGCATGAAAAATCCTGGCTGTGAATAAAAGATGATTGAAGGAAGAAAACTTTTTATATATAGTTTTTAAAAGTATCTGAAATCACTTAAATTCTGTTTTGTTTGCACTTTTTTAAACCGTAGGGACTTATAAGTGCAAGTAACATTCTTTCACAGCTGATATAGATCCCTAGGAAAGTTTTCATAATGGAAATTTTGAGATAATTTTAACTATAGAGAAACAAACTGTGCAGCTATAACTTTTAAATGTATAATAAGTAGACTGGAAGGATTAATCTAGTAAAACATCAAGGATAAAAATATTGTCTATCTTAAAAAGACTTGTGTATAATCACTGGTGAAAAATGATCTTATTCTGTTTGTGGGAGATTATATTGGACTTTCTTGAAGGGAAGTATCTCACTGGTACTGGGTAAGCAACATATCAAAACTGCTATTCCACAAAAACCCTTTTATTTGAAATTCTGTTCTTTTTGGTGGTAAATTATTACTGTTTAGTAGGAAGTGTGAATGTGATTCCATGCCCATAAGTACTCAATAGAGCATGCAAACGTTTACTTTTTCTAGGATAGGTGCCTTCTTTTTATTTATTTAGTTAGTTTTATTTATATCCTTTTTTTGTGTTATAGCATTTCATAGTCTTTGTTTTTTACTATTTCTTAAGTGCATGTTAGTTTTTCCACTGTAACTTCTTACATTTATGGGTCTATCTCAGACTTTTTTTGCAAACATTTGCTCTAGCTTAACAACATGAAGTTTAAATAAAATTATTGAGCTCCTTTTTCAATTCTAAGTGTACAAAGATACAAATATACAATTTTGTGACTTAAGATGTTCGGGTTTTTTTTTTAGGAAAAAATCTATCAGTTTTTTTAATCAAAAATTGAAACTTCTCTTTTAAATTGAATGTAGTTATAAAATATGCCCTTATTGAACTAAGTGCAAAATATAATTGACTTTAGTGGAAGCAGGAGCAGGTCCATAATGGGTAGGAATATTACAGGAGAAGGGAGGAAAATGGACCGTGCAGCATGTCAGACTGAACTGGTTCCCCTTTTCTCCAGAGGCCGCACTAGTTGCTCAGCAGGAGAGCCGCAGAGAGACTGCTTAGGCTTTTCCAAAAATGAAGCAGCCTGTTACCATGGTTTCATGAACCTCAGAAGTAGCCCTTCTGAAAGGAATGAAAGACGCACAATCTTCAGGTTAAGCTGCAAGAACAAATTTTCCTTGTGATAGTTATCTGGCCTCCAGTGGAAATTATAATCCAGAGGAGACGACCATCTCATAACTACAAATGCTGCACTCTAGTGTCATAAAGATACCCTCATTGAGAATTTAGCATATGTAACAAGTCAGATGTTTTTATGTCATGATTTTGGATAAATGATTCAGCATGTTAAACATTAGGATAACTTTCAAATTGAAAAACCATCAGTTTTTCAAAGTCATGTCTCAAGCAGCTTGTCTGACATAACCTTATTTTTTTTTTAAATTGTCCTTTTGAGAGACTACACATAAATTGTTGTGCTGACAAGAACTTTTCTTTCACAAAGCTACAGGTGCAGTTAAAATTGAGCTTACAGTGTAGGGATTGGCAACCCTTGGCATGTGGCCCGTCAGGGAAATCCGCTGGCAGGCCGGGATGGTTAGTTTACCTGCAGCGTCCGCAGGTTCGGCCGATCGCAGGTCCCACTGGCTGCGGTTTGCTGTTCCAGGCCAATGGGGGCTGCGGGAAGTGGCAGCCAGCACATCGCTCAGTCCGCGCTGCTTTTTGCAGCCCCCATTGGCCTGGAATGGCGAACCGCGGCCAGTGGGAGCTGCGATCGGTCAAACCTGCAGACGCTGCAGGTAAACAAACTGTCCCGGCCCGCCAGCTGATTTCCCTGATGGGCCGTGTGCCTAAGGTTTCCAATCCCTGTTATAGTGGAAACTCTTACAATTTGAATTACAGTGACTCCATTATCACAAATAGATTAGAAGATGGGCTCATATTTAGATGGGGAAAATATTGTGAGAAATGCAGAGAGGAGAGGGATGTGGGAAAGAGGAGGTTTTGCTTCTAACAGCTTTAAAACAAACTTTATATTAAATTATATGTACATGCTATCATATATGGATTTTTTTACAGTTCTGTAACATCTTTTATCTAAGAATATAAAAGCTTCATGAAAGTTATGTTTTTTGTTTTGTGTTTTGCTTTGTTTGTTTGTGTGTATGTGCTGGCGTTTTCATAGACTTACATGGCACGGAATATGGGCAGATTTATTTTTACTGAACTGTAACTGGAGCCCTGTTAACTGGTTTTATTGTTTGTTTGTTTATTTATTTTCCTGACTTGGGTTCTATACATTTTCTTACTGATTTTCACAAAGAGTTCTACTATGCAAATATGTAAGTCCACAATTGACTGGATTGGCTCTGAAGAGTTCACTGTGGTTTCTTGTGTGAGTAATACATCTTTGGAAAACAGAATTAGGTCATTGGTACACACATTTAAAACTGATTTGATTCAAGCTGAGAAACTGAAACAGTTTCTTTACCCCCTCAGGGTGGGAAGAGTGTTCTGAGCCCTGGGAACTCTCTCTTGACTTTTCATTTTAGGTCGTGTGTCATGACTAGTGTCCTTCCTAGTGTCCTTCCAGTTGAAGATGATTAGACCTAGCTCCCTACAGAGATAATACACTTGCTTCCAGCTTCCCCAGGGAGCACCACTTTCAGTTCCTTCTGTGAGTGAGCATAGGGCTGAAAATGAATTTTCAGCTGGCATCTCCTTATTGTAATTTTTTAAACATACATCTGAAATTAAACACAAGCTAGGCAATATATTTCTCTCATTGTGCTTAGAAATTCACTAATTTTAATAATGTTAGAATTTACACTTCTTTAGCACCTTTCATCAAGGGTGTTAAAGTGCTCTATAAACATTAATTAAAGCCTCTCCTAGCCCTGTGAGTTAGGGAAAGTGTTTTACCCATTTTTACAGATAACTGAAACATCAGGAAAGTTGAAAACAAATTGCCAAGAGTCAATATTAATATTAAACCCCCCTTGCTTTTGTCTAGATGAGACCCTTAAAGACTAGGTTCTTATTTATCCTGAGGCCCCTTTATACCACACTGGCATTATTAAGGGGCCTTAAAATGGGCATAAATATAACTCACACACACTTTAAGGCTCCTCTACACTACCAGAGTGGGGTGAAGGGAGTCTTGGTGTAAATGAGAATCAAATCCTTAGTGTTAAAATCTCAGTTACACTGGTAGAAATTCAAAATAGTTCCATTAAAGCCAATGTAGTTACTCTGGATTTACACTGGGATACTAGAGTAGAATTAGATCCTTAGTGTTGTTTGAATATAATGTTTCATACTTAATACAAAGATTCTGACAGGAAAAATGTCTCAATATAAACAAAACTTTATGACAGTGAGTCACATAAGAATTTCACCACACTTTTAAAATAAATGTATGAAGTAATGCCATATGTAGTAAATGTCATGTTGTTTAACCATATTTTAATACAATGAGGTTCAGCCTGAGTCCAGGAGATAGTAATCCCATTAAAGTCCTGTGTGATTACAAAACTATTTTCAGGAAGGGGAAAAAGGACTCGATAACATTTGGCAATGTTGAAGCATTGGACCTTGTTCCAGAAACTTTTATTTCTTTGGATCCAATTATACAGGAAGGGAACCAGTCTTGGCACGTCTTCTGAGAGGTTACGAAAGATCTCTTGGTCACTTTGATTGGAAGAATTTTTTGACTGAGACATCTTGCTTGAATTAAACAGTTCCATGGAATTTGTGAATTATGCCTGAGCATTCACAGAAGTGACTTCATCTTATGTTTCATCATTTCAATAATGAGCTTAAATTCACTGTTCTCTCCACTCACACTGATGTCACTGTACTTAAGTAAACATATAAAACGTACAGGAGATGGGAGGGTGAAGGCAGACATCGATCTGTGAATATTAGTGGGAAAACTAGAAGTTACTGACTATTATGGTTAAAAGTGATTGAAGTAAGGAAGTTTAGGAAGTGTGATATTTCTCTATCTACAATATTTATAAGGACTCTTTTACTACAGTATCTGAGCATCCCACAATCTTTAATGTATCTATCTTCTCTACACCTCTCTGAGTGAGGAACGTATTATTATTCCCCTTTTATTGATGGGGAACTGAAGTTCAGAGAGGCTCAGGGACAGATCTTAAAAAGTATTTAGGTGCCTAAAGATACGCATGGGTATGTATAGGTACATGTGGGATTTTAAAAAGTGCGTAGGCACCTAGCTCTTGCTTATCTAGTCTGCTTAGCAGCTTCTGTAAACCCTTCTAGACATCCCTTTAGGCACCTAAGTATATTTGAAAATCAGGTCTCAAGTGCCTTGCCCAACACCATATAGGAAGTTTGTAGTGGAGCAGGGAATTAAACCAAGGCCACCCCAGTCCTGGGTAGTACCATAACCACCAGATTATCTTTCTTCTCTACAGCTAGTGCCCTATTTATAACAAGAACTCTTCATCAACTTCTTTGGTGAAGCCAGTGAAATGGCTTGGTTGGTCAGTCTCATCTAATTGGGGGTAGTCACTGCTAAATTGCAATGCTTTAAAAAAGTTCTCTGGCTCTACCCAAAGCCTGAGAATCGATGATTGTTTTACCACTGAGTGGCTGGATGCCTGAGGTCAGGATTTTGGTCATTGAGCTACATACATTTAATGCATTTGGATAAGATAGGTTTTTCATTTAACACACAGTCACCTAAATAGAAAATGCAATTAAGTTTTTATGGTATTATACCAAATGTAGAAGTTAGGCCAACTGCTTTATATAAAGTTTATAAAATCTTCCATTTAAAAAAACTGGAGAGTTAATTAAAACCATAGTAATATTTATGTTTCAAAATATATTTCTCACTGTACTGAAAACCACATTTTCTCCATTTATAGTCTTCAAATCAACAGACAGCATATTAAATCAATTACATCCTTTTGACCAGTGCTGCCGTAATAAGTATCAGTGGCTATGTAAACTCTAGTAATGTAGAAATATAGGAATTGCTATACTGGCTCAGACCTGAGGTCCATCTAGTCCAATAGTCTTTCTTTGACTGTGGCCAGTACCAGATGCTTTTGAGGAAGATGTAGGATCCCCACAATAGGCAGATGTGGGATAATCTGCCCTCCACATTAGGTTGTATTCTGATCTCTAATAGTTAGAGATTGGTTTAATTCCTGAAGCACAAGGTATAATTTCCTTCAAAAATGTTATCTATAATTGTGTTAAACATGGATATTCTTGATATCCAATCCCTTTTTGAGTTTTAAGTTCTTGGTCTCAACAAATTTGTGGCTTTGAGTTCCACAGCTTAATTACATGCTACATGGAAAAAATATTTCCTTCTATTGCTTTTGAATTTCCCACCATTTAATTTCATTGAATGTCCCCTTGTCCTTATGTTATTGGACAGGGAGAACAGGAGATCCCAATATACCTTTTCCATTCCACTCATTACTTTATTTTTACCATGGCTCTTTTTACTCATTTTGAAGGCAAACAATCCCAATCTCGTCAATCTCTTCTCACATGAGAGTTTTACCACACGCTTGATCATTCTCATTGTGGAACTTCAGAGGGTGTTCAAAGAAGAGCACTTTATATGATTTTACCTCTTCATAGTGCACTAATTATAATACTGCCCTTTTGAAGTAGGTGGAGTGGATTTGGAGTTGCTCCATAATAATGTATGAATATTGTATTTTGACTTGATTATTGGGATGTTTACTGTCTGAATACATTGGCTGAATTTAACAGGGAGCTGTTGGGAGCAACAAGGAGGAAGAAAAAAAATGGCTCAGGGTAAGGCACTTCTGCACAAATACTGGAGAGCTGTTACGGGACGATGCCAGGACAGAAAAAGGCCCACAAAGACAGGAGATCAAAAGAACACTGGCAGGTTAAAAGAACACACCCTCAGGAGGAGCAGAGGAATTGCTTAACCAGACTGAGACATACGACATCCCACTGTGGGTGTCTGTAGAAGCTAGAGCACCATCAGGGTTAGAGATAGGTTACTATCGGGAAACAATAAGCCTTCAGTAAGGATAGATATGTGAGTAGACTGTTTTTTGTTTTTAAATCCTTTAAAAAAATACTTTTGTTCCTACTGTTAAAATAAAAAGTATTTTGGTTTTAAGAAGGCTGTCTGGTCACTGTATACCGGTCACAAACTCCTGAAAAGAAGAACCACTGGTGCTTGAACCAACTTGAACCTGCTAGATAAGGATGGTTGGTACACAGGGTTTGGTCTAGAAATGGGAGAATTGTGAAATTCTGCCCTGGGATAGGTTAAAGGTACAAGGCCTGACATCTTAGGGAGTGCATTCAGAGAAACCTGGATGGAGACAGAGGTGCAGCTAGCCCTGCCACTATGACAGTAGGTAGATTCTGTCACATGATGGTACAATCCTAAAATGCTTAGTTTTCAGTTGGAAATTTCAAACTGAAGGTAGCGGAGGTGTTGCCTGAGTAAGGATGTCAGGACTGGGCCTTATGTAAATAAAGCAAAGAGAAAAGCCATTATTGAAGGATTCTAAAACTATCAACCCTCAGATACTTGATATCAGCAAGAGGTGCACCACTTGAGGGTTACCTGTGTCATATTAGAACCAAGTTATTTTATGAAAATTATGAAAGTATACAGCAAAGAGTTGGTTGCCTTTAATGAGGTTAGAATGGGATCTTGTATTATAGTAAGCTAATGATTCTACTCTAAGATTTCATATGTATGAAATTCCATATTTCAGTTCTTTCCCAAATATCACACTGTTAGCTAACCCTTAACAACTAACTAAAGATTTTAGTAATACAAGAAGAGAGTTATTGAATGGTTAAGAAATCATATTCCCCATACAGTACTAGGTTAGGCATGTCTTCCCTCAGCTGATGAGAGCAGATATTCTGACAAACCCCACGGACTTCTTAAATACACTGGTCTTGGAATCTTCTATATCAGCCCCTTCAAGGATTGTGTAGTTTGTTTTTGAGATTTGTTAACCTCTACATTCAGTCACTATTTGCACCTTTCCTCCCATAATTCAGTTCTAATCATTTGAGGAAAACGATTTATTATACATGTTATGTTGTTATGATATGACCATTTGACTTCATTTTCTCGCAGGGCTGTAACATATACTGCTGTAAGTATTCTGTGTAATAAAGAGTTTTGTAAAAGATTTAGTCTGATGAGGTGAGTGTCATTTTTCAAATGCCTTGCCTAGATTAGTTTTTCCAGGGAGTCCAGTAACAGGTATCACTTACAACTTATTTTCAAGCCCCTTAATAATAATAATAATAATTAATAATTATAGTATCTGTACTGTAGAAAATGATACATGTATTATAGTATGCTGAAAATTCTGCACTGTAAAGTATGAACATAATTTTCTCACTTATTAGATACTTTCCATGCAGTGCACAAATCTCTTATGTGGCTGATGTTGTGGTTGGCCCTATTTTCATTTATATTTATTACGTAGCTTTGTCTCAAGAAAATATTTTGATTGGATGGTAAACATGCCATGGGGGTAGATAATCAACACGAACCACACAATTCAGCTGAAATTGCTGTTCAGAACTTTAAACTATCTACTTCATCTCACCGCAATACACGAAGGGGAAAAAGTCCTCCACATTGAGACCCAGGACAAAAGCAGTATGTCCGCTCCAGGGACATTGTTTTTGTAAGATAATCACCCCTTAAGGGTATAGTAGCATTTGGCTGCATTATATTCTTTTTAAACATCCAGGGGATATGTTTCTACTTCAGTAACCTCCCTTACCACCACTGCTTCTGCTATACTGCTATAAAATTAGATGAGACTGAAATTAATATCATTACCAGGAGCTTGAGACAGCTGTGACCGGGTGCCTGGAATGGATCACACTGAGAATGCTACACTCAGGGCAGACCACAAGAAGCAGGGCAGGCACCCCCCCAAACTGGTGGTTTATTCTATAATTAGATTCACCAAACCAATAACAAAGAAGCTTCTGTAGCACCACACTGGTTAACAAGAAGCCAAACACCGTCCCCTTTAGGCATTCCTGCCATTGGCTCCCATCCAGACAAACATGTCTAATATAGTGAGAGGTTACTGAAAACCCAATTCACCATATCTGTGAGTCTACCAATCCCAAAGGATCAGATACTTACCCCCAGATTAATATATATTTCAGATCTTTCCCAAATATCACACAGTCAGCCAATCCTTAATAATGAACTAAAGATTTTATTAATAGAAAGAAGAGAGTTATTGAATGGTTAAAGAATCATATACATACAAGTGATTTTCGGTATTCATAGACCAGGAAAATAGCAGTGATGGAATAGACTGCTGGATTGCAAAAGTCTCACTGGTAACTTCCAAAAGATTGGAAGGTCCTCAGTCCATAGTTCAAAATACTCCTTTTAGTTGTAAATCCACAGTCCAGAGAATTGAAGCAGGAATGAGGCAAAATGGAGATGTCTCAGGTGTCTTTTATATCCTCTGCAATGTACATGGAAACTTACTGTCCCAAACAAAGCCCACAGCCCCTGTGTATTGAAAGTTACTGACAAAGATGTAGTCCAAGGTCACATGTCCACATCACACACCCTTACATGCTTTGCTGAATCACAGCCACTAGCTCCTTGCTGTCTGAGGCATCTATAAGAAGACTCATTGAAGAGCTGATTTCCCTTGATGGACCATCACCACCTGAATGTTCCCTCCACAATTGAATGGTTCATCAATGGGCTGGCTAGATGGGGATGTAAAACTACCTTGTGGGTGTCCCCCAAGAACAAACACATTATTCATAATTTTAGATACAGATGTGATACATGGATTTAACCAGGGTAATCATACTTGATAGATTGTAACTTTTTCATTGACTCCTTACATGATACACTTTGTACAAGATTTGTTGCAGTTGTATAACAGTGGTAGCAATAATGATTTAAATGGTCACCTTCCTTCTCATACAATAATAGAAGAGCTAAAACTTCTTTTCAGGCTCTTGAAAATAGCACTAGAAATGCTTGTACAATAATATATTCACTTAGCAGTCATTGCATACTGTGGTACATCTAATGGAGTTAAATGTCTGTAGGATAGTTTGAGATCGAATATGTCAGAGCTATCTGGCTCAAGATTAAGGATGCTCTTCACATGGCTGTAGTTTGCTTTTGCTCAGTTAGTCTGAGTGTGTGGGTAATTACTCCATCAGTCACTGAATAAGTAAGATATTGTGAATTCCATGATTCTACATAAAGGATGGTCTTGTGATTAAGGAGCTGGATGGGGATTCAAGAGATGTGGGTTTGGTTCCTAACTCTGCCACAGGCTTCTTAAAGGACTTCTGCATCTCATGTCATCTCTCTGATCGTCAATGTCCTATCAGTAAAATGGGGATATTAATACTTCCTTACCTCTACAGTAGGTTGTGGAGAAGAGCATTCATGTCTGGGAGAGATTCAAGTACTACAGTGAAGGTGGACATATAATTACCTAGGTAACTAGACAACACAATTCTCCTCATGGCATGCTGTAATGGAAAATGCCCTCAAAGCCACAAAAATCCATTATTTCAGGACATTTGTCAGCCATTTTATCTCTTGTCTTTGTACAGTAACTCCTCACTTAAAGTTGTCCTGGTTAACGTTGTTTCGTTGTTATGTTGCTGATCAATTAGGGAACATGCTCATTTAAAGTTGTGAAATGCTCCCTTCTAATGTCGTTTGGCAGCTGCCTGCTTTGTCCACTGCTTGCAGGAAGAGCAGCCCATTGCAACTAGCTGGTGGGGGCTTGTAACCAGGGTGGACTGGCAGCCCCCCCATCAGCTCCCTGCTCCCCTAAGTTCCATGTGCTGCAGCCACCCAGCAGGCTATCAATTGCAGGCTATCAATTGTTGGCAGTTCAGTTGTCCCTCCCCCCACTGCCATGTGCTGCTCCTGCCCTCTGCCTTGGAGCTGCTCCCAGAGATTCCTGCTTGCTGTGCAGGAGGGAAGGGGGGGCTAATGTCAGGGTGTCCCCCTCCCTCCTGCTCCTGCACCCCACTTACCCCTTCTCCATATAGAGCAGGGAGGGGACACGGCTGGAGAGAGACAAAGAGAGCTTGGGGGGTAGCAGCTGCTGTCTCAACTTCCTGATCCACTTAAAAAGACAATGCACTTAAGAGTGGGTCAGCTTACTTAAAGGGGCAGTGTGCATCTCTCTCTCCCACACACAAGGTATGTGTCTGTCTCTGTCTGCTATGCTGTCTCCCGTCCCTCGTGTTCGTGCTGCCTTGTGTGAGAGGCTACATTAACAACAATGTGTTAACCCTTGAGGGCTCAGCCGAGTGTCATTCATCATTTAGCAGTAAGGCATTCCCTGGGAAATATCCCACCCTCTTCCACCCTCTAACTTCATCAGCTCAACCAATCTTCACAATCATCATAGCTGTGAACAGTATTAAATTGTTTGTTTAAAACGTATACTGTGTGTATATCTATATAATATATAGTTTTTTGTCTGGTGAAAAAAATTTCCCTGGAACCTAACCCCTGCCCTCCCCCATTTACATTAATTCTTATGGGGAAATTGGATTCACTTAACATCGTTTCGCTTAAAGTTGCATTTTTCAGGAACATAACTACAACGTTAAGTGAGGAGTTACTATACTTTGTTTGAGCAGGGTTCACTGAAAAGTTATCTTCAGCCTGCTTGCTTCTCTCTCTCTCTCTCTCTCTCTCTCTCATTTGGGGGAAATCTGACTGTTTTTTAAATGAGCATGCTCCAGTCTCCAGGAGAAGGTATTCTAACCCAGCATTCTCTTGCCAAGAGAATACAAGCTGGAGGCACCCATCCTTTCAAAGTGAGAGGCTGCAGCTTTTTAAACCTCTCTATCCCTCTGTGTACCTAGTTCTCCTTCCTACTCATAGCCATGGCTGCCTCCTAACATCTCCCATTGTACCTTTCAGTACTGTTACCTATCCAGTCCCTTCCCACTCCACCCACTTTTGCCTTTAAAGGTGTTCCCTGTTCTTTTCCCTCTTGCTCCTAATCACTTCTGCTCTCTTACACAGTGGCCCTTAGCAGTGAGTGAGGAAGGAAGGGGATATGCACTAATGCCACATACTGAAGCAAGACCCCTGATTTTTACCATACCCAAGTACTTGGACCTGGTGCCAATTAGAAAGTAGGCAGCTGCCTGAAATATGCAGAAAAACATTCAAAACTAGACCTTTTATATTACATTGAAGTAATACCACAATTAGTGCTTTTGTACATGTTGCAATTTTAAAAATTATTTATTATGAATGAATGTTGTCCTCTGTATCTCATGTTTTGTACAAATTCCATTCTGACTCCAAAGTCACTCAAAAATCCAACCAACCAAACAGCTTGAACAACTTCACCTTCCTCAAATCGTAACCTTGCAAATGGATCCATGCAGGCTCATTGGGGTCTAAATGTATGCAAAAATAGCACTTTAACAATAAGTAACTCTGTCTTACCAAAGTGAGTCTAAAGATCAATTTATCAAATTCATATTTAATGGTAGTGAAGTTAGTATGTAATGCAGCCATCTCGTATTTTTTCAAAGGTGTAAATGTGTCTACAAATACAGTAGTAACTGCAGGTACTGCTATTTTCCAGTTTAAGATAACTTTAAATGCAGTGTTGCATGTATTAAAGAATGTATATAGGTGATATGGTGTTAGAAGATCCATGTTGCTAATAGGAAAAAACTGCAACATCAGTGCATGATTTTACTATCTCAGAACTTAAAACATAATGACAAGTTATAATCTAATTCAGAAGATTTAATAATAAATACTGTCACAGTACTGTATCTGAAGATTTGAAATGTGGGAAACCAGGGAAATCTTAATTGCTTCTATACTAAAGCTATGTCTACACTACAGATTTTACAGCAGCCCAGCTGTACCACTGCAGCTGCATTGCTGTAAGGTCTCCCACGTAGCCACTCTATGCCAATGGGAGAGAGGTGTCCCGTTGGCATAATTAAACCACCCCCAACGAGCAGCAGTAGCTATGTCGGTGGGAGAGCATCCCACTGACATAGCACTGTCCACACCAGCACTTTTGTTGGTGAAGCTTATGTTGATTGAGGTGTGGTTTTTTTTTCACACCCCTGACCAACAAAAGTTTTACCGACAAAAGTGCTAGCGTAGACATAGCCTAAGTTGTGGATATGGGGCATTTTCTATGTGTGTTTAGATCCACTACCCAAAATATAACACATACATGTCTTTCACTCAGTCATCTTCCACTATGCAGGGTGTGGCCAGGGGAGGGGAGGGCGGTGGAAATGAATTCAGATAAAAAGATACTATGACTTGTTTGTGTACATAAATGCAGGCCTCCCTCCCACTGTATTTATATTATCTTTGACTCAATGAGAATTAGTTAATGTGCATACACTTAGTAAATATACCTACAAATACTGAACACATTTCTAAAACCAATATTTACTGAATACTGTATCTTATTGCAGTCATGTAATGAAAGTGCTTATTATAATGCATACAGACATGGATGCAATGCTAAGTAGAAGTCTATGCCGTACATTTCCCATTTTCAGTGAGGTTTTCAAAATCTCAGCTTTAGGAACATAAGAATGGCTATCCTGGGTCAGACCAATGGTCCATCAGCCCAATTTCCTGGCTTCCAACAGTGGCCAGTGCCAGAGCTTCAGAGGGAATGACAGAACAGGGTAATTTATCAAGTGATCCATCCCCTGTCGTCCAGTCCTAGCTTCTGTCAGAGTCTTAACCCCCTGCTCTGGGTGTCCCTATGTCCCTGACCATCTTGGCTAATAGCCATTGATGGACCGATCCTCCATGAACTGATATCATTCTTTTTTGAACCCAGTTATATTTCTGGCCTTCACCACATCCCTTGGCAATGCATTCCACAGGTTGTTGGTTGTGTGAAGAAATGCTTTTTTGTTTGTTTGTTGTAAACATGCAGTCTGTTAATTTCATTGGATGACCCCTTGTTCTTGTGTTACGTGAAGGGGTAAATAACACCTCCTTATATTCACTTTCTCCACACCAGTCATGATTTCATAGACCTCTCTCATATCACCCGTTGGTTGTCTCTTTTCTAAATTGTACAGTCCCAATCTTTTTAATCTCTTCTCACATAGAAGCTGTTCCATACCCCCAATCATTTTTGTTGCCCTTCTCTGTACTTTTTCCAGTTCTAATATCTTTATTGAGATGCAGTGACCAGAACTGTATGCAGTATAGGCACACCATGGGTTGACATAGTGGCATTATGATATTTTCTATCTTATTTTCTATCCATTTCCTAATGGTTCCTAACATTGTTAGCTTTTTTGACTGCCGCTGCATTAAGATTGCATTAACCTAGATTTTATATTAAAATATTTTGTATGCAGAAAGTTAGATTATGTTAATACATGAAATGTCTCTGTTATTATATTGGTCTATTTGCAGTGTTCTTATTTTATTTTATTTATTTATTTTGCATTATGGCTTTAATTAAAGATTTGTTTATAGTTTGTTAGCAAGGAGATTGTTTAGTTAAATATTTTTGCA
The DNA here is from genome assembly GCF_028017835.1 of Emys orbicularis. Taxonomy (NCBI): domain Eukaryota; kingdom Metazoa; phylum Chordata; order Testudines; family Emydidae; genus Emys; species Emys orbicularis. Next base: position 114,468,810 of record NC_088685.1, read on the forward strand.
AATACAAAAATGTTGGTTTTCCATTGGTTTCATAAGGACTTTATTTCTGGTTTTTATTGTTCTTTCATAATAAAAACATTGTACAAAGCATCAGTTGTGAGTCATCATTACATTTAACTCAGAAATTTCTTTTAAATAAAGCTGAAATAATTCACAGGGTTTCACAAAAGTACACATGGAACGTTCCACTTCCACCACCCATTCACAGTGCCCAGCTGCTCACAATGTCTCTATCCCAACTCTCCCCTCCATGGGCTGACATGTTCAGGCATCAGACTCAAAATATTAATAACAGGCATCCCTGACAGCATTATCCCAGGTATTCACATTTTCTATGGGATGCCTGGGTGGCTGCTTGCACTGCCAAGCAAGTCTCTGCACCTCTGCCTCCCACCCATTGTTAAGACTTTCTTCCTAGCTCTCACAAATATTGTGCAGAACACAATATGCAGTTATAATTATCAGAAGGTTTCTTCCTGTGGCTTCCAACGTATTTCATAAACAGCATCATCTGCCTTTCTAACGGCCCAGTGCACACTCGACCACCATTCTGCAGCTACTAAGGCGAGAGTTAAAATGTTCCTTCCTTCTGTCAAAGTGGCCTTGTGTGTGACTCCAATAGTTGATCTCCACATGCTGAATTGGTTGTCTACAGACTAGTAATGTTCTGCGGTGGCTATCACTGTCTGATCACCTGATGCATATACACTGTATTGGTATGAGTTGCATACTGTGAGTTACCTGATATGCATCAAAAAGCTTTGGATTATACATACCTTAAATCTCCCTAGCAGCAGTTTAAGCTCATTATTTCTTGTCCTACCTTCAGTGGACATGGAGAACAATTGATCCATCCTCTTTATAACAGCACTTTCGGTATATGTAGACTGTTAGCAGTCTTCTTTTCTCAAGACTAAACATGCTCAGTTTTTTTATCCTTTCCTCGTAGATCAGATTTTCTAAATCTTTTATCATTCTTGTTGCACTCCTGTGGACTCTCTCCAATATGCCCACATCTTTCCTAATGTGTGGAGCCCAGAACTCAACACGGTACTCCAGCTGAGGACTCACCAATATCAAGTAGAGTGGCACCATTTCTCCCAGGGCTTACTTACAACACTCCTGTTAATACTCCCCAGAACATTAGCCTTTTTTCACAACTACGTCACATTGTTATTTTATATTCAATTTGTGACCCATCATCACCTCCAGATCCCTTTTTCAGTAGTACTGTTGCCTAGCCAGCTATTTCTCGTTTTATGTTTGTGCATCTGATTTTTCCTTAAGTGTAGTATTTTGCACTTGTCTTTATTGAATTTCATCTTGTTGATTTCAGACCAATTCTCCAATTTGTCTAAGTTTTAAATTCTAATCCTGTCCTCCAAAGTGCTTGCAACCCCTCCCAGCTTGAGGTCATCTGCAGATTTTATAAGCATACTCCATTATCGAAGTCGTTAATGAAAATGTTGAATAGTACCGGACCCATAGCAGACCTCTGGTGAACCCCATTATTTGTGTCCTCCCAGTTTGACAGTGAACCATTGATAACTGCTCTTTCAGTAGAGTTTTTCAACCAGTTGTGCAGCCATCTTATAGTAATTTAATCTAGACCATGTTTCCCTAGTTTGCTTATGAGAATGTCATGTGGGACTGTGTTAAAAGCCTTACTAAATTCAAGATAAATTGCTTCCCCCCATCCACCAGGCCAGTAAACCTGTCAAAGAAGGAAATTAGGTTGTTTTTGGCATGATTTGTTTTTGACAAATCAGTGCTGGCTGTTATTTATTACCCTATTATCCTCTAGGGGCTTACAAATTGATTGGTTAATAAATTATTCCAGTGCCTTTCTATTTATCAAAATTAGACTGCCTAGCTATAATTCCCCGGGTCTTCTTTGTTCCCCTTTTTAGAGATCGGTACTATGTTTGCCTTGCTCCAGTCCTCTGGAGCCTCACCTCATGAGTTCTCAAAGATAATCACTAACAGTTCCAAGATTACTTCAGCTAATTCCTTAAGTATCCTAGGTTGAGTTTCATCAGGCCCTCTTGATTTGAATATATCTAAATATGCTTTAACCTGTTCTTTCCCTATTCTGTCTTGTATTCCTTCCCCTTGAATTAACCTTTTTAGTGAAGACTGAATCAAAATAGGCATTCAACACCTCAGCCTTCTTGATTTAATCTGTTATTAGCTCTCTTTCCCCTATAAGTAGTGGGCCTACACTTTCTTTCATCTTTCTCTCGCTCCTAATGTATTTATAGAATCTCATCTTATTGCCTCTTAAGTCCATTGATAGGTGTAATTCATTTGTGCATTAGCCCAATATGAATGTACTTGGACGTACTTTAGTCTTATAATATTTTACAAACAGCAACCAGTCTACCCTAGAATTCTAGAATAGCTTTGAAAAGTTGTTAATCTTTTTTTTCTCAACAATTCCTCCATACTGAAAAGAAGTAAAATGTGCAGAACTCTTAGTCAGTAACTAATGAATACACAGAATAATAATAGTAGTCACAGTGTAGAAGACTAGTTTACTACTGCACCTGAACCCTCATGTGATGCACTTATTGTCTGATGCCTCTGATTTTTTTTTCCCTTCCACATTACCAAATTAGGGCTAAATTGAGGATTGGTAGAGAAGGCATTGACAGCTCCTCTTGTAAATTCTTTCCAACCTTTGTGAAAAATCGAATCTCATTTGACCTTTCACAGTTGGGATGATTTCTGTCACCTGCACATTTTTTGCAAAGATGGATTTGAACACTGGTTTGGAAGAAAAATTGGCTCTGTTGATCCTGCGTGCCATATAGCTCTCTTGAAATTACATATGAATTCTGGTTATGTGTATGTTTTTATATGAGACAGCATATATCAGTGCAAAAGTTAATTGCACCAATACAAATGGAGCAAGTAATTAAGGAAATAATCTGCAAACACTTGGAAGGTGGTAAGGTGATAGGGAACAGCCAGCATGGATTTGTAAAGAACAAATCATGTCAAACCAATCTGATAGCTTTCTTCGATAGGATAACGAGTCTTGTGGATAAGGGAGAAGCTGTGGATGTGGTATACCTAGACTTTAGTAAGGCATTTGATACGGTCTTGCATGATATTCTTATCGACAAACTAGGCAAATACAATTTAGATGGGGCTACTATAAGGTGGGTGCATAACTGGCTGGATAACAGTACTCAGAGAGTTGTTATTAATGGTTCCCAATCCTGCTGGAAAGGCATAACGAGTGGGGTTCCGCAGGGGTCTGTTTTGGGACCGGCTCTGTTCAATATCTTCATTAACGACTTAGATATTGGCATAGAAAGTACGCTTATTAAGTTTGCGGATGATCCCAAACTGGGAGGGATTGCAACTGCTTTGGAGGACAGGGTCATAATTCAAAATGATATGGACAAATTGGAGAAATGGTCTGAGTTAAACAGGATGAAGTTTAACAAAGACAAATGCAAAGTGCTCCACTTAGGAAGAAAAAATCAGTTTCACACATACAGAATGGGAAGAGACTGTCTAGGAAGGAGTACGGCAGAATGGGATCTAGGGGTTATAGTGGACCACAAGCTAAATATGAGTCAACAGTGTGATGCTGTTGCAAAAAAAGCAAACATGATTCTGGGATGTATTAACAGGTGTGTTGTGAGCAAGACACGAGAAGTCATTCTTCCACTCTACTCTGCTCTGGTTAGGCCTCAGCTGGAGTATTGTGTCCAGTTCTGGGCACCGCATTTCAAGAAAGATGTGGAGAAATTGGAAAGGGTCCAGAGAAGAGCAACAAGAATGATTAAAGGTCTTGAGAACATGACCTATGAAGGAAGGCTGAAAGAATTGGGTTTGTTTAGTTTGGAAAAGAGAAGACTGAGAGGGGACATGATAGCAGTTTTCAGGTATCTAAAAGGGTGTCATAAGGAGGAGGGAGAAAACTTGTTCACCTTAGCGTCTGAGGATAGAACAAGAAGCAATGGGCTTAAACTGCAGCAAGGGAGGTCTAGGTTGGACACTAGGAAAAAGTTCCTAACTGTCAGGGTGGTTAAACACTGGAATAAATTGCCTAGGGAGGTTGTGGAATCTCCATCTCTGGAGATATTTAAGAGTAGGTTAGATAAATGTCTATCAGGGATGGTCTAGACAGTATTTGGTCCTGCCATGCGGGCAGGGGACTGGACTCGATGACCTCTCGAGGTCCCTTCCAGTCCTAGAATCTATGAATCTATGAATACAGTTAAAGTTGCAAAACAGTTTCTGTTAACCTATTTTCACCATACATTAATATGTTTTTTGAAGCAAGTATCTTTGGAGTAAAACTTCACCTGGATAGCTGGAGCAAAAGCATTTCAGGTGTGTGTGTGTGTGTGTGTATAATATATCTATAAACATGCTTTTAGACTCTGCTACAGCAAACATAACAAAAATTTGAAACTTGACATAGTGTAAGTATAATCCTTATTGATGACTACGGCCATTGAGCATTTTGCAAGGGAAACAAAATTGAATTATAAGCCATTTTTAAAAAATCTCTTCTGATCATTCCAAGTAGGACAAGAGCAGCTGCCTCCTTTTGTCACCGTTGCACATTCTCCTTGCTTGCCTGGAAGGCAGAGAGGCTTCTGCTGGGTAAATTTTCATCAGGGGACTGCATGTATCTAGATGAAACATTTTACAATAAATACTGCCTTAAAAAAGAAGTACCAATTTAAAAATTACACTTCTTGGTGAGGGTGTTTTACCTCTTTGTGATATAACGTCCAAAATTACTATAATGGGCAGAGATGAAAGACAAATATGGCCTCTGCAATAGGAACTGTATGGGCAGACGCTTGTGCGCACGTGGAGGTTCACGATAAGAAATTAAGTGTAAAGAAACTCTTAATTGAGTTATTGTTTAAATACGCTGTTTCCAGCTGATATTTGATTTTTAAGGTTCAGTAGCAACATGTAGAATTTTCTATTTCAGTTTTCCTGGATTAAATGTGTATCAATATATTACTCAAATGGTATCCTATAAAACATATAGGATGTATACTTTACAGAGTTACTATTACTAGTGTGTGTTCCTACTTTTTGTGATTTCCACATTTATCCTGTGGTGATATAGATTTTTTTGCATTTAATATTTATGTATGTCCATATTGTCTATAACTTTGTCTCCACATGCTCCCAGAAATATGTCACAGGTAGAAGAATGCTCTGTTAATAGTGCTGATTCATGCTATTAGGTTTCCAATGAATCCACAGATGTTTAATACTTTGGGGACTGGCCAGTTGTGGAACCACTAAGTGAAGCTGTGGATGGTTTCTGGCCTTTAGACCGTGGGCCTTGGCCAGAACTCTTGAGGGGGCAAAAAATCCATTTCTGCTCTGCACTGGCTAGGGCTACCATACGTCCGGATTTCCCCGGACGTGTCCGGCTTTTCGGTCTATAAATAGCCGTCCGGGGGGATTTCTAAAAATCTAAAAATGTCCGGGATTTCCCACGGTCGGCTATTTATAGATAGAAAAGCGGCGGCCAAGCACCGCTCGGCAGCCAAAGCCCCTTCCCGGCTCCCCCCATCCCCTGCAGCCTTAGCATGCCGTCCGGCCCGGCAGCTGTCTTCCCCCTCCTCCCGTCTCCTGAACGCTCCGCCCCCTGCTCCTCCCCCTCCCCTGCTTCCCGCGAATCATATGTTCGCGGGAAGCCTGAAAAGAAGCAGGGGCAGGCGGGCAGCAGCAGGTAAGCTGGGGCGAGTGGGGGGGATGTGAGGAGGAGGGCTCCGGGCTCCCTCCGGCCCCGGCCAGCCCCAGCGGCTCCGGCCCAGCTCGGCTCGGGCCCCGGGGCACCGGCCGAGCGTGCCGGCCCGGCCCCGGGCGAGCGGCGCCGGCCGAGCACCCCCGGCCCGGCCCCAGCAGCTCCGGCCCGGGCCCCAGGGCGGCGGCCCCGGTTCCGGCCGAGCGCACCGGCCCTGGCCCCGGCCCCAGCGGCTCCGGCCCAGCTCGGGCCCCAGGGCGGCGGTCCTGGTTCCGGCTGAGCGCGCTGGCCCCAGCCCCAGCGGCTCCGGCCCAGCTCGGGCCCCAGGGCGGCGGTCCCGGTTCCGGCTGAGCGCGCTGGCCCCAGCCCCAGCGGCTCCGGCCCGGCCCCAAGCCCTCTACCCAGGCCGGAGCTCTGGCCGGAGCGCAGCCCGATTCCTGGGCATTTGTTAAAGCCGGCCCTGGTCAGGGGACAGGGAGGGGGGGGTTGGATGCGTCGGGAGTTCTGGGGGTCCTGTCAGGGGGCGGGGAGCAATTGGATAGGGCATGGGAGTCCCGGGGGTCTGGCTGGGGGCGGGAGGTGTGAATATGGGGTGGGGGTGTGGATAAGGGTCGGGGCAGTCAGGGGCAGGTAGGGTCCTAGGGGGGCATTTAGGGTGGGGGGTTCTCAGGAGGGGGCAGTCGGGACAAGAAGCAGGGAGGCTTAGATAGGGGGTGGAGTCCCAGGAGGGAGCAGTCAGGGGACAAGGAGCAGGGGGAGGTTGGGGGTTCTCAGGGGGGCAGTCAGGGGATGGGAAGTGGGAGGGAGTGGATGGGGGTGGGGCAGGGCAGGGGCGGGGCTAGAGCGGGGCTCCTCCTCCCCCATCCTCTTTTTTGATTGTGGAAATATGGTAACCCTAGCACTGGCCCTACTCCCCATGTTTACTGACCCTTTCTTGATATAATGCTTCCCACTGCTTGCTACTTCCTGACTTTGAGCCAGGAACCAGCAGGACAGAGGCAGGGTCACACTGGAAGATTAGGCAGGCAGGCAGGAAAGAACTAGCTTGGATTTGGCAGTGTGAAGCCATATAGGGCAGGCTAGTTATCTCTATAAAGATCATTTGTTGGGATGCAGCTCTTCCAGGATTCGGACAGGGACTATAGAAAGAGAAAAGAATTTCCTTCAACAAGAGAAGAGTGGCTTGGTGAGTTAAGTGTGCTCAGCACCGTACAGGGACAGGCTCTAGCAGAGATGAAAGAAGCAAAGCGCCAACTTCAGTTAGTGAGAAGGGATTTAGCCACTTTATTTGTGTATAATCCAGTATTACTTTTCCTGTGTCAAAAATACTATGTGTTCGTGTAAAGACTGGGATTGGGGATGTGGTTGAGAAGAGCCTGTCCTGTCCTTTTTTTATCCTCCACAAACCCTAGGAGGTGGGGGAAGCTCCTTCACTATGTGGTAACTCTGGGAGATGGGGAAGGAGATGGAGGCATTGAGGCAATATTCTTAGTCTGGGGGTGGAGAAATGGGACTGAAGTGATACATAGTTCTTGCATTGGTCTTCTGCAGAGGGATGAATTAATACATAGTACAGATAACAGGGAGACAAGAATTATATTGCTATTCAGGATAGGTGAAATGCACTCCAACTGGGTACAATCCAAGTACTGTATGTTGGTTTCATGTGGATTAACATGCAATTCCCCTCTCCTCTCTGTGCCCCCAACTATCCCCTCTGCTGATCAGTTGCTATTCCAGGTTATGGGATAGCCTCTTTGCCAGTTACATAGTGTAGTGGGGCCACTGGGTTAATGTATACCAACTTTTTCATAATTAATATATATGCGCAATTAGACATATAAATTAATGATTGGTCTAATGTGTTGTTTTAACATGTTAAAAGATAAACATATTTTATCATATAACTTTAGTTTGTGTCTTATTCTATCACCTGAGCAGCATCTATCCTCCCTAACTCAAGAAAAAATAATTTAGTTAGTTCCCACTTCATCTTCATGTTGTTAATAATCATACCTCACTCTTCATATAGTACTTTTTCAGCTCTAGATTTCAGAATGCTTTGCAAAGGAGGAGAAATATCATTATCCCCATTTGTCAGATGGGAAAACTGAGGCATAGAGTTTAACTGCAGTTAAGTTCTCTTAGCAGGCCAGAGGCAGAGCCCAGGCTTAGAACCCAGCTTTCCTAAGGGCCAGTCTAGGGCCATAGCTAATAGGACAAACTGCCTTTGTTGTGTAGTCACTCTTACACAAGTCTCGTGTTTGCTGATGTTTTTCTTAAAATCCCCAACTCCTGGAGTTATGATTGTGAAAATCTCAGCTTTAATTTTTTTCAAAAGAATTAAGTTTCTATCCCTTGAGATTCATGTTTTCAAGCTTTTTTTTTTTAAAAGCCAATCTTCTGATTTTATTTTATTTTATTTTATTTTATTTTATTTTATTTGTGACCCTGAGTCAGGATTTTTTAATGCTTGGGGTTCCACAACATTTCTTTTTCTAACTGTCTCTCCTTATATGTGTGCATTTGGCCCATTGTATAATATGTTCTGTTTATGTGCTAGCAGTGGCTGATGGTGATAAATGTATTGTCGGATTGTAAGTCTTTGCAGTCTGAAGAAAATTATAAAGTAGTTTAATGTGTCTGGTACAGAATGCATTTCACTGTGGAGAATCTGGGTGGTCCTGTAAAGGGAAGAAAATCATAGCCTGTCTTGAGTAGCTATGTTTAAAGGGGGCCACCTCCTTGCTGTTTCTAGAGGGGATAGAGAGAAAAAAAGCGAAATCATTTGATTCATGAACAAAAGTCAAGCAAGGCTGAGAGGGCTCCTTACTCCAATCTTCACGTTTCTTCAGCCCCAAAAGTGGTCACGGGCAAAGAGATTCCTCTTGTAATTGTGTGTAGCAATAATGATGCCAACATTATAACAACTCCAGACTATTGTTCTGATTCCTGGTATCAGCAACAATTTACACTGAGATTCCCTGTCTGATGATCTGGAGTTGCTAATTATATGGATTCATGCATATACTTACATTTAAAATGTAAGGCCTACTGAAGGTGGTGGGGCTACTCAGATGTTTAAAGTAAGTGCAGAGTAAGTCTGTAGTATAGGGGCTTTAAACTATAGGAAATGTCAATGTAGCAATCAAGATGATTAGGAAAGGAAGGGATACATTTTCAGTGCAGTGTGGAAGGACGGATTTAGCAGCAGGGCTCTGATTAAGGTTTAATGAGCTGTGAGGCTAAACCACCATTCTGAATGTTTACCATAAAGAGTGATCTTGGATCTACTGTATGTACTTACTGTAATATATATATATTACATACTCCTTCTGTATAAAATTAAATTATTTTAGTATCATAAATATAGTAAGTACACATAAAATAAAATAAATATTCAGAATAGTAGTGGGGTCTGGAGGAAAACATCCCAATTTTTTTTTGATAGGTAAACAGGTGCTGTTTGTGTGTTCCTATGGGAAAAAAATAGGAAGTGAAGAATTTGGAACTACTTCAGAATGGGTGTGTGTTTAAAAATATGTATGCGGATATAATAACAAGAGTGCATATGTATGTACTATACTTTACTGACATTCAGGTAAAGTTGCCACTCACAAAAAATGTAGCAAAAAATTCATTGTTACACAATATTTAGGAAAGTATTTTAATTAAATGTTTGTCTCTAAACAATTAATTTGATTGCTAGCTTGTGTGGCTCAGGAGCTTCTATATGAAAATAGTTTTTTTCTATTTTCTATCAAAGAACAAATGGTTTAATACATAGTCAGCTGCTTTGGGATTTCTCCTTTCTAAAGCTTTAAAGACTGATTTGGTCTCTAAGGAAATAATTTCTAAGGAAACTGCATCTCACATTTGTTCTCACTTGCTGCCAAGGTATCTAGCAAGTGAATTAAGGTGATACTGTAGATTAATTGGTTGAAGAAAACATAATATTGTATTTTCAATACAACTCCCAGATTCTTTACCCTATCTGTTTCACACATACAAACCATGTGAGTAAACAGCAGAACTGAAGCCATCTGTCTTGGAGGCACTGTTTTGCTGTTTCTTAAGCAACATGAAGTTGTGGGGTTGGGAGTGTTTTTTGTTTGTTTGCTTGCTTTCTTAAAGAGAAGTTATATAGGTCTGTATATTTGGAATCCTTGTTTGCCCTCAGAAAATGTTGTTGTTCTCCCTCTCCCCACATTTGTATGTACGTCTGTGTCTGTGATAAGTTCCTGAACACACAGTGTTGTAGCTCAAGCACATTGCTCTAGTGGAAAAAAATGAGCAAAAATACTATTATTTTAACTACCACAGGAGCATTGTTTAATTGGCAGTGTATTATACTTTCATTTGCCACATTAACTTTACCAAATCAGTGAACATTTTTTCTACTTTCTTATGTCAACCTCTAAAAGGCGTCTCAAAGCATAGTTATTCTTGGATTCTTTTTGCCTTTTATATTTCCTCCTTTTAGTAACGGTGTAGTTATTTTTCATTGCTTTTTTGCATGCAGGCTAAAAATACACTAAATTTGCTTTTATGGGGTCCTTGGATTGAGTCAATGGTTTGGGTTCAGGTCACGTTCATTTCTTTCAGTACTTCTGTCAAGTTGTATAGCAAAATCCCCAACTGACGTAGCCACACTACAACTTGAGCTTCCAAATTCTCTGCAATATCATATATTCACCAAGACACTGTTATCACTGAGAGGAATACTTTTCAATTTTTCAGCAAACTTCTCGTCCAAAATTGTCCGCACCATATCCACAGATGCTGGAAGAATAACTTTTTCAGCAACTGTATGGGCCATTTTCTCTTCTGCCACACGATATGCAACCAAATATGATGCTAGTTGTGCTTTATTGTTCAAGGTGGTTGACCGGCTGAGAACCTGACCTGATAAGTTAAGTTCCCGTTGCTTCCTCATTTGAAAATAGTCCAGTGGTTTATCCACGAGTTCTGTATGTTTTGTTTCTAAATGTCTCCTCAACTTTGACGGCTTTAAATTCTCGTTTGCAAGCACTTCGGTGCAAATAACACATTGGGCTTTGGTTCTTGGTTTGCTTTAGCACAAATGATGAAGCCATATTTCAAGAAATCAACACTGTACTGCCTCGGCCACGATTTTTTCTTTTTAGTTGGCTGTTCAGATGAGGTGGAAGCAGCCTGTTCGTTTTTACTGCTAGAATTTTCTAGTGTGCATGGTGTACTTACACTTTTCTGGCAGATGTTGATGGATTTGATGGTTGTGTTTCTGAACTTCTTTTTCTTATTACAAAATGATCCATATTTATCAGCTTTTGGGGGGTTATCAAAAATCTCCACACAGCAGTGGGTGGATCGGAAAAGCAATTTAGCTTACCTCTGGTGGCTCCCGGTTAGCAGTGCAGCATGGGTGCTAAACCTTATCATAAATCTTTTTTTTAAATCTTCTCTAAAGAAGAGAAGGGTGGAAGCTATTTATCTGCATGCATGACTGTTGTGGGGCAGATCCTCACCTGGTGTAATTCGACATTGCTCCATTGAGTTAGGATGATTTATGTCAGCTGAGGGTCTTGCCCACGTATTGGGTCTACAAATAAATAAATGCCCACACAAATAGTTAATTAAGGACACAACTAGCCTTTTGCATAAAGGTAGGATTTTCAAGAGTACCTAAATAAGTTAGGAGCACAAGTCTCACTGATCTTCAATGGGGGCTGTGTTTCTAAGGTGCTGACAATTATAAATACCCCCATTCTAAGTCACTTTGCATGTATATCTCAATAACTGAGCATTCAATCAGCAGGACACTTTTTTTGCAGTATTTATTGAATGAATTTGAGCTTCCAACTTTAAAATTTGGCCTAGACAGTGCGGAGCGTGGACAAGTTGATTTGATTAATGCAAGAACTCTTCTGAATCTTCATGATTGGATTTCTAGTGAGCATACATGGCATTATGTGTTTTATTCATTTCTACCATGACTTTCATATTAATAATAATACTTTGCACTTACATGATACCTCTTCATCCAAGAATTCATTGCTTTACAAACTTTAATCAATTGAACCTTTTTCTCAAAACCCATGGGACATTAACTAAGGGCTTGTCAGCTAAGAGTGATCATGAAAGGAGGTGTGGGGATGAGAGTTTAAGAGGGGGAGGATTCAGAGCTCTGTTTTAGCCCCTTTGAGTTTGAGCTGATGGCCAGACATCCTCAAGATAAGATGATGTCTAAAGAGATTTTGATTTGGACAGAAAGGAGATAGGCCTGGAATAGTGAGGCAGATCAGAATATGAATCTTGAAAACTTCACCACCTGGTTGAAGTACCAGCATTTTGACAAGGTAATAGGTACCAGAATGAAGCAGTGTGCATTGGAATTAGATACATAGTTTACACAACAAACATAGCTTCCCTTTCTGCCACCATTCAAGTCAAACTCAGTGGCTCAAATGCTAGCAGAAAGTGAACACAGAAGAGGCAGAAGCCCTGCCGAGGATTGTTCATTGAAATATCTGAATGCATGTTGCTTTGCTTACTTAGCTGTCCATGCTGCTTCTCAGACTCAAACCAGCAGAGCCCAGGGTTCCTATCCTAACTCAGAATTACCAGACTCTTGAGTCAGAACAGAGCCACAGGGCCTGATTTCTCACTCCCTTGCAACTTGTGTATTCATTGGCACCTGTGCAAAGTGGGAACACAGTCTTCAGCAGCATTTTACACTAATTTTCTGCATGTGTAGAAACTACTCAGGATGCAAATTGCAAAGTAGCAGAAAAGCAGGCTTGCCCTGTTACTTTGACACCTGCAGTTAATTATTTTCACAAGCTTGCAGTTGGAAGCATTTATGAAACAGACTGTCTCTCTTCTAATCTAGGCAAGGGTATATGTGCATCTGTCTTCATGGTATCTAAGCACCAAACACAGTAATTAAGAGCTGCAGAGATGTGCACAATATGTGCCTTCCAATCTAGGCGAAGGTGTGCAAGCAACTCAGCGCAGCTCTTGCCCGCAGGCATTCCCCCCACCTCAATCTCCCATTGGCCAGAAATTGGGCCAATGGGAGTGCAGAGCCGGTGTTCGGGGCGGGGGCAGTGCGCGGAGTCCCGTGGCTCCCATGCCTAGAAACCGGACCCGCTGCTGTCCCCCTCCATGGCGCAGCGCGGTGTCGGAACAGGTAGGCACTAGCCTGCCTTAACTGGGCACCACTGCCGACGGGACTTTTAACGTCCCGGTTCGCAGTGCTGACCAGAGCTGCTAGGATCCCTGGGTGCTGAGCAAGGGGCGACCCAGTGCCTTACATGCCGCGACCCAGTACTGGGTTGCAACCCGTACTCTGAAAACCACTGGTCTAGGTAATACTTAGTCCTGCCATGGGTGCAGGGGACAGGGCTAGATGACGTCTTGAGGTCCCTTCCAGTCCTATGATTCTATAAACTTAATTTTTATTAAACAAAACAACCTTAAATGTTTTTCATGTTTCACACTTACAACTAAATGATTTATTAAAGGAACAGAGGGATTAAGTCAATGAAGTAAACTGATCATTTCAGAGCAGCCTGGGAAATTTTTTCCAAATATGCCTAAGTGAAAGTGTCTGGAGCTTAAGTTTCTACTTGAAAATGAGACAACAGTCTCCTAAATTACTTAGGCTGTCCTTCAAACTTTTAAAACTAGTATATCTCATCTCCTCCCTCCTTGTTTTTATTCATCGACTGGAAGGGCGAGACAATTACCAGGTGTTGAAATCAACACTAGAGGCTACACTCTGAAGAATGTTGTTCCTTCTTTCCACCAGTCCTGCTTTGACAGCAATATTGCTCCTTTCTAGTTGCACACTCTACTCCTTCTCCCTTGGTACATAACTCCTCCCCCGGCCCCAACCCCCAGAAAAACAAAACTAACTAATCCAAGACATCTGTTCATGTAACCTACATGCCTTTTGCACTGCAGCATTGTACTTGTTTAGAGACAGAGGGACACAGATGAGAAATCAATGGATTTCTGTTTGTTTGTATCTCATTTTGTGTACACACGCAAGGAGTCAGAGCAAGGCCATTTACTTGAAGTGCCCAGAACCATCCAGAGGCAAGGGCTGGTAATTACTGGTCAGAACAGTGTTTTTCCATGAGCTGGAGAGTAAGTTTCCATGGTAGGTGGAATCATAAATACTCATAATTTGAGAATAGAGCCAATTAGAGCTCAAGTAGGAAGAAGCTATAGAGCAGTAAGAGACCACCCTGGTGGGCTCAGTGGATGATCCAGATGAAATACATGATTGTGTCTCCTGAAGTCAGACGCCAGATCCCAATGCTTGTGTTGAGTTTGCCAGTCTCTTGCACCCAGTAGCACAACCCCTGGGTCCCCCACAGGATCAAGCTCTTAATACTGTATATGACCTATTGTGCCATATTTATAAAACTTGGCCTTAAAAAATAAGGTATTTCCCGCCGATTCTTTATATAGAAAAGCAGCCTTTAACTCAAAGTTTTTGATAGAGGCTCATCAGTAGATCTGAAAGTACATTACAAAGAAGATCAGTATAATTCTCTCTCATTTTACAGATGGGGAAACTGAGGCACAGAGCGGGGACATCATTATTATTTATCATTTGTATTATCATAGCACGTGGAATCCCCAGTTATGGACCAGGACCTCATTGCGGTAGGCACTGTACAATCACAATAAAAAGACGTTCTTTGCTACAAAGAGTTTACATTCTAAGTGACTTGCTCAGGTCACCCAGCAGGCTCATGGCAGAGGCAGGAATAGACTTCAGGTCTCATGAGTCCCAGTCTAGTGCTCCATCTATGAGACAGTTAAATTCTGTTGGTCCCATATGTTAGTAATGAGAACTGGCAATATGGAGTTCTAAGAGACAGTTCTCTATTTGTTGATTCTAATGACTTTGTTATGCACTAGAGCAATGCTTGAGCAGTTGTCACTAAAATATTGAGAGAATGTTATTCTTCCCATCCATTTTTGGGTAACACTCTTAAATATGGTGTTAAAAATACACCTGAAGGCTAACACATGTCTCTGTTTTGTGTCTTTTACTCTTTCTTGTTTTTATTATACCAGATCCTTTCATAAATTTTTCCTCTCCTGTCAGTTTAAAATTTAAAATGATTATATTTCATAAAGGTACATAGATTTGTATAAGTGTCTTTTATGACAGCACATTCTTATTATGACTTCCATATTGGACAATAAGAAGAATGTACATACCTGTGGATTACATGTATAATATGATTTTGTAACATATGGTTACTGTAGCTCATGCAAAAGAGGGAGCTGTAATTCACGTGACATTATTCAGACAGCATAATTCAAGGATGAAACATCACATTCCACCTACAGAGCTGTCTACAAATGTTAAATGATAATATATGCATGATATAAGACATTTAGAAACTTTGCACTTAAGTTGCTCTGAAGGCATTTGAAATACAGTTGCTCTGGCAGCATCTTGAATGGAAGCTGTTGTAGCATTTGCATCGGGGAAACAAGTTTCCTTTGGTGTCTGAGAAAAATGCTGCAACAGATATGAACAAGAAGAGTGATCAACTTATTCCTTTGACGCTCTCAACATTTAAATACAAATACTATTATCCCTTGTGATATGATTTACTGTAGCTTTGTAATTATTCTGGGTTGTCGTGGTGGGGGAAGAGCCACAAAAATCTTAGTTTGAGTGAATCTCACAAAAATTCAAAGCTTCCCCCCCTTATCTCAACCTCTCCTTGACATTGAATGTCCTCCTCAACGAGACTCCTGACCCAACTCAACCTGGGGCTCATTCTCTCTTCCTCCTTTTGGATGCGTCTGTCATCCCAGGTCTTCTTGTAAACTGTGCATCCTTTGGGGAATCCATCACTTGAGTAGCAGCACACACTTTATTAGTTTGAGACTAAAACAAATAAATCTGAGTCATATAAGATTTTGGTGAGGGATCTGTTGTCCCCTCACCATATGCCAAAAAAAAAAAAAAAGGTATCTAAAAAATTCTCAACTTTTGATAAACAGAGGGTTTCTCCTGCCTGGATAACTTAAACATCCCAGTGCAATTTGATTAGATTTCTCTCTCTATTTTTTTTTTAAAAAGGAAAGAAGTCATCACATTTTGAGATAAAAACAAGCATGAGAAGGGTAGTTTTTCCAAGAAAATTATAAGTGCCTGAAACAGGGGCTTATAATAGAAATACCTTTTTAACCATAACTGCAATGTTGCCCCTGTGATGCTATCATCTACATGCACACACAGCACTAGCTGTAGCAGATGAGACTGTGTTTTGTTTAGTTGTGCTGTGTTTTGTTTAATAATGCTGCTGTCACTGTTAGTCTTTAATGCAGTTTGTTTTATCAGTTACTCTGTTATACAAAAGCATTAGCTTAGCTTTTAATTTAGAGTTTAGTTGTGGTTATCCTGTAATAACCTGTATTATTTTGTGCCAGTAAGCATGTGAAAATTCCCACTTTAGATGAACTCTGTCATATGCTTTGACATCAGAGTTATGTCTTCATATTTTTAAGTAATTGGTGAACTTTTACATCACATATGATTGGACATTGCCAAAGGGTTATGCTGATATTGAGCCAAATTGATTCAGATTGTAACTCCATTGACTTTAATGGTATTACACCAGATATGAATTCAGACAATTTTCTTTCATTGCTTGATTTTTCCAGGCACAGATACAGGAAGGAATAGGGTGGATATAGAATAGTTGATATCTTCTTTGCCTTTCCCATGATTCATTTTCCTAGTAAATGACTTTCATTGAAGGAAATGATATAATTTAGCAGCTCCCTGGCACAGTTCTTCATACAAACAAAACAAATGGGGGTGGGGGAAGAGAAGTGACATAACTTTTGCCCATTATATCCCTGACAGCATTGTTTTCGTTAACCATGTCTGTGATCTGAAAACATAATGGGGCTACTGTGATTGAAGCTGCGGGGGAGGGGAGGGAGTAGGGAAGCTTTTTTAAAAGGATGGCAGTGACCAAATAACATTTGGGTATTTGTTTGTATTCTGTTGATTATTTTATAAAGGTCATGATAATCTTCAAATAACTCAATCAACCCCACCCCCTGAAACAGCAAACCATCAACCCCTCCACACAATAGTTTGTATAGTGTACTGGGGTAAATTTAGGACACTTACAATGGAGTAGGCAAGTGATGATCTTACTGTTTTGTTTCTTTAGCTAAAATCATAAATTATAGAACTGATGTCATGGTTGACTGTAATACAGATTGTTTTAGGGCTCCTTTTATTGAGGCCTGGTTAATACTAGAAAATGAAGTTAGTGTATCTACATCACTCGCATGTGAAAAATCCATAGAATGGAGTAGTTAAGATGACCTAACACCCAGCATAGACAGTGCTAGGCTGATGAAGATGGGTTACTTATGCTGATGGGAGAACCCCTCCGGTTGGTGTTGGCAGTGTCTACACTTGAAAGGCTGCAGCTGACAAGACCTTACTCTTTTCAGGGTTCGACGTACTGTGCTGTACATAGCCTTGAGAGAGCAGACTTGCTATTATAGTGTTAACATTGGTAGTTGGGTAGCCTGCAGATAGATAAATTAGTCTACCCTGCATCGTCCTTGACACTGAAAGGAGGGGAATGGAAAGAAATCTCATAGGCTTGCATTCAACCTATAACTTGTTTGTGGCTCATAGGTACAGCTCACAATAGGTTGCGGGTATAGAGCTGCGCTGTCCCAAGGAAGCACTGGGAGACATTATGCATCAGGGTACAGCTGACTCCCTCCATTCCTGTTGTTCAGTATGGTGGGAAGAAGAGAACGGGTAGAGTCATCTCCCAGTCTCCTTTAGAGCTCTGTACACTGCTGGAGGATTTATGCCTGAGCATAGGGACTGGAATTCTGCCTGGCCCCTTACATGGCTTGCACAAAGGCCTTTTGTGCCCTCTTTCCTCCATTGTGCAGAATCTGGCCCTGTGATACTGATGGGCTGCCAGCAGTTGGTGTACTCTACTATAAATACAAGTGTTCATTCCTGAGGTTTTTATAGCCTGGATTTTTCACTGGTACTGTCAACACATCAACATAAATGGTTACCAAAGAAGGGTGATTCTCCCCGTACTGGGCTTCAGTACCTGCTGTATTTTAGAGGCAGTATGGAATAGAGTCCAGCAGCTGAAAAACCTTCAGTCTTCATTTTTAAAAATGGCAATGAATCTTGGCAAGCCAGTCAAATTGAGCAAGTACATTTGAATTATTTTACCAAGTAAAAATGTTGTATAAATTATTTAGTTAAGATCTGTATCATATACAAGGCAAACAGCATGGGCCAAATTCTGCTCTCAATTACACTGGTGTAAATTTGAAATGAAGGAATGCTGAAAGTCCAGGGAGTTACTCTGGATTTACATCTGTATAACTGAGAGCAAAATTTGGCACCCTCTTTTTTTCAGACTTTGCAAAACTATGCTGCTATTAAATTTAACACACTAATAACAAAATACAAAACAGGAATAAAATCCCACATATTACCTTTCACATTCTTTTCTGATAAGCATGTGTAAAAGTGATCATCCTGAAACAGCTTATTGAAAATGAGGAAAGTCACATGAAAATAGCAATTAATCCAACTTTTTTGGGGTAAGTCAAAAATGTTTTAATAAGGGTCCTTCATGCTTTCAAAGCTTAGTGTGACAGACCCAGACCAGTGGGGTACAGGAGTCTGGTACAGGGCAAATATACTGGTCACTGGATGAGTAGTTTTCTGTTCCCTGAGTGACCAGAGCAGGGGCTGCACTAGAGTAATCAGGAACCTGCTAGAATCAATTATGGCAGGCTAATCAGGGCATCTGGGTTTTAAAAAGGCACTCACTTCAGTGTGTGGTGTGAGTGTGAGGAGCTGGGAGCAAGAGGCGCAAGGAGCTGAGAGTGAGTGCTGTTGGAGGACTGAGGAGTACAAGCGTTATCAGACACCAGGAGGAAGGTCCTGTGGTGAGACTAAGGAAGGTGTTTGGAGGAGGCCATGGGGAAGTAGCCCAGGGAGTTGTAGCTGTCATGCAGCTGTTACAGGAGGCACTATAGACAGCTGCAGTCCACAGGGCCCTGGGCTGGAACCCGGAGTAGAGGGCGGGCCTGGGTTTCCCCCAAACCTCCCAATTGACCTGGACTGTGGGTTCTTCTAGAGGGGAAGGTCTCTGGGCTGTTCCCCCAACCCACATGGTGAATCTCTGAGGCAAGAAAATCTGCTAATAAGCACAGGACCCACCAAGCTAGAGGAGGAACTTTGTCACATTAGACAGACACACACACCCCTCAAGTTTTGGGTTTGAACACATTTAGCCCCTCTTCTAAGGCATGGCTCAAGCCCCTCCCTGATGTTTGCTAATCAGAGTGACTTCTCCACCCTTGGGTTGGGTCTGAGCTCTTTGTTGTAATGCCATGCCTGGTGCCTTCACCCAAGGTGACTCCTGTCTGTGCTCAGGACACAAGCGGTGCTGTCCCTTGGGAAAATTACTACTACTACTACTATTAAGAAGGAGTATGGCCCAGTACACAAGAAACTACAATAATACAAATCCCAAAAAATTAAATGCCACACCAAAAAAAACCCACAGAGTGTAACAAATGGGGGCTTTATTGGAAACAGGCTCTAGGGAAGCAAAGGGTTAAGGTGAACTAATAAATGCAAAACCACTAATTATCCAAATTTTCCATCTCCCCACATTCACAACTGTAACGCAACCACCAGCTCCCTTCCTGGCATCTTTCCAGGCAGATGCAATGTGTAGAATGAGTTCAGAGATGGGTGTAGCAGCTCCGCAGGCAATGGCTGGTTTAAAGGAAAAACTGTAGTGTTTTCACCCCTGGGCAGGGTCTTCTCCTGGCTCCCTGGCCTAGAGTCCTGTGGAGGTCTTAGCTAGCTCTTAGTAACCAGTGCCATATTGGATCTCTACCTTTCTTGCCACTGGTTTCTGCAGGGCTGAACCTACCTGACCTATGCACTAGATTGTACAGTAGTTCAGACACTACCTTGGTGAGGAGCAGAAGTTAGAGACTCCTGGAGCTGTTCAGCATCTCTCTTAGTCCCAAATTCAAACAGCCTGAAACTGAAGTGAGCTCTTTTATCTCTGAGTCAGGCTGTCACCTCCTACTGAGGGTCTGAGCAATCCTGGATCCTCATTGGCCCAGTAAATGGTCTGTAGGCCTCACCCCATCCAAAGCCTCCCTATTGGCTTTTGCAGGAGTTTCCAGTCTATTTTGTCCCTTCCCAAGATTCTAAGCAGGCTGGGAAATGGTGCCTGGAAGCACTGATGTCATCCAGAGGTTAGGTCTCCTAGAGGCTTAGTCCAGTGTTCCAGGAGCTGACAAACTCCAAAGGGGCTTGCACACATTTCATACAAAAATGCACTTAATGCAATATTGTCATAGTGGAGATGGAACTAAGTGTGTACAATGCTGTGATTTATACATGGGCTTAATTCTTACAGTGGGAAAGGTCCACAAGGCTTATTTCCTACAGTGCCTCTGTCATGCTCAGTGACAAGGCATTTGTTTCAGTAGCAGAAGAGATGCAAGTTTCATCATCAGCAGTGATTTCTCCCCAGTGGGTGTACTGCTGAGAGAGGCACTGAGTTTGCTCTTGGATTGTCACAGGTGAAATGTGTTAGTTAATGAGTTTCTTCCAAGTCAATTAGCAGTCAGAAGAATCTTTTCCATCTGTGCCTGACTCTGCTAGGCTTTGCTATTTCTCACATTTTAATTGTGAGAGTCCTGGGTAAATCTTAAACATTGGGTTCTGGCAATTGCCTTTTTTTTTTTATAGTCATATTAATTGTATGGCCTGTTTTCACACACCTTTTTGTTTATTTGATTTTTTTATATTTATATTTCCCACTGTGCAGAGAAAAAGGTCAGGGTAGACAAAGCCTGTATGTGCAATGGAACTCTAACAAGGAGGCAGAACTAATGGATTCAGACTACTAATGTCTTGGAGTAGATTATCAACAAACAAAATTAACCTTGAATTTCTACCTACCTATTTAATCTATCAGCGATATGTATATTTGGATTGCTTGCAAGTGAAAACGGCTCCTGGCACATACTGACCTGCATGGCTGCTACAGACTTTCTCAGAAAAGTAAAGTACAGTGTTATTTACCCATCAATGTGACATAAATTAATCCTTTTGAAGTCTTTTTCTTCTTGTGTTACCCCTTTCCTGGGCGGTAACTGCTGCAAAGGAAAGTTTTAACCTGATACTAGAATACTTGAAAAATTCAGTTGTTCTCTAAAATATACGGATACCATCCAAGACTTTTTTTGCTTTTTCTTCCTGCAAATTTAGCACTTTGAGTTTAAACTGATTTTGTAATTTTGTATTTTGTACAGCACCAGACTCTATTAATCCTTCTGATGTGTGGTCTTTAAATTTCTTCACACATCAGGTCTGCTGAAGTAGTGAAAATTAGACCTTGTTGGCATTTCACATCCTACAGAGACCTGCTGACACACTAAATATAATTTAGTGTCAGTAATATATAGCATTTTCAAAGAGGACAGGACAAGAAGAGTTGCCATTTTATGCAAGAAGATCTTTGAAAAAAGTCTAGTATAAAAACCACTTTACAGACTGTACTGGAAAACAAATATTCTTAGAACTAAATTGCATTCTGGTAAAAGGCAAAATATTGGATGATATATTATAATTTAGAGAGACAAGGTGGGTGAGGTAATATCTCTTACTGGACCAACTTCTCTTGGTGAAAGAGACAAGTTTTTGAGCTTACAGAGAGCTCTTCTTCATATCAACCCTGCAAACAACATATTATAACTTACTCTATTTGTCTGCTAGCAACATTGTTCCAGTTACTTTCTCTATTGGAAATGTTTTTTTCCACTTACAAAAGAAAAACAAAAACGATTTTGTAAATTAATTTTTGCCTTAAAATCCACTAAGGCAATATTATTTATTTTTGTTACTGAAAATCTTCACTCAGTGAAATATAGCCAGCTTAGGGATTCCTTTGAAAAACTTGATAATGAATGTAAGATGAGTGACCGGTGTGTGATTGTGTTGATTTTTTCCCTTCTCTTGAGCTCCATTTGAAATTCAGCTCTCCACAGCAGAGCCACATAGGACTATTTTGAGGATTGTGCGTTTGAGTAACTGTGTAGGCTTATGGGCAACTGGCAGCAGGTTGTCATGGCTGCCTTTAGGCTAAAAAACCTTGGGGATCTTAATCCCTCTGTCTGTCAATCACCCCCCCCCCTTAATATGTATAAAGTGGTGTTCTCTGTAGACTAGATGCAAAACCATTGAGCAGAAAAAACATATATGATGTAGAGTTTTTATTATTTTTTCCTTTGATTGATTGATTGATTTTATATATATATATATATATATATATATATAAAATCAATCAATGTGTATGTATGTTACTAAAAAGTATTTGCTCTGTGATACTTCCATTCATACTTAAGAAACCATGCAAGTGGGCTTGGTGATTTATCATTTTATTTTTTGATTGGCAGCTCTGATTTACTGTGAATCCCAACTGCATTTAATTCATTATAATCATATGAAACCAAATTCTGAACAACTTCCAAATGAATATTTAGTTTGCTTCAGCATTCACACAGGCGGCTGCTTCTCCACCTGAGTAATGTGTGTACACACATTTTTCACTCCTGTGTGTTCAATGTGAAATGGTCTGGTTTTAGAGCTTTTCTCTGTTGGGTTGCCAACATGCTTAACTTGTAAAGGGTAGGGGCGGGGCAGGAAAATAATTCCATTTTGTTTGAAATTTCTAATTTTTGTTTTTGTTCCTCATTTGGATGAAAATGAGACCTCTTGAAAATTTTAAGTGAGGAAACAACAGAAACCAGCCCACCCCAGAACAGCCAGTAGCTCAGTAGTTAGAGCACTTATCTGGAATGTAGGAGCCTCGGGTTAAAGTCCTTGGTCTGAACCAGGCACAGCAGGGACTTGAACCTGGTTCCCCTGGGTTATTGGTTATTCTAGAATGGGCCTCTCTCTCTTTCACTTTGACCAGAAATTCTAGCCCATACCGGAGAAAGCTTCATCGAAATAGATATATTTCTGTGAAATGTTTTGGATTGGTCAAAAAAATTCCCAACCAGCTCGGTTAATTTGCTATTTTATTTAATTTTTTTTTATTGCAACTTCCTACTTTGTAAGCATTAAATATTCACCTGTATTCATTTATTTAACTTTTTTTTTTTATTTGTTTGGGACTGGCAATTTGTTCAGTGTTGCACAAGATACAAAGAGAGACAGTCCCCAAAGAGGTTACAAACGAAAAGACGGGCATAAAGAAAACCAGACACACTGCAAAATCCAGAAGAATAATTTAGGGCCTAATTTAGGGTCTACTTAAATTGAGGACTTTACTCATGGTGGGCAAAAACCTCAGTTTGCATGGAGGTCATGATATCTAAATATGAAACATCACACTAAAACAGTTACAGACTTCTAACAATATAAAGTAATTCTGAATTAGGGCTTTCACAGCATGTTTCCCTGAGCCCCTTGTTCCCGAGCATCACAGCAAATATGGTTCACAGTCTTTACAGATCACTTGTAATGGTGTAGTGCCACCTTAGCTAAATCCCACATGTAAATTAATACCATTGTTAGGAGAAAACTGGGCCTGAGAGAGGAATTTAATTAGGACATTTCTGTCTGGGTGGATGATTCACAGCCTCAGTGGAAGGCTCAGTGTGTTTGGCTTTCAAAGGCCATTGGCCCAGATCCACAAAGGTCCTTACATGCCTATATCCCAGTTTTAGGTGTGAGTGCAATCCACAATCAGCTACTGTCTTAGCTGGCAGGTTCCTACATTTACTTGGTGCCAGAGGTGACGCGTAACTGTTGATAGTGAGGGGTGGGGACAATTTAAAGGTTCTAGAGGGGCACATGACTGCCCCATGCATTGCCTCTGGATCTAGAACAGAAGTTTTTAAACTGTAGGGTGCACCCTCCTAGGGGGGCACAGAGGAACATTCAGGGTGGCGAGCGTTGATGCCAGGCAGCTCAGGCTGGCAACACCATGTGGCTTGGGCCAGCACCACGTGGTAGGGCACAGGCCAGCCCTGCACAGCTGTTGCTAAATTGAAGGCAGAAATCTGGGGGGTGGTGGGGGGACATGACCCCATATACCCCCCCCCAATGCATCGCCTCTGCTCAGTGCCTACATTTTTGCTGTATATGTTTGTTTCTGCCTCTGGTATGGGCACTGCTGTCCTGCTATAGGCGTCTGGATGCGTAAGCTGCAGAGTGATCTATAAACCAGGGGAAGATAGATGGAGGAGCTCCTCTCTCGTCTATGAGGCCCAATCTGGTTGGTATGCTCAGAAGCTGTGTACCAGATTGGGTCCTATTCAAAATCTGGGTGGGGTGGTGGCTATAACTTTTAGCCCAGTGAGTAGAGCACTGATCTGGGATGTAGGAGACCCAGGTTCCACAATTTTCTGCCAGAGGGGGAGAGAGAATTTGAACAGAGGTCTGCTACTGCTCAGGTGAGTGCCTTAGCCACTGGGCTATGGGATATTCTGATGTAGGCCACGTCAGTCTCTCCTAACTGAAGCTGTATCTAAATATCTAACTATTCATAGGGACAGAGAGAGCGAATGACTCTACAGCCTGGTAGTTAAGGCACTCATCTAAAAGGTGAGAGATGCCGAATCCAGCCCCACTGCTCCAATGACTCCTTAATTTCCAAGTGGAAGAGCTTCAGCAGGAGAGACTCAGGGAGCTCACGTCAGAACATCCCATAGCTCAGTGGTTAGAGCACTCTTCTGAGCAGTGTGGGAGACCCTGTTCAATCCTTTCTTTCTCCTTCTGGCAGCAGCGGAAATTGAACTTCGGACTGCTGCATCCAAGGCAAGTGCTCGAGCAATCGGGCTAAGAGATATGGTACCTCCTCCAGCTGTTTTGTGTGGAGTTAGGTGCTGCCACCCTCCATCTCAAAAGAAATGATTCAGGTGCCTAAGTTGTCTGACTCCAAGAGGTTTCCAGTTGTGGATCACTAGAAGAGATAGGCGCCTCCCGGAAGCCCAGAGTTAGGAGCCTATCTCTGTCAGGGGGTGGGGCTTAGAACACACCCCTCTTTTTTTCAGCATCTCCCATTGGCTATATTACACACACAATTTAGGGACCCCCCCCCTCTCTCTCATGGGTACTCAGGGAGTAAGAGACCCAACTTTACCCCTCCATGGGCTCGGGGCTAACACCCATTCCTGGTGGACTCAGGGATCTATGTGTCTGCGGGGTCTTTTCCCAATGAGCCTTACACAATAATCTCCTTAACCTCTCTTTATTAACAGTTGCCAAAACAGAGCACACAATGCTCACCACTCCTGAGTATGCAGGTGATCTACCCCATATTGGTTTGGCAAGATTCTGGTCATCTGTAGCGCTGGTTGCTGCAGTGTCTTCTGGCAGCTTTAATCTTGAGCTGTGCTGTGTCCTGGAGGTGAATTCCAAAGAACTTCCCTTTGGGCCCCAGTTTATATAGTTAAAACTTGGGTCCTACTTAGCTATACCTTAATCAATCATTTTAAACTAAAGTCCTACAAAACAGTGTTTTTCACCAATCCTAGCACATTACAAAACAATCCTTTAACCAATCAGACCCCACCACCTTAGTTGATTCAAATCTTGTGAAATTAGTTATGCAGCAGACAGAAACAATTGAAGAATCAGAGAGAGAGACTATACAGATAAACAATAGAGAAGTAGGGACCATAAAGACCAAACAATAGAGAAGTATTGATTTCACAGTCACAACTGTTGAAAAGTGGTTTCTTGCCAGACAGAATGTTATCAAACAAGGTTTTCTTTAAACATCTTAAGATCTGTTTCTTTATCTGGTGATGGAGGGTGTATTAGGACAGGAGTGCCTTCTTAACAGCTCGATATTACATTGTTTTGATGCAATAGATAGAATGTAAGGCTGTGACTCTCTGTACCTTAGCTCATGGCTGCCTCAGACCTTACAGCTAGCTTAAGCGTTCTGGCTTTTGTGGGTCACATTCTTAGGTACCTGCCTCTCTCAATGCATTGTGTAAGCAGCCTAGGCACCTAATTAAGTGTTTGTGGCTCACATTATTGTTCCAGTGATTTTTCTAGGTGCCTGCAAGTTACGCACTGTGATTCTGAGTGTCAAAATGCCAAAGTCCCTTTGTGGATCTAGGCCATTGTGACCACAGGAGGAACAGAACAAAATCTTAGGGAACATACATATCTATGCATTTGCTGAAAGCATCAGGCGGTGAAGGTTCACCTACAATAGTCTGGCAGCGGAGCTATCCTGCGAGCCCTGCCTGTGCAAAACACTGATGTTTGAGACAATGGAAAAAGTAAAGAGCCCAAGCTGCTGGGGAACAGGGACATTTTCTCCAGCTTTGGTGCAAGATGTTATGTGGAGCAACCCTTTTTCCATCTCCTTCACATTCATCTCACAACCGATGGAACTTGCTTAGAAGGACTTGCATGGATTCCATGTAGATTGCTGCCGCAGAGGCTCATCTTTCCTTATAATTTTGTGCATGTGCTTAGCTCATTTGAGTGAGTTTCTTTACCTCTCCATCTGCATGTGAGTGATATGATTTGGTCCCATGGTTGGATCTGAATACACTGCAAATGAACTTTAAACCACCATGAATTTGCATGACATGAATATCAGCTTTAATAGAAATCAAATCTGAACCCATAGCCAACTTTCAACTAACCCAAAAATTAAATGAGGGCCACTGATAGATGAACACTGAGAAAGAAAATGAACATTGTGTGAGTAGGGGCAGTGCTTGCATCATTTTTGCCCTACCTCATTAATTGAGGCAAATCTTTGTCCCAACAGTATTGAGTTGGGCTGTATCAAACAAACTTTTGAATACAACTTCCCCCCCCGCCCCACTTCCTCCATGTGAGGCTAATCAAAAATTTGAGGTACAAAATCCGTGATTGCAAGTCCACATGCCCATATTCACAAGATATGTAGCGATGCACCTCTATATTCCCTATTGCCAGAAAGAGTCCTTAAATGAAACCTTTCTTGTAATTTCCTATGCTGTATTTCTCTCTGTCATCTGTATGGTAACCTAAATGCCACGTACGCTGCAAAACTTTGACATAGGCATTTGTCAGACTGTCAGACGCTCGCAATAAGATTACAGAATACATAAGGGATGTTTAAAAATGATTTGGTCCCTTCCTTTTTAATAATTTTACATATGATTACCTACTAATTGACTCAAAATGGTGCTGCAAGCATCATCTTTATATTGCACTAGAGAGATGTGGTACATTTATGGTGTTTGGGTGGGAGGTAAGAAAGAATCTAATACATTCTTACTCATAAACTTTCAATAAATTATTCCTACAGTTTTTATAATAAAATACCTTCTTTCAATCAAGATATGGATGAGTGAGTTGTCTGAAAATGGCACTGTATTCTTAGCCTTTACTGAAAGAAAACAAGGTGTTTGGGATAAAATCAGATTTGATGGTAATTATTTCTCACAGGCCTTTTGGAACCCTATCTGTAGGTAGCTTAGCACTAACGTGTTTCATTTATATTCTCGGCGCATTGCTCTATTCTAATCCATTCGGATCCTAGACTTACTGAAATAAAAGATGTGTGTTTCTATTTAAATTGCACTTTTGTGTAGCAGAACATTAAACAGAGTAGGATGTGTTGATATGTACACTTGGCAAAGGCCTTTTGTTTTTTATTTCCTGAAAATTGAAGGACTGCAACCCAAGGCCTAGATCAGCGGTTCTCAAACTGTGGGACAGGACCCCAAAGTGGGGTCGCCAGGGCAGGTGTTAGACTTGCTTAGGGCTGGGACCGAAGCCTGAGTCCCACTGCCTGGGGCTGGAGCCCAAGGGCTTTAGCCCTGGGTAGCAGGGCTCAAATTATAGTCCTCCCACCTGGCCTGGGGCAGTGGGGCTTGTACTTTGGCTTTGCCCCCTGCCCAGGGTGGTGGGGCTCAGGCAGGCTCAGGCTTCGGTCCCCCCTCCTGGGGTCATGTAGTAATTTTTGTTGTCAGAAGGGGGTTGTGGTGCAATGAAGTTTCAGAACCCCTTTTGTGGGGGAGAACTGGAGGTGAAAATCTCTGAGAGAAGATCCTTCCCACTTCATGGAGGTGAGATTTGCGCTTCCTCCCAACCTTTGGATGAAGTCCCAGAAACTTGTCCCAGGGATCTGTGGAAGGTCAGGGACATCATTAACTCTGACTTATTGACCCTCTCCACCCTGAACTGTCTCTTACATGGAAATGATAATACACTGTGTGGCTGTATCACATTGTCCCTTGATGTTCTGTGAAGCTAATATGATGATGCCCCCTCCCAATGACTTGCCCATTTCTCTCAATGACCTACCCAGCCTCTACCACCTTCACCCACAGAGAGACTCCAAAACAGCAAGGTGTAGCGCTATGGAATGGCAGAGCCTCCTTTATCCTCCTTGAAAGGTCTCCCTCCAGGCACAGATCTGTGGGGGTGGAACCATTTGAGTCCAGGAAAGGTAGGATGGCTCAGGGGCGAGCTGCACCTGTGGTCTCTCCCCTAGTCCTTTTCCATGGGCACCCTTTCCAAGTGACAGGCCTCTCTGCCTGCACTCTTTCCAGAGTGGAACTCCACACTTCGCCCCACTTTAGACTGGCTTACCCGGCTACAAC
This sequence comes from Emys orbicularis, assembly GCF_028017835.1. Classification (NCBI taxonomy): domain Eukaryota; kingdom Metazoa; phylum Chordata; order Testudines; family Emydidae; genus Emys; species Emys orbicularis. Next base: position 114,497,239 of record NC_088685.1, read on the forward strand.
ACCCCTCATGCTCACTGTCCTGCTATCGCTGCCTCATACCTCCCAACAAACAGTGCCTCATACATGCAGTCCCTCACAAGTGCACCCCCGTTCCAGGGGATAAATTTCATGACCTTCTCTTCTCCTGGTAAGATCCCTGCGGCTGTACCTCTCATAGACTGGACCCTGAGATGTCACCCCCGCGTCTTTCCAAGTGTGGTAACACGGGAAGCCCATCTGCCATTGATACCTGCAATGCACTCCTCTCCAGGTGCCTGTGACCAGCAATTGATTAAAGTGACTCCAAATAGCTTCTCCCAAAGATATAGAGCAAACAAGCTTAAACCACATCAGGTTTGCAGTTCATCACCTCTCTCAAAGCTTAGGTGAGCCCTGCTGTCTGAGACATCCTGCAGAGCCCCTACCTTGCATCCACAGCCTTGCTGCCTGCTCTGACTAGATCAATATCCGTCCCTGAGCACTACTGCCCACTCCCTGATCCTTTTCCTCTAGGCCAGGGGGTTTAATAGCTTAGTGTTCTTTGAATGTAGTCTCTGGCTTTGGAACAATAGCCCTGTCACCCTTCTGGTGAAGGGCAGGTAGGGATTTCCCAATGACTAGCACACCCACTATTTCTCTAAGGGTATGTCTACACTGCAATTAGACACCCGTGGCTGGCCCATGCCAGCTGACTCAGGATTGCAGGGCTTGGGCTAAGGGGCAGTTGAATTGCGGTGTAGATATTTGGGTTTGGGCTGTAGCCTGAGCTGTGGGACCCTCCCTCCTCACAGGGTCTTAGCGCCTGGGCTCCAGCCTGAGCCTGAACATTTACGCTGCAATTAAACAGCCCCTTAGCCTGGGCTCTGTGAGCCTGAGTCAGCTGGCATGGGCTAGCTGTGGGGTTTTAATTGCAGTGTAGATGTACCCTTAAAGGCCCCTGGTATTCTCTTTGGAGATACCTTGTGTCTATCATTATTTCATTACCGGCTTGCTTCTTCTGTGGTTTAATTCCATGCAGTCAGCCAGAATACTATCATGCAAGTAAACTGAGGCACATACTGTTCATATGAAATAATGCAGATATCCCCCTCCACAGAAGGTTTTTTGAATGAGTGAATGGTTGGTACACACTGACTTGATCATTATTTAATTCTCAGTTTAAAAAATGAAATTATACCTAACCTGTATGTCTTCTCATTTTAGGCTGAAACCAATATTTATTGATCTGTACCTTCCAACTTACCATTTACACATTAGTTTAACATTAACCTTTCCTTCCTTGCCCAAACCCTTTTCATTGTCTCTCTACCTCAAGCTGTCAGCTTTGTGTCTTATAGTCCATTTTACATTGGGGGTGGGTGGGATGTAGCATGGGGTGAAACCTGGAGACGGGAATATTGATGGGCGGGGGGGAGGGAGGGAGGAGGAGCGGCTTTCTTTAACATGGTGATGTCAACTGTGAGTACTCAGAAGTCTGTAGTGATGCTGCCAGTAGCCTAAAGTTGTGGAATGGAGAGACTGTAATCAATGTTGAGAAGTATTTCAATTGCTACATACTTTTGTTGGTGTTCAGAATTCCTGAAGGCTAGCCTTTGGCTTCAGACTTCCTCTTCTTCTCTAGTGTGCGCTGTGGAAATGCAAACTCCTACTATTTTCATGAAATAACAGATATTCAGCAAAATAAAACCAACTGATCTGTTGGTGTCTTTTCTGACAGCTACGCATTAGGGCCTGAGCCTGTCCTCCAAGTGCACTGAATGCAGTCTCTCTCAGGGGGCACTCATTGCCTGGCAGGATTGTGCCCATAAACTGTAAATGCCATTTTAAGTTAAGATCATTTTAAAATGGGCAGAGTATAATTGATAAAATACACAATTTGCCAAGCATTGTAAAAAGAAATACCCATTTTTTTTCTAATACTTGTGAATTTCTAAATGTATGACACGTCCTTCTTGTGGCTAGTAAGCCTATTTAATAGGAAGGACAAACATGGTGCTGCATTTTCATAGTTTGGTCGTTCTTCTTTATAAGTTTTTATGCAAACAAGTTTTGCTTTTATCGTTAAAGGCTGTAGAACAGGAATATATCATTAAACATTGGGTCCTTCACTGGCTTATAGATTAACACTCTCAAAGTTGGGGGTGAGGGAGGGAGATGGGTGGGACTCTTCCTCAATAACTGTGCTGTATTTATGTCCTTAACTTAAAGAACTCATTCCATAAAGCAAAATCAAATAGTGAAATTCAGTATGCACAAATGAAGGTCCTGATCTTTCATAGCACAAAATTCTTATGTTGATAGCAGTTTTAGGTATATAAAGATAGCAGGTCTAGACAGACTGAAGGTTACTTCCTAATGTTATTTAATCATAGAATCATAGAACTGTAGGGTTAAAAGGAACTCAAGACTCATGTAGTCTAACCCCCAATAATATTTGAATTGCCAATAGCCAAAGTCCCATTGTCCTAGCCACTGTACTAAAATTTCACCAAAAAATGGTCCATTCCCTTAAGAGTTTGCAGACTAAGCATAAGACAAGAGACCAGCTGCAACAGACAGAGAGGGGAGACAAGAAAACTTAACAAATTCTTCATGTGCTGTGTGTGAGACTAAAATGTTTTGCAATTATTTTGCCATATTACGTTTTGTTTTAAAATAACTTTAAAAGAATTTGATAACCATAGAAAACCACTTTGGGATTATATAATTAATGCTTTTTATTTTTAAATAAAGGGTCCCGCCAATTATAATATATAAGGATTTCTATTCAACTTTTTTTCATTTATAATACAATACATATTTATAAACTCATAATGCATATTTATGGATTGCCTTCCAAGACAGTAAGCTTACCCAAGTTCTGTGCAGAAAATGGTTCATAGGGCTCAGTTATACCACTTGCAATGCTTGGGGAAAATGAACAATATCTGTACCCTGCATTAAAAGGCATGCGGTCAAATCTGGTAGGCCTGTAATTTGGGCTACTCTTTCCTTTTTAAAATAACATTTTGAGTGCAGATTCTGTACCCTCTGAGCCCTTGCTTTTGAGGCATAAAGGGGCATTAAACTGGTCAGAAATAGACCCTCACCCCCAGAGAAAACCCCCAAAACAGGGCCAGTGAGGAAGTGGAGTAGGTGGCCCTATGGTGTCCTCCCACTTGTAACCTGTGGTGTAGGGGTCATGCTGAAGGAACGTCAAGGCAATTGGCAGGAGTGTTCTGACTATTCTGGGCTGCAGAGCAGCCTATTGGCAGCTGTGGGAAAGATGAAGTAAATTAGAGAAGACCCCACAGATGCTGTGTACTGGCCCCCAAAGCAGCCTAGAACATCTAGATCAGTGGTTTTCAAACTTTTTTCATTTGAATGGTGGTACAGACCCCTTTGGAAATCTTAGATATAGTTTGCAGACCCTCGAGTCTGCTGACCACAGATTGAAAACCATTGTTTTGTAGTAATGATAACCTTTCATGGACCCCTATGACATAGTCTGCAGACCCCCAGGGGTCCATGGACCTCAGCTTGAAAACCACTGGCGTAGAAGATTCAAAAGTGGCTTTGTTCCCTGTTTCTCCTGTACTGTGCCTTTTGAGCTGAGGTTCCTGAGAGACCCAGCTCTGAATCTGCTCCACTTTTTTTGTTGTCCTCTTGGTGGAATATGGCAGGCCAATCAGAGACTACTTTTTCACATTTTCCCCCCACCTACCCCCACCTTCCTCTGTCTCGAAGGTATGACAGTTTAGAAATTAAGCTGGTGACAAGATCTGGACTGGGGATGGTTGAAGAATAACGTGAAGTATTCCCTTGGAGTCTGACGCAGGAGCAACAGAGTTCACAGTTGTGCCTTTTTTTTTCTTTTTAGGGAGGAATGGTTGGAAATCGGCATTATCTAAAATTAAAATGCTCCTGCATAACCCACACGCTGATCAGTGGGTATGTGTTCCCAATCCACAGCGGAGTCTGGTGCAGCCCTAGCTATGGATCCTGACTTTTTAGTTCAAGCTGTAAAGATTCATGCTTTTAGTATTATGGTCCTTGGTTCAGTCTTCAGTGTGTTGGCCACATTGGCAGCCCTTAAAGATATGGGGGCTCATCCAGCACTTGAGCAGCTACGGGCTGCAGGGGCTCGGGATAGGCTGTGCCTGTCCAGGTGGAATGTGTAACCCACTGTTCAGTGTATGTTTATGTATTCACCTCAAAGGGTATTTTTAAGATGGTCGAAAAATGCGTTGATTTAAAATGAAAAAGGAATGTGATGCCTCAGGCTGGATCTGTGCATTTGTGTTTTAATGATATGTCCCTGTTAATCATGTTGTTTTTGTGAGTGTTAGACAGGTGACTTGCGGGAAAGTCCATGTCTATGGAACACTTTGAAAATGTAGAGGAAATTCCTCTCATTGCGTGGTAAATATGCTGCTATTGTCACCTGAAAAGGAATTTTATTGATGCTGATGCATTTAAAATGATCTCAAAGTGAGTAATTTCGGAGGGGGATAGGAGGGAAGGAGACTATTTCTTCCATCTTTGTGCCTAACTCCTGTTAACTGTAATAGCAATTTGTGTCAACAAAGCTGAGAGAAAAGACCATCTCAACAGCGTATAGTATGTACCCTTACATGCATGGATTGTCCTTTTAAAGAAATAAAAAAAATAGATCATGGGGAGTCCAGCAGTTGTAGAATGAGTCAAATACATATTGAATTTTAGATGCTTTAGGGCTTGAGTAAGCTTACTGTGACCTTCATAAAATTAGTTAAAAAATTTGAATGTTTTGTTATAAGGCAGGTTAATTCTTGATGGATACATATGATTGTGATGCCCAGCTAGTACTTGTATCTGCTTGCATGAGGGGCTAGAGAGGGAAAGGGTAAATTTCAGCAAAATTGCCCTGAAAATAGTAAATTAAAAGACTTTTTATAGTGGTCAGTGGTAAATTCCACAGAATCAGCCACTTTTCCACTATCCAGGATCCCCAGCATAATTTAGAGCAGCCTAAAGCCTGCTGTAAATTACAGCAGCTAGAGCACTCCCCTAGGGGACTGCTTCTCTGGCTGACAATCACCAGAGCATAGTGTGTTCTGGCTCTGTCGTCATTTCTCCCCTTTCTAACTCTGACAGATGCCTTGAAAAGGCTGACAGGGATCCCCAGCTGCCTTCTCACTGCACTTCCAGTGGCACACAGGGAATGTAATAGGGTCCAGGATGGGTTATATTGGTTCATTTCATTACATATATCTTTGTATGATAGGATCTATTAAATGTGTCACAGCTTTAAAATGTAGCCTTTTTATAGCTGTTTTTACAGGGTTTATTGTATTCTCTGTACACTTGATTTGGAAAACCGCTTTTAGCAATTTTTTTTTGAAAGCACAGGCATTGCAACAATAAATGTTTTTATTAGTTGTAAGGGGACTTTATTATACTATTGTAAAAGACAAATGGGTGTGTATAAAAATAATTTTAAAGGAAATGTTGGATAGCTTAGAGCAGCGGTTCTCAAACTGTGAGTCGGGTGCCCAAAGTGGGTCGCAGCCCCTTTTTCAATGGGGTCGCTAGGGCTGGTGTTAGACTTGCTGGGGCCCAAGGCCGAAGCCCGAGCCCCACCGCCCAGGGCCAAAGCTGAAGCCTGAGGCCCATTAGGGCAGCAGGGCTCAGGCTTTGGTCCCCTCTCCTGGGGTCATGTAGTAATTTTTGTTGTCAGAAGGGGGTCATGGTGCAATGAAGTTTGAGAACCCCTGACTTAGAGGTCTTCAGAATCCTTTTGTGACGATAATTTCTATTTAACTGTCTGAGTCCAGAGTAGAGGGCTTCAGGAGTCAAAGGCCCTGTAAGATTTTCCAACTTTACAGATTTTTAGAGGCAGTACAGAGCTTCAGACAGAGCAGAGGAGAGCAGCACAGGTCAGATTAGAGGTGCTACCAGAGCTGTCATGCACATGCCCATGCTACAGTAAAAACAGCTCATTTTAATGTTTGTCCCATACAACACCTGTAAGAGAATGTTTATTTGGGAGGGTGAATGAGGTCACCCGTATTTCTTCTCACAACGCACAGTCAACCCGTGGAACATTTTGTCAGAGGATGTTGTGAAGGCCAGGACTGTAACAGCGTTAAAAAAAGAACTAGATAAGTTCATGGAGGATAGGTCCATCAAGGGCTATTAGCCAGGATGGGCAGGGATGGTGTCCCTAGCCTCTGTTTGCCAGACGCTGGGACAGAGGGCGACAGGGGATGCATCACTTGATGATTACCTGTTCTGTTCATTCCCTCTGGGGCACCTGGCATTGGCCACTGTCGGAAGACAGGATACTGGGCTAGATGGATACTGCATACTGACTAGGATACTGGGCTAGTCTGACCCGGTATGGCCATTCTTATGTTCTTCCTTGCTGCACATTGTAGCCAATACTCAGACAACCACAGTTGCTGTCTTGTGATGGCAAGCACCTTTGAATGCTAAAATGCTACATTGCATGCAAATGAAAATTCCAGTGTACCTTGGTCACTATCCTTTGTTTTAGAAAACATCACTGCGGGTAACACTTCTTCCTAAAACTTACAATATTTTTAGACTGGTGGTTGATGCTCATGGGCAAAAAAGCAATTTAACTTGATTGCTCTGACTATAGCAGCATCAATTTGATAAGCTTGTAAATAGAATCTCCTATTGCAGGGCCTTGCACACCATCTGAATGAATTGTACCTGATACTGACACCATAGCTACTAAAAGATTAGAGGAAACTAAGATGAGATTCTGACAAAATGTTTCAGGTATCATTGGGAAATCTTGCAAGGCATCCTTCCCCAGCTATCTGAGGGCTGGGATCTGCCCTCAAGTCAGCATGTACAGCTGCCACTGAAATCAACAGGAGGTTCATTGTATGGCAAAAGGATTGGTCTGGGGCAACAAGAAGAAATAGGAGCCAATTATTTTTTTTCATTCAAGGCCCATATTATAGATTTTGTTTTTAGAAAGGTTTTATATTCTTTTAAATGGGTCTCCACAAAAGTTTAAGCGTTCAAGTTTTGCCATTGCTTGTAGTCAATGGTAACCAGGATTTTCAGCTCACTCTGTGTCTTTCACTCTCTATAATGCTTGGAGGAAGGGAGAACCAATGTGTATTGATCTAATCCAGTATGGAAAATATTTTGCAGGTGTCATTAAGGCTTCTTAGGAATGGCTTTGTCATAGCAGTATGACATGGGACTGAAACCTCTGTTTTAAATAATTGGTCTTTGCACGGCTAATGCAGCAAGGCAAATTCATTTAAACTGCTTTTGTAATAGATACCTTTATTTGCAAAAACAGGGTTTGCGTTCACAAATGTGGATCTATGCACACTTTTATATTGGGAGCTGTATTCCTACTCTTGTGCCCTTAAAATACAAATTATTCTTGGGTTTGTTCCCAGAAGGCATATTATTGAATTGTATCTTTGGATATTTCTATGGAGTGATGTATTAATTTGATGGGATAAATGGGCACAGAGTCAAAGGTGATAACCTTGCCCTATCACTGTACAACACTAAAGAGTTAAACATGTGTCATAACTATAAAGGGAAGGGTAACAGCTCTCCTGTGTACAGTACTATAAAATCCCTCCTGGCCAGAGACTCCAAAATCCTTTTACCTGTAAAGGGTTAAGAAGCTCGGGTAACCTGGCTGACACCTGACCCAAAGGACCAATAAGGGGACAAGATACTTTCAAATCTTGGGGGGGGGGAAGGCTTTGGTGTGCTCTTTGTTTAAGGTTGTTGTTCGCTCTTGGGACTGAGAGGGACCAGACATAGATTCGTAGATTCTAGGACTGGAAGGGACCTCGAGAGGTCATCGAGTCCAGTCCCCTGCCCGCATGGCAGGACCAAATACTGTCTAGACCATCCCTGATAGACATTTATCTAACCTACTCTTAAATATCTCCAGAGATGGAGATTCCACAACCTCCCTAGGCAATTTATTCCAGTGTTTAACCACCCTGACAGTTAGGAACTTTTTCCTAATGTCCAACCTAGACCTCCTTTGCTGCAGTTTAAGCCCATTGCTTCTTGTTCTATCCTCAGAGGCTAAGGTGAACAAGTTTTCTCCCTCCTCCTTATGACACCCTTTTAGATACCTGAAAACTGCTATCATGTCCCCTCTCAGTCTTCTCTTTTCCAAACTAAACAAACCCAATTCTTTCAGCCTTCCTTCATAGGTCATGTTCTCAAGACCTTTAATCATTCTTGTTGCTCTTCTCTGGACCCTTTCCAATTTCTCCACATCTTTCTTGAAATGCGGTGCCCAGAACTGGACACAATACTCCAGCTGAGGCCTAACCAGAGCAGAGTAGAGCGGAAGAATGACTTCTCATGTCTTGCTCACAACACACCTGTTAATACATCCCAGAATCATGTTTGCTTTTTTTGCAACAGCATCACACTGTTGACTCATATTTAGCTTGTGGTCCACTATAACCCCTAGATCCCTTTCTGCCGTACTCCTTCCTAGACAGTCTCTTCCCATTCTGTATGTGTAAAACTGATTTTTTCTTCCTAAGTGGAGCACTTTGCATTTGTCTTTGTCAATCAATCCAGGTTCTCCCCATCTTTCTAAACAAGTCTCTCATATTTCAAACGTGTAAGTAAAAAGCCAGGCAAGGCGTCTTAGTTTTACTTTGTTTTCTCAACTTGTAAATGTACCTTTTACTAGAGTGTTTATCTTTGTTTGCTGTACTTTGAACCTAAGACAGAGGGGGGTCCTCTGAGCTCTTTAAGTTTGATTACCCTGTAAAGTTATTTTCCATACTGATTTTACAGAGATGATTTTTACCTTTTTCTTTAATTAAAAGCCTTCTTTTTAAGAACCTGATTGATTTCTCCTTGTTTTAAGGTCCAAGGGGGTTTGGATCTGTATTCACCAGGAGTTGGTGAAAGGAAGGAGGGGGGGGGAAGGGTCAAATTCTCCTTGTTTTAAGATCCAAGGGGGTTTGGATCTGTATTCACCAGGAGTTGGTGAAAGGAAGGAGGGGGGAAGGGTCAATTTCTCCTTGTTTAAGATCCAAGGAGTTTGGATCTGTATTCACCAGGGAATTGGTGAGAAGTTTCTAAAAGCTTCCCAGGGAAGGGAATGGTGGCAGCGGACCAGAACTAAGCTGGTAGTTAAGCTTAGAAGTCCTCATGCAGGCCCCCACACTTGTACCCTAAAGTTCAAAGTGGGGATACAGCCTTGACAACATGGCTGAGGGTTTTGAGTACAGAAACCTTGGGCTGCTTAGTCCCATGACAACAACAACCATTAAAAATATTTATAACCTTTTATTAAAGAAAAAGAAGAGAATAACAATTAAAGCATTTCAAATGTAAATGATTAAGACAGACTTTTATCAATATTCCTTATTCCTTTTTCCTTTAATTGCAGACAGATTTTTTTTTTTTTTTAGGAAAACCCCTTTCTGACAACCATTGTAGATGGTGTTACCTGTCTTTTTTGGGAAAAAAGAGAAAAAGTCAGCACCTCCGTGTCGTCCTTCAGGGCACAGTTCACCCCGCTGTGTATCAACATTGGTCTTTTTTGTCTTTCAGAGATTAGGGTAGTGGTGCTTTGTTCTTCTGGCAAAAGCGCCCTTCAATCCCACCCTTTTCGGGATGTTGAAGTTCAGAGGTAGTCAGGAACAAGAACAAATACAACTCTAAGCCAGTTTCATCTCACAAACCTTTATTTGGGCCCAGCCTTCTAATCAGAACTTGTTTCCAAAACAGTCTATGCTTCTGCCGATTTCCCTTCCCAGGTATCAGAGAAATGTAGGACTGGAGGGGACCTTGAGAAATCAAGTCCAGTCCCCTGTGCTTAGGCAGGACCAAGTAAACTTAGATCATCCCTGTGAGGTATTTGCCCAACCTGTATTTAAAACCTCCAGTGACAGGGATTCCACAACCTCTCTTGGAAGCCTATTCCAGAGCTTAGTTAACGTTCTAGTTAGGAAGTTTTTTCTAATATCTAAGCTAAATCTCCCAATGCTGCATACAGCCTTTCACATATCTGAAGGTTGTTAACAGGTCCCCCCTCAGTCTTCATTTCTCAAGACTAAACATACCCGTTTTTTAACCTTTCCTCATAGGTCAGGTTTTCTAAACCTTTTATCGCTTTTGTTGTTCTCCTCTGGACTCTCTGCAATTAGTCTATGTGTTTCTTAAACTGAACAAAGTACTCCAGCTGAGGCCTCACCAGTGCCAAGTAGAGCCGGACAGTTACTTTCCATGTCTTACATACAGCATTCCTGATCATCTACCCCGAGAATGATATTAATCTTTTTTGCAATTGCACCTTGTTGACTCGTATTCAATTTGTGATCCACTATAACGGCAGCCAGTACATCCCTCGGCCCGCGCCACTTCCAGCAGCTCCCATTGGCCTGGAGCAATGAACCGCAGCCAGTGGGAGCCGCGATCGGCCGGACCTGCGGATGGGGCTGGTAAACAAACCGGCCCGGCCTGCCAGGGGTTTTCCCTACACAAGCGGCGGCCCCAGTTTGAGAAATACTGATTAAAGAGCTCCTCATGGAGCCATATTTGGCTTTTTCTTATCTTTCCTTTGCATTGGAAAAGTTTGCAGTTGTGTCTTTAATACTGTCTCCTTGGGAAACTGACAGCTCTCCTGAACTCCTATTTCCTTTAGATTTTTTCCCCAGGCTTCTCTCCCATGAAGAGAAACAGAGCTCTGTCCTCCTTCCTGGTCAGCCCTGAACTGAGCCCAGGCCCTCTCCTTTTACCTCCCTTCTCCACACTTGACATTGGCTGCAGGTGTAGCTGGGTGGGGCCAGTTGGGTCCACAGGCTTTCCCTAACTGTTTCATTACTACCAGGGAGCCTGCCTGTCAGCCTCCTTAATCCTCTCCCCCAACCTCGATGGTGTGGGCCTCTCTGCCCAGCAGAGACGGTCTGGAACTATTCTTTTTGCTGCTGCTGTCAGGGCCGGCTCTGGCTTTTTGGCCGCCCCAAGCAAAAAAAAACAAAAACGGGGCGGCTAGAACGGCAAAGCAAAAAAAAAAACTGCGGCGTGGCCTGGAGCGCGGGTGCAGGGGGACCGGCTGTGGGGGAGGGGGACGGGTGGGGGCGGGAGAGAGAGAGAAGGGGGCGGCCAGGGCTACAGCAGGGGTGCTGCCACGCGGCCCCTCCCGCTGCGCCGCCTCCTGCCGCGAGGGCTCCGTTCCGGTCGGCGGGGAGGGAAGGAAGAGGACTGCCCTGCAGGGCGCTCTGAGTGGAACCAAAAAAAAAAAAAAGCAAAAGCGGCCGTGCCGCCCTAGGATTGGTCAGAATGCCGCCTCGAACAATCTGCCGCCCCAAGCACCAGCTTGCTCAGCTGGTGCCTGGAGCCAGCCCTGGCTGCTGTTAAAGTCCAGTCCTGTTTTCTTGAAGATAAAACAAGACAAACTCACACAAAAAGAGAGATGAAAGAACAGCAGAGATGGAAAATGCAGATTCTGTCTCTGGTGCTGACTTTGACTTGCAGCCTCACTGTTGGAGATACACAAGCGCAGCACAAAGTCTGATCAGCCACTCTGAGACCTGGTAAACTTGTACCAGCATCAGTCTGTTTAGAGGCTTTGCTTTAAAGTGTCTCTCTAGCCATGGGCTCATCGCAGTATTGAGAAAGAGACAGTCTAGGCTTGCTAAGCCAGGCTCTTATTAAATAGAAGACACGGGGAGAGAGAGAGAGAGAGAAGAGAAGAGAGAAGAAATAAGATTGGGGAAGGAAAACAACACATGGTGGGATGGTGAACGAAAGCAGGAATGTTCCAGGTGTTGCTCAGGACTTACCTGAAGCTGGTAAAAGTAATGTTGTCATTGTTTTCTCTCTTGCTCAGTCTGGTCAAGAACATCTCTCAGGATCAGGACAATGGAAGGCCCCAAAGTTTCACCCAGGATCCCAGGAGATGATGGAGGTTGTAGCTAGGATAATGGAGCTCAACTCCTTTCATAGAATATCAGGGTTGGAAGGGACCTCAGGAGGACATCTAGTCCAACCCCCTGCTCAAAGCAGGACCAATCCCCTGACAGATTTTTGCCCCAGATCCCTAAATGGCCCCCTCAAGGATTGAACTCACAAGCCTGGATTTAGCAGGCCAATGCTCAAACCACTGAGCTATCCCTTCCCCCTCTGTTTGTCTAACCTGCTCTTAAACATTTCCAATGATGGAGATTCCACAACCTCTCCCCACCTGTCCTCCAGCCACTTTGTGACTTTTTACCACTTTTCAACATTTAAACTTACAATTGGGGTAGAACTAGTAGGCCCCAGTTATTAGAACAGTGATAACAGGAAGAAGCCAACACCGTATGTTTGTTGTTAAAAAGTATTTGGTACAGAGTTATGGAAAGTATGACTACAGAGAATGTTTAAAAATGATTTAGGTATGTAATATCTGTGTACTGTACATCCAATATGTTTGTGAATCTTATATCTGTGTGTATGTATGTATGACGTATATTACATGTAGTATATTTCTTTCACTGTCTGTAAAGGTATGAGCTCCCTCTAGTGCCCATGCCTTTTCTTGTGTTGTGATAGAAACTTGTATAGATTCTGCCATTTTTCACTGTCCAGTTTCTTGGATCTCCAGATCACCATCTTAAAATGGGTAGTATGAAGTTACACACCTCCCACATCCTCCCCTCTACTCCCATTTCTCCCATAGACACATCCTAAGGGGCACGATTGCCAGGGAATGTACTAGGATACAGGATAGAACCACAAGGAAGTTAACCCAAATACAAGTTCTAAACTGAATGTAATAGATTATATAGCTGATCAGATTAGTAAATGACTCCTTCAAAATAATCTTTACTTGCAAACAGCTTTGGTCTTATATGTGTGGTAATGCATGTTGTGGAAGCAATGGTATTCCTGGGACAGAAATGAGGTTCTTTGTGGTCCAGAAATTAGATTTTTCAGAGCATTTCTGGGTCACCATTCCTTTAAAAAAACTTTTTGTTTGCTTGATTTTTTTTAATATGGCTGCTGAAGGTAAAAAAACTTCAGTTACATGAAGTGCTCTAAAAATACAAACATCACCATATAAAATTAAGAAATCAATGATCATGTTTCTTATTTAAAAAAAACACCTGACTCCCTCTTGATGGATAGCATATAAGCAAGCTTGCAAAATTAGAATTATTGTTGTTTAATTTTCTATGCAGCATTATAACGGCAAACAAATAATGTTGCTACAGATTAGGGAACCACATTATAATTTGGTGTAAATGCAGAAGAATTTTAGAGGGTGTTATATAGAAGGAATGGGAAAGAGTGGGAATGGACCATGCATTAGTGGTAGCTAAATTGAGAATAAAAAAGAAAAAAAAGAGAACCGAAAAACAGAGATGCCCACGTTGTGTAGCATTATGATGCTAAAATAAATGATAACATAACAAGATACCAGGCACTTGAAAAAGAAGATGATGGAACAGTAAAAGGCAAATGGAAACATGTAAAAGAAACTTTCACCAAAACCTCTGAAGTGCTGGGATTGATAAAGAAACACAACAATGAATGGTTGTCTGAGGATAGATGGCAGAAAATCGAAGAAAGATGTAAAATTAAACTGAAACTAAATCAAGCAAGAACAAGAACACAGAAATAGTGACTCCAGGAGGAATGTGCCACAAAGAAATAGAGGTCAGAAAGAGTGCCAGAAGAGAGAGACAGCACTTTATAGACAAAATGGCAACAGATGCACAGATTGCTGCAACGCATGATGACATGAAGATACTGTGCAATATCACTAGACAGGAAGAAGAAAACACCTATTGGTCAGTCCAAGACAATGGGGGCAATTTAACAACAAAGACTTCAGAACAATTAAGTATATGGAGGCATTATTACAGTCAATTACTGAATGGCAAGCCAGTAGTTAAAACATAGAGGAATGCGAAGATCTTAGGTTCTAATTTGACATCATCTCTAGAATATAAGTGAGAGGGACAGTCAATCTGTTAAAAAGTGGAAAGGCAGCAGGTCCAGACAACGTCCCAGTGGAGGTACATAAGGTAGACTTGAAGAACAGAGTAGACGTTTTGATAGGCCTCTTATAAAAAATATAGGAAGAAGGAAAAAATACCGAACGAATAGAAAAATGGTCATATAGTGAAGCTGCCAAAGAGAGGAGACCTTAGTCAGTGCATAAAACTGGAGGGGCATTCAGTTGCTGTCCATCCCAACTGCTATCCTAAACAGACTGAAGAAAGCAGTAGAATCAAGGCTATTACAAAAACAGGCAGGTTTCGGACAGGAGAAATCATGCATAGATCCAATAACACTGGTCTACAATTTTTGAGAAGTTGTCTGCTTCAGAGATAAAATGTGCTATTTATTATGTATTTTGATGTGCTGAATTCAAATAGGACAATTAAAACAACTGATTGGCTACTGTTTCTGAGATATTTAAGTTTTTACATTTTATGTCTATGTATATTGTGTAGATAGTAGAGTTTTAATCATAAATTGTAAACCTAGGTCTTTTCATGTGTTTATGGTTGCTTTACATGATAATATTTCACCTGTCCTGTTTTATGTAACACTTTAAAAATCAGCAAAAGGGTTATATAAAATAAAATTTATTATGAAACAAAAAGGCAAAAAACTATTCTGTACATAGTTTAGTCCTATTCAGTGTCTACTCGGCGCTTCTTGGCTTGTCTCTTGTATTCATTAAATGGAGCATCTCTTGTCACTGTCCAGCAATAGTCTGCAAGCATTGATGGGCTCCATTTGCCCTGATAGCGCTTCTCCATTCTTGCAGTGTCCTGGTGAAATCGCTCGCCGTGCTCGTCGCTCACTGCTCCGCAGTTCAGTGGAAAAAAATCTAGATGAGAGTGCAAAAAATGTATCTTTAGTGACATGTTGCAATCAAGGCTTTTGTATGCCTTGAGGAGGTTTTCCACCAACAACCTGTAGTTGTCTGCCTTGTTGTTTCCAAAAAAATTTATTGCCACTAACTGGAAGGCTTTCCATGCCGTCTTTTCCTTGCCACGCAGTGCATGGTCAAATGCATCATCTCGAAGAAGTTCACGAATCTGAGGACCAACAAAGACACCTTCCTTTATCTTAGCTTCACTTAACCTTGGAAATTTTCCACGAAGGTACTTGAAAGCTGCTTGTGTTTTGTCAATGGCCTTGACAAAGTTCTTCATCAGACCCAGCTTGATGTGTAAGGGGGGTAACAAAATCTTCCTTGATTCAACAAGTGGTGGATGCTGAACACTTTTCCTCCCAGGCTCCAATGACTGTAGGAGTGGGCCAATCTTTCTTGATGTAGTGGGAATCTCTTGCACGACTATCCCATTCGCAGAGAAAACAGCAGTACTTTGTGTATCCGGTCTGCAAACCAAGCAAGAGGGCAACAACCTTCAAATCGCCACAAAGCTGCCACTGATGTTGGTCATAGTTTATGCACCTCAAAAGTTGTTTCATGTTGTCATAGGTTTCCTTCATATGGACTGCATGACCAACTGGAATTGATGGCAAAACATTGCCATTATGCAGTAAAACAGCTTTAAGACTCGTCTTCGATGAATCAATTAACAGTCTCCACCCATCTGGATCGTGAATGATGTTGAGGGCTGCCATCACACCATCGATGTTGTTGCAGGCTACAAGATCCTTTTGACGGTCACGGAACATGGAAACCCTAACATCACCTGCCTGCCAGGAGATTCCACTGCTGTAGTCTGGAGCCCAACAGCTCTGCCTTACTCTTGGGTAGTTCCAAATCCCTGACAAGGTCATTCAGTTCACCTTGTGTTATGAGGTGTGGTTCAGAGGAGGAGGATGGGAGAAAATGTGGGTCCTGTGACATTGATGGTTCAGGACCAGAAGTTTCATCCTCTTCCTCTTCCTCGTCTGACTCAAGTGAGAATGATTCTGGTGCATCAGGAACCGGCAGTCCTTCTCCGTGGGGTACTGGGCGTATAGCTGATGGAATGTTTGGATAATGCACAGTCCACTTTTTCTTCTTTGACACACCTTTCCCAGCTGGAGGCACCATGCAGAAGTAACAATTGCTGGTATGATCTGTTGGCTCTCTCCAAATCATTGGCACTGCAAAAGGCATAGATTTCCTTTTCCTGTTCAACCACTGGCGAAGATTTGTTGCACAAGTGTTGCAGCATATGTGTGGGGCCCACCTCTTGTCCTGATCTCCAATTTTGCAGCCAAAATAAAGGTGATAGGCTTTCTTAACCATAGTGGTTATACTGCGCTTTTGTGATGCAAAAGTCACTTCACCACAAACATAGCAGAAGTTATCTGCACTGTTCACACAAGTACGAGGCATTTCTGCTCACTGCTAAACAGAAATGTGTCCCTTTGCAAAATCAAACACTGACAAATAAGAGAGCACGACACTGTATGATTTCTAGAGCTGATATAGGGCAATTTGTTCAGTAGAGTGATGTAAGCTTCGTTAGGATTGCATCATCCATGACTTCTAGGAATAACATGATGCAATTCATATCATGTATGACGCAATACCAGCTTCAGATTGCATCATTCATTGTTTTGCCTAAAAAGCAAGTACTGTCCAAACCCAGTCATAGATTTATTCATAGATCCAGTCAAAGATGTATTTTAGTCATTTCTGGTTTAAATTGAGATCCCTTCCCTTTATAACTCACTTATCCTCCGCCATTCCCAAGTCAAGGGTCGTATAGACTGACCCAATAGCATATCTTGAAAACTAGAGCCAATCAACAATTTTAAGCACCATTTTCGTTCTCAGTGACCCAGAATTAGTAAAGTTTGACTACATTTATTTCAGAAGCATTTTGGCTGTAGAGCAGTGTAATATCCCTACATATCATCATAGAACTGTCGATCTAATGGCAGTCACCACTCTATATGAATTTCAGAGATTTCCAAACTGTCTTCGACTCAATGGATAGAAGAGTCTTAGGGAAGTTGCTAAGTCACTAAGGATTCCTCCAGAAATTTATGAATATTTTTCAGGGCTCTTAAGAAAATATGATCTGTCAAGTAACACATAATGAATTGGCCAAGCCATTCAAGGTAATTACTGGCATCAGACAAAAATATCCTGTCACCCAATGACCTTCCTACTGGTAACGGATTGAGTTAGAAGAAGGACCACACAACAACCAAGATATACAATGGACTTTCACACACAAACTAGAAGATCTTGACTTTACAGATGACATCAACCTACAGTCCCATACCCACAGAAATATGCAAGCTAAAACAAATGATCTCCAGGCTTATTCACAGTTAGTAATGCTGAAAATCAACACAGAGAAAACTAAAACCATGAGAAGTAACACACAACAAGAAACACCAATAACACTTTCTGGGATTGACATAGAAGAGTTTTGACATTTCATATATCTTGGGAGCATCCTAAGGAAAACAGGAGGAATAGATGAAGATATTAAAGCTAGAATAGCGAAAGCCAGACATGCCTTTGCAATCCTAAAGCAGATTGGAGAAACAGAAACCTTTCCCTGTGAACTTAACTTGGAATATTTAATACCGCTATAAATTCTGCCTTACTATACGGCACTGAAAATTGGAGTTGTATCAAGACCATATTATCCTAACTCCCTGGTTTTATAAATAGCTGCCTTAGACAAAGCCTTAACATCAGATGGCTAGAAAAAATCACAAATGAAGAGCTTTGGAGGAGAAGGAAACAAAAACTGGTAGGACAGGAAATTATGGAACAAAAATAGAGAATTGCTGGGACACACATGGAGGAAACAACATGACAAGACAGGCACTGGACTGGAACCCCCCAATGCAAGAGACGATAAGGTAGATGAAGGACAACTTGGAAACACACACCCACACCCACACACACTCCCCCCCCCCCCCCGAAGCAGAACTGAAAGTCATGAAGATGATGTAGTAAGAAGCTAACGCAAGGGATCATTAAAAATGGAAGGCAGTGATGAAGGTCATATTTTCCACATGGAATAAAGAGGCATAAGTCATTATAATTGCAAATGAAACTTTGTGATACAAATAAGTAATTAATTTCCTTATAGAGGTCCCACCTTGCAGAAATATAACATTTTGGGGAGGAAAATGCCAAATAAGGCAGATAATGTTTGCATGTACAGTAGAACATCAGAGTCACAAACATCAGAGTTATGAACTGACCACTCAACCACACAGCTCATTTGGAACTGGAAGTATGCAATCAGGCAGCAGCTGAGACAGAAAAGAAAAAAAGGCAACTATAATACAGCAGTACAGTACTGTGTTAAACGTGAAATACTAAAAAATAAAGGGGAAGTTTAAAAAAAAGATTGACAAGGTAAGGAAACTGTTTCTGTGCTTGTTTCATTTAAATGAAGATGGTTTAAAAGCAGCATTTTTCTTCTGCATAATTAAGTTGCAAAGCTGTATTAAGTCATTGTTCAGTTGTAAACTTTTGAAAGAACAACCATAATGTTTTGTTCAGAGTTACAAACAACCTCCATTCCCGAGGTATTTGTAACTCTGAGGTTCTACTGTATTATATTTATTTATATGTTGAATCTGAATCCTTCTTGTGCTGTCAAATGTTGCTTAGAGCATGAACAAGGCAATGCCATCCTTTTCTATGCTGGGCTGCTCTTTGCCTATCCTCTATGTTATTAAATCTTGATAGGCTACTTTACTAAAAACGCCCACTGTTCCACAGGGGATAGTTTTACATTTACCAGCAAATAATAATAATAAAAAAGGTTCTTAATGCAAACCTTCTTAATGATCAGTCAGAAAAAGCAAAACAGTTCCATTTTATACTAAACAAAGACTACAGGTAAATTTTTCAAAATAGCCTAAGTCACGCAGGCCTAGATTTTTAAAGATATTTTTGGCATTGTTGTGTCACAATGCCTAACTGATTTAGGAACCTAAATCTTATTTTCAAGAGAGATTTAGGCTCTTAGGAGTCTAAATCCCATCAACAATCAATGGAGTTTAGACAATGATGTGCCTAAATCCCTTTTGAAAATGAGATTTAGACTACTAAATCAATGAGGTGTTGACACTGAGCATGGTGACGCCTACATACCTTTAAAAATCGGGGCCTTTTGTTACTTTTGAAAATTTTAACCCATAAACTGGATTTGTGCTCACATGGGCAGAGCATAATCTGCTATTACTACACAACCTTGTTGTGACGGGTCCAGTCACAGAGACCCGTTTGGGATTGTCACCTGAAGTGCTGGAATTACCTCTGAGCCCGTTTTCCCTGCCAGTTTGGGATTCCAGAACCTGCCTTGTTCAGCCAGACATGCTAGCCTGCTGCAACACAGACCCGGGTCTGGTCCACACCCCCAAAGCTGCAGACTTTAACCAAAAACTGCTCAGCAGGTTTCTTATCTCCAGCACCCAGACCCCAGTTCCCAATGGGATCCAGACCCCAAATAAATCCGTTTTACTCTGTATAAAGCTTATACAGGGTAAACTCATAAATTGTCCGTCCTCTATAACACTGAGAGAGAGAGATGCACAGCTGTTTGTTCCCCCAGGTATTAATCACTTACTCTGGGTTAATTAATAAACAAAAGTGATTTTTATTAACTATAAAAAGTAGGATTTAAGTGGTTCTAAGTAATAACAGATGGAACAAAGTAAGTCACGAAGCAAAATAAAGCAAAAACATGCAAGTCGAAGCCTAATACATTAAGAAACTGATACAGCTAATATCTCACCCTCAGAGATGTTCCAATAAGCTTTTTTCACAGACTAGACTCCTTCCTAATCTGGGCCCAATCCTTTCCCCTGGTACAGTCCTTGTTAGTTCCAGCAGGCATCTTGGGTGAAAAGGAGGGGCTTTCTCATGACTGGGACCCCCCCTTGTTCTGCTCTGCCCCCTTTTATAGCTTTGACCCAAGGCGGGAACCCTTTGTCTCTCTGGATTCCCCCCCCCCCCCAATGGAAAAGCACCAGGTTTAAGATGGATCCCAGTATCCTGTGACATGGTCACGTGTCCTGTGAGACCTCATTCTTCCAGGGCTGGCCCACATGTACCCAGGGAGATTTGCAGGTAAACAAACCCATTCACAGTTCATTGATTCTGAAGCACCCTTAATGACTTCCACTTAATGTGTGTACATCAGTAATACAAGCTTATATCTTATTCTCGTAACTCCAAACATAGAAATAATACACACAAACAAATAGGATGAACACACTCAGTAGATTATAAGCTTTGTAATTATACCTTACAAGAGACCTTTTGCATAAAGCATATTCCAGTTACATTATATTCACACTTATAAGCATATTTCCATAAAACATATGGAGTGCAACGTCACACTTCTACCTGACGAGTAGTTGAAAACCAACATAGATTGATTTAACAGGGAAAGTTTGCAACAGGTGAAATGGAGTCTGCATGCAGAAGTATTTCCATCTCCAGTTAGTCCATTTGGTAGACTGATGATGTGGACCCATTTGCTTCAGGACTAGTGGTGAGATACCTCCCCATCCCCTCAGCCCATTGTTGCTTGTCTACATAATGGGATCCAGGGGCCAACATCTCTTTTGTGTACCTTTTCTCTTTTCCTGTGGTCCAGATGACATGACAGAAAATAAAGGACAATGCACCTGTTCTACTGACAGTCTTATATTGACTAAGGACCAGGGTTCTATGACCTAGTAAATTAGCAACAAAGTCACTATGATATGTTATTTTATTTAATATATTTGCATTATGGTGGCTCCTAGTGGCCCCAAACAAGGACTTGAGCTCCATCAGGCTAGTCATTATATACAAACATAAAACAAACAAACATCCTGCATCCAGACACTGACAGCCTGAGCTTCACTGCTTTGCTTTTGAAAGTCAATATCTGAAGAAAATTTTTTATGCAATGTGGGTTGGCATATTTCTGGATCTAAGCATAGGTCTGTAAATAGGCCTTATTCCAGTAGTTGGCTGAAATACAGCTATTGGTACAAGGATTATCACTCTATCAGTGCAGGCAAAACATGTCTTAGAATTTCTTATGGAAATTAAAATCACTATACTGAAAGGCTGAGTATCCTGGGTATATCAGAAGGAAAAGATTTCTGTCCAAACAGCAAATGTTCTCTAAGAGTGCATCTGTGAAGCTTCTATCTGCTCATACACATGGCACAGCCTTGAGATCTCACTTATAACATGCCCTTTAGAGCAAGGGTGGGCAAACTACAGCTCACGGGCCAGATCTGGCCCATCAGGGCTTTGGATCCGACACGTGGTATTGCCACCCCCATGGCGCCATGGGGCTAAGGCAGGCTCCCTGCCTGCCCTGGCCCCGCGCCACTCCCAGAAGCGGCCAGTACCACGTCACTGCAGCCCCTGGGAGGGGTGGGGAAGAGGGCTCTGTGCGCTGCCTTCGCCTGCGGGTACCTCCCCCGAAGCTCCCATTGGCCAGAGTTCCCCATTCCTGGCCAATGGGAGCTGCAGGGGAGGTACCCGCAGGCGAAGGCAGCGCGTGGAGCCCTCTGCTCCCCCCGCCTGCCTTAGGCGTGCTGCGGCCACCCCGGCGTCGCTCAAGGTAAGCGGCGCTGGACTGGAGCCCGCACCCCGAACTCCTCCTGCACCCCAGCCCCTGCTGCACCCTGCACCCCAACCCCCTTCCCTGAGCCCCCTGCTGCACCCCAAACCCCTGCTCTGAGCCCCCAGCCCCCTCCGGCACTCCGTACTCCTCCCTGCACTCTGCACCCCTTCTCACACCCCGCACTCCCTCCCACACCCCAACCCCATGCCCCAGGCCTACATTCATGGCCCTGCATGCAATTTCCCCACCCAGATGTGGCCCTCGGGCCAAAAAGTTTGCTTTAGACCCACTGAAAGAATTGCCGTTGTACCCTATACGTTAAATTAGCCTTCTTGCCTAGTCAGGATCCAAAATTGGCATCCACATTTCTGTCAGCTAGGTGCTCTGTAGAAAGTGAAAGTTTTAACCATAGAACATTCTAAAATATTGATGTGCTTTTTCTTCATGGTCAGATGCATTTATCCTGAGTGCGACCTGTTGTCTCAAACAGTGAGCTCTTTACGAGGAGGGTCTTTCCCTGCTTGCTATTGATAGGTAGGTCTGATTCCACCCCCGAAGCTGACAGCAGGTTGAAAACTCTGTTGTAACGGGATTGTGGACCTTAACATTCCAAAAAAAGGATTTTTTCTGCTGAACTATAGATATCAGTGCTAATATTTTCTCATGTTATAGCTTACATTTTTGTAGCATTTTTCAGCCCAAAATATTTTAGAGATTTACAAAATATAGAGTGCAATGCAACAGTAATTGCTATAAATCATTTGAAATGGCTGCCAGTAACATCTTGAATCCTTTACTATGTTTCTGAATTTTCTTGGTTTCCTAAGGGGAGAGAACTCGTGTGTTTCTTCAGTCTTATTCTTTTCAAGGTGTCACCAGAATATGCAACATAAGAAAAAGTAACTAGAAGTAAATGACTGCTGCTTGATTACATTTTAAAGTAATTTGGAACTGTATACAAAAATTTGCCGGTAACTTGTTACAGTGATAACCGATTGCCTATTAAAAGTTACTTTCCCAGCATTGCCACTGGCAAAACTAGTTGCCTACTACAAAGTGTCTGTATAGTAAACAGGACATTTTTTTCCCTCTTCTGTAGAAGCTTTAGTTGCTCTGATAGCAAACAGCACAGGCAGGTACTTTGAGAGAGAATCCACTATGGATAGCCCCTGCACAAAAAGGATGCTTTTTGTAGCTTACCTCTCTGGATTCCAAGAAGATATGTTTACATCCTGTTTAATACCTTCATATGCCTTTAACCATTTGGAAGTTACATGCTGTTCACTCTTTTGTTTCCAACTGTGTACTCTAGATTTTGTGCAATAAAATGTTCCACTCATCCAGTGCAAAATTACTAGGTATGCTAGAATCTTAGCAGCTGGGTTTTCTCTGGGCAGCATCTTTTCTAACAAGGGAACTTGGTGGCTTATTTTCTCTTGTGTGGGATCTCGTTCAGAAGTCTGATGGTCAAATGAAACCAGGCCTCATGCTGCCCTTTGCTTAGCTTCTCTGCAAAGAAAACTCTGATTTCCTGCTGTTTCTGGGATTACTGGAGTATAGGGTCAGTAAAGACAAACATGGTTACAAACCTCTGGATGTCACAAGGTTGAATCTCGGAGAGCATGTTATCAGTCCTGAAACATGGTATGGAAGTGAACACTTACATGTCATTATGCAGTTTTGTAATAAAACTTTTTTTTTGAGAGAGAATAGGAAGGAATTTGTTTGTCATTCGCTCTCAGAATCCAACTGCATAACAAAAATTGAGAGATTTTTCTTCGGACTACACAGTTTATAGTCACAATTCCCTCCTTGCTTCCCTCTTGCTCCAGGGGGTTAGTAATTGGCTGATGACCTATACCAGCAGCAGATTATCATCTCCTCTCATGCTGGCCCTTCACAATAGGGGAGGAATAGGATGTGAAGTGCCAAATTGTCTTTTATATTTATTTTATAGGCACAGACCCAAGCTCCAGATCGTCTGCTCAGCAGCACAAGGTGAAGGGGGGTTCTCACTACTTTTCTGTCTCCAACTGTGGGCTCATAACCTGAAACAACATCTAGCCTTATGATTTGAGGCAAGCCTTTGCTGAATTAGATCTGAGGAACTTTGAGTCTATACAGTAAATATGCAGTGGTTATTTTGGAATGACTAGGAATTGAGGTATGCACCACAATACAGCTGTAATAATCATTTCCGTAATAAACATCAGAGTTTTAGGGTGTGAGATTTCACTGGGTTTCTGAGGCATACAATTTTTGCTTTGAATGTTAACAAAGGTCTCTTAGCAAGGGGGTAAATCTATACAGTAACTTTGAAAAAAAATCTTCCTTTTGTTTTTATTTTAGCCTGAAGAAAGAACTGGTTTACCAATGAAAGATGGCTAGGAAAAGATGTTACATGTATCTGTGCACATATTTAAAAAGACAGTACTGATGACTGTTGTTTACACCACAGTTTAGATTTTATGCTCCTCTATTCTTGGGATTGTCTGGCCTCTGGCATAGTCTCTGGCATAAATCAGAGCACCTTCAGGGTTGTTCTGACTTATAAAGCAGCTAGAGTTGGACCAGGGATTTGGCCCACTGTATACAGTGTGTGATTGTGGCAATAACAGCTCATTCTTGCTATTTGATTTGTTAAGAAAAATCACCTATAGTCCTATGCTCTGTGCAAACATATTGGCTTCTAAGGAGTTCCATGTGGTACAAAGTCAGGGCAGAATTTGGCTCAACTTTAGATGTTTTTATTTTCATTCAAAGGGTGGCCTATTTGAAATGACTTCATGCTCTGTGCTGTTCATCTGTTTTACAGAGAGATGAAGCTAATGTCGCACTTCACTGTGATATCATGGTACTTCATCTAGATTTTCTTAGAAGCAGATAGGCAAAGCAAAAATTGGTATCTCTTTTGTAGAACAACTTTAAGGTGCTAAAACCAATGCTTATGTCAAACTAATTTTTACTGTTATGTTAGTAGGGCAGCCGTAATAATGAAATAAAAAAGGCTTCAGAGCTAATGGTTTCATCTTTAACTTTTTATTCCCAAGTCTGTTCTTTATTCCTGTAAAATAAAACAATCTCCACTTTATTACTTTATTCTTTTTTTTGTGGGGGTTGAGATGTTGTAGCAGCTCACCTTCTCAGTAATCTCCTTGACTCTTTTAATCTGTCATGTACTTACAGTGGCTAATCTTTTAAAGTGTAGATCACTTGATAGAAAAGCTTGGAAAAATTACAGCATATATCAAAGTATTGTGTGTGTCATTTTAAAAAAAACATTATGCCAAATTCATCCCTTGTGTAACTGCAGTGAATCAATGGATGAATGAGAGCCATATTGTTCCTGGACCTGTTTGTCTAGTTGAATATACTTTCAGATATTTCCAGTGGCTATTTTTGCACTTTTTTCATAGTTGTCCCACTTATCCTGTGTTCATTTCTCAGATCTCTGTGCAGTGGTTGTTTTCTGTCTTCATGTTACAGTTCTGTGTGCCTTTTCCTGACAGCCAGTGAATTGGTTAGGTCTTCATTCATGCCACCAAGAATAGAGGTAACAATACTGCATGAACCCCTCATGTCCGTTGATATATAGCGGACATCCTAAGAATGGGGACACATTTTCCTGGTCTGGTGGCTGCATGCTGTTCACATCAATTTCCCATTAAAAGGTAATTTAAAGGTATGGCCCCAGGCAGACACAGGAGAGAGTTATAAAAAGAGTTTAATTAACAGTTCAAAGTAATATAATGCAAGGTTGACTAGTTTGTAACCAGCTCATTTTTTGTTAACATTTGCCATTTCCTTTTACTTGCAGATCAGACCAGGTTTTCTTGTTTAGTTAGAAATATGGTAAATCAGGGCTCCTAAGAAGCTTTATTTTAAGTGATTTGAGGCTAGATCAAGGTGTTACCACAAACCTGAGTAAGGGGCAACATGTAGCTATGCTGCCCCCACATCAGACTGGGGGTGGAAGAAAATAAGCTGTGCCACCCCTATAACTGGCACCACTTACCTCACCTAGATGCTAGCTCAGCTGTGCTCACTAGCTAGCATGGCTGGAGAGATTAGAGCCAGGGTTCTGCTCACTCTATGCCCACCTGTATGGGAAAGTGTATAGTGGCCCTGAAGTGACTGCTCATCTCCTAGTGTACAGACCAGTAAAGCAAGCAAGTAGCCAGTGCAGGAGAGAAGCAAGACAATTCATGATTGGGCCCTTGATATTTTGGGTGGGTGTTACTACTATTCTAAAATATAGTTACATAATCTGTGCCAATGTCCTGCAAAGAAATAACAATTTCCTGTTGCTCTTCTAAGTATATGTTCCCTCTTCTCCTCCATTATATTGTAGATGTGACTATCTTTGCAAAGATTTTGCTTTTGTTTTCTTTTTCTTGCTTGTTTTTAAGTGTGGGGTTTGCACACAGGCAGCCAAGTCAAGCATACTAGGATGTGACTTCTAACAGCCTTCAAAGCAGAATGATTTTCTGTCACACTGGCCTGACCTTTTCCTGGAAAAATTTATTACTTACAGGGGAAAAAAAGACACGTAGGGGGATCTGAAGTGCTCTCTTCCTTCAAGCTTTAAGGATACACAGTACTTGTTGTCATTTAGCCATCCACCCACCTATTTCATTCTAAAATGCCAGCTACAAGTGCACCGATTTGGGAACATGACACATCTTGCATGCTTGGTGCATTAGGTCTACAAGCCTGACAACTGTATTCTTCAACAGAAATCTGTCTTTTGTTACCTAGCTCTAATACCTGCTCTCCTTCAGTGACAGCCATATTGACTTTTTCTTAAGTTTCATTTCTTACATAAATCACCTTCGAGAAATACCATGGAAGCAATGACTGAACTCTGGGCTGCTTTGCTTTGTAATCAAATATATTGGATTGCTCACAATTAACAATGTTGTGCTGGGACACATTGCACATAAGTAAAACAAACAAATGAAAAGCAGGTTGATTGTTAGGCTTGGCACCTGTGCAATTTCTACTTCAGAGAAAATACGGTGTAACTCTAATTATTTAGCCTGTAATTCCATTTGGACCTGCCTCTTAGGCATATTATAATGCTGCAAAAAAAAGCAAAAGATTTTATCAGCCCTTTACAGGTTCTTGCAATGACTACATCCCGTGGAAATTGCTGTGGAACTAAATCAACTTTTGCAGTACCTAATTATCACCATTGCAACATTTCTATAATTTGTTAATTGCAGCTGTGCTTCTCCTATTCCCTCCAGTTGTCATGTCAGGTAAACAGAAACTTTACAAAACACCTCCCCGGTTTACATTTAATTAATTAGTTTTCATTCTGCACCAGCGATGGGAAGCTGCAAAGGTGATCAAAATAAATGTTAACAATAGCTTTCTAAAGAGCTGTGTAGGCTTGTGAGGCAAATGGTATTTTATGTACCTTTGGTTTAAATATATAAACACAACATAGTTAAAACCGTTGAACTGTGTTTTATGGAATCATCATCTTCATTTTTTGTTATTTTTGAGAGCTCAGATTAAAATGCTTAAATTACATTTCCCCCAGATAAGAATGAGAAATAACCCCTATGATTCTGACAGTTGGGATTTTCCACAGTGAAGTGTTTTTTGCCACCACACTCTGACTTGAAGGGTCTATGGGGTTCATAAGTTCCAGAGCGTGGGTGAAGGAAACTTAAAAGCTTTATTTTTGAGTTGTATATAGATAAACTTGTCTTTCAATGGAGGAATATTTTATAGTTCTCTCCCCTTAAGTAAGGAAAGCCTTGTAATATTTAATTTGGTCC
The DNA here is from genome assembly GCF_028017835.1 of Emys orbicularis. NCBI lineage: Eukaryota > Metazoa > Chordata > Testudines > Emydidae > Emys > Emys orbicularis. Next base: position 114,524,531 of record NC_088685.1, read on the forward strand.
ATAGCAGTCCTGTACACACTCTTGTTAGAGGGTATGCACCCACATTGCATTACTCCCAGGGAGTAGGAGATAAGTGTTGCTGTGAAAGTGGAGTTTACTGTTACTTGTTTCCTCTATTTCTTTGTCAAATTGAGGGTTATATGGTGACTTTAGGTGCAACTCTAAGCAAGTAGTGCAAAAGATGCACCACCACAGAAATAGCCCTATGAGGTATTGTGAGTCAGGATATACCTCTGAGCCACAAGTCATCCCATTTTTTGTCTGCTCCCAGGCAGTAGTAACTTACATCTGGCCTATACTACATTATTCTTCCTTCAGAACTGGCTCAGCCATTTTGGCCAATGAATACAGAGAGTTAGTCTCAACTCTTTGTCTATCTTCCCTGTATACCTGCTCTGGGAAGTAGTGGGTAAGTAGTCCAGGTTACTGCTTATGCACCCAGATCCAAAGTGTAGGTAGCCCATATAATGATATAACAGGAAGGAGGGAAGATTTCTTAGTTGCGCTATCATGTATTCAAGTCACAGTCTAGTCCTTAATTATTTTGGGACCAAACCTGCCAAGTTCTGAATGCAGGATAGATCTGTGTCAAATTGTCACCTCCATTTTGTAATAGGATCTTCATTTGTTTTATATGTTGAACTCATTTCTGACCTTGCCTAAGACAAGGTTATGGTGATGTTTTCTAGACAGCTATCCTGCCCAAGAAAGGTGCTTGACACTTCATTGAAACATTATCACTGAGGGCATGTCTACACTGCAATGTAAGCTCTTGGTTAGTGGGACCTGGGTCAGCAGACCCTGGGTCTGAGCATTTACACTGATTGCCAACCTTAAGTAAGAATTTTTTAACCTGGGCCTGAACCCAGGGCTCCAGTGTCCACACTACAGTACACAGATCTGAGTCCAACCAAGTGTATCCCATGCTTCCTAACACCCTCCCAAAATGTGGCTTCTCTAGTCCTTTGTTCATGATGCAGTGTGGGAAAATTTGGCTGTCACATCGCATCTTACAGGAAGCTTTAACGGGACACCAACACATCCTGCCAAGCTGTCATTTTGGTCTGTGCCTCCCAGCAACCAGAGCCAGCAACATGGAGGAATCACCATTTGAAGAACTTCTCTTGCTTGTGCTTTCACTCTTGTATTAGGAAATGGGCAGAGCTTCCATGAAGCACTGGTGGACATTTTGGTGTTGTTTTCCGACCCGCTGAAGGCAGCTGACAGAGCTAATGATGTAGCAGGAGGAGGAGAACACAGATGTGGCAGACTCAAGCTGGCAGCTGCTGCTTATGACACTTGGTATAGCCACTGATGCCCCCTATGTAAACAGGCACTTCTGGAGCAGTGCCACAAGCACAGACTTGTGGAACCACATCATCATACATACCTGGGATGACCAGCATTGGGTCCTGAACTTTTGCATGGAGAACACAAAACTCCAGAAATATTGCTAGCAGCTCACCCTGACCCTCCACAGTAAAGACACACATATGAGAGTGGCCATGCTGGTGGGTTGCAATAACTGTCTGGAAGCTGGCTACCCCAGACTCATACAGGTCTGTTCCCAACCAGTTTGGTGCTGGAAAGTCAGCTGTGGGTAAAGTGGTGGTAAAGGTTTCTGAGGCAATCAGGTGTGTAGTTTACCCCAAGGTATCAGGCATTAAACATGTTCCTGAAATAATTGCTGACTTTGAGAGAATGGGGTTTCCAAAGTGTGCCAGGGCCATTGATGGGACTCGGGTGTCCATAGTTTGCCCTCCTCAAGGAGCACATGGCTATGTAAATCACGAGGGGTAATTTTCCATAGTTCTGCAGGCCCTTGTGGACCACAGAACCCGATTTATGAACATCAATGTTAGCTGTATTAGAAAAGTTCATGATGCCAGGGTTTTCCAACAATCAGGAGTCTTCATTCATGGACAGGTTGGGACACTATTCCCACCACATGACATTGTCATAAACAGGATTACTGTCACCACTGTAATTTTGGGGGACCCCATGAACCCCTTTTTGCCTTGGCTTATGAAACCATACCCTGATCTCAGAGGCCTTGGCAAAGCAGGTTTAATTACATTCTGAGCAGGTGTAGAATGGTTGTGGAACGTGTGCTAGCAGACTGAAATCCCACTGGAGATGTCTGCAGACCCATCTGGATTCCAGTGTCATCAATGTTGTCCACATTACTGTGGCTTGCCTGTGCTCCTCACAATCTTTGTGAATCTAAAGGTGAGACACTTCCCCCTAAATGGATCTATGACAGCGAGGGGCTGCTGAACCAGTACACTCAACCAGAAAGTGCAGTTACCCTAGCTGGAGCTGGATGCATTGGGGCAATAGAAATCAGGGATGGTTTGTGCTCCCACATTATGGACTTGGCTGGGCCAGAGGAAGAGTGAGAATAGTATCTTTATGGATGCGTTTGGGCAGGCCCGGCTACAGGGTTTTTGCCGCCCCAAGTGGCGCTAAAAAAAAAAAAAAAAGCCGCAATCGCGATCTGCGGCGGCAATTCCGCGGGAGGTCCTTCGCTCCGAGGTGGAGTGAAGGATTGTCCGCCGAATTGCCGCCGAATAGTTGGACGTGCAGCCCCTCTCCGGAGTGGCCGCCCCAAGCACCTGCTTGGCAAACTGGTGCCTGGAGCCGGTCCTGCGTTTGGGGAGGTGTTAATTGCTTGTAGGGGAGGGGTTGTATGCCATGTATTGTCCTTTTGAAAAACCTGACCACTTATGAAATGGGGCGTAGGGGGAACAGTATGGATTAATGTAAATAACTGTTGTGTGTCCCACCCCGTTTTCCTTTCCTTCGTTCCACAATTGCTACACATTTGGCACTGGGGCAGGGGGTGGAAGCATCCATGGGGGAAGGGTTCAGCATTGAGGACTGCAGGAGGCACATTTGCCCTGTCCAGTCACTCATAGAGCCTTATCGCATGGGCCACCCAGGCACAGAGTTTTCCAAGCTGGTCCTGGAATGCAGGCCAAGGTACCACAGAAGGGACACATTATTGTGGCCATAAGAGACAGCAGCCACTCAAACAGTTCTCTCTGTTGTGCTCTATCTTTCTTCACTTGACCCCCATTCCTGTTCCAAGAACTGTGAAGTAAGTGCCTGCTCCTGCACCGCTACCCCATCCTCAAGCTGTGAAGCAAGCCTAAGCATCTCCACTTGCCTCTCGGCATGTCTTTCCTCTTGTTGCAAGTGCCTTTCCCTTTGGTCCTCGATCTGCTTGTTGGTCCTGTCCAGAACTTCAACCATAAGTCCATTATGGAAATGCTTCTTCTTGGAATGGTCTGTGAGGGTATGATGAGCCAGGCTTCTGCAATATGGGTGACCTGTAGAGGTACATGAGCCTGTAGAGGTTTAGGGGCCTGTAATAAGACAAGACACAGAGAGTTATTGTTTCAAATAGCTCAGTGCAGGAGTACAGAAAAATCATTTTGGAATTTCAAGGACAGAAAATACCTGGAGGAAGAAGGGGTAATCACTAGCAGCCAGCATGGATTTACTAAGAACAAATCATGCCAAACCAGATTGATTCCCTTCGTTGACAGGGTAACTGGTTTTGTGGATAGGGGGAATGCGGTGGACATAATATATTTGGACTTCAGCAAGGCTTTTGATACAGTCCCACATGACATTCTGATAGGTAAGATGGAGAAATATGGGCTTGGGAGAACTACCATTAAGTGGATTCATAACTGGTTAAACAATCACAAACAAAAAGTACTATTAATGGAATGATGTCAGATTGGAGGGAGATCTCAAGCAGGGTCTCACAGGAATCTGTTCTGGGTTTGGTGTTGTTTAACATCTTTATTAATGACCTGGATGTAGGAATAGAGAGCATACTGATCAAATTTGTAGATGACACAGAGCTGGGCAGGAGGGTGTTGCCAACACTTAGGAGGACAGAGCTGAAATTCAGAGGAATCTTGATAAATTGGAGAACTGGGTTATAAAATTCAACAAAGACAAATGTAAGGTGCTACACTTAGGGAAGAAAAAACAAATGCACAAAATACAAAATGGAGGATAACTGGCTTGGTAGCAGCATTACTGAGAAGGATCTGGGAGTTGTGGGGTCAACATGAGTCAACAAAGTGATGCTGTTGCAAAAAAAAAAAAATGCAATTTTCGGTTTCATTACCAGAGGCATAGCATGCAAGTCATGTGAGGTGATAGTACCATTCTTCTTGGCACTGGTTAGGCCTCAGCTGGAGCACTGTGTCCAATTTTGGTCACCAATATATAGAAAGGATGCAGAGAAACTGGAAAGGATCCAGAGGCGAACAACAAAGATGATCCAAGGGATGGAATGCAAGCCATATGAGCAAAGGCTGAAGGAACTGAGTATGTTTAGTCTGGAAAAGAGGAGAATAAGGGGGGACATGATAAGTCTTCAAATACTTGAAAGGTTGCCATAAAATAGATGGAGAAAAGTTGTTCTTTCTTGCCACAAATGGCAGCACAGGAGGCAATGGATTCAACTTACAGCATAGCTGATTTCGATTAAATCTCAGGAAAAGCTTCCTAACTGTAAGACCAGTAGGACAATGAAACAGACTGTCTAGGGAGGGTGTGGAAGCTCCTTCACTGGAGGTTTTCAAAAGGAGGCTGCATAGCCATCTGTCTTGGATGGTTTAGATACAACAAATCCTGCATCTTGGCCAGGGATTGGATTAGATGACTCTGTGGTCCCTTCTATAATTTTAAAACTGTTTCTATGATTTTTTTAAACTGAACGTCAGTGTAGTGGCACAGAGCTGCTTCATATCACAGAAGCTTCCTGGACACAGCCAAGTTAATCACAGTGAAAGAAGTACAGAAAGAATGATAAGCTAATCACAACCTTGTTTTTCTCCCCAGTAAAATGGAGTTTGTGGGGAGGCTGGTGGTCGCGCTGTGCTACATAAGCCTTCTCTTATCATTTCAGGCATTGCACGTTTTGGAGGACGTAACAGTTTTTGTGTTGCCCGATTGACCAAGAGAGCTTTTATTCCAAGCTGCTGGTGGGAACCCAGCTGCATATGCCACCGAAGCATTCAAACGTTTGGTGACTGAACAGCACGTCTACAAGTGGAATATGCTGGTGAGCTATTGAGGCAGCCCTGAAAAATACAGCCTTCCCTGAAATGTGACTACATATCAGGAGTTCCTGCTACTGGAAAAGTTTGCAACTAGGATTGGGTCAGAATTCCGGAGGGAATCAACAGGATGCGGCATTAGCATCTACACAGCTTAGTGCCTTCCCATGGCTTCCGAGACAGCATGTTAGGACTGCATGCAAACAAACACACACAACTCCAGTGCTACCCTGCTTCTCCCTCAGGCAAATTTCTGGACTGAATTCAAACCCCCAGTTATATTTGGGACTAATAATTTTGTCACCCACAGTATGCATGGACTATATGTAAGAGAGATCGACTACATTTGAAAATGGAGTACGGTTGAACCTCTTCCCCTCTTCTCCCCTCCCCCCCCCATACAGTTCAGTCTTTTCAGGTGACTTGTGACATGGTTGGGTTGGCACTGAATGGTGTCTGTACCTGAAAAGTAATGGAAGGTTCTTATTTTAACAAACTGGAATGAAATAGCAAACATTTATGCCTTCCCAGTAAAAATTCTGTTTTCCATGTTTGTTTTACTGTTTGCATTTCTCAGTCTACATTCGGAATTCCATGTGGTTGACATACCAAGATGCTGGTACACCTCTACCCCGATATAACGCGACCCGATATAACACGAATTTGGATAGAACGTGGTAAAGCAGCGCTCCAGGGGGGGCGGGGCTGCGCACTCTGGCGGATCAAAGCAAGTTCGATATAACACGGTTTCACCTATAACATGGTAAGAAATTTTGGCTCCCGAGGACTGCGTTATATCAGGGTAGAGGTGTATTAGCAGCTACATATTGCTACCTGGGGCTTATAATATTTTTTGCATTGGTTCATAGAGTGGAAATCCTTCCTGTTCCTGTATTAATAAACTCAAAAATGGAAACTTAACCAGGCTCTTTGTTTTTTGTTCCTAGCAGACTGTTCCTCCGGGGTGGGAGGGGGCATTAAAAAGCTCCTCCAAGTATGGCCCCCAGGATATACTGCAGCTGCTCTTGCGACAAAGCCTCCTCTAGGACCAGTTTTATCAGCAATTGCTTCATTTGGTGCTTGCTGCAGGCTCCCATCAATTCCCATGCTGGCTTCTGGGACCAGCAGGCACCATCCCAGCTGACAGGTCATCATGTACTGCTCAGTGTGAGGCACAGTCCCCAGCACCCAGTCAAACTCATCATAAAATGGACACAATGTTGGCGAGTTGCCAGAGGTGTGGTTGTGGTCCCTGTTTTTTTGTTACTTGATGTAGAGCCGTTTAATGCATTCTCTGCACTGGTCATCAGTCAAGTAAAATTCCAACATGACCAGCTTCTTCATTATTTGCTGGTATGCATGGTCATATCTAGTACTCGTACTAAAATCAATTGTTTTGCTGGCCTTGCTTCAGCGATTCATGAAAATCTGGCTATGCTCTTGCAACCATGATGAAGCGTGCTTTGTAAAGGACTTCTGGTCAGTATCCATTGCAAACGCCAAAGGTTCTGCTAAGGTGTGTTTGCAGCTTGGCAGTCAGAATAAAATGGAAGGGGTAAACGCCAAGCTACTGTACTAGATCAAGGCGAGGGGCTTCCATTTCCCTGGAGTCAACAGCAATTCTTGGGAGAGAGAGAGGGAGGACAAAGAAAGTTGGCCCATAGCACTGTGGAATACTATGGGGGGATTCCAAGGACCTCAATCTGGGATGGGGGACTGCGTCTATGCTGCAAAATAATAGGGCTCGGACTCTGTCCTGCCTTGGCACGGGCTCACACCCTTCTCCTTCACGGGAGCCTATGCATCTGAGCCAGAATCTGAGAGATTTGTGTGTAGACGGAAAGGGGGGTTAGGGCTTGAGCTTGAGTCTGAGCCTGGCCTTACATTACAGTATAGACATACCCTGACAAGCCATCGCAGAGCAATCTGGATTCATCAACCTTGATTGTGTCTCAACTGCTAGCCCAACCCCGGGGTCACCAACATGGCCAGTGGATGTGCGGCTTCTCAGCCTAGGCATGTGGCAACAGGAGACAGAGCATATATTTAAGTCTCTGTGAATGGGGCGTGCGAGGGTTCAACCGTTGCCACATGCAAGAAGGACTGCCTGGAGAGAGAGAGAGAGAGAAGGTAGGAGGGACTGTGCCTAGCCTGAAATGCTGACAAAACCTAGGACTCACGGATGGGATTAGATTAGGGGAGGGAACATTTTAGGATATGTGTTATTTTGCAAAGTTCTGTAACTCTGTCACTCCTGTCCTGCAACATTGGGTGCCTTACAATGCCTTGCTGAAGTAGCTCCCACCTGCTCACAAACAGCCTTCCAGCATGCAATCCACATCCTGAGTGTCTGTATGTAGCTGCAGCTTGACAGCTACATCGTGGCTCCTACCAGCCGTGGATATGCTGCAAGGTGACCCCCCCATTTTCTGGATTCCCCCCCCCCCCTCGAAATGTATGTCCTGTACTGCCCAGCCCTCTCCTGGCCAGTACAAATATATTAAGCCCATTATTCCTTTAAGGGAATAATGTACCAGCTTATTATCTTAAATAGAGTTACCCAGACACATCAACTTAAATACAATGGATTAGAAAAAACAATAAAACAAGTTTATTAAGTATAAAGAGAGAGATTTTAAGTGAGTATAAGTAATGAGGCATAAAAGTCAGAAATAGTTACAAGAAAAATAAAGATAAAATGCTTACTAGTATATAACTTAACAAACTATATTAGATTCAAGCAAATTTCTCACCACATGCACATGCTTCAAGCAAGATGACTGACCAAACTCATCAAGTCAGGACCCCTCCCCCAGAGTCCAATGGCTGTTTCCTTTTGTCCTCTCAGGTGCAGAGAATGTGATGGTCAGGGAGAGAGAGAAGGGTGCCTTAGGGTGTTTGCCCCTACTTTTTATAGTATCAAGACTCCTCTTGAAAAATATTTCCAGCTGGGAACTAGGAGACAAAGAGTGTGTGAGGAAGGATGGTTCCCTGTTGGATTTTTTTTCACCTGTTTGAGCTTTCTTTCTTTGTTCTCCCTTGCTTGATGACTCTATTTACTGCTTAAATGCAAAGTAAGGCCTGTTTGACTAGTTTGGTGATACGTGAATTTTGAATATGCAGTCTTAGCATCATACGGGGAAAGCTTATAACTTCCCATACAATGTTGCCACACATATTTTATCAGAACAGTAATGACCAGCAAATGTTGAGTTTTCAAATGATATCTTGTACAGAAATTATTACAGTAGTGTGTAGGGTGTGAACACAGAGGTGTATTTTGTCACACTTTTCTGCCACACTGTTCCGAAACATGTTAAACTAGAAGCCACAGTGCCCACACCTAGATGGAGCTCTGGGAGAGTATGTGTAAGCAGTTGGAGGGGGGACAGGTTGGGAGGTCTGAGGCACTGGTTTGAGGGACTAGTGTGTCCCCTTCCCACTACCCAAGGAAGGGCTTAGACAAGAGGTCTGACCTGGGGAGCATGCCCTGGAGACCCAGAGCTAGAAATAGTGACTAGACTCGGCCCAGACCAGTAGGCTGGGAAGCACATTGGACCCAGCAGCAGGGTCCACTTACAGCAGGCTGATTACCATCCACGGGGAGACTGGGCCAGATTGTAACACTGAGCAGTGAATGCCCTCAAACGCACACTGATCTTCACAGCAGACATTCAGTGCCTCATAGGTTTAGGCCCTATATGTGGAGTTCTTGCATTTTGCCAGATGTCCTGACCTTAGTTTTTTAGCAGTTTCCAAAGTTTTAATTGTTCTTGTCCATAGTTAAAATTGTTCTAATTTAGCTGAGTAAGTTCAAGCGTATTGTGTCTGTTGTCAGAGATACAGTAATTGCTAGTTGGTAAAAGAAACTTGACAGGTTCATTGCCTTTACATATTGCATGAAGAAGACTGCTGGGCTTTTTCAAGTTGCTAAGAGCACACAAAAGGGGTCAGACGTGGTCACAGAAGGAGCAGCAGTTTGATAGACAAGGGCTTACACACTGCTCCATGAGCACGGTTTCTCTAAGTTAGATATATCTATCTGATCTGTCATATCTTTAAAAAATGATGGAAATACAAAAAGATAAAGGTTTTATGGCTTTTGCTTTCACTTTGGAAGACCAATGGGTATCTGAGTACCGTGTGCTGTCAGATATACTAGGATATCATATGTACAGAAACCTTACTGTTATAACTTGCTGTGTTTCATACTGTTAGGTACAGATCCCAGAATATGGCAAATATAGGCGTCAGGAAGACCATACTGCTCAGTTAATATCATAAGCAGCACTGCCACTTTAAACATATCTTCTGTTCAAGTAGTCATACCTGGTGGTTTTGAACAGTGACTTAGATAAGGATAGTGTGTTCTTACATAAACCACACAGCTCTTTTAAAAATGAACTGAAAGACTGACGAGGCTCATCCGTGGAGACATTTAAATTAGATTAGAAAAAGCACTGGAAAGTTGGTCGGGGGAACAAGTCTGCACTGAGAAAGGAATGGACAAGATGATTCAGTAAGGCTTTTTCTACCTCTCTTTTATTATTATTTATTAAATAAATTATTTGTATTGTGGTAGCACTTGAAGGCCCCAACTTTTGCATTTTTGATGTTTTGTCCTTCCTAAGGGAAAAACTTTTTTTCGAGGACATGTGTTCCTGGAAAAGGATTCCCCTTTTTCAGCTAGCTCTAGTTGAAACAGAGGAGACAGAAACGTGGCTGATGGCACATAATCCTCTTTCTAGTGTTTAAAATGGAAAATACATATTTCTAACCTAAATGTATGTTTCTGAAGATTTTGTCCCAGTTCATTGCAGCAATATGGTAAGAATTTGTGGTGAGTAAAATCACTGAAGAAACTATAATGGGATTCAAAACTCTGTACATTTTTAATGACCTTCCCTCCTGTCCAGCCAGCTCAGCATCAACTGAGCATGTTTTTAGCACATTTGGATTGATATGATTGGCACTTCATAACAGGGTAGATAAAAAAGCAAATAAGCTAGATTTATAATATAAAGCAGCAATTATGTGGAAAAAGAGAATAATACACATATATTTATTTTTTCCCTTTGGCCAACCTAAGTAATTTAGTTGTGTTTCTTCATCTCCTCTTTATTTCCTTCTCCTTTTCCTCCCCTCCCCGAAAAGTATGGCTTTCCTTTCTCTGTCTCAAGATAGACAGTCAGCAGTATGATCATGTCTGTGTTGGGAAAATCCATCATATTAGAAAACATGTCAGATAAAACATTTCAATTAACATGATGTTAAACATGCCTTAGCACTAAGGATTTGTCTACATGGGGAGTTATCCTAGAATAGGTATTCCTGATTAACTCCCTCAACTAAGGCTAGGTCTACACTACAGCGGGGGGGTCGACCTAAGATACGCAACTTCAGCTACGTGAATAGCGTAGCTGAAGTGGCGTATTTTAGGTCGACTTACCTGGCTGTGAGGACGGCGGCAAGTCGACCGCTGCCGCGCCGCCATCGACTCTGCTACCGCCTCTTGCCGCGGTGGATTTCCGGAGTCGATGGCAGAGCCATCAGGGATCAATTTTATCGCGTCTTCACTAGACGCGATAAGTCGATCCCCGATAGACCGATTGCTACCCGCCGATCCGGCGGGTAGTGAAAACGTGCCCTAATTCAGAACAAGACACTTTTTATTCTGGAATAAGAGCATCCACACAAGCTGATAATCAGGAATAGCTATTCTGCTTTAAATTCACACCCTTCCTTATCCAAATTAATTTTCCTGTGTAAATAAACCCTTAAAGATAACCCACAAGGTTAACCACAAACAATTAACATATTTCTAAACATGATGTATCCTTGCCTATACTTAGGCTTGGCAGAAGTCAATGTTTATTTTTTATAATGATGACAGATAATATTGATATTTATCTTTAAGCGTTTTTAAAAATGTGTATCTATTTAAATTTCCACAGTTGTGGGAAATTATGGGAGCATCAGACATTAAGGAGTCAGTCAATTATTATTTGATGCCAGTAGAGGTTGAGATTCAAAAGGTTAAAGCTTTATGACAGTTAAAACACGAATTGTCAACATTGCATGTCAAAATATGCAAAGTAAATATTATTAAATCAAATGCTAATAAGTTCTCAAACAGATTTTTTTCTTACTTTGCCTATCTGTAAATTTTGATTATTATGATGGAAATACGTTTTCATTGGTTTGTGTGTGTATGGTGAAATCGACATTTACCAGTCAAACTCTAGTCCTTCTAAGCCTACCTAGATTAGATACATATGTTAATTAAAATGTGCTAACATTTCTAACATGCCTCATTTTCCCAATGTTGATGAGGCCTCTATGAGTCAGAGGGCAGTGGCCTCCCTTCGACACATGGGAAAATGGATGCAGAAGACAAAGGACTTTATCTGGGATTTTTTCCCCCTTTGATCTGCCAACATGACTTTTACAAGTGAAATATTTTGTTTTCATTCTTTCCTTTGTTAATGTATGTAAGAGTTATGCTGTTTCTTGCATCTGTTTTAGATTTATATTTTCTTTATTGGGATCTGTACACTGGAATTCTTTGTCTGAGGGATCTTTCATGTTTAAGGCATTTTTGTATACTCGGAGGACAAGAATTTGGTAAGAGTCTCTTGTTGACATGATCTGTGAGGCAGAATTTACCTTGCCATTGTCTGGGCTGTAGAAGTTAGTTTGTGGGATTTAGAATGTGATTGTGTATGGAGTTTGCAGTGATTTTTATTATTGTTTATGATTTATTTATGGTAGCAGCCACTGTCACAAAGCTAAGCACTTTTCAAACATTCAAGGGGGACATTCCCTGCTCTGCTGACCTCATAATCTAAAGAGAAAGAGAAAAGGAACAGAGGTTAAGGGAAAGGGGAAAAACAGTAAGCAATTTAGAGCTTTTAAGTTGATAAGTAACTGAAGTTTGATGCAATAGAGGATGAGGAACCTGCAGGAGGCTTCAAAGAGGGGAGTGACATGATCAAATTGACAGGTGAGGAAGGTGACTGTATCAGCTGCATTTTGTTCAGAGAGTAGGATGTTACCGAAATCAAGGTGGGATGTAATGAGGGCCTGAACAAAATATTTATCTGTAGGAAAGAAAACGGTAAATCTTGGAGTTGTTAAGACAGAAGAAGCAGTAGAATTTGAGTATGTCTCAGGTGTGTGGGGAAGGATGGAAAAAGAAGTCAAAATTAACCCTGGGATTTCAAACCTAAATGATGGCAAGGATGATTGCTATTATCATCACTGATAGAGAAGTGAAAAAGTGGAGAAGGTTTGTGAGGGCAGATAAGGAGTTCTACTATGGCCATATTAAATCATAATCAAGTACTTTAAATTAAATTATTTAATGTAATGTCTTTCATCATCCTGATCTATCGGATTTGCAACCTACACAGCATATACAAGATCATATCCCCAATTCTTCAACGGAGTGGATCAACACTACACAGGAGTTTAGGGAAAGCAGTAAAGAATACTCTATCTAGTTGAAACTACAGGACGAGTTTAGGTAGGTGGACTGTAGTTACGCAAACTGAGTTAACAACCTAACTCTTGAGACCAAAGCCGTGTGAACTTTAATGACCTTGGCTTTAAACTTCAGTCAAACAAACAAAAATAGGCACTTACTGGAACACAGTTTCTCCAAATACTGTTGGAACATTACTTCCATACTGATCGCAAAGGAATGAGTGAAACCTCACATTGTGTCCTGGGTTTTACTAGAATGTGTTACCCTAGTAGTTATCAAGCCTACTTAGCTTATGAGATACAAGATCTCAGACCAAAATGCTTTGGGTAATAAATGTGTATCTTATTAAAAATGTTCACCCCAGAAAAAAACGCTCTGTAGCACATGCACATTGAATAAAATTTGTTGCCAATATATGGATAAACCATATACAGAGCGGATTAACCAGGTCTCACTGTGTTTATAAAAATGGAGGTTGGCAACCTATCCCTTTCATTTGTATATCACAGATACTCTGAATGCTAATAATTAACTTCTTCCTGGCATAAAATCGTATTCTAAGCCTTAGTCTTCCTAGAACGCACTCTGAAGTGAGTGTGGCTGAATGTTACAGCAAAGTGAAATGTGCTCTACTGCAGGGGTTCCCAAACTCTTTTTCCTGAGGCCCATCTATGCAGCTGCAACAGCCATTATGACCCACTATTACCACTTCTTGAGGGAAATTATTTATTGTCATTATTACATATATATAAACTATAACACTGTAAATAAACAATACACATGGTTCCTTTTCATTTTAATGTAAACAGTTGTAATGATAGAAATCCCTAGCAATATGCATTTAAAGAAATGCTTCAAAATCTTTGAAACCAAACAGTTTTAGTAAAACTACACTTTAAAAATATTTTGAGATCAAAAAGTAGTGTTCAAACAGGGAAAACACAAGGTATAAATTTACAATGTATAAAACTGAACAGTAAACAACACAACAAAACTGTAAGAACACATTGTATTATTATTGATTTAAAACAAAATAGTTGTCCAACGTTAAACATTATATTGTTTTTTCATTTTTTGTATGTAAGATCTGAATTTCTGTCTGTGTAAGTAAAGACCCAATCTTACTCTCTACTAATTAGAAAAGACTCAAATATTGTAAATAAAAATATAAAATAACAGCTGTATTACAACACGCCGAGGCAACAGGTTCCAGTAAATGAGAATCCAAACTTCAAGAATGAGCCATCATATTTTCTTACCACTTTCTTTATTTTTTTGGCTGTCTCATTTTGCGTAGCTGTAGATGATCCGGGACTTCCATTATCTTCTTCACTAGTGCACCCTTCTCATTTTTGAAAAATAAATCGATCCATGCCAGATTGAAATACTGCTTGCTGTTTTTTGCAGTTGTAAATGGCGGACTGTGTGTACGTTGCTAAGTTACCTTGCAATGAAATGCACCGTTGTACTCGCGAGAATTAAATTTGACATATTGCATCTTGGTTTTTTAAAAATAAATAAAGTTTTTTCTATGCTGTGTCCAACATATACATCTCAAAACATTACATCTATATAGCTTTTACTTAGATTACATGAGTCACGTGGAGTTAAAAATTTTCTAAGAGTTTGACTGGAGAATGCAGTTGCGCCGGCAGACCACCCGGGACTGTGTTGCGGCCCACCTTTGGGTTGTGGCCCACAGTTTGGGAACCCCTGATCTACTGTACTATGTGCTTTTACACTGACTTTTCATTCCTCTTGTTATCATAGAGTATCTCTTGTTTTGGCTCACATCTCAATGTGCTGTAATTCTCCTCAGCGGTCTAGGGTGTCCTTGCGTGGTGACTGTGACAGTGTACCCCATAAGGCTTTATGGGGGGGTGTTTATAAATGTATGTATGATATAACTGGAATATGTTTTGTGCTGCCTGTGCCATGTAACATATCTCCGTAAAGGTTATGGTCTACTATATCTATTCATCCTATTTGTACATATATATTATTTTCTACTTGAGGTTAACAATATGGGCTGTATGCTTGCTTGGTTTCTAAGTAAGCTTTGTGAGGCGTTTGGTCAGCTGCTTTCGGAAGGAATTCGCCAGGTTAAGTACCTGATCAGGAAACACTTGGGGAACAATGCATCTTGGAATGCTCCAATCCACATGAGAAGTCTTCCTGGAGACATGCAAGATACCATGTGGACAATGGCTTCGGCCTGTAAAGACTGAGTCATGCAGGGGCATGTGACTTGCCCAGGTGACTCCAGAACTCCATCTTGGAGCTGGACTTTGCATAGGAGGGAGGAGGGGGGTCTCCACCCACAAGAGAGAGTCTATTTAAACTCGTGGGAGACCCCTCCATTTTGTCTTCAGCTGGCTAAGGAAGGAGCCTCTCCACCTCCCCAGGATACTTGAAGGGAACTGGAACAAACGACAGTAACTACAGGGGATGTGAGTGCTTGCTGGACCCAGGCTAAAAGGAGATTAGCCTGTAAAAGGGAGCATTCTGGAACTGGTGAGGAACTTATCTGTATTTAGTTTGATTAGACATAGATTTGCGCATTTTATTTTATTTTACTTGATGACTTACTTTGTTCTGCCTGTTACCACTTAGAACCACTTAAATCCTATTTTCTGTATTTAATAAAATCACTTTTTATTTAGTAATTTACTCAAGAGTATGTATTAATACCTGGGGAGCAAACAACTGTGCATATCTCTCTATCAGTGTTATAGAGGGCGAACAATTTGAGTTTACTCTGCATAAGCTTTATGCAGGGTAGAACGGATTTATCTGGGTTTAGACCCCATTGGGAGTTGGGCATCTGAGTGCTAAGGACAAGCATACTTCTGTGAGCTGTTTTCGGGTAAACTTGCAGCTCTGGGACAAGTGATTCAGACCCTGGGTCTGTGTTGGAGCAGACGGGAGTGTCTGGCTCAGCAAGACAGGGTGTTGGAGTCCTGAGCTGGCAGGGAAAACAGAAGCAGGGGTAGTCTTTGCACATCAGGTGGCAGCTCCCAAGGGGGTTTCTGTCATCCAACCCGTCACGGTGACCTTTCTATTCTTAAAACAACATTACGCAGAGAAATAACCCTTAAGCTTGTGTAATGGAAAAGGTAGGGTAGACCCTTCTTTACAATAATGGTGCTTGCTTTCAAAGATGTCACAAAATGACAAGCAGCTTTGCATTTAATGCTGCACCTGCTTGTGGTGACTAGAAGGTGATGGTTTTATAGGAAATAGTGACCACTGAGGGAGCACTGTCATAATGCTCTGAGAACTTGCCTGTTATCTTGTGACAGTTATAGAATCTATCACATAAGTAACCAGAGAGAGAGAGAGAGGTACGCCATCACCACTTTTCTGGTAGCAACCCCAATTCTTATAGTCACATGGCAGTTACCACAAATAGAATAAAACTATTGAGCATGGACGTGTGCTGACTTACATCTGGTCTGAATTTGGTTCATTATCTTTTTACTTTAAGGTTGGAGAGAATTCACAGAGCTTCCATCAACCTCAACTAAAGAAACAATATAACTCAAAACATTTAAACAGATAATTCCCCCCATGACAGAATTTTGGCTGCAAAAAAATTCAGCTCTCCAGATTCTGGCCCATATTGGTGATTTCTTTGCTTTGAAGCTTGCTCAGTGGCAGATTTTAAAGTGTTAATAACTTACCTCTTTTTGTTTTTTTCTTTTTAAAATTCTTCTTTCGGGGTATCCACCGCGGAAGTGTTGGATCCTCTATTTTATCTGCTTTGCCCATTCCTCTCAACATATGGCCCCAATTCTCAGTCTGTTCAACCCTGCACTGATCCCAGGAATGAA
Source organism: Emys orbicularis (assembly GCF_028017835.1). Taxonomy (NCBI): domain Eukaryota; kingdom Metazoa; phylum Chordata; order Testudines; family Emydidae; genus Emys; species Emys orbicularis. Next base: position 114,540,934 of record NC_088685.1, read on the forward strand.
GGGGTCAGGTAGCAAATGTGGCTTTCTGGGGACAATCTGGCATCAGTTAGTGCAGCCTCAGGGATGCTGTAAGTACACTCCAGTGAGGCATGAGAAGCAGAATAGCTGGTGCTCCAGCTAAATCCCTTCCTTGTCCTTTTTTGTCCCAGACACATCCTTACACTGAAGGGTCCTCCTGCTCTATGCCAGCAGGGGAGCCCTTCACAAAGTGGGTATTTCCTCAGGGCTCACTTCCACTCTCTTGAAGTTTCTTCTGTGCTGCTGGAGCAATGCAATGAGGCTTCAGCAGAATGGAGGATCTGGCTCCTTCTAACTGGGAACCTCTTTAAGTCTGTGAATGCTAGTTGGAGCCTTTCCTCAAAATTCCCAGCAGAGAGGGGAACTCTGCACTGACTTACTTCATCCTGACTAGGATGGGGGGAAGGGTGTCACTCCCCAAGCTCTGAAGGGAATCCAGCCCAATGCAGCCTATTGTCCTACCCCCCTCCGTTTTATATACCAAGCAAAAATTGTCCAACAATAAAATCTCTCTCTCTTTAGGGTTTCAAAAAGTGCAACCTCTGACATTTAATGGTGTCTAATTCTGCAATATTTTTAAATAAAGTTTGTAAACACAATTTTTTCTGCCATTAGTTCTCAATGTCAGCTAGTGCCACCACCCACCATCTCTCTCTCTCTCTCATTCTCTCTCTCTGTGGCTTGATTGCCCCTTTTTATGGAAATACCTCTGGGTCAGAGTATTTGAATATCAAGATTTATGTGGAAGTGAATTTTTACATATAAGTTGTTATCCTCTGGATAAGGGGCTTCAAAGTGGAATAGCAATGTTGGCCGACTGGAACAACAGAAGTGCATGTGTGGGCACTTCCACAGTAATGAAAATCAAATTTTGTTACACTTCATTAGAAAAGCTCTTGGCAGTTTAAATTAGAGTATCTATTCTTTTCTGTTTTGCATGAGTTAATGTTACCAGTGATTTAGGTGAGACTTTGTATGTGTTGGTTAGGTATGAGTTTGGAAGCCTGTTTTTTCCTTCATATCTGGGACTTTAAGAGGTTGCATAATGGAACTGATGCTATGATCCATAAGTAGTGTATTTGTAGGAATCAGAAATGTGAAGCAAAAGCAGAGAACAGGAGGCATAACTGGAGGTGATATACTGGACAAGGTTCTTGAGACAGGAGAGTGGAAACAGCAATTACACAGTGAAAAGTTGGTTCTTGCAACAGAATAATGGCAATTATTCCCCAAAGCGAATTCTGAAATCCCAGTTATTTGTGAGATCCGGTAAAATACATATGAACTTTGAAGTAGCATTCAAACTAAAATATACTATTTGTACAGGCATATTACAGAGATAAGTTGGGATCTTTAGAAAGCTTAGAAGAGAATGGACCCATTTCTTAAACATTTTATTCCATTTTCATACTTATTTGCATTGTGCAAAGGCCTCTGACAAGAGCATGTGCACATACAATGATAGACAATGCTTCCTGACCTGTAGTTCCTGCCCCCAAATGCATCTATGTTCTTGGAACAGCTTCTCCATGGGATTTTAAGAGATGGTTAGGATTAGAAGAGAAAATTTCTACCCCAAACTCTTCCGAGTGGATGTCCACATGCTGTGCCCAAAGTGCGAGAATTTGCCCCTAAATATTGAGGAGAACAACAAAAAATAATCCATCCAAAGGTTTTTGAAAAGCACATAAGGATTGTTCTGAATTTTTATCATAATCTTTCATGACATGGGATAAATGGTAAAACGTCACTGTCATTTTAAAAGTAACAAACCCCCCCCCTTTTTTTTATACAGAGGCACAAAGAAAAAGCATATGGGTATGTTTATAAAACATATGGATACCCAGGTGTAAAGAAAACCCAAACAAAGTAGTTGGCTAGAACCCCTGAGGTGCCTCACATAAAAGAGTTCAGTGGAATGTTGCCAGTTTTCTTTTCTCTCCAAGAACAAACGTTCCTTTATATCACAAACAAGTAAAAACAAATAAGTCAGACAGTATACATCTGGTGGTAGGGCAGAAATAGTCACTGCTTCATTCTCTCTCTTCATACTGGTGATTTTTGTTCAGCTCTTGGAATACAATAGCCTTTTTAAAAAATAATTACATTTAACCTCACTGGTAGTTGCCTTATGGCACACCGTTAATAGAGTTGGGTTCACTCAGTCTTGGCCATGGTTACCCAGCTGATGTTTCTGCAATGCACTGAGGACACTGCCATAGTAACCCACCTTCTTATAATGAAGATCTTATCCTGAAATAATGTTTTTGCTATACTTTCCACTGTAGTGACTTTATTGCATTTGCAAATAAAATTTAAATGGCTGAATTTAGAAACATAATTCACATATTGCTTCCCTACACGCGATGCAAATTTTTGTTAGTTTTGTGCTTCTGTAGTGATGTGTTGTGTCTCTACGCTCCTCTTTTATGATGGTCATTTAGACACATCAGCGGTGTAAAGGTAAACACATACTTGTAATAATTAGAATAGATGAACAATTGTCTTTAGGTGAACATGGCATCAGCCAAGTAGATTACTTTAAGTCCACATGAATCAAGTGCTGCAGTATCTGCAATATACATCACGTACCAAGTACTTCTGCTGAGTCTTCTTCAAAGCTAAATAGGTCTCTTCAGTGGTTACAAATTAGATATAAACTGTAATTTAAGGTTTCGCGTGCCAGTAATACATTTTAACGTTTTTAGAAGGTCTTTTTCTATAAGTCTATAATATATAACTAAACTATTGTTGTATGTAAAGTAAATAAGGTTTTTAAAATGTTTAAGATGCTTCATTTAAAATTAAATTAAAATGCAGAGCCCCCCGGACCGGTGGCCAGGACCCGGGCAGTGTGAGTGCCAGTGAAAATCAGCTCGCGTGCCGCCTTCGGCACCCGTGCCATAAGTTGCCTACCCCGGTATAGTGCATTATGTAAGAAACTGCAGGGCTTCTTCACTGAATATTCCAATTTTTCAGAACACACACCACAAAATAGTTTTATGTTCTGGCATAGAACTCATGCATCGTGATCTGCTTAATTGTGATCAGATCAGGAAAAGGGAAGGAAACAGCTTTTTATGTTTTTTGTAGATTGTGTTGGAAGAACAACTATTGGAGTTTTCCATCAACACCACCTGTTCAGTGGCGCTGGAACAGTTTTTATAGTGGGGGTGCTGAGAGCCATTGAACCAAACTGTAAACCCTCTATATAATGGAAACCACTTCAAGCCACGGGGTGTGGCAGCACTCCCAGCACCCCTAGTTCCAGCACCTATGCACCTATTCAGTGACTAGGGGACAGAGTTGCGATTTTCAAAGGCAATTAAAGGAGTTTGCACAATAATTGAAAAATTGAGGTCCAGTTTCCATTATGTTCCTTTGAAAATCCTGGTGCCGGTCTTAATTATACTGGCTTTATGTAGCCTTTTAAAATCTGAAGTGACCTTTTTTTTAATTGGATTAATTGGGCAAAGAAATAAAGCTTGTTTCTTGCCAGTAAATGGTGGCTATTTCCCACCCCCATGAATAAGGTCCATATTTTAAAGGTTGGTCCTGAAGTAATACAGTGTGGGATAGCAGTGGGAGGACTGAAAAATTAATCCGAAATACAGATGTGTCCACACAAACTTATTTCCACGCTAACTGATTTGAAATTAACTTAGTCCACTTTTAAAGTTGATTATCCAATTTTCACTAACTGGCCAGTTAAATCGAAAGAAGAATTGCATTAAAATAACACCTCATTCCTACCCTCTGTGTAGACAAGAATTTACGTGGGAAAGAAAAACGTTGATGTTTGCATTTACAATTTTCATACCTCTCTGCAGTCAAATAGTATGGTTTATAGTGTGCCTCTACAGACAGCATTGAAGTGTGTGTATGCATGTGCGCATACACAGGAGGGGCCACATACCTACTGCAACTCCAAGTGGAAATGTGACTAAGGCAGATGCAATTCCTCTGGGTGCACTGGGGCATGCACACAGCTGCAGAATCTGCTACTACTCTGTACAGTATTATATGATGGGGTTGTCTGCCAGAGCAGGGGACTGGAATCAATGACCCAGGAGGTCCCTTCCTTATACAGGTGTTTTTATACAGGTTGCAGATGGAGGCAGAGGAATAGCCCTTGTCTCACTCTTGCCCAACCCCTTAAGGTATTTCAGATACATTTTCAGATTTCTATAGTGCCTTAGTTTTGATATTGGAGAAGATTTATAAATGATGCTGTCAAACATCATTTATTAGGGAGGCAGCTTACCATGGAAAAGTGTGTCCAACTGTTAGTGTGAAACAAATAGCCAAATGACACTCGGCCCCAACCCGTGACTGAAAAGCAATTGGGCACCGTAGGCTTCATGTCACAATTTGTTTTGCCATTTGTTGGATGTAATTCATCTAATAAAGATAAACTGCCCCCTCCCCCCACCTTTCTTCTTTTGAAATGGAAATAAAAATGAAATCCAAGCCCAGTTCCCCAGACAGCCCTGGCACTCTTTGAACACTAAAGGCATTTCTAGTGTTTGTTGTAAACGAGGTAGAAATAATCTTCTTAAAGGCAAGTCTTGCCTTGTCCTTGTTTGTGTCACTCATCTTAACACGTTTGGTGTAATTTGTTCTGAATGTCACAAATGATCTTCGCCTTTAATGCATATTAGTTGGCACTGGGTTTGGTTGATATTTTTCTCTCTAGATTTCTACTTGAATGTCAGACTAAGTTTTGAATTTTACAGGACAAATGGAAGGCCTTTCTTTGTTATGGTAAAGTCTTTTACAATATTGGATTTGGGGATACACAAACAAGATTGGAGAGAGAAATGCAGTGAAACCAACTTCAGGATTTCTGTGGATTCAATACATTTCACTCTCCAAACTAGGTTTGCTGCACTTGGCAGGGAATCCTTCCCCTTCTTCCTTAGCCCCAGACAATGCCAGACACAATGGAATCAATGTGATTCTGCTACTCTAAGGGTTGGAAGGGTTTGGGGAGCCCATGCAAGGTATCCATACCATTTCCATCAGAACAGCCCCACTCTGCAGATGTCCCTGTGGATCCCCATGAATTAGGTTTGAAAGGTAGGGTAGGTGATGGTGAGAGCCAGGCCGAGGCGGTGGATCTGTTAAGTGGATTCATCAGATATTACATATCCATCCTAGTACCCCAGAGAGTGAGGGCATCAGAGGTTGGGGGCTACTGTTGCATCAAGGGGGGATGTCTTTTCTCCTAACCCCCCTAGAACATTAGGATATTCTGGGTCAGTGTGGGAGACTGGATTTTAAGCCCTTCTTACTGTAAAGTATTCCAGACACTAAAAGAGTTTGTCCTATGACCGTTTAAATATAAATTAAAGTATTAAAAAACAAACAGGGAAGAATGGAGAAGCTGGATAGGACAATGGTTTTATATAAGGCTCTGAATGAAGGCGAATTTTAAGATGACTTGCTTAGCCAATTCTTACTAATGTATTTGAATCTTTCTAGCACGTTGCTGTATTTACTCTGAATTTTTAGGATAAGAAATGCTAAGTAATTTATAGTAATTTAAACTATTAGAATATTGTCATGCAAAAATAAGGATTATTACAGCACCTGGTATTGTAATAGGCAGTAGCATCAATGTTTTCTGTGACTTTACCCTTACAAATATATCATTGATTTTACTTAAGGATTTGATCCTTTGTGTGTGTGTCTCTTTATAGTTGCCATTGTTGGTTTCTCAATGGATGAAAGAGCTCTCATTTATGTGATGTCAGATGGCTAATTCAAGCCAGGAGCTGAAGGATATGTGTGTTCACAAACGTACCCACAAACACTCAAAACACCTTTCTTCATCCTCTTTTCCCTCCCTCTAAATGTGGACTTCCTTGTATTAACTGGGTGGATGGGGGGTAGGAAATGAGAATTGAATTAAGGCAGAATGTCGTGCAAAGGAAAGGAGATGAAAGCCAGAAAAAGGTAGGCACTTGTATTGTTAAACTACATTCCCTTTGAGTCGAAGCATAGTTCATGATCTGCTGATATTACTTGTTCTACTAAAGGATTTTGAAAATCTCTGATTCTTCACACCAGCATTGTATTTGCGGTCATTTGAGCTGAAGTGGAATACAGTGGCTATCAATTTTTGTCATCTTTGTTCAACCTGTAAATGGATTTGTTTTTTATTATTATTAATACTAATTAAAACACTATGATATGAATACTGCCCATAAATCCAATCTTTGATATGCATGTGAGACGGTCAGAAATATATTTTGAAATACCTTAAAGTTAATCACACATTCTCCCTCCCTGCCCTTTTTTTTCTCATCAAGAAAGTTATCCTTCCTATTGTTGTTGAATTCCTTTTGGCATATTAAACCAGTTTTCAAGTATACTTAAAGGATAACTTTAGCTCTTGAAAATCTCATCAGTAATTTGAAAGATGGTGAAAGTAGCAGAAGTGCTGTATGGGGATAATAGGCCTGACTTAACAACAGAGGCTCAGTTCTAATCAGAATTACAATCAAATTATGTTTAGCCTGAAGCATTCCTGAAGCAGAGCTCAAAGGTATGTACTCTCTTCTGAGTCTATGAGCACAGATCCCATTGACGCCAGTGACTTGTGGACAGCGTATGGCTCTGAAGTTGCACTTACACATTCTTCTCCCAGTGCTGGAAACTTCCATTTGCTTCAGTGCTGTGTGTAGAGGGTTTGTAGGACTGGAGATTTAATAAAGAAATGTCCCCTTCCAGTTTAAATATTCTTCAGATCACCAAGTACTTTGAGTCCCCTCCCCCATTCCCTTAATCAAGGTCTTAAATCATTTTTCCACCAAAAAAGACTTGATAGCTATTTTCATATATAAACATATGTATGTAAATATAGGAGCATTGCTTTTAAGTACTAAAAGTTGTATATAGTATCACTGGTTTCCTACACAGGTTACATTAGTCTTGGTTGTTGGATCCAGCCAAGCGGTGCTTGATGCTGACGCCAGGGGCTGACAGGGGCCTCAGGATCACTCTAATTTATGGCATCCTGCAAGGATTCTCAAGGGGCCACTGTAGCCATGGATTGCTTGTAGGGTTGCCACCTTGTTAATTGCTGGAAACTTGACCCTCGAGGCCCCGCCCCGCCCTGCCTCTTCCCCAAGGCTCCGTCCCTTTCCTACTTCTTCCCCTAAGGCCCCACCCCCATTTCTCACTCCTCTCCTCCCTTCCCATATTGCTCACTGAATCATCTCAAGGAGCCTGCCTTGGGTGACCAGATGTCCCAATTTTATAGGGGGAATTAGTCCTGATATTTGGGGCTTTTTCTTATATAAAGGCCTATTACCCCTCACCCCTGTCCCTATTTTTCACACTTGCTATCTGGTCACCCTAATGCCTGCCTGCCAGTGGAAGACGGCTCAAACTGAGCAGGGGCTGGTGTGGGTTAATAACACGGTGCCTCCTCCCGGCCCGCGGTAACCGGACTTCTGGTTCAGGTGCCATTTAGGGTTGCCAGGTCCCCTTTTCAACCGGACTTTCCAGTCGAAAACTGGACACCCGGACACAGAAGCCAAAAAACGGACTGTCCGGGTAAAACCTATATAGGTGGCATCCCTAATTGCGAGAGTGCAGTATGTGCCAATCATGCTTCCTCCTGCCCCAAGACACGTCCTCAACCTGGGAGGGCCAGCAGGAATACATAACATCAGCATGAGCTCTGTGCCACCTGAGGTTCTCCAAATAAGGGAATCCCCAGGAGGCCACCTAGGTCAGCTTTAAGGTGCTTTGAGCTGTCAGAGTGGTGAAAAGTAGTCTCATTTGGGCTGAAGATCTGGCCCATTGATTCTAACATTTTTTGTTTGTTTCACTACAGGGATAGATATTGGAGATTTGCATCTGTTAAGCAAACTATGGAATGTGGTTTGAGTCTATTAAATCTAGTGCGTCAAAATTATTTATGATTACAGGGAGTTAAGACTTGGAAGTAAAACTATACCAAGGAAGAAACAGAACAGATGCAAACAAATGTTTAAACATGAGAGCCACTTCACAGAGTTAAACTAAACTAAAACCTGGGCACACTTTAAATTGCCTTTGAATTTGGAGAATAGAAAACTCGGCCTCAGTGCAATCCTTGAACTTCACATCAGCTCCTTTTCAGGTATTTGGTACAATACTCGCCTTGTCAGAAAAACTGTCATGTCCTCCAGTCAGCTAGCACTCTATTTACAAAGCAAGAGCGAGACTGAAAAAGAATGGAAGGAATTCACTGACTGAAGTAAATTTTTTTTAAAAAGATCATATTAATCAAGACATTTATGAGTGCATCTTACTATGTAAGATTGTCTCATTTGCATTTTATGTTTCTGAACCATAGCTCCAAAATAATGTGACTTTATTTGACTTTTAAGATGTGTCTTAAACTATTTAATTAAAACCACTATTGTCATATGCCTCTTGGGTATTTTTTAAAGGAAAATCAGTAGATCTACAAAGAAATAATCAATCTTTATCATTGAAAAGAGTAAAATAATCCTTCAATATTAATTGTGTATATATATTTAAAGAACTTCCTATAGACAACCTTCTACTATAAAACAGCTGAACATTTCATAACAACTGGTATAAAGGATACATCTTTATGGTTGGCTGATTAACTGCTGGTTTTGTTTCCTGACAGACCTCTTGCTACAAGTCATAAATCTTAATGTTATGCTCTTCCTTTTTAGGGTTCTCTTTTCATTCTTCTTTTCCTTGTCTCTTCCTGATAACCTTTGCACTACTGTGATTTTTTTCTCACATCTGATATGAGCTATTTCAAACAGAAGGTTGAAGCTTGGCTCTCTGTAGAAAATGGTGTGAGTGCACCATTAAAAGGTGACAGAAAGATGCCTCTGGATCTGGTTGTTAAGTGAGGCACAGGTACTGAAGAGTAATAGAATGAAATGTTCTAATTCCTTTTTTCCCCGTTATAGTCTGTCTGATAGTCCTTCCTTTTAGATTCCCACTCTCCTTTTATACTTCTTCTGTGTCTTGTATGTGACTAGTTGTGAAGTAGAGTTATATGTAGTTTACTCTCCTATAAATGATGTATTGTTGGTTTAGGAACAAACCAAATGTAAAAAAACAATAAAGGAAAATGTAGCCATTGGATGTTTTTCATCCTAGATGTTATCTATAAAAGGTTTTAATTTGAAGTTGAGGATTGCTACAGAATTTATCCAGATTATGAATTTTTCCAGTAGGATCTGAAAGAGCGTATAGATTAGGGGCAAATCTTGCTCTGGCTGCATTGATGCATTAATAAGGGATGCGGCGATAGAGAGATCCTTTTTTTAGCCCCTGCTCAGAAGAAAGACGAGTCCCAAAACTATTGCTGGTGCAATCGCTAGGAAAGGAATGAACTAGCCAGCTCTGGCTAACTAACATGGTCTGGCTGGGAAGCACATAGAGTTTTTTGTCAAATGAGTGGCAGCATGTACCCCCTACCATGTCCTGTGTTATCTGAGCCATCCTGCCCTGTGTCAACAGGATTGCTCTTGTAATTAATGTGCAGCTGGTTTTGCTCAGCTACTCCACTGATCCAAGAGCAGCTTGTACCAGTCAGGGCAGTATTTCATCAGGTGTATATGTATAAAAGATCTGTTCAGCTAGCATGAAGTGCATTAACTTCTTACGCAGATCATGTCACATCCCCAGATAAATACCTGCAAAATTACATCCAGAATTAAGACTTTCTTTATAAGTACAGCTTTGTGTTGAAACACAGATTAGAAAAAAAGCATTATCATGACTAAGATAGAACAGTAATCTTGATGGGACGTTCAGAGTATTACTCTGAAAAGACAAAACTTTTTAAAAGGAAAATTGTGACCTTAGTTTAGGCCCAAAATGAGGGACTTTGTCTTTTGTATCACCCTCCAACTAGTAAGTATCTACTTTTGAAGCCTCTACTTCACAAAAGAGAAAAAGGAACTTTTTAGTTCCTTCCTCCCTTTTCTCCTTGCAGACTTCTTGTGTGTTTTTTTTTGTCTCCATATCTCAGAAAAGAGAGACATATTTAGAATCCAGTATGTTAGAATACTGTACTAGAGTTCTCAAGTTGCATTCGTTTGTCTCTGGTGATGCTATCCCCATGTGTATGGAGCTAATAATTTTGAATGATGAGTGATTTCTATGACAAATACCCATTTCCAAGCAGTTATCTCTCAAAAGAATCATTACATTTCTTACCTATTAAATATTGTACTTATTTTTTCCATAAGTTTATTATTCATTGGTTAAAATGTAAAATCCATGTGCTTTAAGGGAAGAGTTCATTTCAGCATGTTTTCTGTAAAGCCAGATATTTCCCCCTATCTGTTTCATAAGTAATGAGAGGGTGCAAAAAGAGATTTTTTAATTTTTACAGCTATAGTGAGTTGCCTAGTCACATAAGAATCAGTAGAGGCTTACCAGGGATAATTCAACACTGAGGACGCCACACCCCTTAATAAACATAGAACTCACGGTATAATTACAATATCTGTAAGGAACTTTATACAAACGGTGACAACTCATCTGCACTGGATGTTTACCTATGGGGGCCTGATCCTGTGAGACGCTGAATATTTTTTACATGGTGCTAGGTGCCCTTAGCCATAGGTAAGGCTACAATTTAGTCATGGGTATTTTTAATAAAAGTCATGGACTGGTCACGGGCAGTAAAAAAAAATGTACAGCCTGTGACCCGTCCATGACTTGTACTTTATACCCCTGACTAAATCTTAGCTGGGGGACCGCTGCTGGAAGGAGGGCCAGGGCGAGCCACTGCTCGGGGGTGGGGTCAGCGGCACCAGCTACTGGAGGACTGCTGCCAAGAGTCGCCGAGCTGCAGCTGCTCCTGCCACCCTCGGGACTGCTGGTCGGGCGGTCCCCAGGGCCAGCCGCACCAGCCACTGCTGGGGCGGTCCCCGGGGCCAGCTGCATCGTCTGCTGCTCGGGTGGTCCTGGGGCCCGCTGCCCAGGGCAGCAGTCTCAGGGGCCGTCTGAGCAGATGGCCCCGGGGCCAGCTGCTCGGGCAGCCCAAGGTTAGCCACACTGGCTGCTGTAGAAGCCACGGAGGTTGCAGAAAATCATGGAATCTGTGACTTCCACGACCTCCAGGACAGACACAGAGCCCTAGTCATAGGCGCTGGAGCAATTTTTGTAGGGGGGTGCTGAAAGCCACTGAAAAAAACAGTAAACCCTGTATATGATGGAAACCACTTCAAACCAAGGGGTGCTGCCGCACCTCCAGCAACCTTAGTTCCAGCACCTATGCCCTTAGCTTGCACTGATGGCAATGAGAATTGAGGGCACTTGGAACCTTGCAGGATCCTGTCCTCAGGGAGAAGAACAGAACCAATTGTTTCCTCCAAAGCAGATGCCAAATTTGATTCATTGTAATGCAGATATCAGGATATTTTCTGGGTCAGATCACTGTGTTCAGCCTCTAGCATTTGCCTAGAGGGCAGGAATCCTTGAACAGTTCTTCACCCCATCCTCTCACCTGCTGGCACATTGAGCTGCCACAGCACAACAATATCAGCTAGACCATTCAATGTAGTATTTCCAGAAAAAGAAAAGAGTTTATTATTTAAAAAAAGAAAAAGTAACAAACAAAAAAAGAAAACATACGAACACTTCATTTTATTCTTGAAGGAATTTGAGGCAGGTATACTTCTATAATTAATTTCCGTTAAAATTGCCTGCCCCATCTCCTTGTTTATAGTTACAAAAATTACACAGGAAAAATCCTGTTACAGTCTGTGACAGCACCAGAACCTCTGTCACTTAAAACAAAACACCTCAGCCTCTTCTTTTAAATAGATTTTGACCTAATTGGCATCTCTAATGAAGTGGGGTGGGTGGGAGGGGTGTGTGCGCTCACGCACCCTTTGCTCTCCACATTGTAATGCAAATGCAGTGCAGGATAGGAGGGTGCCCATGTACAATCTTTCACCTCTGACAACATGTACTGCATATTGCACACAGCTGTCATGGTAATGACAAGTCTGGTGCACCAGGATAATTGGGTACTTGAAGAAGATTCATAAGGCAATATGCTGCACAGCACTATGTTATGCCCTGGGGCAAGGAGAAGAAGAGAGAGAGGGTACCAGAGAGGGTTGGAAATGTGTTCTTGATAAATAATAATCTAGTTATGACAAAGCAGTGTTGTCTACAAAGTAGCTTCCTACACACCCTTCTTTCCCACAGAATTATTTTGAAGAGTTTCAAAGTTGTCTTGTACTACATATAAAATTGGGTTCCATTTTATAAGCAATGGAATCAAAATATTTCAGTGGAAGCCAAGGGAATAAATTTCATGTCTATTACGGGCCTTTCAATATGAGGAACTTTGATGTCAAAGCAAACTCTATAATCCTGCCATGTGACAGCTCATTATTAAGAAACAACAAGAACTGACTTTATTACTGTAGTATATAGTTGGCTCATCTGCAAATTAGAGTTTTTTGTTCACTTGTGACAGTTTGTGTTTGCTTTCGTGGCATGTATCGTGGAGTGTTAAATGGGATTGCATTTTAAGAGTTTAATGCGATAACAATTAACCTCTGATCCCTTTTTCTAAAAAGTCCCCTTTTCAGTTTTATTAAAGATATTTATCATAAAAGGGTGATAGGGATTAAATGCTCAGAGACATCTTATTAGTTTTGTTTACTGTTGGTGAGTTAGGTAGCCTATCACTACCACATATTTAATAGAATACACTCATTCAAATTTTATCATGTTTTCTTTTTAAAAAAAGAAAGGAAGTGTGGTCTAATTAGAACATGGAATTAGGAGTTAAGACATCTGTCTGTGTCATTGACTTTCCTCTGTGACCTTTGGTAAGTCATTTAACCTTTCAGTAGAATGGGCAATATAACACCTGCTGTACTTCACTAGGGTGTTAAGTGGCTTAATTAACATTTGTAAAGTGTTTTGAAACCTTTGGATGAAACATGCTATAGAAATGCAAAGTATTAATAATAATAATAAATATTAAATACTGCATTTTGTCTAAAGACTTTTTGTGCTTCACAAAAAAAATCTGAAGTTCCAAGATGACAGCTTATTTTGCAAAACTCAGCCTTCAGGAGGCCACTCAATGGTAACAAGACTGCCCCTCAAAGCAATCCCTTCATTAGGATGCTGAAGTCTTCCCCTCCAAAATAACATAACATAACAGAAATAATATTTGAGTAGTTAACTTATAGCCTTGCAGCTGAAACAGCTGGTGAGGAATATGTGCTCTGCTGATTCTGTTTGCTGTTTGTACAAGAGAAGTGTTGTTGTTTTCAGTGAGCCCTGTTATCCTCATGTGATCCTATATGTGGCTCATGCCTCTTTGAAAGACACACTCAAATATTCACAGCCTTACAAGGGTTGCCGTACAATCTGATTGAGCTCCCACTGCAGTCAATGGGAGTGTTTTCAGTGACACGGGTACGAGTTGTATCAGGCCCTATAGGTTTGATGTCGCAAGATACTTAGCATTCTCAATTCCCACTGCCTTCAATGGGAGTTGGGGGAGCTTGAGACCTTTCAGGAGGTTTCGCCACCTTGTAAGACTGAGCCGTGTAAGTGCATGAAGCGGAGACTTTTAACTCAGTCAAAGCCATTATACAAATGAATGTCTTGATCCCTTTGACTACTGAGCTGCTCTATTATCACTGAAATTTGATGGCTTTTGATTAAGCCTGTTTTCATTTGTTAGTTATCCAGCTAGATAATCTTGCTTTAATCCATGTCCAATTGTCTTCATTAACATATTAGACAGTCCCATCAATGCCTAGCACTGAGCATGCAGGCCTTGTATGTGAGGATAGGTGGCCTTTTGAGTACAAATGCCCTCTTTCAATTATTGGGCAAGTTTTCCTTATATTAAAAAATAATCTCTTTTTTACTTCTTTTGAGATCCTCAAACCTAGCTATCTTTCTGATGGTTATTTTCAGTGTACTAGTGAAACAGAGGGTTCAAACAGGATTGTTTCATATCAGTTAAAATTAGGTCTGCGTGACTCTCTCAAGTAGCTCAGCTACCAAATCAGTTTTGGCTGATCATTTTATTGGTTCAGGTTTTGCCTTTGCATTTGATTGGTTCAGGCCAGATCATCCTTCTGGCCTGCCCCTGAGTTCTGACTTTTGGATTTAGGTATTGTAAGAAAATCTCACTATTAGGTACCTAGTGTTGACAATCCTGTTCTGGTATCTAGAAGGTTTCCAGGCTGATATTAATGTCCGTGTACTGTTTTTAAATGTGTCTAGCCCCAGACTTGGTTTAGGAAAATTTCAGCCAGTTTTGTAGCATTAAAAAAAAATTCCTTAGTGCATAAATAGAGAAAGAACTGGTAACAAATGTAATGTTTTGTATGACATAAAATTAATGTTTGATTTAGAGGTGAAATAAAAGGTCAAATAATGGAAGAAGTTCATAGCAAACCAGCCATAAATGCATTATTATCATGAAGCCATTACATAGAAATTGATTTTTGAAATCATTGTTACAAACACTAGTCCTCATAACCCCCCTGTGTCTATGCAAAATACTGTGAGCTAAATTTTGCCCTAATGTACACCTGTACAACCTCACTAAAGTCAGTGGGAGGTGGGGTTGTAACCAAGGGCAGAAATGTAGCCTTATCTAGCTGAAAATAGCTTTCAGCTGAATTAGTCAGAACAGCATTACATACATGACTGGAAGAAGAAGGGCAAAGATGCACATCTGTTCTGTTTAGAGAGGAGTTCACAGTTTAAATTCCAAGATTCCAGCTGAGTGACTGTCTGCACAGTGCTTTATTACCAAGCCTATGGGAATCCATTGTAGTTCTTACATGTTGTCAGTTCTGTCAACATTTCCAGTACCCTGGTGCAGAGAGCTGTCAGTGTCATCCTATATACACTCTACTGCATTGGTGGGGGGCAAACCCTCAGTGATTCTAGGTGCCGCTCAGGATTTAGCTCTGAGAATTGAGAACATTGTATATTAATTCTGATGATGTCTTCTGGATGGGTTTAATGGAAAATTAAACCATCTTATTTTTTGGTTTTATGCTAGTTTCTTGATATTTCAGTTTGGTTTTGTTAATTATATTGAAAACATCATCAGCAACGTGACTTTGTCTTGCTGGAATACGGTTGCCAACTTTCTAATCACACAATACCAACCACCCCTACGCTGCCTCTGTCCCTGCCCCGAGGCCCAGCCGCTGCCCCACCCCTTCTCGCTCCATCCCCCCCACTCGCTCGCTCGCTCTCCCCCACCCTCACTCACTTTCACCAGGCTGGGGCAGGGGGTTGGGGTGTGGGACGGGGGTGAGGGCTCCGGCTGGGGGTGCTGGCTCTGGGGTGAGGCTGGGGATGAGGGGTTTGCGGTGTGGGAGACGGCTCCGGGCTGGGACAGGGGGTTAGAGTGCAGGGGGGCGGTATGGGCTCTGGGCTGGGGGTGCAGGCTCCAGGTGGGGCCAGAAATGAGAGGTTCAGGGTGCAGGAGAGGGCTCTGGGCTGGGGCAGAGGGATATGGGGTATGGGGAGTGAGGGCTCCGGCTGGGGGTATGGGCTCTTGGGTGGGGCCAGAGATGAGGGGTTTGGAGTGCAGGAGGGGGTCCGGGCTGGGGCAGGGTGTTGGGGTGGTGGGGGTTCAGGGAGGGAGTTTGGGTGCGGGAGGGGACTCTGGGCTGGGGCAGGGGATTGTAAAGTGGGAGAGGGTGCGGGGTCCCGGCGGCGCTTACTGTGGCTTCCAGGAAGCGGCCGCCAGGTCCCTGCGGCACCTAGGCGCATGGGTGGCGAGGGAGGCTCAGTGCGCTGCAATCGCATTTGGTCACGGTTCCCAGCCAATGGAGCTGCAGAGCCGGCACTCAGGGCGTGGGCAGCGTGTAGAGCCTCCCTGGCCTCCCATGTGCCCAGGGGCCGCAGGGACCCGGCTGCCGCTTCCGGGAGCCGCGTGGAACAAGGGCAGGCAGGGAGCAGGCCTTAGCCTCAGGCCCCCGCTGTGTCGCTGACCTGACTTTTAACAGCCTTGTCGGCAGTGCCAATCGGAGCTGCCAGGATCATTTTTGACCAGGTGTTCTGGTTGAAAACCAGACACCTGGCAACCCTATGCTGGAAAGGTAGGTGGGTTTATTTGCACATACGTGTCATCCATCTTCATGCCAGTGTTTGCCCCTTTTCTGATGTCCTTGTTCTTTTCCATTCTTTTTATGTTCTGTTCTATATGGGTTCTTATACCACCCTCTTCGCCGAGTATCTAAGTATTAAGGGACATAATTGACATCTGTCATGTACGATTTGTCCTCTCTTTCATCCTCTCCCCAGGGGAGAATTATATGTGCAGTGCAGTATTTTGTATTGGTGGGGGATTTTTTTTTAAATGTACACACTGCTTTGTGTTTGTTAGACAAGGCGAAGTAGGAGTAGTGCATCTTGCACTTGGAGTGGAAGGTGGTGAGGTATGTGTGATGGTCCTTAGTTCCTCTAGGAGTTGGTCCCACAGTTTTAAATTGACCTCTTACAAAGCTCTCTTTGCTGCACAGCCTAATTTAATTCTTATGATACAAAGTTCCATTGTGCCAGAGGAATTAAGTTATTGACCAGAGACCTCATCACAGAGCTTTAGGCAATCATTTAGATAATGTGGGCCCAGGCCATTGAGTGTCTTGAAGAATGCAGCCTTCAGAAAGTGGCAAGATTTGTCCTCCAGAGGTCCAAGACTTGGCCTGCAAGATTTAGGAAAGCTGCGCTGTATCTGAATCTTGCTCTTAAAGACTTAGAGTGAAATTCTGCTCTCACACCACTTCATCCCCAATGCTCTCAGTACTGTCTACGTTGCCTGCCCTGGGGTTTTATGGGTGTAGCCATGAGCAGAATTTGATCAATTGTCATATCATAGGATAGCATTAGTACCTTGTGTGAACATAGCGAAGGTTGGTGAAGTTTGAAAGTGGGTAGACCCATAGAAGAAACAGGAGAAGATAATAGCCCAGATGTTCAGCTGTGCCCAACGTCCACTGGAAAAGAGCTGGGTGCAGCTCCATGATTCCGGGACGAGGTCTATGCCAGCCCTGGGAATGCTGAAAAAGGTATGGCATCTTTGTTTAGTGTTCATTCAACAAAAACAGAAATGATGGACATGCTGCATTTAAGCCATAAGCGACTTTGTTGTGGGACTTGGGATTCTCTGTCCTCACGTACTTGTGCAAAGTTAGGAAATCTTTTCAGAAGTTAGCTAGATTCCCATTTAACAATGCTTACGTTTTTGTTCTGTTCTTTTCTTTTTGTTCCCTCACTCTGGCTAATTATAAACAGAACTAGCCTGTGAAAGAAATTAAAATTCTGTTACTTTTACAGATAATTTTCTCACCAGATTAATTTATGTAACTAATAATCCTGATCTTTAAACATTATATAGTGGGTGTGAAAAATGTTAATCACATGGGTATATTGCTCACGTTAGACTTTTTTTAGGCCTGTTGTCTGTATCAGAAAGTAGTTGAAAACAGGGCCGCCCAGAGGGGGGGGCAAGTGGGGCAATTTGCCCCAGGCCCCGCAGGAGCCCCTACGAGAGTTTTTCGGGGCCCCTGGAGCAGGGTCCTTCATTCGCTCCGGGGGCCCCGGAAAACTCTTGCGGGGCCTGGGCCCCCGGAGCTTCTTCTGCTCCGAGTCTTCGGTGGCAGTTCGGCGGCGGGGGTCCTTCCGCCCCGGGACCCGTCGCCGAAGTGCCCTGAAGACCCTCAACGGGGGGTCCTTCTGCCCTGGGACCCGCCGAAGTGCTGGGTCTTAGGCGGCAATTCGGCGGCGGGGGCCCCCTGCCACTGAAGACCCCAGATCCCCTGAATCCTCTGGGTGGCCCTGGTTGAAAAACATTACTGCTTTCATTGTTAAGAAGCTGTTAATTTCTAATCCTGAAGCACAGCCTATAAAATCTATAATGTAATTTAAATTTACACAATAGCAAGCGGTAAATCACAAAGTGCTGTTTAGTAACAGCACAATATTTGACATCTAAGTTACAGTGCTTGCTACACTGACCAAAAGATGTAGAAATAATCTGTATCCTAATATTTTCATTTTAATAAAAGCCAAAGGAACAGGAAGGGGTGAAATGAGTTGATCTTTTTAGTAATTAATTGTTAGTAATTTTTATTAAGAAAAATTAATGTTAACGTTTGTTGCAGTGGCTAGCACTTTATTTGATTATCAGCATTTTTCAGCATTTTTGTTCAGGGATAGATTATCGGTCCTCCATCCTCTCCCCATTTTCTTTTACAAGCCATTATTGCATCAACATGTTCTGGAAATGAGGGTCAGGCTTCATGTAACATCAGGCTTCTACAGGAGCTAGAAGCCTTGGGGTCATTTACACATCTAGCAGATTTCCACATTAGTCCGTGTTCTACAAACAATAAATGTAATATGTGTCTGGACATGTTTTTTTCTTTGTTTGTTTTATAATAAATCATTATAGATCACATTTTACCCTCCCATGGAAGAACAAGCAGTGGGGCAGTGAGTTTTACTTCATGGAGTTGCTTCCTAACATTCCCCTGGGGGCTGATGAGCATGGGGAGGGGAAGGGAGGGACTATGATGATGGCATTAACACAGATAAGGTCCATATAGCCCAGTATCCTGTCTTCCAACAGTGGCCAATGCCAGATGCCCCACAGGGAATGAACAGAAGAGGTAATCATCAAGTGATCCGTCCTCTGTCACCCATTGGGAGGGCAGGGGAGAGCTGTTCCTCTGTAAAGGTCTGCCAGACCCCTTTCTTCTCAGTACTACACTGGTAACTCCCTCAAGTTGCGTTCCCCTTGGCTGCTTCCTGCCATGGCCATGAAGAAAAAGTCATAGTGGGAACATTGCAAGATATGGATATCCATTGGGGTCAGGGAACATATGCAAAGTAAAGATACTCCCTGGCTATTCTATCTCCTGCCATGGATATGCCCCTTCCTGACATACTGCGGGTTGACACCTGGAGTAGTGATAAATTAGAACATAGGGAAGTATGCTGCAGAGCCACTGCTCCCCTTTCCTGTGTCATGCCATCCCTGGCCCTTCCCACGGCAGTTACAACTGATCTGGTTCACTTTCACTTGTATTATACAGGAGCATTGAGTCCAGTACCAAGAAAAAGGATTTAGAAACATAGTTATGACCTAAAATTACAGTTTAATTGTTAGTCTCCACATGAAGCAATTTCTTTTCAACTTTAATGAGTTGGGTGCATTTGGTGAGGGGACAGGCAAAGAAGGGGAAAAGACAGCAGGAAAGGGTGGAATTGGGACTGACACCAGGCAGGTAGTATGCAGTGATCTTATATCTGTGTTGGTCCTGTGATTTTAGAGAGCAGGGCCGGCCCAAGACCCAATGGCACCCCAGGTGAGGAGCATCTTTGGTGCCCCCCATTTGTTAAACTTTTGAATCTAATTTTTATTGCATTTGTAGCCCATTTCATGATTTTGATGCACGATTTTGATGCATGATTTATCCCTGTTATATAAGACAATAAATTTGTACGCTAGGACCTGTACAACAAAAACAGCACCCCGAGCCCAGTGCCCCCCAAGCCCGGCACCCCAGGCAGTCATCTGGGTTGCCTGCCCCTACATCCAGCCCTGTTAGAGAGACAACGTGGATGAGGTTATATCTTTTATTGGACCAACTTATGTAGGTGAGCGAGACAAGCTTTCGAGCTTACACAGAGCTCTTCTCATTTCTGTGATATCCTTGATATGCATGGCAGACTCTAAAGTAATAGAAAATTGATTCTTAGAGGAGATGGCTAAGGCTCCATACTACTAGGCTGGCACTAGTTAAGGCAGTATTTAAAAGTGAGACACAATGAAGCACTGTATCTTTTAAGAACAATATTATTGGGAATGATGATGGTAAATGTGATTTGCTAGTGGGAAATTGAAATCACTGATTAAATTATATATCTGGCTAATAAATTCACTTGTAGAACAGTTCACAGCAAACACAAGCACAGCACAGCCCTCAGGCATAAATAAAAGTTATCTAATTGATGAGGAAGATAAATCAGGATAGAACCAAGTGGCTTGTTAATGTGCTTGTGTAGAATTGTTCTAGCTAGAGGGAAAAGGTCCTTGATTCTTTCATGCATAAAGCAATCCTGGGTGCCTGAATCCTTTACTTACTGAAGTTTATGCCCTTAAAGTTTATTTTGCTTGTTGGTTTTTGGAAGGGTGTTTGTAGAAGGAGGGGCACAAGCACAAGTCTTGTATTGTAGTTAGATCACAGTGAACCCATTTCTTAAGGGCAGTGACGGGTCAAAATTAGATGACTCCTTTCAAGCCTTGTGCACTGGTAAGACCAATGCCGGGAGGAAAAGGGTGTGCAGTTAGACGGATCATCCTTTGAATGGGAAATGAGATCTGGGTCAGTTCTTCCTACATCTGATGGCTGAAGGGTGTTGCCATTAAATGGCACTCTCAGAAGAGAGTAGTGGACAAGCCTAGTGCCCTGTAAAACACTCCCCTCTCAATAAAATAGTTTATAGAGTCCTAGCTTGTGTGTGAGCTATTGCGGAACTATGGTAGCTGCTTCAGCCCACATGGTCATATCACTTAAAGTATACATTGTTTATACAGAAGGCAATGGGTCTGATTAGCCAGTCTTGGAGATCCAACTCCAAGAGAAGTCAATGGAAGTGTGGCTACCTAAGTACTTCTGGCTTAGGCTCAGAATAAAGCTAAATTCTGTCCTACTGTACTAGTATCTTTTTAGGTTTTGATTCCATTCGTGGGCAAATAGTCATGCAAATAGTCAATATTCACTCCATACAGTATCATGTCAAATCTGCTACTCTTCATGGATGTCCAAGTGCAGTAGTTGACTTTTCAAGATACTGCTTGACATATTTTTAATGTGTTATGAGAGGCTCTCAGGGAAAGAGAAAGAAACTATGATCATCACAATTTTTCAGAATAAAGGAGGAAAAACAAATAAATAATTTCACTTAGGGTAACTATGTATTAAAAATAGGGACTCCTACTTTAAGGACCCTCATCGGATAGGCAAGCCCTTGTCATCGGCAATTCATTGAAAGTATTCACAAATTTCCAGTAAAATTTTGTTCATCCTTCAGAAAAAGATTAAATTTCTGCTCTCAGTGACACCTGGTATAAATCCAGAGTAGTTCCATTAAATTTAGTAAAGTTACTTTGGATTCACACCAGGAGTAATTGAAACCAGAATTTCTCCCACAATCTAACTGATGACTATTAAGTCCAGTGGGTAGGCACTTCAGACTGATTTTATTATGCTGCTATTCTGGGGTGGCATATGTATTCAAAATGGCACTTGCTGTTTTGCAATTTTTATTCATGGTCTTTCTGCAGACTACACCTTAAACATATATATTCATGTTCAAAAAGGCTGCTGTAAACTTAAGTCAGCTTCAGTAGTAATCCTAGAAGAATTTTCAGGTTGGCTGTAGTTAAATCAGTACATAGGCCACCACGTGTCCCACATACATCAAAATGTGATAAAAGTGTTATTATTGTAGTATTGTAATTGTATATGAGGACAATAACAAAAAGCCCTTCAGACTTGACATTGATAAACTCTGAAAGACACTGCTGTCTTCACCACTGGCACTTTGGCTTTTCATACTCTGAGATCAGGGCGGTGCAGTGCAGGCAGAGAGAAAAGACATTCCTGATCTGTGAGACTGAAGTGACAGGGGTTTGCCAATAAAGCTGGAGGAAGCATTGGATCCACTTTCCATCTCTCAGTGGAATGGATTAGGAAAAGAAGCAAGGGTTGCTTTTATTGAAACCACTGCCTCCCTCTCCAGGGATAGACTAACCGAAGAATCAAGATAAGCTTATTGAATCACTTCACCCGCCTTGTTGAGCTGGCACATCAGTTAAATGGATGCTGGTCAGCATTGCAGGGCTCCTCAGCACAGTGTCACTGATTTCTTGTCACCATTAAGTGTGGCTTTGGGCTCTGATGAGTCTGTAAGAAGAAGCAGATGGATATTGTGAAGAACGATTGTACAGCACGAGGGGATTGGGTGAGGTGTGTCTGCCCTGAAAAGCCATCTGTCTGTCCCAGCCAAACCTTATAGGCATAATGGCACATGTGGGACAGCACCAGGTTTTGCCTTTGAATTAAATAATTCTCTTATGTCTTACAAAGTTTTCACCTATCCTGTGGATGTTCATACATAAAGTTTATACTTAATTATGGTATATATATACATCCTATTTCCAAGTGTAGATATATAAATCTAGGCATCTAAAATCATATTTAAGCGCCTAAAATAAATGGCCTGATTTTAGAGGTGCTGTGCACCAGCAGCTTCTCTGTGTGAACACATACACATGTGTAGGTGGGTGTGCACGCATGCTGAAAGTCACCCATCATTGGAGAGCCTGTGTAATGTTCTTTTTATCAAGAAATTCCTACAGTACCCTTAAATGGGTACAGAGTAGCTCTGGAAATACCACTGTGCTGGGGAGGTGGCTCTTGCGGGCTCTAAATATGAGTGGCATAGGAGGGGATGATTGGAGATGGTCATGGAGGAGGCTGATGGATTCTTGCTTATATAATTGGAAACCCCCCACATACAGTATGTGAAAAGCAGGAGCCCACTGACTACTGTAGAAAATGAGGAGAGCCACAGAGTCTCCCTCCACAGTGGGAATGGGTTCAAGCCCACATCGTTCCCTGCACAAAGCCCATTTTCTCTGCCTTTGTGTGATAGGTGGGATGCATTTCACCCATAATGAATATAGCTATCCCTTCAGTGCTAAAATTGCATTCCTTACTGTGAATGACAGTATTAGAAAGTCTCCTGAGATTATTGTCAGGGTTATACGGTATCACATGCCTTGACATTCCTATTCAAGGAATTAGAACTACAAAGAGAATGCTTGATGAGTTTATTAAATCAAATAAGCAGATTTTTAATTCTCATTAAAACCGACTAAATAGCTCACCTTTTTAACATTTTAAAAACTAAATAAAAATCTTCTGCTATCTTTCAGAAAGATTAAGGTAATGTTCATATTAGAAATATTGGGGGAATTGAGGTGTCTTGCTGTATGATTCAGACCCTTTGCATTACAAGCAGAAAGAATGCCAAGATACATTTTGTGTTAATCAGTCAAAATGCAAAAAGCAAAAGCTAAAACCCTACACAACAACAGAGGATATCCCCTTGGGGATGTTTCTGTGGAATTGCTTGGGTTTTGCCATTGCACAACCCAGCTGTCCACCTATTGATTTAAGTTTAATTATATGCTCTTTAGTAATGCTTTACATATTCATTGAAATGGTTTCAGTGCTTAAGTAAGAAGGATTAGGGACAGAAGTGAGGCATATATTTTTTGTTTCTTATTTTGTATCTTTATAAAATGTACAGAAAAATGAATGGTCATATTCTAGCCAGCATGTGGAAAGCTGTAAAAGCAGAATTAATATACGCGTGTATTCTGGTCTGACTCTGCACATAATACAGTTATAAAAATACTAGGGTATACTTCATCAATATTCTAAAACACTAAGGATAAGTCCCATTTTCAAATATCAGTGGGAGTCAGATGCCTAGGCTACATATTATTAGTACCTTACTGTGGTATTTTAAAATTTTTCTACTCAGTAAAAGTCAATGGGGGGAAATTTGTATGTGCATATAGCTTTCTCAGTCTTTCGGGGCTTCTGGACAAAGATGTGTTGTTTAATCAGGTCTCTTGTTATATAGACATTTGACCATTTTTCTAGATAGTATGCTTGTACTTTTTTCTTTGTGATTATCTTTAGTGATGATAGAGTCCCAAAATATTAGGAAATAGGTAATGGAAGGATCCAATATACTTTTTAAATAACGGATGGGTCATGTAGGATCATTGTGTGTTTGTGTGATATCTCTGTCAATAGCTCTTTTCTGATCCATCTATTTAAATAATTTGGTTTATAATCTCCCTCAAAGAATAATATTGCCCAGCAAACGCAATAAGGTCTAAGGTTATTCACTAACTCATGCGGGGAAAAAACTGAATTGAAAATTTTTTGGTTTTTGCTTTTTTACCATTTGTATGTTTGAATTTTTCAGCCTAATTCTGTTTATTCTTGGAGGAAGTAGACAAATAATGTCTGAATCAATGTATGGAATTAAAATGTAAATACCCATATTCTCACCCATTGCCTTCTGAATAATTAAAACCTATTTCTACTTATAAAGTCCATGTCAACTAAGCCATGAAGCATGTCAGAGAATGCAAATATTGTGCAGTAAACAAACACCCAAGGCACTTTGCCTTTAAACAACCTAGGTGTTTTATTAAACTACAATTGCATTTCCTAAAACGTCTTATTGCAATTATATCCTGGGTTGTTAATTAAAAAGGAGAATAACTATAAATGGTAAAAGATAATTTCTCAGTGAAAAGCTTTATCGGGCTTCTAGAGAAGGGCAATCAGGCAAAAAGTCATTTGTGAGAAAAGCTCTTATGACACATTGAAAGGAAATGAGACATTTTGATCACCACTTGGGGAAGTGACTTTCATCCTCAGCTGGTACAGAACTGTAGCTAAAATACAGTGAACCACAAAGGAAATACTATAGATGCCAAAATATGCCATATACTATTGCTAAAAGATTGAGACCCAGCTAGGCAGAGAGGCACTCTTTTTGGCCCTATCTTTGGGCAAAAAGGGTGTGTTTTTTCAATTGTGTTCACTCAATGGGGCTAGCTTATCATGATTGAAAAGTCCTCCTAACACTTATTAGGATGTAGGTTAACATGTTTGAAGTTCTTTTATATGTATAGTTAACATGGATTCAAATTGTTCATAGTATTGTAATATGTTATTTGATTGCCAATTAATACTTGTTACAGTACCATTTACAATAGTTCGTTAAGGTTTTTCCGAACTAGACATGTATAGCTAAGACATTTGTAAATGCTAGTGTAGCACTACATGAATGTTTGTTCCAAGACACGCTGGCAATCGATTACCTCAAGTTAAAAACTACCACTGGCTCTTCATAAGTGTTTGTTCAATGACACAAACTTTTGTTCCTGATTGTGGTTGACCCAAATAGCTGGGGGACTACCCCAAGCCAAGGGAATTCCCACCAATTGACCTGTGAGTGGTTTATGCTTCCTTGTCCCTGAGCAGCACAAAGGGAATGGAAAGGGCCAGGTAATCTTGCTAGTAAGTGCTTCAAAGAATAGATGTAGATGCAAATGATTGGACTCTTGTTTGTAACCATTAAATATAGTAACATAATAGTGTGTTGGAAAAAGAGGGAGTAGAATAGCAGGCAAACTTGTGGTGTTACAGGCAATTATATGAAAGATTTGAATTTCTTGAATAGCATTGTAAAACAATGAGAACACTAGTTCATGTATTCATTACAGAAGCTAAGTTTCCATTTTATATAGTAGGGGCGGCCAAACTGTGGCTCGTGAGACGCATGCGGCTCTTTTACAGTTAGTGAGGCTCTCAGAGCCCTTCACGCTGCCTCCCATTCTCCACCTACCAGACTGTGGTGGGAGCTCGGGGCTTCTGCCCTGCAGTGGGGTGGTGGGGCTAGGGAGTTGCAGAGGCGACTGGTGCCTGCTGAGAAAGGGGGGGGCACAATTTAAAGGTTTGCCCCCCAACAGCTTGAGACATGCCCCCCACTCCTCCCGGCATACATCCCCTCTTTCCCTCAGTGGCCCCTTCCTTCAGATGTTAGCTCCCCGTGGAGAGGCAGTGGCAAACAGCTGGAGCTGCAGGGCAGGGCCTCTGCTTTAGCTCCTTGGGGAAAGGCAGCAGCACAAGCAGTGGCTCTCCCCGCAGCTCTGTAGAAACAACCCAGAAAAATATAGAATTCTCCTTTGACCAGAATTTTCTGTTTTACAAGGAACAGAATGGAAGCCGCGATTCTTTCATTTGTGAAGATTTCCTGAGCTACCACAAATTATTGTGCTGCTGGGGTTGTGTTGCGGTGTTTGAGACTATCAGAGTATTATTTTCTTTCTCCCATATATCCATCAGATTGTCACCACAGTACACTCCAACTCTGTCTCTGATGTTAGATAATAAATCTGGTAAGGTACAGTGTGTTGGTGGGTGTTTTTTTGTTCAGAACTCTGGCTCCTCTGCAGATACTCTGTGTGTTCATCTCTTTATGTAACAATCTAGGGGTGTTTTTTTATTCCCCAAAAAATCCTATAATCAGAATTTTCTCTTTCTGAAGAACGCTATCAGTATACAGATGTTTGTTTTTTTCTCTCTAGATTGATTTTCTTAAATGTCCACACATTAATCAAGCTGTGTTTCAACATTTTCTGAAATGGTAGCCATTTTTTTCTCTAAACATTTTTCTGTTTTATTAGTACAAACCACAAGGTTGGTAACTTTGGAAGATTTTGCTCCACTCCAGTGTGCCTAAGTTGTTAAATATGTATTTTTTTGCACATGGCGTGCATTTAGCGCCACAGAGACAGAGGAAGCTGAATCCAAGAGGTGTTGACAAAGGTGACCAAAGTGATGGCCCAAGAACTGCTTTTATAAATCAGTTTTTGTGTTAGTCTTATTGGTTTAAATAATTCATATTAGTCAAAAGGGCTGTTGAATGAATTGAAACAATGTAAAAATTGTAAAGAAATTGCTCCCCAGCCAGACTGCTCAGAAAGACAGCTTCCTTTGTGACAAATAGTCTTGGAAGAATTCGATTTTTATCGGTAAATGTTAATTTCACTGTACACACATAAGGTGATGAAAAAATATTTCCATTTCCATTAATGATAATCAAAATTTACAGAGAGGCAAAGTAAGAAAAATGCTGCTTGAGAACTTACTAGAATTTCATTTCAGGCTAATACTTTGACATATGATGTTAACAGTTTGTGTTTTAACAGTTGATAACACTTATACTTTTTGAATCTCATCATCTGCTGTCATTAAATAATTGTCTGACCACCTAACATTATCTGACTCACCATAACTGTGAATATTTAAACAAAATCTTTTAAAAATGCTTAAAATAAAATCATCTGTCAAAATGCTAAATAAAATCAAATTGTGACAAGACTTGTGATAGACAAGCTCCATCTCATGCTTTTCTTTCTCAGGCTGTTGAGGAAGAAATGGGCTGGGATAGTAACTTTGTTGGATATTTATGTGAAGAACTTTATATTCCATTATGTGCTCTACTTGATGGAATATATGACAAAGAATATAGGATGCTCACTTATAGGTACTTGTTCATAAATATGAACAAATATAAATTAATAGTCAAATTGTATCCTCCTTCTAGAGGAGAGATTGGGAGCTAGGAAACTCTCTCAGGTTTATCTTATGATGTTTCCTTTACATTGTTGCTTTTGTGTGAAAACATTTGAAGGCGCTTACAAGTGTCTTGGATGTGATCTCCCACCATTGTGGATCCAGAGAATCCAAGGGGAAAGGGGACATCTTTTAGTAGCCTTGCTACCATTGAGCAGGCATCTTGCATTTATGCAAAACACTCCTCTCTGAGGGATCAGGTTGTAAGTGTAGAATTTAAGTTCGTCAAAGAAAGTTAATTTAGGCTTTAATATCTGAGCAAAGATCTGCATTGAGGGAGAGGAGAATATTGTGGGGAATGGCTCCTTCCTATGTTGCCCCTATTGTCCATCTCCAAAAACCCAACACTGTACCATAATTGCAGTACACCCACAGTGCTTCCACAAGGGTATGGGAATAATGTAGTGGGTGCATCTATATTATTATTTATTTTATTATCTTAGTGCCCAGTCATGGACCAGGACCCCATTGTGCTAGGTGCTGTACAAACACAGAACATATGTATCTATATAACCAATCTGGATATTTATCTTTGTTTCCTCACTCTCCTCTCCATGACAGAAGTCATATCTCTCCCCTTCTAGTCCTCCTATTGGAGAGATGCCAGAATCAAGAGCCCTTTAGAAGTAGAGGAGATTATCTGGAATTTAATCTGAAATATATTTTATTTATTTTTATTTTATTAAATAATATTTTATTAAAAATAAAATAAAGTACAGTAAATCCCATTATTCAACAAACAAAAGATGGAAATAAAATGTTACTCCATCTTGATAGTAATAGGCTAGAAAGAATTGACAGACATGACCTTTAATATCCTTTGGCTTAAATGAGATGACACCTTTAATTAAACCAAAAATCCTTAACCCTAAATTCCTGTGTGCTGTTAAGATAGTCATTACACCATTTTGTTAAAGCTAACTTCAAACACAGTAAATCCTCACTTAACGTTGTAGTTATGTTCCTGAAAAATGCGACTTTAAGCAAAATGATGTTAAGCGAATACAATTTCCCCATAAGAATTAATGTAAATAAGGGGGTTAGGTTCCAGGGAATTTTTTTTCACCAGACAAAAGACTATATTATATATACACACACAATATAAGTTTTAAACAAACAATTTAATACTGGTACACAGTGATGATGATTGTGAAGCGTGGTAGAGGTGGAGGAGTCAGAGGGTGGGATATTTCCCAGGGAATGCCTTACTGCTAAATGATGAACTAGCAATTGGCTGAGCCCTCAAGGGTTAACTCTCACACTCTACAAGGCAGCAGGAATGGAGGGAGGGGAGACACCATCACAGACAGAAACAGAGACACATACCGTGTATGTATGTGTGTGTGTGTGTGTGTGTGTGTGTGTGTGTGTGTGTGTGTGTGTGTGTGTGTGTGTGTGTGTGTGAGAGAGAGAGAGAGAGAGAGAGAGAGAGATGCACATTCCCCCTTTAAGTACACTGACTTGTTAATTAGATCAGCTTGCTGAGACCACAGCTGCTGCCAGCAAGCTCCCTCTATCCTGAGCCCTGTCGTGTGTCCTCCCTGCTCTATGGAAGATGGGGTAAGCGGAGTGCAGGAGCAGGTTGGTTTTTTGCTTTGTATTGTTTTTAATCAGTATAATTTAAATTCATTAGCACAGTGTCAATATGTCTAGGCCAAAAAAACGGACCTACCTATCACTGTGCAACTAAACAAATTTAGTTATTGTGAGACTCCAAGTGGGGGATTCTTGCAAAGATGATCTTCAGTATTAAGCTACAGTCAAGGTATGCTGATGGTTCTGTCAAGGTTCAGTATTTTCTCTATTTTAAGCAATATTGAAAAGAATGCACAAACAATGGATCAGCCTTTAATGCTACAAAATAAAAATATGCTATACATTTGGCTGAACTACTGTGAAAAATGATAATATAATCATCGAAATCATAGAAATAGAGGGCTGAAAGGAACTTCAAGGAACTTCAAGATCTCATCTAGTCCATCCCCTACACCGAGGCAGGTTTAAATATACTTAGATCACCCCCAACAGGTGTCTAACCTGATTTTGAAAAGCTCCAGTGATGGGAATTCCACAGCTTCCTAGGTAACCTGTTCCAGTGCTTAACTGTTCTTATACTTAGAAAAAAATTCCTACTATCTAATCTATATCTCCTTACCTGCAAACCAAGGGCCAATTGTTTTTTATCCTATCCTTGGTGGACATGGAAAACAAAAAAAATCACTGTCCTCTTTGTAACAACCGTTTACGTGTCTTCATTTGAAGATTGTTATGTCCCCTTCAGTCTTCTAGACGAGTATGCCCAATTCTTTCAATATTTCCTCATAGGTAAGGCTAAGATTTAGTCAGAGGTATTTTTGGTAAATGTTATGAATGGGTCATGGGCAATAAATAAAAATTCATGGCCTGTGACCAGTCCATTATTTTTACCAAAAATACCCCTGACTAAATCTCTACTTCTGGGGCCCTGCTGCTTGGGGTCGGGAAGGTGGTGGGAAGTGCTGGGGGTTGACTGCCCCGCCGCTGCTCCAGGGGACTGCTGTCTGGATGGCCTTTGGGACCCCCAGGACTGCTGCTACTTGGGCAGTCCCCGGAGCCAGCCACACCGGCCGCTATTCCGGCAATCCCCGGAGTCAGCTGCCCACGGCTGCCCGAGCAGCGGCTGGTGCGGCTGACCCTGGGGACTGCTGGAGCAGCTGGCCCTGGGTCACTCCTGAAGTCAGCCGCACCAATTGCTGCGGAAGTCGCGAAGGTGGCGGAAAGTCATGGAATCTGTGACTTCCGTGACCTCCAAGAAAGAATCGCAGCCTTACTCATAGGTCATGTGTTCTAAACCTCTTATCATTTTTGTTGCTCTCCTTAAGACTCTTTCCAATTTGTTCACATATTTCTTAAACTGTGATGCCCAAAACTGGTCACAGTCCTCCAGCTGATTAGAGCGGAACATTTACCTCCCATGTGTTACATACGACACTCATGTTAATACCTCCCAGAATAACTTTTGCCTTTTTTTCAACAGCATCACATTATTGCCTCATATTCAGTTTGTGATCCACTAGAAATCTGAGATACTTCTCTGTAGTACTACTGCCTTGACAGTTATTGCCCATTTTGTATTTTTGCATTTGATTTTTCCTTCCTAAGTGTAGTACATGAAATTCAATAAAGCTAAATGCAATCTTTCTGATTTCAGACCAATTCTCCAATTTATCAAGATGATTTTGAATTCTAATTCTGTCCTCCAAAGTGTTTGCAACCCCTCCTAGCTTTGTGTCATCTGCAGATTTTATAAGTGTACTTTCCACTCCATCATCCAAGTCATTGATGAAAATATTGAATAGTACTGGATGTAGGATAGACCCATGTAGGATCCCACTTGATATGTCCTCCCAGTTTCAGAGCAAACTATTAATAATTACTCTGAGGATGGTCTTTCAATTACCGTATAGTGATTTAATCTCTAGACCATATTTCCCTAGTTTGTTGATGAGAATGTCATGTGGGACTGTGTTAAAAGACTTGTTAAAGTCAAGATCTATCACATCAACTGCTTTCCCTCATCTGCTAGGCTGGTTACCCTGTCAAAGAATGAAATTAAATTGGTATGTCATGATTTGTTTTTGGCAAATCCATTTTGGCTATTACCTATCACCTCCTTATCCTCCACGTTTGAACAAATTGATTGTTCCAGTATCTTTTGGAGTCCTCAACATTAGACTGACTGCTCTATAATTCTGGGTATTAAAGTTAGGCTTATTGGTCTGTAATCAGAGGTGAAAGTAAGCCGGTACGCCCCGGTACGGCGTACCAGCAAGAGCCAGTTTGCCGTACCGGGGCGGCCCAGCTTCCCCAGGGGGGAATTCTCCGGCCACCCAGTTCTGAAGGCAGAAGCACAGAAATCAGGGTGGCATGGTATGGTATTGCCAATCTTAATTCTGTGCTGCTGCTGACAGGGTGCTGACTTCAGAGCTGGGCATCTGGCCAACAGCCACTGCTCTCTGGCCGACCAGCTCTGAAGGCAGCGCAGAAGTAAGGATGGCAATACCACAATCCTTCTAAAATAACCTTGTGATCTGCCTGCAACTCCCTTTTGGGTCAGGACCCCCAATTTGAGAAATGCTGGTCTCCACCATGAAATCTGTATAGTATAGGGTAAAAGCACACAAAAGACCAGATTTCACAGAGGGAGACCAGATTTCACGGTCCGTGACGTGTTTTTCATGGCTGTGAATTTCGTAGGACCCTATTTGTGAGTCAGAGATTATTTTGGCTAGTTCTTTAAGTAGTCTAGGATAAATTTCTTCAGGCCTTGCCAATTTAAATACATCTAATTTATTTAAATATTCTTTAATCGGTTCTTTCCCTATTGTAGGCTATGTTCCTGCCCCCCTTGTTGTTAATATTAATTGTATTAAGCATCTGGTCACAGTTAACTTTATAGTGAAGACTGGAGCAAAAAAAGTGAACTCAGTCTTAATGTGTCTTTATTATTTGTCTGGTCTCTTATTTTTAAGGTTAGTGATTTTTAAAACATCAGGGTTGGGTGCCACACAATATCATTTTTAAATTACTGTTGTGTTTTTCCATAATTATCCCCCACTCTTCTTAATTTTGTTTTCAGAATTCCAAAACAGCATATTGCTGAAACAAAAGGTTTTGAAATAAATCTGGAATTTTGTTTTTATTCATCACCAGCAGTACCATCGAGGATGGACTCATGTTTTTTATTTGTTTTAACTTTAATGTATAGTATACCTATATTTTTAACCACTCAAGCATTTTGGTCCTCCTATTTATGGTTTATGTGTTTATGGACTTTAACTTTTCAACCCTGAATGTTCTTAATTGCAATCACAAAGATGGTGATGCTTAGTAGGCAATACAAGATTTATCATATGTGAGTTGCAATTTTCCAGTCTATTTTTGGCAAAACTTCTCAATATTTTATGTATTTATAATTATAGTGTTCTTAAAAGAGAACTTGTCTGGTACCGACGAATGTTATATGTAGTGGTTTTCCCCTCTTCTTTTATCTTCTAATAGAATACTTCTGGGGATAATGATGTCTGCAGTTCATCCAAGAGTAAAAAAAGAATAGTATTAGGTTAGCCAAAGTTTACCCAATGAAAAGTATTTTCCTAACCTTCAACAGTAAGTCATTGCTCATTCATTGCCTTGATCTACTTTACAGTCATCCTATGTGAACCACTACATTTTTAGAGACCTTGATCACATTATTTAGAGTAAATGAGGAATTTAAGAATGTTTGTTTTTGGAGAACTCTTACATGGAGAGGGTTTCTTGCTCTTTTGGGATGCTGGAGTAATAGTTGTTTCCATATGTTCAAGCTGGTCATATAGTCCCAGATCCTTAAGGATACTTAGGTACCTAAACCCCAGGTTTAGCACCATTGTGAACCACAAAACCCCTCCTTAGCTGCCACCTAACCCTGTAGGTGCCTACATTTTGAGGGTAAAATTCCCTAGGTGCCTATATTTCTGCATCTGAGCATGCACGCTGCTGCTGCCATCTAGGCATCCAGATGCCTACCTCCCACCTAAATCCCAGTGTGATCCGCAAACTGAGGAAAGATAGGTTCTTCTCCGCCTATCTTCCCAGTGGGGCCTGATTTGTTAGGCATGCTCTGAGGAAGCTTAGTGGATCAGGCCCCATTATAACTTTTAGGCCAAGGGTTAGAGCACTCTCCCAGGATATGGGAGCCCTGTGTTTAATTACCCCCTCTGCCTTAGGGGGAAAGAGTATTTGAACCAGTGTCTCCCCTTTTTTAGGATAATGCTCTAACCACTGAGTTATGGGATATTCTGATAAGGGATTCCCTCAGTCTGTCCTGTTGAAGTTCTTCCACTTTAGATAAATAATTAGTCATTGGAGCCAGAGGATGGGACTGTGGGTCTCCTACCTCCCAGGTGAGTGCCCTAACCACTAGACTACAAAGTTATTCTCACTCTGTCGCCCAATAGATCTTTCATTATTTATCCACAATGGAACAGCTTTAACAGGAGAGATTGAGGGAGCCCCTACATCAGACTATCCCATAGTCTAGTGATTAGGGTAAAGTAGGTAGGAAATCCCTGTTCAAATCCTTCCTATCAGGAAGAAAGGGGAATTAAAACTGGGCTTCCCACATCCCAGGTGAATGCTCTAACCACGGGGCTAAAAGTTATAAGGTGAGGGGGGCAGACATCACCACCAATGTGGAGTGAGACAGACACTTAACTCATTCTCACAAGAAGCAACGTGTTCACCTAAGGCTATGTCTATACTACAGAGTTAAGTTGACGCAAGTTACACCAACGATCATAAACCACTGTAATTACATCACTTGTGCATTTTCACACAATGCCTTGTCTTGGCAGAGCGGGTCCACAGTTATTGTTCTAGCATCAAAAGAGAGAGCAGTGCACTGTGGGTAGCTATCGCACTGTGGGTAGCTATCCCACTGTGGAACTCACTACTCTTTGCATCTAGGAGTTGTGGGAATGGGGAGTGGATTGCAGTGCATCATGGGTGCGGGCTCAACATCACATCAACAAGGACAAGTGCAGAGTCCTGCACTTAGGACGGAAGAATCCCATGCACTGCTACAGACTAGGGACCGAATGGCTAGGTAGCAGGTCTGCAGAAAAGGACCTAGGGGTCACAGTGGACGAGAAGCTAGATATGAGTCAACAGTGTGCTCTTGTTGCCAAGAAGGCTAACGGCATTTTGGGCTGTATAAGTAGGGGGCATTGCCAGCAAATCGAGGGACCAGATCATTCCCCTCTATTCGGCATTGGTGAGGCCTCATCTGGAGTACTGTGTCCAATTTTGGGCCCCACACTATAAGAAGGATGTGGAAAAATTGGAAAGAGTCAGCGGAGGGCAACAAAAATGATTAGGGGGCTGGAGCACATGACTTATGAGGAGAGGCTGAGGGAACTGGGATTGTTTAGTCTGCAGAAGAGAAGAATGAGGGGGGGATTTGATAGCTGCTTTCAACTACCTGAAAGGGGGTTCTAAAGAGGATGGATCTAGACTGTTCTCAGTGGTAGCAGATGACAGAACAAGGAGTAATGTCTCAAGTTGCAGTGGGGGAGGTTTAGGTTGGATATTAGGAAAAACTTTTTCACTGGGAGGGTGGTGAAGCACTGGAATGGGTTACCTAGGGAGGTGGTGGAATCTCCTTCCTTAGAGGTTTTTAAGGTCAGGCTTGACAAAGCCCTGGATGGGATGATTTAGTTGGGAATTGGTCCTGCTTTGAGCAGGGGATTGGACTAGATGATCTCCTGAGGTCCCTTCCAACCCTGATATTCTATGATTCTATGCAGTATTTTCTGTCCCATCATTCCATGGGCTTCTGACTATGTTTTGTGCTGTTTTTCAACAGCCCTGTAAACTGTGCGCACACTGTCTCTGCCTGAAAGCACTGCTCGCTAGCCTTGTGATCAGTATTATGAACACAACGCTGCTGATCATGCAGTATTTAATGAGCTTTAAATCTGAACAGGAATCCATGGAACCTGCCCTGCTGTGTGCTATGGAAAGAAACAATTCCAGGTTACTTTTAGCATTCATGGTGGACTGTCGCTTTTGAGCTTGGGAAACAAGCACAGAGTGGTGGGACTGCATTGTTATGCAGGTCTGGGATGACGAGCAGTGGCTGCAGCACTTTTGGATGCGCAAAGCCTCTTTCCTGGAACTGTTTGCGGAGGTGGTCCCTGCCCTCCAGCATAAAGACACCAAAATGAGAGCTGGCCTCTTGGTGAAGAAGCACCTGGCAATCATGGAGTGGAAACTGGGAACTCCGGACTGCTACCAGTCAGTTGCGAATCAGTTTGGAGTCGGGAAGTCCACCATGGGGATTGCGTTCACACACATGGGCAGGGCCATTAATCACATTCTGCTGCGAAGGACTGTGACTCTTGGAAATGTGCGTGAAATAGCGGATGACTTTGTGGCAATGGGTGACACACCCCTCTCATCGGTCAGCATCTCTCATTGGCTAGCTTAGATGGCTCCCCATCCAGAATAGTCGCTTTTATGGATCCCATTTTTAGGTTTTTCTCTCTCTCCCCATGCATTGTACAGGGAGCCTAGGTACCTAATTTAGGCTTTGTGGATCCAAATATTGTTCCAGTGATTTCTGAGACGCCTAAAAGCTAGTGTTGCTTTGTGGATCCAGGCCATAAGGTTGGATCCACTGCCCTCTGAAGTCACTGGGAGCAACCTTCCATTGACTTTGATGGGCATTTCCAAGATTTCTTAAATTCTCTGTTGTTTGTGCTACTTCCAGAAGAAGTGACTAAGTGATAAAGGGAGAACATACAATTTCTCAGAATATACATTGTGAAAAGAATAATTTCAATATGGATTTAAATTTGAGATCAATCTTTTAATGACACACTCAGGTAGATTTTCAGAGTGGTGTTTGCTGTATTTGGATGTACAGACACCACTATTCATGTTGATGGGATCAAGTTCCTAAATTCTCCAGCACCATGCTGAAAAATTACCCCATTCACTCACAGATTTATAGGATATGATATTATTCCAGTTTAGTCATGGGCTTGTGTTTTTAACTTTCACGTGAAAATTACTAAAGGTATATCAAAGGGGAAAAGTATATTTCTTTCATAATCATTTATATTTTAAAACAACGTTCACCTGGAGCGAATAGCTCAGGCTTGTTGAAATATTTTTTTTGTTGGATTAAAAAAAATATTCCAATCAATACCACTCACTGTGTGTGAGATAAATTCAGATGTAACAAGTAATTGTCATTAATCTGGCATGTTGGCATTTTAAAACTTTTTTTTTTTAAATGAGTTCTCAATAGAGCATTAAATATGTCTAATAACTTTTCCTCTGAATGAAGAAATGTCTACAGTATATGCAAATGTAGGGCAATACATCCATTGTTCTGCTGCTTTTCTGCCTAGGGGGCACTTTATGAGGTGTCTGTTATTACAGGTGTGTTCATTTCAAAATATAATTTTCCCTAAAATAGCAAAAATCACTGCTAACAGCAAAACAAAGCCATGCCAATATCAGCAGCATAAATGAACTCAAGAGCCCTTCTCATAGGGATAACTGGTGAGGAGACACATTGCTCTTGGCATTGTAAATGTGTTATATTCTTTTCTGTAAGAGGTGAGTATAGTGCCTCTCACAGAGCCACTGTGAGAGTCACTGCAGAGTGGTGAAGCTACTATTTCCATCTGCACTTGAAAACACATTTTTGTGAGGGGTTCAGGGAATGAGAACCTTTCTACCACCATACACCCGCTGATCTGTATGCAGGCCAGCAAAGGTTGGAGGAGGAGGCAATGAGAGTTGTTAGGGCAGGATTGCGGCAGGAGCACAAAATTACCTTTACTACTAAAATGTGCATTTCTGTGTATCTGTTAGATGTGTAGCCAAATTGTATTTTGTTATAAGATTTTTAACTAAATTTAGAAAAAAAATCCCAAATGAAGCTCTTTAAACTGGAGTTAAGGCTGTAGATACATATAAATTACTGCAAAGGGAGAGGGACTGTAATAACACTCAGCTGTAGTACATAGTGCTTGTCAGCTGTAGATCTCAAAGTGCTTTACAAAAGAAGTCAGTGTCATTATCCCCATTTTACAGATGGGAGACTGAGGTACAGAGAGATGAAGTGATTTGCCCAAGGTAACCCAGCAGGCTAGCAGCGGAGCCAGGAACCCAGGCCACCTCTCTGTGTCCCAGTTAGTGCTATATCCATTTGGCAACACTGCTTCAATTGTTTTTTTTTCAATAGGCACTAACATTGCTCTGGAAATTTATGTGAGACTTTTTTTTAAAGTAAAATGTCTATTTCTTCTTACCTCATTTCCCCACCATCCACTTTTCCCCTCCCTCTGTTTTATTCTTTAACTCCTCTTCAATTTCCCAGACAATCTTTTAAATCTATCCCAGACCATCTTTTCAATTTGAAACCTACCCCTCCTCTTTCTTTGTCCCCAAACTTTTTATCTTCACTGCTCAGTGAAATGATACCACCATTGATAGTCTTCCCCTCGTGCCAGTCAAACTTCCACCAATTGAGCATGTCTCTCAGGTGATCTCCACCTATCCTGAACTCCTGCAGCTCTCCTCCTCTGTCCCATTATGGGAAGCTGCGAGAGGGAAAGGGGGATTGTCCCCACAATTCTAACTTGCAGGATTTAAGTTCAGAGTGCATCTGTTTCATGCCTTTTTCGCCAGTCAAATGAGATTTTGCAAGAACCAGTGTTAGGTTTGCCAACCATCTTGAATTTTGAGAGGTAGCCCCGAATTCTATGGCAATGACTCTTTTCCTGTATTGATCTTATTGGGAATCTCAAATGTCTTTAATTCACAGAGTAAATGCTTCCCACACTCATTTATAGGAATAGCACAAATAATAGGTTACATGGTGTCTTTGTGCACACAGTAAGAATCCAGTGAGAGTAATCTTCATTTGGCTGGACAAACTGGCCCACTTCTGACTTGCTTTCATACACAGCACAGGCAGTCATCCCTGAGTCCGTTTAGTGCAGTTGCAGAGCCTATAAACATGGCCTCTGCTGACTCCTTTTGCTAATGGAGGTGAATCCAACCCTCTTGCTCCATCCACTGCTGCTCCTCATTGAAAGAAGATGGGGAGAAGGTGATCCAAGGGACTAACCCGCTCCCAATTCCCCTTCTCCCCTTCTCTTTCCAAGAGGGAGCTGAGCTGGAGTCCATCTTTTCTCCTTTCACAACAGGTGGCCATGGTTCCAGGTTCCAGAGCTACAGTGAGCTGTACCAGGAGCATTGGAATCACAGAGGGGGTTCTGAGGAATCCTCTTGTAACACATATTGGACAGCCACTGCTTTAGGATACTAATATTTTGCAAAGAAAGTTAGATGCATCATTTATGGGTAAGTGCTATAAAATATAATAGGGATTAATCTGAGAGGGTTAGAAAATACTCTAAAAACTTAGAAATAGAGAACTGTAATTTTCTATCAGTTTCTATTAGGATTTATTATAGTTTCCCATAAGAGATGGTTGGTGCCAGGAATGAAGACATGCAGTGCACCTGCCCAGTCTCCGGGCAGTTTATGAGCATAGTGAGCCACAGCAGGGCCACCTGGTTGACCACTTTGCTTGATTGGCCAAGGAAGTCAGCAAGACTGCTCTTAAACCCAAGAGCAACAGCTAATCTTTGGCTACTCAATGCAAATGCCTGTAGCTGTGGTCTCTCCTGTGCCTATCCTGCGCCTAGCCTTGCTTCAGCCCTAATCCTGCCTTGTTCCCAGCCTTGCTCCTGACCTCAGTGTGCTCCAGCCATGCTCCTCTAGTTGGTTCCTGACTCCAAATCTGAGCCGTGGCTCTGATTCCTGGTCCCTGACTCTGACCTTCAGCACTGTTCCTGGCCTCAGACTCCAGCTCTGACCCCTAGGCCTGACCACCTCTGTTCCAATCCCTAGGCCTAACTGCTCACATCCCGTGACAGTTGGAAGCTCAAGAGGATGTGAAAGTAAAGGTAAAAATTGGACTTGATTTCCCAGAAGAAAATGTTTGTAAATATGTCTGGCAGCATATTTTTTGTCAATGTGGCATGAAGCTTTGAGCCAAAGTGTGCTATTTTAAAATAAACTAAGCAAAATCTTAAATCAACAAAAATTGTGTCTGCCCAATATGGCATTGGAAAAACCATTTTCAGTTTCAGGTGATGTGTCGAAGGAAAAGTGAAATTGTTTCCTATAGTGGTAAGGAACTCTTCTAAAGGCGTTGAATTTCTGTGATGATGCAGATGAATCAGCAGATGCAATTTCCATAAAGATTAAATCAAACATGGAAGATCATTCTTTGAAATGCCACTAACAGAACATCAGTGAAGTACAAAAATTATCATTCTGCCTTCACTATTTAGAAAGCTGCTCAGCACAACCTTCTGTAGACTAATTGCAACTGTCATGTATTGCACAATACGACCACAACATCTGTGATCATGGTTTAACAATCCGATGTTCCAGTGAGTTTTCTACATCCTTCAAGTGGTTCGAGGTTACAGTAGCTTGGTGTACTGCATTATAATCCAACAACGGTTACATCTTCAGAAGAACTGGAATACTGAGTCCATTTTTTTATCACAATGTTCTCTTTGATCTGAAATCTCTGCTCAGGAACGTAGACTTACTGATGACAATTGCCTCTCTTCTGAGAATATAATGGTGGTTGTTGCAGTTATGTGAACCCAGTAATCATAGCAATCAAAATGCTGGAAGATGAACCCACACTTCTACTGAAATGTGCAATGAGGTGCTAAGGTTAAGGAAGAATATGAAACCACAGGTGGATCACAAGTTTTTTTGTTTTGGGGTAACGATTATACAAAGGAAACTAAGGATGTCTGATCAGGAAGTTACTCTCTTCAAAGCAACTAACGTTTGAATGTATTCTACATATAGTTGAAAAGAGATTTCCATTTGAGACCTCACCTCTGAAGATTTTTCAGCGCTTGGAGTAAAAATCTTGATGGCAGTAAAAAGATTGATGGCAGCTGCAGAAACTGTCAAAGTGCAGTTTGATGGAGAGTGCTTGTAGGACATGCCTATCCATGCCAGAAAGCAGTTTAGATCATGAAGAACCCGTGGATTTGTAGAAATAGGATATGTGTGAAGCTATGAAATCAGAACTCTGTGTTAAAGTGATCTACACAATGGCCTGTTGTGACTTTGACTTGTTTTTTAAAAAAGATCTCATAACAGCCATAGCGTACAAAAGTATTCCTTTTAGATGAAGACAGCTTAAGGCTGTTCCTTGATAATTTGAATTTCCTGCCTAACTAAATGAGTTGCAGGCTGAATTCCAAGAAAGCTGAAAACTACTCTCTTTCATTGTTTGAATTTGTGTTATCAATTACTGACCATAGATTTAATGAATATCATATTTGACTTTTATTTTGATATAAATGTACAAGGATTTATGGATGAATACCTCAGAAAGTTCATTTTGACATTTAAATTCAGCATATAATATGTAATGTTCCGTTCTTTGAACTGGAGTTTAATTATATAGAATTATGCTATATATATATATATTTTTCTTGTCATTAACAAACTTTAAAAGCAAACTAAATTAAATACCCTAAGCTTGAATTCTTTAAACCTGATCCTATATGTTCTTGAGATTTGGCAGTCCTATTCAATTCACACTCTATTTTCCACGCACCATTAGCCACTTTGCTTTATACATAATACTGTGCATATTTCTGTGTACTGCTACTTCTTCTACCTATGAGATCTTAGCAGGATTCACATTGTATATCAGAGTGAGGATCTGGGATTGGTGGAGCTTCTGCAAAGAGTGTTCTTCTATGAACCACAATAGTGCCATTGCTTACCCCCTATGTAAACAGTCCCAGCCTCAGCCTAATGTTTGGCCTCAGTGTAAGCAGTCCCAACCAGAGTCTGGGTATTGGAGTTGGGAGCAATGAAGGATGCAGTGCAATGCCTTGAATTTCCTTCCTCAGCCAGAAAGCCCACCCATAGCATGAGGTATCACAACTGAACAGAACAGGCCAGTGGGTCTTTGCTGGAGCTGAAAAGAGTTTATTACAGGTTATTTTTCAATTGTGTATGTGCCGAATGCACCTCTTAGTTTGAATGGTGGGGGTCATTCAACAAATATTATCGATATACATTATTTTTATATTACTTCCCTACACTACCTTTTATAAAGCACACGTGACCTGTTCAAAACTGTGTGAAATGTTACCTTTATGGGTTAGGGTATCTGTCTTTTGAGTGAGATTTGCCATTTCCCCCATTTTTATTCTCCACCTTATTTAGAGCAAGCCCATTTGCCACCTTCAGGGGATTGAGTTACACAGAGGTGCTTGCTGCAAGAATTTTCAGTGTAACATGCACATGTCAGGAAAAAATACTGTGATGTTGTTTGGGGTAGAATCCAACTCAATAGGCTATAGTAGTAATCTAGTACCAGTTGTGAAAGTCCAAGGCAAGGACAGACTCAAGAAAGAAAGTCTAGTGTGTGGACAGAATTCTCCTAGCAGTGTGATACGATACAAACAGAATACCAGATATCTAAAGGGTTTACAATAAGCCCCTACAAACTGCATGCAATGTACGATAGAAGGTTTGGAGAGATGTGCATGTTACTGATAACCTGGTGAACATCAGGTGTTTTAATTATTTTCTTTTCAATGGTTGTGCACTTTCAGGCTTCTGAAAGTTCATTTGACTTATTATCTGGTTGAATGTGATGAGTTCTACAGGCAGCTTTGCACAGCATGCCATTTTAAAATAAACTAAGCAAAACCCTGTCCAGAGATTACCGTGAAATAATGGAGATCAGATATAAAGCAATTCTTTGAACTACAGTAAAATGTAATATTTCAGAAACCAATATTAGATTTGAGAAAAGGGCATGTAGCAGACATAGCCTGTTTTGCTTTGTAATTGAAATTTCCTGGGCATCTGAACAGCCATATGACCCTAAAGAAGAGAATTAGTGATTGCAATCATATCCAGCTAATCAAGCCTTCTGAAATGAGCTATATTTGAAAATTCTCCACGTACACAGGATGTTTCAATAAGATTCTAAAATTTTCTCACACATTTCCATAGTGGTTCAGTGTTACACATTTGCTGATATTCCTTAATCTCATTAAATGGAACATGGAGGAGGGGTAGTTTATTGGGGGAAGAATAAGGTTGGAGAGTTCTGAAAGCAGCAGTTCAGCTGCTGTTACCATTTTGTATGAATGTGTGTTCTGTACATTGCTCTAATGAAATAATTGAAAATGCTCTGAGGTACAAGCTTAATGTAGCTTTTGAGTTAGAAACAATGCCTGATCCCATGAGAGAAATACACAGACTTCCCTCCCCCCTCCCTCTCCCCCAAAAAATTGATTTTTCATTTAATGGGAAGGAGGATATTGTGTTAGATGTGCCTGAATAAGAACTTTTATTTTTTTTTAAAGTTCATTTTTAAGCAACAGACTTCTGTTTCAGACATCTTAACTCTAACCTACGTAAGTACACAATATGTTTTCTTCCACAGTCATGCTGTAAATCGCACGCACACAGTAAAAGAATAATTTCTGTAGGTATAGCCTGTTAGGAGCAATGTTTTAAAATGTTTTACCATAAGGAGTTATTTGAAAATGATTCAAACATCTCTGCTTATTGGTTCTGAACTGTAATTTAACAAGATACTTTCTTTAAACATATTGTGTGCTAGGTCTTTTTAATCTTAACAATTGTATCACTGGAGGAAGAGGGCGTTTGTCTGCCTTTGCTGCTTGACTGCAGTAAAAGAAAGAGGCACCAGTTAATATTGCTTTATTTGCACTAGAGCATATCTGACTTCATGGCAGTTTTTCCATGTCTAGTGCTGTGGATTGAGCAAGGGGCTAGAAATCAGGGATTCCTGGATTCTCATTTCAGTTCACCCACTGATTTACTATGCAACCTTTTTGGCCTGTGTAATGCAGAAAGTCAGACTAAGATGATCACAATAACGCTCTCTTCTGGCCTTAAAATCTATGAATAAAGTGCTTACCCTCTCTGTACTTCAGTTTCCTCATTTGTAAATTGGGTTAATACTTGCCTTTAGAGCTCATGGAGGGTGCTAGAGGATTATTGAAAGTTTGTATAGTTCTTTGAAAAGATAAAGGAATAGTATTATATAAATTCTTAAATACTGTTATGGACTTTTCTTTGATCATTTACTAAAGCACCATTCAGCTGTCAGTTTGAATCTAATACAGTTAACACTTATATCGATGTGATATATAATGCAGACATTTCTCTACACACTCATAAGGGATTGCTACAAATTAATTTACATAGTAATCCACAGGGGTCTCCTGTGCTCTGTGCATGTTTGTGGGTATGTGTTAAGGTATTTGTGGGCTGGAGAGGCAGATAGATTCATGCTTGTTAAGTTTCAGAGTCTCTGCCTTTCTCCCCTGCTAGCAGTGCGCAACGTGCTGTGGTTTTGTGATTTGGAACTACAG
This sequence comes from Emys orbicularis, assembly GCF_028017835.1. Classification (NCBI taxonomy): domain Eukaryota; kingdom Metazoa; phylum Chordata; order Testudines; family Emydidae; genus Emys; species Emys orbicularis. Next base: position 114,584,273 of record NC_088685.1, read on the forward strand.
CACTGAAGGAACTGAGCTGAAACCACCAGTCTAATTTCACTTTGGTCTTTTTTCACTTGACTGATCAGAATGATTTTCAGTCACTCCAGTCAGGGCTGGAGTCCCAGAGGTGAAAAGTCAGCGAGTAATCCATTTAGCCACCAAGTCCTCCAGGTGGAACTTGAAAACTATAACAATTTTTGTTTTCTCTTCTCTCTTACCATAGCATTGCCATAGTTAATGTTGTGTCAGAACTTCCATTTTAAACTGTGCTTTGCAGGAAGTTTAGAATTTGCTAGAAACATTTCCTACATGCTGAAATTTGGCATCAAAGGTTGCAATGTAGGAACCTTATTTTTTTTATTTTGGCACTAATTTAAAATGCAATGGTGTTGATAAACAATAGAATTATTAGTCCAGAATGTCCTCCTTCCCCTCTCCACCACCTCCCCCCCCACCCGCCCCACGCCACCCCACCACGAGATCCATGCACAAAGGAGAACTTGTGTAAGTGAGCTTCCCTTTCTGTGTGGAAAAAGGGGGCTCAGCCACGTGTATGGCAACTTTCTCTTCGCAACCTTTCCATACTGTGTGGGGATCTCTTCGCCCTGTCTGGGATCTGTGCTGGTCAAGGGGATGTGTGTAAAGAAGGTACAAAGCTGGCAGAGGAAAACATTGTAAACAAATATACTATCAACTTAAACATCATTTGTTATACAAAAGACACAATTCTTTACATGCTATATGTTACCAGCAGCTCCCTAGATTATTAAAACGGGGGGGGGAACCCATCTCTTTATTCTTTTTTGCTCAGCTTTTGCATTTCTTTGGACAACAAAAATCTATTAAAACAGCTTCACTTTTGTTTACAAACAATTTCAGCTTTCAGATTCCAAGTCCTGTAATGTTTGTGCTACAAATACTGTAGGGAAAATGTTAGTTGTTTTAAATAAACTGGGGACATTACAATTATTTTTAAAAAATCATTTCTACCATTTTAGGTTTTGGAAAAGCTTGGTTCTTGGGACAAATTTGAGTTGACTGTCCTTTTAAAAAATGAATATGGTAAATCACTTAAGTGCATCTTTAATGTAACTGCATCCAAAAAACAATGTTTTATCATTGATATTTTAAAAAATAAAATTAAAGAAAGAAACCAAACAGATAATTCAACCAGCTGAAACTGATTACATAGAGTCTCTAATTTGAGCAATGGAACATTCTGCGCCTTCTAAAAGCAGCAAGAGCATGCTGAATGTAACTAAAATCCTGACTGACTGCAGTGTTTCTGACTCTTGCAATTTTATCATGAATCTCGTAATATCTGATATTTTTATTAAAACCCCAGCTCCTGGAGTCAAGTGATTTTTTTTCTCCTTGGAAAGGAAAATAAGTTGGTAGCCCTCACTTGTGCAGAAAAGCTTGAAAATGTGGACTCTAAATGCTCAAAAACCAAAGGGCTAATAAAAAACAGATTTTTTTTTAATCACACAGTTTTAAAGCCAATATCATGCTGTTTGGAGCCTGATTCATAATTTATGTTTGGGGGTTGGCAGTATTGTGATTGCTGAAGGCTTGAGGCACTAATGAGATTGGAATGTTACATTACTTTTACTATTTTATCGCTACAAATGAGCTCAGAGTAGCATTGTGGAAACGACACCGGAATCAGAATGGACAATGAGAACAGGGTGCATGGAGGAACGGGGAAATCTGGGAGACAGAGAGACACAGGAGAGGAGCTTTTTCTGGACAACATTTCCATTCATTTTCCTTCCTCTCATCTCAACTGGGTTCTCTTTCTCCCCTCATTTTCTTTCTCATTCCAACAAGAAAACATTAGAGGATTAATGACCTCTCTGTGCCCTGACAGCATGATAGCTCTGGATGCATAATGATGTTAACCCACTCATCCACCCACCCCCAGTCATTGTTATGCATTATTCTTATTGCTCATTTCAAGTGGGCATCTTGTGAGGGGACTTTTTTCAGGTTCCACCCCTTCCACTTCTCCCCAAATTTTCTAAGTGTTGAATTTTCTAAGCCTGTTTAAAGCCTTTGGTAGCTGTGCAGCCCTTAGAAAATGTACCCTCCAAAGCAAGAAAACTCATGGGTAATTTTACAGTGATGGGCTTTCTGTGGCTCCTGTGTGACTCCCATAATTTTACCCTACATTTCCAATATACAATGTGAAGTCCATTTAATGATATGCTCAGGTATTAGTTCTCTTAAAACAATTGTGCTCAAGTATCAGAATGTCAAAACAGTCTATGTGCTTGTTTTTTGGGGGGAGGAAATTTTACTTGTTGATATTTTGAGTCATTAACAATAATAAGTCATTACAATTCCATTGACTTGATATGAATAGGTACATATCTTATTACAAGGCACAAGATAACCACAGAGTTTTTATTTCAGAGATTGAGCACTATGAAAAAGGGACAATTATTTGAAAGACATTTATCAGTGCTGAGGCTAATGCACAATAGGAAAGCTGACTAAGCATTCCAGAAATAAAAGCCCATTGTTTACTACGAATCTTTAACTAACTCTTGGTGTTTTGAAGAGAGATGGATTCAATTATTTTAAAGTTGACAAACTGTGATCAATATTCAATTACTGGTGTGTTAATTAACAGATGATAGTTTGTCTCTATTATTAGCATAGGCTGTATGCTGATGAACATCTTTTTGTTTTGATTGCTTGACCTCCTGTTATTAGTGACTGTCATTGTGGAGTCACAAGGCATATACTGCTAGATTTTTTTAGAACTTTTGATTATTACTTGAACCACCATATTCTCAAGTGACATGAAATTTCTGTCAAAAATTGGGTTATAAATGTTTACATTTCTATGTGCTCAGTTAAAATATAGTATCGTGAAGTGCTTCTTTGCATTAACATACTGAAGGCAAAATCATAAGGGGTGCAGCAGCACCTTTCCGTTAGGCCCTATAACTGCTCACATTGTTGACTCTGGCAAAACTCCCATTGACTTTAATGGGAGCAGGCTTGACTCCTTAGTGCTCATTGTGACCAGGAGTTTCAAGTATGAAAGTGACCATATCCTAATTTCCAGTCTGCTATCTATGGTCATGCTTCAGATATTAGCAACCCTAGGTACATAATGAAAACAAAGTTTGTATATTTCCCTCTGTGCATACATTGATGATATCTTTCCAGTTAGATATCAGAGTGAGGACAAAACAAGAACCAGGATTATTACTCACTGTTACATAACACTAATGAAATCCTGGGGAATTACATTCTCTCCTGTCACTGGAGATGTTGCCAGGATGAATAACATTAATAAAACAAAGCTGCTAAATTTAGGACATGATGTTAATCTATTGTCTGTTCCTGAAAGCTCAATTATTTAGGGTGATGGAACATTAATGCAAAGTTTAATGGCCTATTGAGTCAAGGAATATTGGTAGAGAGACAGTGTTTAATGTATTACAACTTCATTTTTACCTCCCAAATGTTGGTACATGTCGGTGAGCTATATTAGCACACTTCCAATGAGCCAATCAATTTCTGCAGAATATATATTTAGTTTTTGTAGCTCTTTTGGTTGTAAGGAAAACTTTCCTAATGCAATAGGACATATTGCTCTCTGGCCTACTCTGCAGACAGAGAACCTGAAATAATAGTTATGGTGAAGTTTGAATGGACCAACATTCCATTTGAAAATTGACTGATGCCCAATGATGAATATTTATATGCTAGCATTTTTTAAAATACCCAATCTAATCATTTCATTAGAAATACCCAGTAGCTCTGCAGCAAATCTTGAGCATCACCTTTCCATCCCCAGTCTCATCCCTGGCAGTTCTAGTTTTATTGTGTATCCATTTGGTTGATACGTCTTTCTTTTTCAGGGTTTTATTCTTATACCTCTAAAGACACATTACACTACTGCTTTGTATTTTTGAGATATTAAATATGAATTAGTGCAGATTCAATCCAGTCCTGCTCATTTTTTTCTTCTTTGTATTGTGGTTTTGTCTCTCTCTTTCTAGACAAGAAAAAAAGCTTCATTTCAATCAAGGTTCCACGCTAAAAAGGGAAGGGCGGCTACGTGAAGGTGAGCAAGAGCAGGAGTGAGTGCTTTTGCTCATCAGAAAACCGCTGATGTGTGATACACTCCCTAGCTTCAGTACATTTTCAGACAGAGCCTTTTACCTGGCTGCTAAATCTTTCTATCTCTGTGCTGAACTAAACCCTTCTGTATTCTTCCCACCCCATTGTGCTTTTTCAGTACGATTTAGCTGGGCAACACTTAATTAAACTCCATTTCCTCTCTTTACGCTTCAGGTGTTATTATTCAGCTCCCTTCAAGAGGTAATTTGTGGCTGTTTATTGAAGCTATGAATTTAATAATTTCAACTCCGTACTGTTGCAACGCGGCTGTAATGAAATGTATTGGCATTTCTTATTAACAGGATTTTTCCTCTGTAAGCATGTTGTTTAGCCAGTGAACAGGGAAAAGAGTTGATATTATAGTCTTTCAAAATAAAAAGCAGCAACTCAGTTTAGCAAGATTATTCTATTTACCTTGCCTCCTTCATAAGCAGTTATAGCCACCTAGAAAACAGAGCTACAGCATTGTAATTGGTCGTTCTCTGGGGAAAGTGCTGTTGGTCATAACATTATTTAATTCACCCAAATAAATATTTCTGGGAATACCACAATAACAGACAAAAATTCAGCTACCACATCATGGTTTCTGCTTCCAAGATCATTAGGTACCAGCTGAGCCTCAGGAACACCAGTTCCAATCTTTGGAGATGCCGTCGTCCCTGCTGTGATTTCATTGCAACCTGATCTAGAGCTGGTCAGAAAATGGGTATTTTTCTGCAGAAAATTTTGACTTCTCATTAAAAATTTAATTTTTTTTTTTTTTTGGGGATTTCAGGTTTTTGCTGGGAAGTCTAAATGTTCCACACAAAAAAACCACTTTCCATGGATATTTTCATTTAGTCAAAACAAAATCAAAAAAGAGTTTTGATTAAAAAAAATTTGACCAGCCCTAGTTAATACATTAGATGGCTCACGCAACTATTTCAGGTTGCCTCTCTGGCTAGAGATTCTCTCTCAGAAATCTACGCATAGCGGGCCATGACTATGATGTGCTGAGTGCCCTCAGTTGCCTTTGGTTTCATCTCACAGAACATGCTCAACACTTCTCAGGAGAGGAGTCTATTCACCAAAACTTTTCCTTCCGCTCCCTTACCAGCTAGGGTTTATCACGTTATCCAGACAGTTTTCTCAGAGGTTCTTGGCCCTAAACTCAGTGTATTCACCCATATTACTTTCATTGCACTACACAGTTGCACCATAAAGCTGGTTTCTTATGGTTACGTCATATACCCTCTGATACATCCTGATTAGCTCTGATTTTTGTATAATTTGAACATACAAAGGGTTCCTCTTACTCATATTGTACAAATAATTTCTTCTCTCTTGGCATTTAGTGTTAACTCAGGAAGTTTGCATGGGATTGAAAAGAGTTGTATGCACAAATGGGAAAAAGGAAAGTAATATGAAAAAGGTTAGGAACCACTCAAGTGAGCGATTTTCAACACATACATTCCCTTGTGTGGGTTTTTTTAATCTTGAGAAAGTGGCAGGGTGGGGGAAGGATCAGTGCATGGGAATATGGTGATTTATACAATAATATTGTTCTAGGCTCCTTTAAATTTAAAAGCCAGAACGTATGCAGTGCACCTGTGTAAGATCTAGCAATTCTGACAACATTGCAGGGGTTGTGCAGAATTTTTGCAGGAAGAATTCTTGATTTTGTTCACAATGTATTAGCCACACAGAGAACTTTTCATTAACACCGAGGGTTTTCTTTTTCTTGTTCCACCTTTATTTTATTTGTTGCAAGGAAACCCCCACTTTTCCTTAATGTGTGAATTCTTCTCTGTCATTGAAACAATTGCTGAGAATTATCATGTTTAGCATTCATTGCTCATGACATTTGTTTTCAATGTTCCACTTATCTAGACAACCTGGTGCTGTATATTGAGTTTTTCCACCCACAGTCTTGGTTGTGTGAGGAATGAGGACTGAATATCCTCACTGGCACAAAATACATCCAGAGAGCATCCCTTTTCCCATGTCCCAAGAGTTCCTCCTTTTGTACAGGCAGCTGGAAAGGAATTCCCAAGCTGCTTTCATAAACACCTCTCTCAAAGGATATGTTTGCATTCCTGTGTTTGGAAAACGCTGGGGGCAGAATTCACTGTACTCACAGATCTGTGAAACTGAATGAATGTAAACTAATAATAAAGCTTGTGTTACAGAGTTTGTTACAGTGTTAGTATACAGTGTTATACAGTATAGTCAATAATATTGTATGTATTTTGGTATGTAATATCTCACTGGAAAACTAATAACTCATTGATTATTGATTCACTTCATGATGTATGTACAGTCAACCCACAAGAACTTTACAGATGGGCTGGAAAATTGTGACTAAAAGGTGTTCAAACCAAGCACATCACGGGGGAGGTGATAAACAGATTTTCTCCAGCCAAAGGAAAGAGGCCAACACTTCAAACCAGGTGTGACCAAATTCAGTGAGCTGGTGATTTGTATCAGAGGTTGCAGGAAGAGGTTGCATTGCAAAAATCACCAACTGGGGAGAAGACAGCAGGTCTACATCAGACACCCTGGTGTCTACACCCAGCAGGGAAAGGAACATTATTGCAGATACCCTTCAGTTCAAAGGCTTACTGTACTTTAAAGAGAGGGGGAGAGAACCTCAGGAGACAAAGGAACTAAGCACTCAAAGCTCTGTGAAGAGTCTGGTCAGCCATGCTGGAAAAGAGACTTGGCGAGAAACACTTGTGTGAACAAGAGACTTAAGTCAGGTTTTAGTCTTTGAAGCATATTTTTACTTGTTTGCTTGCAGCCCTTTCTACCTTTATTCCTTATACCTGGTATCACTTAAACCTATGTCTTTTTGTTCAATAAACTTGTTTTACTTTTATAATATAAACCAGTTCAGTGCTGTGATTGAAATAAGAATGTTTGTGAAACACCAAGAAAGTTAATGGGTTGTACTGTATTGTCTCTTCAAAGGAGCAACAAACCTAACTTCTGTGAGTATTCTAGGAGAGGGCTGGACATTGCAGTGAGATATCTTTGGGGAACTTTGGAACTGGAATGCACTGTAGGGTACCTGCAATGCAAGGTAAAGACTGGCAGAGTCTCGAGGCATTTGCTGGTGAGGCAGACGGGCTGGTGTGACAAGGAGCTGACACACAGTCTAATCTCCAGCAAAGCTCACTCTTGCTGAGGCACAGAGGTAACAGGGTGGCTCACAGTTCTGGGTGTCCTGAAGAGCATGTCACAATCACTTTCCCACATAGATGTCTCTTCATACAGATGCTGGTTGTGTGCAATAAAAACTGTCTCATACAGGTCCCCAGATCATCTGAATTTTGTGTCATAGGCTTTAGATAATTTCTAGACATGCTACAAGTCTACCCAATAGCAATTTTAATCTGAAATAAATGTTGGAAGGAAAAAGTCCTGAGGCTATTCCTGTGCAATATTATATCCACTATGCAGTTTCTTATGGGTCTACAAATTTTTCACAGATGAGAACATAAATTCATTACACGGCAAGACTCTTTACTTTTCACTCCTTACTTTAGAACCTGAAGGCTTATCTGGTAAAGAAGGCTTAGCTAGTACTGTGGACTTTCTCTTTAATCAAATGTTTAGGTTGGTTGAAAAAGTGTGAAATAAGGCAATTTACCGTCACCAGTAAAAATAAATGAAATTAAGTTGGACAATCTAACCTATAAACAGGCTTATACTTCTCCCTTTTGGAAAAAACAACAACAAAAACAACATCCCTCTTTAACTTATGTGTTTTTAAGACTACAAAGTTTGTGGCCATTTATTGTATTATTTATACATATACATACAAATACTGACAAGTGCTTATTTTAAAATGTACTCTAAACAGTTAGCAGAAGAAGTGTATGTTCTTTCTCCATTCTATGTAATGAGGAGATGAATATTTGCTGGTAAAATTCTTGCCATTTCTGCTTAGTTACTACTTTAATTGGTCCTGAAATTAGGACCAATTTTTGAAACTGAAGAGCACTGGGAAAAAGATTGCTTACTTTTGATATTTTTTCTTTCCTTAGAAGAAAGTATGTTAAAATGTTACATGAAAGTTATTGGCTCCCCACATTAAACTATAGCATCATTCTTCTTTATGCCAAACTGTAAATTGTTCTCAGGCAAGCTGGTTTAACAAAAAGTAGGTTGATGAGTTGGGAATGAGGGTTGTGGAAAGCTACTAACTAGGTTAAGCAAATCACATTGAAAATAGTTTTAACTGTGTATCCATGGAATGATTTCCATTAGTTGCATGGATGCAAGAGTTATGGCTGGATATAGCTTCCCCTCCCTCAAAAAAACCCCAACCTTTTCTTTGTCAGATTATCAGTGGTGACCAGCAAAATGGTGGTGGTAGCAAAAGTGAAAGCTCTGTTTCCCCGGCCTTTGGAGTCTTCCTATTGGCAGCCTGACCAGTGTAAAATCAGGAAATAGTCCCTCCTATCCGTGTAATGTCAGAAAATGCTCATGGTAACAAGCTGATATTCAAGTATATAAATTCCTTGTACTCTTACTCTCCTATTCTCTAATTATGTGTCCAGGCTACCTTTTTCTAATCCCTGGCACCATAGGTTTCACCCTCTGGTGGATAATATATACCCTTCCAAATTTGCTTCCTACTATACAGTAGCTGAGTTGAATATTGATGCTACCTCCATGTTTTCCCCTCCGTGGTACCCTAATCTGCACCAACATTGCCTACAGAAGAGGAGGACATACCAGCTACTCTCTCCTTCCTATCCCTGCCAGGGATTCTGTGCTCTTCCAGGGTGGTCTGTATATAACTGCTTCACTCCTGTACACTAGCTGTTGTTTAGAGGAGGAAACACCATTGGAGTAGGAGTGGAGAAGCAAGAAGTTTGAAGGTATTATGAGGTTTGTGGTGGGGGAAGAGTGTGAGTTCGAGATTTGTGGGGGCAGGGAGAAGAGTGAGTAGAAGAGGATGAAAACGGGGAGAATATTGAGAAATTGGAGGGAAGTACTGGAAAGGGAGGAAGGAATCATGGAGATGGGTAAGAAAGAAGGAAGGCACTACTTGGAAGGGGGCTTGAATGAACTTTGATGAGGGACAGAGATCACACAACAGGAAAAGTAAGGAAAGTGATGGAGTGGATGGGAGGATGTAGGAAAATGAGTGGAAGGGGAACTAGCACTATAAAGTGAGGAAAGTTATGAGGAGACAGATCAAGGAAGAAAACATTCAAGGAAGGTGAAATGCAATAAATGAAACAAAAAATGTTTTAAGTAAAAAAACTATAATAAACAATTTAAAATATTATTTAAAAAAACCAAAGGGATATGGTGATTTGGGTTGGGGGGGGGGAGAGAGACACACACACACACAAATTTACTAAGGGCAGTGCATTGTTTATGGAAGATCCTGAGTAGCCATCATATATCTCACCATTTTAATTTTCTTTTGTGAATAAATTCTCCCACCTAGTTTCCCCCAGACATTTCTTTTTTAAATAATGTGTGGTAGCACGTATGATTGGTCAAACTGTATAGGGAATCATGATCTGTGTCAAGGCCCTTAAATGTGAGAAACAACATAACAGAGCAATTGCTGAAAACAGAATGAAGGAGCTATAAGGTTTTTTTCAGGAAGTGGGGAGCAGGTGAGTGGTTTTCACTCGGAAAGCTGCAGAGATAATTGGGATTGCTTCAGCAGTCTAGTTTTTACAAGTACTGGGAGCCCCTACACTGGGTAGGTTTCTATGAAACATGTATTGTTTGATGTGAGAGTTAAAGTTTATAAACCAAGCTATTTATTTTTAGAATTCTCCCACTGATGATCAAACAAAGCATAAGAACATAAGAACATAAGAAAGGCCGTACTGGGTCAGACCAAAGGTCCATCTAGCCCAGTATCTGTCTACCGACAGTGGCCAATGCCAGGTGCCCCAGAGGGAGTGAACCTAACAGGCAATGATCAAGTGATCTCTCTCCTGCCATCCATCTCCATCCTCTGACGAACAGAGGCTAGGGACACCATTCTTACCCATCCTGGCTAATAGCCATTTATGGACTTAGCCACCATGAATTTATCCAGTCCCCTTTTAAACATTGTTATAGTCCTAGCCTTCACAACCTCCTCAGGTAAGGAGTTCCACAAGTTGACTGTGCGCTGCGTGAAGAAGAACTTCCTTTTATTTGTTTTAAACCTGCTGCCTATTAATTTCTTTTGGTGACCCCTAGTTCTTGTATTATGGGAATAAGTAAATAACTTTTCCTTATCCACTTTCTCAACATCACTCATGATTTTATATACCTCTATCATGTCCCCCCTTAGTCTTCTCTTTTCCAAACTGAAGAGTCCTAGCCTCTTTAATCTTTCCTCATATGGGACCCTCTCTAAACCCTTAATCATTTTAGTTGCTCTTTTCTGAACCTTTTCTAGTGCTAGAATATCTTTTTTGAGGTGAGGAGACCACATCTGTACACAGTATTCGAGATGTGGGCGAACCATGGATTTATATAAGGGCAATAATATATTCTCAGTCTTATTCTCTATCCCCTTTTTAATGATTCCTAACATCCTGTTTGCTTTTTTGACCGCCTCTGCACACTGCGTGGACATCTTTAGAGAACTATCCACGATGACGCCAAGATCTTTTTCCTGACTCGTTGTAGCTAAATTAGCCCCCATCATGTTGTATGTATAGTTGGGGTTATTTTTTCCAATGTGCATTACTTTACATTTATCCACATTAAATTTCATTTGCCATTTTGTTGCCCAATCACTTAGTTTTGTGAGATCTTTTTGAAGTTCTTCACAATCTGCTTTGGTCTTAACTATCTTGAGTAGTTTAGTATCATCTGCAAACTTTGCCACCTCACTGTTTACCCCTTTCTCCAGATCATTTATGAATAAATTGAATAGGATAGGTCCTAGGACTGACCCTTGGGGAACACCACTAGTTACCCCTCTCCATTCTGAGAATTTACCATTAATTCCTACCCTTTGTTCCCTGTCCTTTAACCAGTTCTCAATCCATGAAAGGACCTTCCCTTTTATCCCATGACAGCTTAATTTACGTAAGAGCCTTTGGTGAGGGACCTTGTCAAAGGCTTTCTGGAAATCTAAGTACACTATGTCCACCGGATCCCCCTTGTCCACATGTTTGTTGACCCCTTCAAAGAACTCTAATAGATTAGTAAGACACGATTTCCCTTTACAGAAACCATGTTGACTATTGCTCAAGAGTTTATGTTTTTCTATGTGTCTGACAATTTTGTTCTTTACTATTGTTTCAACTAATTTGCCAGGTACCGACGTTAGACTTACCGGTCTGTAATTGCCGGGATCACCCCTAGAGCCCTTTTTAAATATTGGCGTTAAATTAGCTAACTTCCAGTCATTGGGTACCGAAGCCGATTTAAAGGACAGGTTACAAACCTTAGTTAATAGTTCCGCAACTTCACATTTGAGTTCTTTCAGAACTCTTGGGTGAATGCCATCTGGTCCCGGTGACTTGTTAATGTTGAGTTTATCAATTAATTCCAAAACCTCCTCTAGTGATACTTCAATCTGTGACAGTTCCTCAGATTTGTCACCTACAAAAGCCAGCTCAGGTTTGGGAATCTCCCTAACATCCTCAGCCGTGAAGACTGAAGCAAAGAATCCATTTAGTTTCTCCGCAATGACTTTATCATCTTTAAGCGCTCCTTTTGTATTTTCATCGTCAAGGGGCCCCACTGGTTGTTTAGCAGGCTTCCTGCTTCTGATGTACTTAAAAAACATTTTGTTATTACCTTTGGAGTTTTTGGCTAGCCGTTCTTCAAACTCCTCTTTGGCTTTTCTTATTACACTCTTGCACTTAAGTTGGCAGTGTTTGTGCTCCTTTCTATTTGCCTCACTAGGATTTGACTTCCACTTTTTAAAGGAAGTCTTTTTATCTCTCACTGCTTCTTTTACATGGTTGTTAAGCCACGGTGGCTCTTTTTTAGTTCTTTTACTGTTTTTCTTAATTTGGGGTATACATTGAAGTTGAGCCTCTATTATGGTGTCTTTAAAAAGGGCCCACGCAACTTGCAGGGATTTCACTTTAGTCACTGAACCTTTTAACTTTTGTCTAACTAACCCCCTCATTTTTGTATAGTTCCCCCTTTTGAAATTAAAGGCCACAGTGTTGGGCAGTTGAGGTGTTCTTCCCACCACAGGGATGTTGAATGCTATTGTATTATGGTCACTATTTCCAAGCGGTCCCGCTATAGTTACCTCTTGGACCAGCTCCTGCGCTCCACTCAGGATTAAATCTAGAGTCGCCTCTCCCCTTGTGGGTTCCCGTACTAGCTGCTCCATGAAGCAGTCATTTAAAGTATCGAGAAATTTTATCTCTGCATTTCGTCCTGAAGTGAAATGTTCCCAGTCAATATGGGGATAATTGAAATCCCCCACTATTATTGGGTTCTTAATTTTGATAGCCTCTCTAATTTCCCTTAGCATTTCATCATCACTATTACTGTCCTGGTCAGGTGGTCGATAATAGATCCCTAATGTTATATTTTTACTAGAGCATGAAATTTCTATCCATAGAGACTCTATGGAACCTGTGGATTCGCTTAAGATTTTTACTTCATTTGAATCTACACTTTCTTTAACATATAGTGCCACTCCTCCCCCTGCACGGCCTGTTCTGTCCTTCCGATATATTTTGTACCCCAGAATGATTGTGTCCCATTGATTGCTCTCAGTCCACCAGGTTTCTGTGATGCCTATTATATCTATATCCTCCTTTATCACAAGGCACTCTAGTTCACCCATCTTATTATTTAGACTTCTGGCATTTGTGTACAAGCACTTTAAAAACTTGTCCCTGTTTATTAGCCTGCCTTTTTCTGATGTGCCAGATTCTTTTTTATGTGGCTGTTTATCATCTGATCCGGCCCTTACATTATACTTTTCAGTCCTCTGCTCCTGACTATAACCTGGAGATTCTCTATCATCAGACTCTCCCCTAAGAGAAGTCTGTGTCCGATCCACACGCTCCTCTGCAGCAGTCGGCTTTCCCCCATCTCCTAGTTTAAAAACTGCTCTACAAGACATTAGGGCTGCCTTTTACCCCAGTGTGGTTGGAAGGATTTTTTTCTTATGGCCCACCTGTCTACATATCGGGCTTTCTTGCTGCCCTGATAGTTATCTCACATCTGCTCCATTCAGAAACACAAACCAAGATTTTGTCAGGAACTGACTTATTATACTTTGCTCCAGAACTAAGCCGGCTCAGCTGTGTTATCTGCTGAGATGTTCCCCTGTAATATATAGAGACAGTCCTGTATAAAAGGGGAATTCAAGGGCTGGCTGCCATAATAGTAGAGCTACCCAGAATTCCTAGGCATATCACACCCCAAACACAGCTTCAGTCTACCCTAATCTCTGCCAAAGCAACAGGTATCTTGTCTGAGCAAAACAGGGGGCTATCATATTTGTTGGTCACTGAGCCAACTTATGCAAATGTGTAATTTTTACCTCTATGAGTAAGTATTAAGGCCCCTTATCATGATCATGACAACACATATTGTCCATTAAAGTGCTAGCTAATGACATTAATAAATCAGAGGCAGTACTGTTGAATAGGGAGGGAAAACTCATATTCTGTAATTTATCTTTCATCTAAATACATAAAGGGAACTTTTTGTAAAGTATGTTTCATTCTTGGAGTGAAATTCTGCCCCCATTGACTTCAACAGAGCCAGGATTTCATTCTCGATGTTCAATTTAATCAAGCCAAGCTAATCCACATATCTCACTTTATTCTGGCTAATTACTCTAGGAGGCCTAATACTTCAACACAGTGGAATCTGATTTTTACCTGAGTTTTTTGGTGGGCCTATGTCAACTTTGCAAACTGGCTTCATATGATTTTTTTTTCTATCATCCCATTTTTTTCGCTCATTGCCTTTTCATAAAATGTTTTTAAATGAGTAAATTGGTGGAGCTTCTAAATATCCACTGCCTTTTGGGGCAGTGATGAGACAATTCAGCAACTCTGTATTGTCGTTGTCAGTTCTCCTCACTTTTATTCCAAGTGCATGGTAAAGCTCAGATTTAGGGAGAGAAAACCCTGAATAACCAGGTTTGTTGGAAAAGGGGGAAGTCAGCAGAGAAACAAGTTTGTCTCACCATTTTAAACTCTATTTTCTTCTGCCAGATCTTGTTGGAAGTTCCTGAGTCACCAGTCAGTGAACAATAGTCACACCTTCCTTGAGCTTTCATGCTTGCTTTACGGTTTTCTTTTACATTGTTGTATTGCTTAGGAATGTCAGTTCGCTCTTAGGTAGTATTTGTGCTCAGCAGTGGATTTCATTGCTTGGAAGTTGTATTTTTTGGTACCAAGAAATTAAAATGGAAATTTGGGGTTTCATAACAGATGCAAATAGCTTTGGGCTAAACTAGCCACAAAGTCTCCCGCCATTGCACTACCCCCCAGTGCCACTCAGAGCAGGCCTACGTGACGAAAGCTCAGATCACCAGGGCACGGTCTACACGATTGCTCCCATTGGCGTAGCTGCACGAATGGCAATTTGTCAGTGAGGAAAGTTCCCAAAACACATTGGTGTAAACACGGGTTCAACATGAGGGGAATTTTCAAGTACAACACGTGATAGTTCTGTGTGTATAAAATGTGCAAATATTCCATGCATCTCCCTTCTCAAATTCAGTTACATTTCAAATCATTTTGTGATGGCTTGAACTACATGTCAGTGGCTTCCCTCCATCAGTCTCTTTCAGGAGGAAGAAGACATACCACAGTTATTTCCTGGAGAAACCCAGTTTATGCCACATGATTCCCAGATTCTGGTCTACAGATACTCAGCTCACACCCAGATACAAGGTGTTCAAAAATCAGCAGAGTGAAGGCTTAGCTTTAAATCATCTCTCTTCTTGACCTCTCCTACAGTAACAATTAAGACACAATCAGAGCACCAAAGATCTGAGTTTTTATAAGATTTTTGAAGATTGGGAGGTTGAAGTTTTGTTTTTATAAGTGATTCTCTGTACACATCTTCTGAGCATTTGGGTAGCAAAATCCAAACAGCAAATTTCTCCCCAGTAGCCAGAGGGAAAACACAATGTTTATTTTAATGGGCCAGTCCAGCTGTTACATTGCTATTTTCCCCCATTGTTTTCTGGCATGTATCATGAATGTGGGAGTCCTTAAGAACAGGGTTAAGTAAATTCCCCACTTCTTTAGTCTTACTGCTTTAATAAGCTTGATTTTGCTGTTAAGGAACAATTTTCAAAGACTGGCTTGGGAAGAAGCTACTCGGTGATAGGAGAAAATAGGATAGTCTAGATGTTTTAAACTAACTATATGAGATAGATCAAGATGTTTGGAGAAACTGCCAGTGATGCAAACTAAAATACACCCCATCAGACTTACTGTCCAGTGGATAGATGGAGAGGAGGCTTTGGCCCTAGAATTTTATAAAGCTATTATACATTGTTCAATCTATTGCATACAGATGTTGCATTTTGGAGACAACATTTATTCAAACTAACTCTTGTCTTTTGATATTTTTTTTAATGTTGTGCAGGGGGGCCCATATCTTCTCATCTCTTATAGGGCCAGACTGATGGTGGGGAATTAGCAGAAAATAATTCTTACTTATACAATTCAATTCTTCTGATTTCACTTGTAACAACTGAAATAGCTCAGTCTAGTTTTACTTATTGTCCTTCCTTTTGAGGTGCGATTGTGAACTGAGGCATAGGGAAATGATCACTGTGCAGTCCTTTTACAGCTTGCAGTTAGTCTTTTCTGACCTTTCCCACAGGTAAGACAAACCTAATCCAAAGTCTCAAATTAGCATGAAAATTAGCTGAAGAAAATATTTGCAAAAAAGAGTAAAGTTGACTTTAGTTTGAGCCATCTGTTTTGTTTCTGCATCTCTGATTGCCTGCACCAGTCACGCCTTTCACATTCGTTGTATTTTTAAGTGTCCTAAAATTAATTATCCAGCTTTAACAACATTCACACTCCTTTTTGGCTTTGTTTAAATGTAGTAATTTACAGTAATCATTGCATGGTGCAAAGGCCTTTTTAGTGATTTCAGAGAAACCTAGTTTTTTTCCATTATGGGCTTCCCAGAAATGAAAGGACCCCCTTCTGAGAATATTATTAGTCATCCCTGATGGAACCCCAAAGTGCAAAAAAAAAAAAAAAAAAGCACTGTCCTTTCATTTAAAATTATTTTATCTGGAGACAGGGAGTATCTTTCTATTTCAGCTTCAGGAATGTATACATATTATATATTGATCACTGATCACATCTTCCGCTAATTTAGCAGTGAGCCATAAATTACCTCTTAAAGGGACTTTGATCCTGAAATATATTTGAGAAATAGAATCTTTTTCTACTAAAAGTAATTTACTTTGGCAGCAATTTTCTCAGTTATGCCTGCTGTTTTTGAAAACATTTGGCTAAGATAATTTCCATCATGACCCAACCTGTTCCTCTCAGGGTAAAGTCTCAATTGTGTTCTCATGAAATAGCAATATAGGAATTGTTAGACCAAAGGAGAGCAAAGGTTCTTTTAGTCCAGTATCACATTTCCAAAAGTAGCCAGTGCCAGACCATTAAGAGAAAGATGAAAATTTCCCATAATAAATCCAACTCATAGAATATTATACACTGGGGGAGGGCATTGGCTAATCTCTGGTATTTTAACTGTTTTTAAGAAGCTAATATTTTTGTTAGTAGCTCATCTCAGATTTTATTAGCAGCTCAGCTACTTCATTCTTCATTTAATCTTTTGAATGGAATTGATTGTGATGTTTATAATCCAGCATAGTGACTTCAGGGCTCAGTTGAATAGGAGTTGTTGTTATGGAGAGAGTCGATTTTAAAATAAAGTAGTAAAAGCAGAAGTGAAACTATACAAATCTGAAAGTGTAATGTGTTTAAGTGTGGAATATATGGAAACTTTGGCTGATGTGAAAGCCACTCTCTACAGTGTGGTACTGAAAGGTATTTTGTTTGTCAGACCAGAGGACTCAGAGCCTTCAAAATTGGAGAGAAGCCTGTAGAGCGGCTAGCACCAGCAAAAGTAACCCTGGTATTGCTGTAATATTAGACCATACCCTGTCTGAGATATTTTTTACTCTGAGGTTTAGTAATATAAAAATGATCCCACATTTACATAACACACCATCTGAAATCTTTTCAGTACATTTATTTTGTAAAACTATTAGGCACAGAGGGGAATGTATAGTTAGTATCTTTACCAGTGTTTCAGAGTTCTGTCTTTCAGAACCTCCTTTCTAGGACAGATTGTCAGATGATGTTTTGTTTTGTTTCTGTTTTTGTTTGGCAAGGCATTACTTGAATGACACAAGTAATAATTATAGTATTTGAAAAATGACAGTCCGTGCATACTTGTTGAAAACATGCAAATTAAGGCTCACAGAAGGCTTCATTATAATAGCCTCTAATTATATTATAGTTTACAAAAATATGGTACTATTTATGGTTACAGCAGAGTGAAAGCTAAAATGTAACCACACAATAGCCCTGTTGGGGTGCGACAAAATTGACCCCAGCAAGCTGTGATGACTGTGGAAACCCTCAGCACTGTGCACTTGAATAGTAACAAAAAAGAAAAATATGTTCAATGGCAAATTGAGGCATGTCAAGATTTGTTTGGAATTCAGACTTCTCCTTTCAAGAATACACTGTGTGTAGTTAAAGAAAGAGCATGTTCCTCTTGAGCAATTTGAGGATTACTATCATTTACTTCTACTTTACTGCTCCTTGCCTAGTAAATTGCTTATAGTACAAAAACAGTGGAATGCAATGGCTTTGTTACCTCAATTTAAGGAAGACTTTAAGATCCTGAAAGACATGACTGATTGACTGAAAGCCAACATACTTAAATAATTTGTCTTGCTTAAGACAACCACAGAGTCAACAGAATTTTATTTGCTACTATATTTGATTAACTCCAAAAATGTCCTATTGTATACAATGTATGTCCAAAACATATGTCTTCATTGTCTGTAGACCAACACTGCTCCTTCCTTCCCAGCCCTTTCTCTTTCACCCTTGCTAAGGCCTCCTATACCTCTAGGGCTGTGACAGTTCAGTTGCGTACTCCAAAGAGAGGAGATAGCAAGGCCTGGCTGGCCTATGGGCTGTCAAAGAGTGGCTTCTGTAGCTGGATCGCCTAGGACGCTTATGGTGCTTTTGAGGGCTAGGAACATTGGACGATGCTTCTTGGCTGGATAGAACTTCAAGATTTACCCTTCACTCAATAAAAAATGGTGGGTATTTGCAGTTTGTTTTCATACTAGATTGTATAAAGAAGATGACTTAAGATGAGTCAGATATGATGGAAGACTACACAGTATTTAATCACAGATATAACCCATGTGCCCAAGCATGCCATGATGTAGTGCTCGTGTCTGTCTCCTGGTCTCCTCCGCAGTGGCTGTTGTTTCAGGGCAGTCATAACATAAAGGATAGTGGCAATATAGCTGAGGAGAGCATAGTACAAATAAATGATGACCCTATCTTCAATCTATATAAATAAAATGCTTGTGGTCATATGCCTTGATGTAGTGTCCTTTTGTTTGTTATAGTATTCTGTACTTACAAAGACTCTTTTTCAGTCAGGTTAGCTGCCCAAACAAATTCCTTTAACAAATAGTGTTTTTCTGTCATGTACTGAGGAGGTATTTCAGAGTACTGGTTTCCTGTTTAGCATCTCTTTTCCTGACACATTTTCACTCTTGGGTATCATTAACTGAAGAGCTTGAACTTTCTTTGTCTTGTAAAATGCAATAAAATCTAATCTAGATCTAAACATACTAATACTGGATGAAGTGTCTGCATATTCTGATTTTGAATGATTCTGCAAGCTTTGGAAAGTTCCAGTGATGTACTGATGGGGAAAACCTTGGAACTACACATGCTATCTGTAGAAGTAGTCTTCTGCCAAGCAAACTGATTGTCAATCCATACTATCAATTTATGGATTGCATAGCTACCTAAAACTGCTACATGAAGCTTCTTCAAGCATCTTTTAGATGTGCATTTGTAAAGTAAAATTCACAGGGTTCATATGGTAGAGTCTGTGAGATTTTTGAGAGGGGTTTTGAAAAGACTTTGGAAGTCTTTTATTTGTGCATGGTCTCCTTCCTTAGTTTGCAAAGAAGTCCTGAGTTTACAACACTACAGCAGTTGACATTAATTGGCTAATTTAAATCTTCATCTTGCACTGAGAACTGCACAGGAGGTGGGGTCAACCCCTGAGCTTCTTCATGTAAGATCAAAGTCTGTTCATTTTATTCTGGCTGTTCCTTCTCTGCTATGTATCCTATTGGCTTCAGTGAGAGTTTTGTTTGAGGAAGGACTGGAGATTGAGAGGTTCATAGATATCAGAGATGGAAAATTTCTACTAAATCTCCCCGTCCATCTCCCTGCCAATACAGGATTGTTCCCTACAGTTTTCCAGTATTTTGTCTAGTCTACTTGTAAAAGTCCAGAGCAAATGGTGCCTTTGCCCACTTCCCTTAGGAGACTATCCCGCAGCCTAATGTTGTGCAAGGCTCAGATCCAATATCTTTATTTCAGGTATATAAAATCATTTCTCCAGCTTGTATTTTATCTAAGTGATAAAATTTTGGCGAGAAATATATATTCCCCCAAAACTTTATCACTTAGATAAAATACATGCAGAAAAAATGATTTTTATTGATATTTGTTCAGACAACTCCTGGCTTTGTGGTAATGGAGTATTTTTAATAATATTAATTCTATGCTCCAATGCCCAGCAGCAGCCTATGCTACTGTGTTCTACAGGAGACTTGCTATGTGACAGATTTATATAACAGAACCCTAATTTCCAGTCATTAATATGAAGATGTTTTATCAATTACCTAGGCAAAAATACCCTGCAGAATTTATATCCTTTAGTTATTAAAAAGTGGTGTCTATTTTAAATTAGTTATTGGAAATAAAGAATTCAGCGAGAGAAATTAATCACTGTCAGATCCCCGTGGATGCTATGCTGTGTAGTGCATTTGTTTGGAAAAGGAGAAATGTTATGATGATTGCCTTAATAGAAATAGACAATCAAACAAATCTTAATTTAAAATATATCTTGCAGTCATAAATCATAATGGCACTGTACTTCAAGGAAGGAAACGCAATTTCATAACATGACATAGGTAGGATACCACATTCTAGATCTGGAATGCCTTTGCCAACCATTTTTATTTGTTTATGTCAAAGACAGTTGAATGTACTTACCAAAAGGTATGGAGTTTAAAAATGTATAATATTCTTGTCATAAAAATGGTACCATGTTTGTCCTTTTGTTCTTCACCAGCAAAATGTGTATTTCCCCAATGTATTTGTGAACATTTCTCTTTTAAATATGTGTCTTAAGCATTTATAACTTGCCTGTCGTATCTAGAAGTGAATATATATTAAAAAATAAAATACTGTGGTCCCATTCTAGCTCACATTAAAGTCAATGGAAAAAGAGATAGAGAATCAAATATGTTAGTGACCGAGATAACCAAGGTATTTGAGTTAATAGTCAGCACAAAAAAGGAGCCCATGAATTTAAACTAATGTGAAATTGGACAGTAAAAGAATGTAGATGGAATTTCTGTAAGTGGAGTATAATTGATATTCTATTGATAAATATTGATAAATAAAGTATGCTTATTTATTTATATAATCTTCTGTTATCTAACAGTTGGATAACAGTTCTGTTATCTAACTATGGCAGCATTAGGGACAACTAGTGCAGTCTAAAAATTAGATGTTTTGTGAAATGATATAACTGATACACACGAAAAGGAGACTGACTTAAATGGGCTTCAAGGCCTGTTTATATCCAACATTTTCCTGTGGGCCACATTCAGATCAAAATCCCATTGTTCAAGCATTGTACATACACTTAGGCCTTGTCTACACTGGAAAGTTTCTGCGCGGTAAAGCAGATTTCTGCATGTAAGGTGTACACACTGCCAAGCCACTTAGTGCGCAGAAACTGCACAATTGCAGCGCTGTAAAAAAACCACCCCGAAGAGAAGCGTACAGCTTTCTGTGCTGGGGCTACAGCACCACAGTGCCAGTGTAGACACCCTGGTCGATTATAGCGCTGTGCTTGGCCTCCAGGAGGTGTCCCACAATGCCTGTTCTCGCCTCTCTGGTCACCGGTTTGAACTCTACTGCCCTGCCCTCAGGTGACCAACCGTGAGCCCCACCCCTTAAATTCCTTGGGAATTTTCAAAGTCCCCTTCCTGTTTGCTCGGTGACACGTGCAGTGGTCTCAGCACATCTTTCCAGGTGGCCATGCCTGCTCCACGAACCAGGCGATCCCCTGCTTGGAGCAATGCTGAGCTGCTGGACCTCATCAGCATTTGTGGAGAGGAGACTGTCCAGTCCCAGCTGCGCTCCAGCCATAGGAATTATGATACCTACGGACAGATTTCACGATGCATGACAGAAAGGGGCCACGACCGGGACACACTGCAGTCCACGGTCAAAGTGAAGGAGCTGCGGAACAGCTACCACAAGGTGCAGGAGGCAAACGGCCGCTCTGATGCCATGCCCACGAATTGCCAGTTCTACAAAGAGCTGGATGCAATACTCGGCGGCGACCCCACCTCCACTGCGAAGGTCACTGTGGATACTTTGGTGGCTCAGGTGCCAGTCGAGAGTGGACCGAGCCAGGAGGAGGAAATCTTGGATGAGGATGTGGAGTGGGAGGGGGACCCAGAGGCAGAGGATGACTCGGAGGTCAGAGATGCATGCAGCCAGGAGTTCTTCTCTACCCCAGAGGAGGCTAGCCAGTCACAGCTGTCAGATCTTGGTGAAGTGCAAACAGGAGAGAAGGCCCCTGGTAAGTGGCTTTGATTTTGGGAATCGCTGAAGTGAGTTGTTGGGGGCAGGAGGGTTGCAGAAAGCAGGCTTGTGTCTGTATGATGCGTGTATGACCACATGCCTAGTCTGAGCGGCGGAACAGGCTGTTGATTGACTCCCTCACTTCACGGGACTCTGCCTCAGAGATCTCCACAAAACTCTCATGGAGATACTGGGCAATCTGCTGCAGCAGGTTCTTTGGCAGAGCTGCTTTGTTTCTTGCCCCATTAAGGATAATTTCCCCGCGCCACTGTGCCATCGCGGGGCGGGAGAGGAGAAAACCATTGCTGCACACAAGCGAACCGCATACAGGCCATGGTGGAAGCTGCAGTCTTGGAGAAGACCCTCTCTTGATTCCCTGTTCACCCTCATCAGTGAGATATCTTCCATAATGAACACAGCCTGTGGAAAATGTGTGGACAGTAATGATTATAAGCCCCCCCCCCCCGCCCCCTACAATGCTAGCTCTCCCCAAGAGCCATGTGCCCAGTGTACAGTATGGTCATGGAACCCTGATTTACCCTGCCCCTGTGGCTACTCACCATTTTGGGGGTCTTGTGGCTCATGAGTGCTTGCCTGGGGTCAGCCAGTTAGTGATAGGTATGTGAATAGTGGCTGTGTTTTAAATTGCTAAATCAGTGGTCTGTGTGTTGCAAACAATACCGCTTCTGTAAAATGTTGCATTTTGGCTTCACAGATATGACCTTGTGAGCCCAGCCTCCCTCTTTGTTATCGCCAGCTGAACAGCTGCGCAGAATTAGAAAGCAGCCATGAAGAACTAAAGAAGACTTTCTGCGTGATGTCATGATGCACTCCAGAGCCAAAAAACAAGAATTGAAGAAGTGGCAGAACAGTGAGAAGAGGGACCGAAAGGAGAACGTGGCACACCAGAACGAAGCCATGGAGTGGCTCTTAAACGTTATGGAGCGCCAAGCAGACATACTCCAGGCACTACTAGCACTGCAAACCGAGCAGCTCCGTGCCCACCCTCCCCTGCAGCCGCTGTCGCAAAACTCTTTCCCATGTGCCCCCCTGACACCGCTGATACACTCTTATCAACCTCCTGGCTCCAGTCTGTACCCGCTGCATTCCACTCCTCCCCCATCACAGTCCAGCGCTGCGGACTCCCAGTACCCACTGCACTCAACACCCGTGCCTCTTCAGTTTAGCCCTGCTGAAGTACAGTACCTGTTGCACTGTATTCCAAAGGAGAAGGTTGGATATGATACCTGGACATACACAAATCTTTAACCGTCCCGGGAGCCCACCTCCACCTGGGACCCTCCCTTCCCCCATCCCCCTCAGTGCTGATGTGTTTTTTTGTTTGTCTGTCTCCTCCGGTTGTTGTTTAATAAAATAATTGTTTTGGTTTGAAAGCAATCTATATTCCATTAATTGAAAGAAAACAGAGTCCTGCAAAGCAACAGGCAGTTTTCTTAAACCGTCATAGTGCATCGTCTGCACCAATCACAATCAGCTCCTAGCATTACAAGCACTGCACTCCCGAGCGTATTAATGTCTTTCAGCTTCAAATTGCTGCCTCAAGGCATCCGTGAACCTTATGGCCCACGCTGCACCCCTCTAATCGCCCTGGTCTCTGGCTGTTCAAATTCAGCCTCCAGACACTGAGCCACAGCAGTCCAGCCCTGAGTGAAGCTTTCACCCTTCCCATCACAAATATTATGGAACATACAGCACGCGGCTATAAGCATAGAATATTGTCATTGGCCAGTTCCAGCCTCCCATATAGGCAGCACCAGCGGGCCTTTAAATGGCCAAAAGCACACTCAACAGTTATTCTGCACTTGCTCAGCCTGTTGTTGAACTGCTCCTTGCTGCTGTCAAGGTGCCCTGTGTATGGCTTCATAAGCCATGGCATTAAGGAGTAGGCAGGGTTTCCCAGAATCACAATTGGCATTTCAACTTCCCCTACGGTGATCTTCTGGTCTGGGAAGAAAGTCCCTGCTTGCAGCTTCCTGAACAGGCCAGAGTTCCGAAAGATGCGTGCGTCATGCACCTTTCCGGACCAGCCTGCGTTAATGTCAGTGAAATGCCCACGGTGATCCACAAGAACCATAGAGAAATACCCCTTCCAATTAATGTACTCAGTGGCTAGGTGGTCTGGTGCCAGAATTGGAATATGGATCTATCTATCGCCCCTCCGCAATTAGGGAAGGGCATTTGTGCAAAGCCATCCACAACGTCATGCACGTTGTCCAGAGTCACGGTCTTTCGGAGCAGGATGCGATTAATGGCCCTGCACACTTCCATCAACATGGGTCCAACAGTCAACTTTCCCACTCCGAACTGGTTAGCAACTGATCGGTAGCAGTCTGGAGTAGCCAGCTGCCACAGTGCAATCACCACGTGCTTCTCCAGTGGCAGAGCAGCTTTCATTCTAGTGTCCTGGTGCTGCAGGGCTGGGGCAAGCTCATCACAGAGTCCCATGAATGTGGCTTTCCTCATCCGAAAGTTCTGTAGCCACTGCTCGTCATCCCAGATGTGCATGACGATGTGATCCCACCACTCAGTGCTTGTTTCCCGAGCCCAAAAGCGGCGTTCCACTGAAGTCAGCACCTCCGTGAATGCCACAAGCAATCTTGTAGCTACCACACGTGGCAAGATCAATGTTGAACTGCTTTTGCCTTTGTAGTTTAAGGAATAACTCCACTGCCACTCGTGATGCGTTGGTCAGAGCGAGCAGCATATTGGCCAACAGTGCAGGATCCATTCCTGCAGACCGAAGAGCAGAGCAAAGCGCGCAGTAAACAAACCGTTGAAAGATGGTGCCAAATGCGAACGGAAGCACAGGGATTGCTGGGATGTGAAGCAATGCATCATGGGGCATTGGGACAGGACCCAGGATGCCCTGCGACCCCCTCCACCTTCCCATAACTCTTAGTGGCAGAAGAGGAAGAGATGCTCTGTGGGATAGCTGCCCAGAGTGCACTGCTCTGAATAGTGCCGCAAGTGTCACAAGTGTGAACACGCTATTGTGCAGGCAGCTGACAGTGTGAACACACAACAGCGGTTTCCCTTCAGCGATCTCTGAGCAGCGCTGTAACTCTGCCAGTGTAGACCCTTAGACAAAGACAATCCCTACACTTAAGAGCTTACAGTCTAAACAGAGAAGACAGACAAATGCTGGGAAAAATGAAGTACTCTTTACATCCATGTTACAGACAGGGTGCCAAAACAGAGAGATCAAGAGATTTGCCTAAAAATCACACTGGAAGTCTGTAGAAGACCTGGGAGCTGAACCCAGGTCTTCTGAGTCCTAGTCCAGTAATTGAGACACACAACCATATTTCTCTCTATTTTATTGACTTAAGTGATATTACTTCAGTGTAACTGAAAGGATGATTTGATCCAGCATAGCCTGTAATGGTAAAATATGTACATACATATTTACATTAGTGTAACAATTGTGGAACTACCATCAAAGGATTAAAGCAATGACTGCTCAGGAGATAGTTATCTTTCATTGATACACCATCTGTATTATTCCCATTCTTACCATATCTGTCTATTGTTTCTCCCTTCATTTGATGAGATGCACTTCTTACAGTTTTGTTCTTTACATTTTTTATGTTATATTTTGGAGTATGCCAGCCTTTTTGTTCAAAAACAAGCAGGGACTAACATACATAATCAGCTCAGCAGTATAGTACTATATTTTTGCCGGTCATCTTTAAACACAAACATGGTGCTCCCACTGTTCTACATGCCCCCAACAAACCTGCTTGCCTAGCAGGAGCTCCGCTTTTTTATTGATGGCACAACTAACTAGAGACACCACCTCTGATTGAAACACCCGCCCTTTAACTCCCTGCTGTGAGGCATCCTATGCTGTGCTTCCAAACTGTGAGTCAGATCACGATACTAATTGCGAAAACAAGAGTAACCAACAGAAGAGTCTTCATTCCAAAATTCTGACTTTGAAATGAAATTCTGTAAATTTGTTAGCAGATTTATAAAATATATTTCATTACATTAACGTGATAAAAATATCAGTAGGGAAAGGAGCAGATTTTGCACTAATTAAAGAAGCATAGTAAGTTACGTACAGCTGGGCTTTGCTCTTTCACTAATGAGTTATATGGTGTCTACAGTAACTCATTTAAATTACCATGCAGTACATACTTTCTTCTGCTGGCATCTACTTTTGTATAAATATGTCCAGAGAAAAGATGGATAATGATTTTGTATGAGGCAATGTGTTTATTCAGCTAGTCTGTCTACACAAGTCTTAGGTAGTGATCTTAGCAGATGAACGTATTTGCTTGCATTAAAGGATTTCATTCACAAGGTTTTATCCCACTCTCTGAACATCTTCAAAGGAAGATACTCAGTTGATTGTGTGTATTAGCTGTCAAAGCCCTCACAATGTGCATTGTGTTAATAAATCTCCTCCTTTGACCACACTTCAGTTTTTGCTTTCTGCTGAAATGGAACCTAGCTAGCCACTGCCTGAAGTGCATAGAAAGTATCTCATATTGTACAAACGGCAGAGTAGGAGAAGCAGAAAGAAGGGGAATGGTGAGCATCAGAGAAGTTTGCCATAGTGAAAATTTCATATGCTTGGACTGGCAGGGGAAACGAGCACAGATTTCTAGTGACAATCTGAAAGCTTTGGCACTAGGTCACAGGGATGAAGTTGGAGCAGGTTTGGTATGTCCTATATTAGGGTATTTATCTTTTGTTTGCAGTGATGCCAAAGATAATAGCCTGAATGTCTGAAGTAGAGGAGGACATGTAATGTGTTAGAATGGGTTCGGTTCAGATTATTAATCAATGAGATATCACATAGCCATAGATCCCAAAGATTTGTATTTCTTTATACTCGAGTGTTCTCCGTTTTTGGCATTTCTCTATATTTTATACCTATTTCTTGTATATATTTTCCCCACAAGACACTTTGCTGGCAGGTGTGCTGTCCCCTTAGACATATGACAATCAAAGTCAAAACCTCTATACTGTCACTGTCTTTACCGGCATGTAGGTTGCTATCCTGCCTTCATTGGACCAATCAATACTAGCCATTGATGTCCCCTCTGGGGTAAACCAAATGTTAGAATAGGTTCAGTTCAGATATTAATCAGTGAGACATCAAATAGCCAAGCTCAATCATTTAGTATTAATCAAATATTAGCTATCTAGGATTAATCAGCACAAACAGAAAGGCAACACTTACCAATCTATGGTGCAACCTTGCAGCTCTCACTGTTCCCAGTTGGTCAGAATTTTATGGGTTTTATACATTACTTGTTTACTCCTTTCTGCAGTTGGGGTTAGCGGCGCACCTAGCATCATCCAGTCACCATCAAATGTCAATCTTGTAGTTAATGGTCTAGACAGCAAAGGTCGCCGTTATGCCCTAACACGCTCCACATTTCCAACTTGACATACTTACCAACGGTCATAATAATTTGGCTTGTTTAGCAACAAAGACAGTACTAGGCTATGTAGTTAGCTGCAGAACACTTCTCAACCAATCTTTTAATTTTGCCCTTTGCACTTTGGAACATACAGAACTTGCATTATCCAATCAGATATTAATGTCACATTTGTGGTCAAGCTTCCCTATGCACCTGCGAGATGAACTGTGTTCCCTGTATATGCCTTTCTTGTGGTTCAGTTACAATTTCATAACTTGTTGTTCAAGCAGCATAGCCAATCACATTTCTCTAACAAGAGCATATGTAGTTAAAAACAACCTTTAAGCAACTATAAAAATAGGTTATGAAAACGGGCTGCGCTCAACTATATCCTTTTATTTCTCTTTACAAAACCATGAGGAATGCTTGGAACTCTTGGCCTACATGGCAACACATACATGCCCACACATAATGCTGGCTGTGATCTGGCATGTACTGTCAGTGGGTTTTTGGACCCTCTGGAGAAATTGATACGGTATTGGCTAAGTTTGGAACCAGCAACCATATGATGGCGGAGGGAGGCTGAATAATTCTTTGAAGCTCCAGCCAGTGTGTGTGTGTTTTCTTTGTTTTTAAGTGGTGCTTGCTGGAATGTTTACACTGTCAAGCTTTGTCTCCTTTAGTACTTGTGCTGAATGAAACATAAAAAGTTTTGCATTTGAGTTGAGTTCAGATAAGTTTAGAATCATAGAATCATAAATTAGGTTGGAAGGGACCTCAGGAGGTCATCTAGTCCAATCCCCTGCTCAAAGCAGGACCAACACCAACTAAATCATCCCAGCCAAGGCTTTGTCAAGCCGGGCCTTAAAAACCTCGAAGGATGGAGATTCCACCATCTCCCTAGGGAACCCATTCCAGTGCTTCACCACTCTCCTAGTGAAATAGTGTTTCCAAATATCCAACCTAGACCACCCCCACTGCACCTTGAGACCATTGCTTCTTGTTCTGTCATCTGCCACCACTGAGAACAGTGGATAAGTCCATTCTCTTTGGAACCCCCCTTCAGGTAGTTGAAGGCTGCTATCAAATCCCCCCTCACTCTTCTCTTCTGCAGACTAAATAACCCCAGTTCCCTCAGCCTCTCCTCGTAAGTCACGTGCCCCAGCCCACTAATCATTTTTGTTGCCTTCCGCTGGACTCTCTCCTATTTGTCCAGATCCCTTCTGTAGTGGGGGGACCAAAACTGGATGCAATACTCCAGGTGTAGCCTCACCAGTGCAAAATAGAAGGGAATAATCACTTCCTTCGATCTGCTGGCAATGCTCCTACTAATACAGCCCAATATGCCGTTAGCCTTCTTGGCAACAAGGGCACATTGCTGACTCATATCCAGCTTCTCGTCCACTGTAATCCACAGGTCCTTTTTTACAGAACTGCTGCTTAGCCAGTCCGTCCCCAGCCTTTAGCAGTACATGGGATTCTTCCTTCCTAAATGCAGAACTCTGTACTTGTCCTTGTTGAACCTCATCAGATTTCTTTTGGCCCAATCCTCCAATTTGTCTAGGTCACTCTGGACCCTATCCCTACCCTCCAGTGTACCTACCTCTCCCCCCAGCTTAGTGTCATCTGCGAACTTGCTGAGGGTGCAATTAATCCCATCATCCAGATCATTAATAAAGATGTTGAACAAAACTGGCCCCAGGACCGACCCCTGGGACACTCCGCTTGATACCAGCTGCCAACTAGACATCGAGCCATTGATCACTACCCGTTGAGACCGATAATCTAGCCAGCTTTCTATCCATTTTATAGTCCATTCATCCAATCCATACTTTTTTAACTTGCTGGCAAGAATACTGTGGGAGACTGTATCAAAAGCTTTGCTAAAGTCAAGTTTGCAAAAGGCTGGATGTGTATTCAACCATTTGAACCTCTTGGGTCTGAAAATTGTGCTAGAAAGCTTTCCTGTTGCTAATCAGCATTCGCACAAGAGCAGCATTTCTCCTGGTATTCCTGTGATGTGAAGAAGTGAATAATGGGAAATGTTACTGGGGAAGTGAGGTTAATTGAATAGTTTCAAACCTCCAGAAACATTCAATTTGGGTTTGATTAGAATTTTGGGTGAAGAATCTGAGGTTGGAAAGAGGAATTGGAGTTTATATTATCAAAACTGATTTTCCCATTTGTTCATCCCAACTTCATGTTATTGCAGTCTGTTATGCTGAATACATTAGGAAGAACTAAAGAGCCGCGTGCTGTACTCCTCACACAGAAAGTTAGTTTTTCTCCAGCAACCAAATCTGGATTCTGTGCCTTTGACTGACAGAAATTGAGATTATGGCAAACTGAATGAGTTCATTTTGAACAGAGTGATGATCATTTTCCAGAATTAGGTTTTTCTACTGATTGAAGCACCATGAGTGGTGTTCTAAGAATAGCCATGTGACCTAATCATTGACTCAAGGTGCAGAGTGCTAGAGTCATGAAGGCATCCAATCTGTGTGCGTTTGTGTTTGTATGTGTGAGAGAAATGGGGGTGGTTGTATGTAAAGTGTAGTTTCTGTGGCTGGGAGTTATTAGAGACAAGAGGCCTAAAAATAAACAGTAAAAACCTAGATTATAGTGAAACTTGTTGAAATACAGTAACAGTTTAATGGGTCTCTAATCAGTGTCCCCCTAGACAGTAGTTTCTTAAACTTACGACAGGCAGGGGAGCTGGCTATAGATTTTTTTTCTTGTTACTGCCGTTCTCATTTTTATTTACGATGGTGCTTTAGTGAAGCACAGCAGGCTAGAACTGTGACTTTGGTTACTTTGCCCTTATGAAGTGTTCAGATCAACAGCAGCACAGTTTTTAAAAGGGTTGATTTCAATAAATGTATTGGGTAAATCGGGCTTCAAAGATGATTTGTCTATAGGGAGCTCTGTCATGTTTGGAGATGAGGAGGCTAATTCTACCTTACTCGTACAATGTGACCGCTATAATTTTAGTCTCATTGGGAAAAACCCTGTGATCCTTAAGTAAAACCACTAACTCTACTGGTTTGGTCCTCCACAAAAGGAAGTATGGAAATTAAAAGGGATTTCTACTTGAGTTCTAGAAGAACTTGAAAGAAAATATATCAAATGTTTACTTTTTAAAAGTAAATTGCCTTTAGAGGTGGTGGGGTGGAGGGGGTGGCAGTGGTGAACACTTTTGTGACATACTGACCCATAAGTCTTTCTCTGAAGACCCATTCGGCAAGGATATTTTATAGTGAAATAAATCTACTATGGTATGATTATAGGTAGGGAGCATATAGTCTTTAAAAAAATAAATCCTGGTAACCAGGGTCTTACTTCTGGACTAATCTTTGCTGGCTGAAGCAGAAAATCATTTAATGTAAATCCAGTTCCCAGCCTGTCTATATTATCCATATCCTGGAACCAAACTGAGTCATATTGCAAAGCCAATGAAGTACAACACACTCTACAAACCAGAAAAAGCCCAAAACAGACCAATGCCCCCCCCCACCCCCCGCACACATTCTGAATATCAAAAAGCTTCTACTCTGACTCTAAAACTCTTTGGTTCAGGGTAGTTTATAAATGTTGTACAAGCTGCATCTAATCTGCCTGAAAAGGCTTGTCATTTTACAGCTGAAATGCAGATTGTTAATTGTTTGCACCAGATGTTATTTACTGTAATAATTTCTGGACCAGATGATAACAGTTAACACTGACTACAATGTTTTGATGTTATATCATGCCCCAATGCATTTGGACTTATTACCAAATCATTACTACAAGGGTAAAGTTTCCATAATTTATAGAAGTCATTATGCCTTGTCGTGTAGTAACCAGACCAAGTAAATTATTGAAATGGCACTTTTTTCCTCTACTCCCTTGCCCGCTTTCCCTATATTCTAACTATTAGGTACTGTGTTTCAGAGAGAATAGAATTGTGTGATATGAAGGCTACAGATATCTTCAGTTTCTTCTGCTTTAACATGATGTACATAGGGCAATTCAGTCATGTAAGATCTGTCTTCCCATTTTTTACTGATTGCTTCTGATGTTGAGAATGGACTTTATCTCCTACTCTTAATATGCTTGTTGGTTTGACTGCATCATTCATTTTACTGTTGCTTACTTTGCACAGATTGTTATAGCTTCAGTTCTTCAACCCGTCTCTCCTTGGAGGTATTTGCCTCCAGGGAAACTGTAACTGTCAAGTTTCCTTGTTTAAATTTGCTTGTTCTGTGTGTGTTGGTGTGTGTCTATATATGTGTAAAAAATCTGGCAATGAAATCTACATCATGCCTGTATGGAAAGGTTCTTTCTGTTAGGAAAATATAAGCCGCTGTATTAATTTTGGGCCATTTATCCAGCATTTATCCAGGCCTACTATTGAGTTTTACAGTCTAGACTGCAAATTGCTCCAGTGATAGGTATGGCCTCAGGCAGAGCAAAACAGGAATTCAGCCTCAAAACTAGCTTCCAAGTCTAAGCATTTACAACTAAAATCCTTTTTTTTTTTTTTTTTTTTTTTCAGTAGAGGAGAGGCTGGATTTAAGTCTTTGCTTGCAGTGTGAAAAGCTTGGGTTTTTTAACTCAAAGTATTTTTGAACAGAAACCCTTGTGTATGTATCAGCCTAATTTACAGTTAAAATAATATTTTATAATATTTAAATTTTGAATGGTGTGTGCTAATTTCCATTTTAGCATTTGCATATGCTTTCAAATAAAATCCAGTATCTTTGGAATGACAAGGGGATTACAGTACTGGGAAAAACTCCTACGTTGCTGGCAGCCACTGTGTGTCTAATTTCTTGGAGGCAAAAGTACAGTGCTAAATTGAACTGAAAAATTAGAAGCCTGCGAGAAGATTTGAAAAGTTTATTTACTAGTATAATGGTGGGGGGTGGGGGAGGGAGATGGGAAATGGGCAGAGCATTTTTAAATGGCAGTCCACCTTCATAGGACTTTCCCTGACCACAGCCCAGCTCAGGCTAGTCTTCCCACTATATAGCATCTCTTAGTAAAGGCATCTAGGGATGGCTCCTGTTTGTTGCCAAGTATCTAGACTTTTTGTCTCATTGAAGACAAAGGTGGAGGAAGGGCATTCAGCTAGCACCGTGTGCCCAGCGTTATCTCCACTGACCACCAGAGTTAGAGGTCTGCTTGGCTCTAATTTTAAAGCTCAAGCTGAACCCGACTTGACCACAGCCCACCATGGGCTGAGTGTGTTGAGTTGTAGTTGGGTCTTGTTGGATTCAGGCCGGGTTGCATGGACAGGCTCGGAGCAGCAGGAGCTGGAGCCAATAGAGCAGCATGGCTGGGGCACTGCAAACAGATTCCATGCTTCTGCCATTCATAACCTGCCCTGCCTCTTCCTCCACCCCCAGAGGCCTCAAGGAGACTGGGTCCACCTGCACTCACAGCCCCCTGGACCCCCTGCCTGCAGCCAGGTGGTGGGACAGCCCATCACCATGAGAGCAAGGGGCAGCCCCCATCCTCCTCTGATCCACTGCCACCTCCCACTCAGCCCCAACGCAGGGCTCTGGGGGCTTGGCAGGTGGAGGCAGCAGGGCAGGGTAGAGTGTGTGGTCCCAGCTGGCCACACCACACCACTCCATTCACAGCTGAGCCGTGCTGTGTGTGTCTCAAAGCAGGAAATAGACTGTGAAAGTACCTGGGCAAAAAAGGAGACAGACTGTATTAGAAGAGGAATATTTTTTTAAGAAAGGGGCAATCACTTTGCAAGACCAAGCTAATAGAGGCTGGAATGGCTGCCTAGCCTTGTGGCACTGGTCAAAGGGAGAACATACAGGAGGGGCGAGATCAGACTTGGGTAGGGTTACCATATTTTGAGTGTCCAAAAAGAGGACACTCCACGGGGCCCCGGCCCCGCCCTCAGCCCCGCCCCCGCCCCAACTCCACCCCTTCCCCAAAGTCCCCGCCCCAACTCCGCCCCCTCCCCTGCTTCCCGCGAACATTTGATTCGCGGGAAGCCTGAAGCAGGCAGCAGGTAAGCGGGGGGGGAGGGGGGGGAGGAGGCGTGGCCCAGTCTGACCCCCTCCGGCGGCCGGCCCCGGCCCCAGCGTCTCCAGCCTGGCTCGGCTCAGGCCTTGGGGTGCCAGCCCCGGGCCAGCCCCCGGCCGAGCACCCCCAGGCCAGCACCGCCAGCCCCCGGCCCAGCACTGCTGGCCCCCGGCCCGGCCCCAGCCCGCAGCCCAGCGCGGCCCCGGCCCAGCGCACCCCGGCCCCCGGCCCAGCACCGCCGGCCCCTGGCCCCGGCCCGGCCCCTGGCCCAGCACCCAGCGGCGCCGGATTTTCCCGGACATGTTCGGCTTTTTGGGATTTCCCCCCGGACGGGGATTTGAGTCCCAAAAAGCCGGACATGTCCGGGAAAATCCGGACGTATGGTAACCCTAGACTTGGGGGCTGCATTCAGGACTGTTTGTTGCTTTTCAAAGATCTGTAACTCTCTAGAGTGCTATGTTAAGAGTAAAGCATCAGTCATTAAGAAATTCCTTTCCTAACTCTGTATGCCTTGCTTGTCTGTCACATTGTTCCTGAAGGGGTTAAGCAAAAAGCACTAAGCTTCCACAGAGGGGCGGAACTCTGAGAAGTGTATATAAGCAACTGGGGTTTGGGGGCAGAGGCTGAAGTATTGGTTTTGAGGTTAAAGGTAGCTGAACTGTGAGGTCCCACACTGCCAAGGAATGGTGTTAGATATGGGGTCTGTACTGGGACGTGCGCCTGAGAGACCCACAACTAGGAACCAGTCACTACCCAGATCCAGGGAGCTTAGAAGCATGTGTGATGCAGCAATTGGATCCATGTACAACAGACTAAGGTCTATCCAGACAGGAGTATAAGGCCAAATTGTGACACATACTTCACACAGCTTCATGTGTTTTTTATAATACGTACGTTAGTTAGGTATCTGTGCAAGTGAGGAAAAAGATAAAAGGAGCTATTAGGAGGGAAGTATATACAAAGTATTACTGAATATATGAACCGGTGGTCTTTATTCACAGCTCATAAGTGGCTAGATTTATTATTGTTTGTATAATGTGGTAGAATATGGGGATTGGGCCAAATAGATGACAGATACCTGTCCCAAAGAGCTTACAGTCTAAATACAAAGGAGTGCAACATAAAATGGAATGAACATAGGTATATGGTCACTGAGTTTCCATTTGTTGTACAAAATCTGTCTTTTCAGTGGGCATTTAAGGGTTAAAATGCAATGAGTATCTATTTGTATTAGCATATAGGGCTACCCTTTAGTCTCTACTAAATGGTTGACGGTGAGGACATTGGTCTGGTAGCTATTTTTATCTGTACATCCTTAGTGCAATAGTGAAATGATCTATCATAAAATAAAGTGGACCCTTCTCAAGTTTATTCACAATCACTGTGGAGAAATGTATTTTAAAATTTGTGACAATGGTAATTCATACTTCAGAAGGTTTTTATAGTCGAGGATGTATTCATCCTCCCAGAACCATTGTGGCTTTATTAAGTAGTAATCACCAGTAAAAGGAAGTGCACTCTCTTGAGATTTAAAAGACATTGATTGTAAATCCCGCTACTGTTAGTGGTTCACTACAGGGAATGAGATTATTAAGATGCACATATTATTTTAAATTACTTAGTAGTATCCAGTCCCTTGCAAGTAAATCACAAATAATCTGACTCAGTAGCAATGACCTTTGTTTAGGTATGTTACAAGGGATGTACCTGTGCTACTGAAATGCATTGTCTGTGTTTTTAAAATGTGCCTGCTACAAAAATGGAGAGTGAATCTCTGTCAGTGATGAATGCTGCAGTTTACAGTGCTCCTGTGAAATACACTTTACTCTAGTAAACCTGTCAAGTTTATTCTTAAGGAATCTTTCCTCAATGTAATTGCTACCAATTACATACTTTCTGATAGCTGATGTGCCATGTAGTCACCAACTGTTAGACATATGTAGGTATCACAAAGGGATTGAAACTCTCACATGTCCACTCTGCTTACAAAGTGACTCAAGATGAACTTAAAATAGGATTACCATTTTTTGGTGGGCCTGTGAAAAAAATTTGCTCCTCTCTTCCAAAATGTCACCAATTCCTGATTACCATAATCACACCACAACGCACAAGGGTAGCCTGAGGATTTTAGGGAGGATTAGTGAGATGTATTCTAAAGAATCTTTTAGAGGCAAAGGAGTAACATTTTCTAGTTCCTCTGAATTTCTGCTTTGTGAGGCCCAGAGGCTAGCTCTGTTCTGGAAGTGAGTGAAAGTCACAGGAATGGTTATTCATACGCTCACTGTCACCCTGTCCCATGTACTGACGGTTTCTGTTGATAAATGTGGTGTGTAGTAGTTTAAAGCAGGGCACTTTGAGCCAGGACTCCTACATTCTGTTTCCTGCTGTACTCAGTATCTTTGTCTAGTTTTGTCAATCTGCGAAATGGTTATCATTTAGGATTCACAGAACACCTGTTATGAGAGAGAGAGAGAGACCTTAGTTCTTGGCCAAAGAGCTTCTAGTCTATGGAAAAACATGAGAAAACCAAGGAGCGGGGGATATTTGGAGAAGGGTTATAAATGCAAGATCATAAGATAGCATAGTTATACGGCTCATGTCTCTTTCTCTCTCTATAAAATATTAATTCCAAAATGAGATGTTTCTTTTAATCATAAATGTGAATAGTGGGAAGAAATGGGCACAAGACTCAGAAGACAATAAAAGCATAAAGGGAGCAGGATGGTCAAGTGATTAGGTGCTAGCCTGGGGCTTCGGAGACCTGGCTTCAATTCTCTTCTCTATTGAGTGCTCCTGTGATCTTGGCAAGTCACTTAGCCTCTCTGTGCCTCAGTTCCCCATCCCTAAAATGGCATAATAAACTTCCCTATTTCACAGGAGTTTAGTGACAATAAATACATTAAAGTTTGTGACACTCTGATACTATAGTACTGGGGACCATATAAGTACCTTATATACTGTGATAAAGTTCCTCCTCTACCTTGGTGGGTCCTGCACTTATTGGCAGATTTTGCTTGCCTCAGAGATTCACAGTAGCCCTCAGTTTGGCCACTTTCACTCAGATAACCTCATCACTGGCCAGTATGGGGAAAAAAGAGTAAGAACAATCCCCACAGTTTCTGCTGATCCACTATTGGGTCGGGGAACAGCCCAGAGACCTTCCTCTCTGGTGGAACCTCCTGTGTTGGATCAGGAGTTGGGAGGTTTGGGGGGAACCTGGGCCTGCCCTCTACCCCAGGTTCCAGTCCAGGGCCCTGTGGACTGCAGCTGTCTAGAGTGCCTTCTGGAACAGCTGCACGACAGCTACAATTCCCTGGGCTACTTCCCCATGGCCTCCTCCCAAAACCTTCTTTGTCCTCACCACAGGACCTTCCTCCTGGTGTCTGTTAACGCTTGTACTCCTCAGTCCTCCAGCAACACATCCTCTCAGTCCCAGCTCCTTACGCACACCTCACTAACTGGAGTGAGAGCCTTTTTAAACCAGGTGTCCTGATTAGCCTTAATTAATTCTAGCAGCTTCCCAATTGGCTACAGGTGTCCTAATTAGCCTGCCTGCCTTAATTAGTCCTAGAAAGTTCCTGAGTGTTCTGGAATAGTCCCTGTTATCTTACCCAGGGAAAAGGGACCTGCTTAACCTGGAACTAATGTATCTACCTTCGACCACTCTCTTGTAGCCATCTGGCCTGACCCTGTCACAATAGATAGAGAAGGGTTGTGGTGGTGGGATATGGAAGAGTAATAGGGACATGGAAGAAGTTGATACTGGGTGAGGAAAGAGCGATAAAGAGTGAGAAAGGCTGATGATGAGGTAGCACAAGCATGATAACACAAAAAGATAACATACCAAACAGCACCTCTGAAGTGTTTGCAAAAATGACTGCCATCAGAAATAGAGGATGCACATGACAAGTGAGAGGTAAGGAAAAGAAAAGGGACAGCAGCCTATACATGCTCATTTTTCCTCGGGCTCCAGAGGTGGCAGGGAGTGGCTGACACACCATGTTTGGTGCTATTCTTGATCTCCGAGTAAAGAAGAGAGGTGTGAAAGTCTGTCTCTAGAACTCCATCTCCCTGCAGGGGTGGGGGGAAGTCTCTTCCTCATGAAAGCTAGCTCTGCCACCTGCATGTGGTTGATAGGCCTTCTGCCCCATGGGGCACCATTGCTGAGAGAAGTGCAGAGGATTTAGTGCCTCAGGAGCCCTTCCTTGGCCCTCCAACCGCAGTGTCTAGCGAAGGGATAAAGGGAACCAGTGCTTCAAATGTCTGCAGGATTATAACTTTCCATGTATTGCAAAGTTTAGTTTGCAAAATGCATTGAGAGAGATGTTGCAAAGACAAAACATATTAAATAACGTGGGAATATTTCTGGAAGCTTTGAAGGGAACACTTAAATTTTGTATTTTGTATTTTTACTTGTCTAAAACGTTTGACACAGGAATCTGTTTTGTTTTGTTTTTTAAAGTACTGGCTGGCAATTATCTTCAAGTGTCATTAGTTGACAAAAACAGCTTAAGCCAGTTATACACAGCCAAATAGCAGCCTCATCTTGCATGGATGTGCTGAGGCCTTTGTCCAAATATGGGCGAGCTGACCTTATTTAGCACAAACTGTATTCCCCTTAGATGCTAAAAGCTGCAGGCATTTTTCCACCAGCAAAACATTAAAAATCATAACCTTGACTGAATGTGCCAGAGTGAATGGCCAGCATACAGAGCTTGAGGTCTTCAGAAAGATCCTGCACAACAGGGAGGATCTTTCAAAGGCTTTTAGAAGAAGTCGCAACAGTCAAAACCATAACTAGCACAAATATTTTTAAAAGATCTTTTTATGTTAGCAGTAAAAATAGCAATGATGATCTCAGCAAGGGCATTTCCTATCAAACCATGGGATTAATGCTTGGAAGTAATCTCTGCTCACCCAAGGGTCATTAATTCCCAGGCAATGCCCTGTGCTCCAACAGTTATTGCTCAAGTAAAAAATAAATAAAATGAACAAAATAAGTAGTAAATGATATGAAAATAAAAACACTGGTTGCCCTTACAATGTAGACATGCCTGCAGCACGTATAAGGAAGTCAGCATCTATTAATCACTTCCCAACTTGATTGATTTGCTTCAGTTTGTTAGAGCCAGGCACAGTTGTGCAAAAATAAAATAAAATAAAATGAAAGGTGTAACCTGCTCTTGGGGCAGCTATGCAATTAGTCCTTTACAGTCCTAAACATCTCTTGAGTGGAGATTGCCAATTTGTATTGTAGTAGTTTTTGCATGTGCTCTGTAGATGAATGTAATTTAAGAACTAGAATGAGAGAATCAATTTAATTTTACTTGAGACCTGAAAAAAAGAGATATGGGATTTCTAGTATTTGGCGATAGGATTCTTAAAGCCAATAATTTCAAATTTAGGTGCCTAAAGTTAGGTGCCTGATTGCTAGAGGTGCTGATCACTAAGAGTTCTGACTGAAATTAATTGCTTAGCAATTCTGAAAATTAGGCCACTTACTTGGATGCCTGACTTTAGGCATATTTGAAAACATTGGCCCAACTTTTTACACTGGGCCAATAGATACCCACTTATCCACTGACACTTTAAAAAACTTTTGCACCCCAATCTGGGTTTATGCCGGTTATGTGATATGTATGTATCTCTTCATCCTTGCAACCGATACCTGTAATCCCTCATAACCCAAGCCTGACCCCAGATGTACAGTACCTTCCCTCTTAACTTGTGTATATTTAATTTTAAACATTAACTTTAATAAAAATTTTAAATCTGTTTTTTTAAAGGGAAAAACACATACCAATAACAATTGTTTACAGAGCTCAGCTTTTTTTTATCTTCCTTTTTTAAATGTTCGTTAGTGCCCTGCACCCTTTATTTTCAGTAGCTGTTAACATCACAGACAATTCAAATGGATTCTACTATGATTACCTTGGTCTTATTACCCGAAGTCTTTTTCAAATAAAAGCTTAGATATGAAGAGCTTCAAAAATAACTAAATACTTGAGATGCTGTCAGAGTTTTACAAGCAAACAGATAAAGGTTAAATGATAGGTGTATTAGAAATAAAAATCCATATAATAAACTTTAAAGAAACATCACAGGAATATTTTCCCCAGTACTCCTGTATCATCAGGAGCATTTTACATCACATTTTATTTTATCTTGTTACAGGGTATATTGGCCCTTTAAACCTACAGGTGGCCAGAAGACACTGTCCCAGAAACATTGGAACAAACAATGGCTCAGGAAATGGCTGAAGCCAGAAGAGGTCCTGGGGAATTAGTAGTTGGATAGGAAAAACCCAGGAGACTGTCTCTTGAAGGGCCCAGGACCAGGAGCCATGTAGCATAGGGATGGGCAGAGTTCTCCTTTCTCCCAGCCAACAGGGAGGAGCTCTCCGTAGGAGGGCAGTATATATGCTGCCTTCTCCCTCAGAAGAGGGAGAGATGTGCCGGAGAAGGAGGTCACAGTCAGTGCCTGAGCTGCTGGCTAGAAAGACCTAGGAGTGGTGTCTTTATGAGGAGCAGACTTGGAGAGAAGAGCTCTATGTGTGGTAAAAGAGCCAGAGCTGAGTATGAACTTTTTCTGTTGTGGTGGTGGACTTTATTTGGGACCCGGAGGATTATTTTGAACTGTTTCTGTTGTTAAACCAGAAAGACCATGTGGAGGTCTTAAGGGGCCCTCAGGAGGGGAAACAGGGGCAGAGTGCTGCAAAACCACCTCTGGCCACAAGGGGGGCTCTCAGGAGGTGGCTGTCCATGAACTTCACTAGCTCTCCATAATAATTGATTCTCTTCAGTAATTGAGGATCAAGAGCTTATTTGCTACTGTAAAGCCTTTGTAAAGGTAGAAACTGCTAAGAACAGCAAAACACCCTTCACATATGGCCTCTTTT
This sequence comes from Emys orbicularis, assembly GCF_028017835.1. Classification (NCBI taxonomy): domain Eukaryota; kingdom Metazoa; phylum Chordata; order Testudines; family Emydidae; genus Emys; species Emys orbicularis. The sequence goes on from NC_088685.1 coordinate 114,624,580, forward strand.
TTGGCTTCTCAGACTCTGGGCCATCCTCTACTTAAATCCTCTCTAATAGAGCTATAGACCTTGGTGAACCAGTTATAATTTTACAAAACTATACCTGGGAATAGGGTGACCAGATGTCCCGATTTTATAGGGACAGTCCCGATTTTGGGGTCTTTTTCTTATATAGGCTGCTTTTACCCCTCACCCCCTGTCCCAATTTTTCACACTTGCTGTCTGGTCATGCTACCTGGGAAGCTCCTTGTTTTTACACTTTCACTGCTGCAAACTATAAGTATTTTAAATCACTACACTTTATCAGAATCATAGGGTTAGAAGGGACTGCAAGGGTCATCTAGTCTAACCCCTGCCGAGATGCAGGATTTGTTGTGTCTAAACCATACAAGACAGATGGCTATCCAGCCTCCTTTTGAAAACCTCCAGTGAAGGAGCTTCCACAACCTCGCCAAGCAGTCTGTTCCATTGTCCTACTGTTCTTACAGTTAGGAAGTTTTTCCTGAGATTTAATCTAAACCTGCTGTGCTGTAGTTTGAACCCATTGCCTCTTGTCCTGCCCTCTGTGGCAAGAGAGAGCAACTTTTCTCCGTCTCTTTTAATGGCAGGCTTTCAAATATTTGAAGACCGCTATCATGACCCCCCCCCCTTAATCTCCTCTTTTCCAAACTAAACATACCCAGTTCCTTCAGCCTTTGCTCATATGGCTTGAATTCCATCCCTTTGATCATCTTTGTTGCTCGCCTATTGATCCTGTCCAGTTTGTACACATCCTTGCTATATATTGGTGACCAAAATTGGACACAGTACTCCAGCTGAGGTCTAATCCGCACTGAGTACAGCGGTGCTATCACTCTCATGACTTGCATGCTATGCCTCTGGCAATGCAACCTAAATGTGCATTTGCTTTTTTTGCAACAGCATCACATTGCTGACTCATGTTGAGGTTGTGATCCACCACAACTCCCAGATCCTTCTCAGCAGTGCTGCTGCCAAACCAGTTATCCCCCATTCTGTATTTGTGCATTTTTGTGGTTTTTTTTCTTCCCTAAGTGTAGCAGATTACATTTGTCTTTCTCGAATTTCATTTTGTTGTCTATAGCCCAGTTCTCCAATTTCTCAAGATCCTTCTGAATTTTAGCTCTGTCCTCCAAAGTGTTGGCAATCCACCCCCCCACCCCACCCCCAGCTGTGTGTCAGCTACAAATTTGATCAGTACGCTCTCTATTCCAACATCCAGATAATTTATAAAGATGTTAAATGACACCGTACCCAGAACAGATCCCTGTGGTACCCTACTTGAGACCTCCCTCCAATTTGACATCATCCCATTAATAGTTACTCTGTTTGCAGTTGTTTAACCAATTATGAATCCACTTAACGGTAGTTCTGCCAAGTCTGCATTTCTCCAGCTTACTTATCAGAATGTCATGAGGGACTGTGTGTCAAAAGCCTTGCTGAAGTCCAGGTGTATTATGTCCACTGCATTCCTCATATCCACCAAAGCAGTTACCCTGTCAAAGAAGGAAATCAAGCTGGTTTGGCATAATTTGTTCTTGGTAAATCCATGCTGTCTGCTAGTGGTTACCCCTTCATCCTCCAGGTATTCTCAAAATGAATGTTTTATACATTGCTCTAGTAGCTTCCCAGGTATCAAAGTCAGGCTGACTGGTCTATAATTCCCCCCTCGTCCTTTACCCCTTTTATAAAGATGGGCACTACACTAGCCCTTTTACAGTCTTCCAGGACCTCTCCTGTCATCCATGAGTTGCAAATATTATTACCAGTGGCTCAGAGATTTCCTTAGGTAATTTCTTCAGTACCCTCGGGTGAATAGCATCCGGCCCCACTGAGTTGAATTAATTCAAATTGGTCCAAAGATGTCTGACGTGCAGGGAAAATTGATGGAAAAGGAAATACATATGCCACATACCTGCGTAAGGATGTTTACATTCCTTTTATTTAGTTCAGTTTCTGTGCACAGAACTCCTGTCACAGTCAATGCAAAATGCTTTGCTTAAGAACTGATGGCATGCTATTTAAAATGAGGCTGTCCCTGTCTTGCGTCTGATGAAGTGGGCATTCACCCACGAAAGCTTATGCTCCAATACTTCTGTTAGTCTTAAAGGTGCCACAGGACCCTCTGTTGCTTTTTACAGATTCAGACTAATACGGCTACCCCTCTGTTACCTGTCTTTGGAGGTTTTTATGAACAGGTTAGATACATACCTGTCAGAGATCATCTAAGTTTACTTAGACTTGCCTCAGGGTAGGGTGGATGGATTAGATGATCTCTGGAAGTCCCTTCCAGGCATACATTTCTATGATTCTGTGTCTGTATTCTGCCACACATCTAACCTAAATCTGGTTACTTCTCATCACATGAAAACTTGAATTGTTTTGTTAGATACCCAGTATTATTCCCTTTCCCTGACAGTCAGCCACCATGGGTTTCATTGTGGCAATCCTAACTGCTAGTTAACCATCTCCCTTCTGTGGCAGAAAAACTGCCCCCTTTAAGGGAAAATGGGACTTGCCCCACCTGTGCCATAACACTGCTCTACAGCCAAAATGCTTCTGAAATAAATGTAGTCAAACTTTACTAATTCTGGGTCACTGAGAACGAAAATGATGCTTAAAAGTGTTGATTGGCTCTAGTTTTCAAGATATGCTATTGGGTCAGTATATACGACCCTTGACTTGGGAATGGCGGAGGATAAGTGAGTTATAAAGGGAAGGGATCTCAATTTAAACCAGAAATGACTAAAATACATCTTTGACTGGATCTATGAATAAATCTATGACTGGGTTTGGACAGTACTTGCTTTTTAGGCAAAACAATGAATGATGCAATCTGAAGCTGGTATTGCGTCATACATGATACGAATTGCATCATGTTATTCCTAGAAGTCATGGATGATGCAATCATAACGAAGCTTACATCACTCTGCTGAACAAATTGCCCTGTATCAGCTCTAGAAATCATACAGTGTCGTGCTCTCTTATTTGTCAGTGTTTGATTTTGCAAAGGGACACATTTCTGTTTAGCCAAAGTGAGCAGAGATGCCTCGTACTTGTGTGAACAGTGCAGATAACTTCTGCTATATTTGTGGTGAAGTGACTTTTGCATCACAAAAGCGCAGTATAACCACTATGGTTAAGAAAGCCTATCACCTTTATTTTGGCTGCAAAATTGGAGATCAGGACAAGAGGTGGGCCCCACACATATGCTGCAACACTTGTGCAACAAATCTTCGCCAGTGGTTGAACAGGAAAAGGAAATCTATGCCTTTTGCAGTGCCAATGATTTGGAGAGAGCCAACAGATCATACCAGCAATTGTTACTTCTGCATGGTGCCTCCAGTTGGGAAAGGTGTGTCAAAGAAGAAAAAGTGGACTGTGCATTATCCAAACATTCCATCAGCTATACGCCCAGTACCCCGCGGAGAAGGACTGCCGGTTCCTGATGCACCAGAATCATTCTCACTTGAGTCAGATGAGGAAGAGGATGAAACTTCTGTTCCTGAACCATCAGTGTCACAGGACCCACATTTTCTCCCATCCTCCTCCTCTGAACCACACCTTTTGCTGATGTTTAAAGTGTTACATAAACAGGTCAGGTGAAATATTATCATGTAAAGCAACCATAAACACATGAAAAGACCTAGGTTTACAATTTATGATTAAAACTCTACTATCTACACAATATACATAGACATAAAATGTAAAAACTTAAATATTTTAGAAACAGTAGCCAATCAGTTGTTTTAATTGTCATATTTGAATTCAGCACATCAAAATACATAATAAATAGCACATTTTATCTTTGAATCAGACGACTTCTCAAAAATTGTAGACCAGTGTAATTAGCTGCCTCTCAACCTGAGTGGGTGGGATTACTGCAGTCAGGTGATATCTGGATGAGCACTTGGGCCTTATAAAAAGGGCCAAAAGAACTCAGAGGGCTGAACTACAAGAAGCAGTTTAGATGCCTGTCAGTGGTGTATTATCCAATGGGTCCACAGGGCCCATGGCCAGGGGCCCCAGACAATTGGGGGCCCCCAGAAAAATGGGCACCCCAGCAGAAATCTGCTGCAGGGTGGCAGAAGCCCGAAGCCCTGGCAGAAGCTGCGGGGTGGGCAGGGGAATCCCGAGCACCTGGAGCCCTAGGGTTGCAAGGTGTCCGGTTTTCGACCAGAATGCCCGGTTGAAAAGGGACCCTGGCGGATCCAGTCAGCACTGCTGACTGGGCCATTAAAAGTCCAGTCGGTGGCGCAGCGGGGGCCTGCCCTAGCTGCGCGACTTCCGGAAGTGGCCGCTGGGTCCTTGCAGCCCCTAGGTGCCTGGGCGGCCCAGGAAGCTCCGCGCACTGCCCCTGCCCCTAGTGCTGGCTCTGCAATTCCCATTGGCCAGGAACAGTGACCAAAGGGAGCTGTGGTGGCAGCGCCTGTGGGTGCGAGGGCAGCGCACAGAGTCCCTGGCCACCATGTGCCTAGGGGACCTGGTGGCTGCTTCCTGGGACCTTTGGTAAGCGCCGCCAGGACCCCGCACCCCTCAGTCCCTCCCATACCCGAACCCACTGCCCCAGCCCGGAGCCACCTCCTGCGCCCCAAATCCCTCATCCCCAGCCCCACCCCAGAACCCACACCCCTAGCCAGTTCCTGCTCCCCCTCCCGCACTCTGAACCCCTCGGCCACAGCCCAGAGCCCCCTCCTGTATCCCAAACCCCATATCCCCTGCCCCATCCCGGAGCTCTCACCCCCACACACAAACCCTAACCCCCTGCCCCAGCCTGGAGCCACCTCCTGCACCCCAACCCCATGCCTCAGCCCAGTGAAAGTGAGTGAGGGTTGAGGAAAGCAAGCAACGGAGGGAGGGTGGATGGAGCGAGCGAGGGTGGGGTCTCTGAAAAGTTGCAGGACAGGGTTGGGGCCTCAGGGATTGGGCGGGGCCTCAGGGAAGATGCAGGGCAAGGAGCAGGGCAGGGGTGTTTGGTTTTGTGCGATTAGAAAGTTGGCAACCTTATGGAGCCCCCCACTGCTCCCCCAGGACTGGAGGAGGGGAGGAGCCACGGGGGGCGGAATGGGACAGGACCATGGGTGAAACAGGGGCAGGGCTATGGGGGAGGGTGGAATGGGGTGGGGCTGTGGGCGTGGCCACAGGCAGAAGGGCAGAACAGGTGTGGGACCCCAGGTGGGAGGGGTGGAGCGGGGCCTCCCCACTTGTTCTGGCCCAGGGCCTTAATCTGCCTCTGTGCCTGTGGAAGGTGCTGTGGGAGGGTCTGCAGGAAGCAGGGAACTCCAGTGAATGAGAGACCGCATGAAGGACCCCAGGGAAGAAGCCTGGGAGTCAGTGCTCCATAACGGAGCAGGAAAGGATGTAAAGGTAGCCCAGAAGGGTCTGTGAATTGAGCCCAGAAGGCAAACTGAACAGAAGAACCCTTTTGTTTGTTTGGACTCTTAGTTGGACTTTTGTTACCCTGGAAGGGAACTGAATGGGAAAGGTGAACTGGCTGAAGGCCTGAGTCATGGAAGCTGCAGGCCACTGCAGAATCAGAATGGCAGAGAGTAGGGAATGCTAGAATAGAAGAACCCCTGCAATGCTGTGTCCTAGCTTGTAGGGTTGCATTTGCAGTGAGATTCCCCTTTACACCTTCACTTGCCCCAAACTCTAACTGGAGTTAACCCTACCACTTTAGTAATAGATTTTGGACACAGTTTTCAAAACATCCAAGTCCCAGTTTCAAAAGGGGCTTTAGGTACTTAAGAATTTTGGAAAGCTTAACCTGTTCACTTTTTTCATTGTGACTATTAAGTAGATAGCTCTCTGTAGTTTGGTCTTTGATCTTAAACTAGGAAAGGTCAAGGTGAGTATCTTTAATTTTGTTTGATTCAGACAAAGGCTCAGGAGCAGTTACAGAGCACTATTTCCTTTTGCTTTTCGTCTGTGCTCCAAAACCAGTTCTCCCCAGATGTCGTGCTTGTTCTGCATGAAGTGGACATTGATTCTTATGACTTGTGACTATGCTGAGACATGTTAACTTTCTCATGTGTTTAGGCGTCAAGATAGTATCCCCAGTAGCCCACAAGTATAAAACACAATAGTTATTGGTTTTCATTATTTTCTATAGGAGGGCTTGATATTTGTAAAAATTAGGGCTGTCAATTAATCGCAGTTAACTCACGCAATTAACTAAAAAAAATAATTGTGATTAAAAAAAATTAATCATGATTAATCAGTTTTAATCGCACTATTAAATAATAGAATACCAAATTGAATTTTTAAAAATATTTTAGATGTTTTTCTACATTTTCAAATATATTGATTTCAGTGACAACACAGAATACAAATAGTACAGTGCTCACTTTATATCATTATTGTTATTACAAATATTTGCACTGTAAAAATGATAAACAAAAGAAATAGTATTTTTCGATTCACTGCGTACACGTTCTGTAGTGTAATCTTTTCATCATGAAAGTGCAACTTACAAATGTAGATTTTTTTTTTGTTACATAACTGCACTCAAAAACAAAACAATGTAAAACTTTAGAGCCTACAAATTCTCTCAGTCCTATTTCTTGTTCAGCCAATCGCTAAGAGAAACAAGTTTGTTTACGTTTACGGGAGATAATGCTGCCTGCTTCTTATTTACAGTGTCACTTGAAAGTGAGAACAGGCGTTCACATGGCACTTTTGTAGCCAGCATTGAAAGGTATCTACGCAGCAGATATGCTAAACATTCATATGCCCCTTCGTGCTTCGGCCACCATTCCAGAGGACATGCTTCCATGTGATGATGTTCGTTAAAAAAATAATGTGTTAATTAAATTTGTGACTGAACTCCTTGGGAGGGAGAATTGTATGTCTCCTGTTCTGTTTTACATGCATTCTGCCATATATTTCATGTCATAGCAGTCTTGTATGATGACCCAGCACATGTTGTTTATTTTAAGAACATGTTCACTGCAGATTTGATAATTTGCAAAGCAGGTACCAATGTGAGATTTTTAAAGAATGCTATATCACTCGACCCAAGGTTTAAAAATCTGAAGCGCCTTCCAAAATCTGAGGGGATGAGGTGTTAGAGCATGCTTTTAGAAATATTAAAAGAGCAACACTCTGATGCAGAAACTACAGAAAACCCGAACCACCAAAAAAGAAAATCAACCTTCTGCTGGTGGCATCTGACTCAGATGGTGAAAGTGAACATGTGTTGGTCCGCACTGCTTTGGATTGTTGTTGAGTAGAACCCATCATCAGCATGGACGCATGTCTTCTGGAATGGTGGTTGAAGCATGAAGGGATATAGGAATCTTTAGCACATCTGACATATAAATATCTTGCTACACTCGCTACAACAGTGCCATGCGAACGCCTTTTCTCACTTTCAGGTGACATTGTAAACAAGAAGCGGGCAGCATTATCTCCTGCAAATGTAAACAAACTTGTTTGTCTGAGCAATTGACTGAACAAGAAGTAGGAGTGATTGGACTTGTAGGCTCCAAAGTTTTACAAAGTTTTATTTTTGAAAGCAATTATTTTTTGTATATAATTCTATATTTGTAAGTTCAACTTTCATGATAAAGAGATTCCACTACAGCACTTGTATTAGGTGAATTGAAAAATACTATTTCTTTTGTTTTTTACAATGCAAATATTTGTAATAAAAATAAATATAAAGTGAGCACTGTACATTTGGTATTCTGTGTTGTAATGGAAAGCAATATATTTGAAAATGTAGAAAACCTCCAAAAATATTTAAATAAATGGTATTCTATTACTAACAGCATAATTAATCAAGATTAATTTTAATCACATGATTAATCACAATTAATATTTTTATCGTGCGATTAACAGCCCTAGTAAAAATTAAAAGGAAAAAATGCCTGTCATGTTACAGATGGGGTGGGCTGGAGCAAAGAATATTCTTTTTCACACCCATATATTTCCCCTGTGTTTAGCGGAGGGCATTATCAGTTTTTTGATGCATTTGGTTTTGGTGATTGATCCTTTGTGAGACTGGCCTGTCGCCATGTTGCAGGGATTCATATTGTATCAAATTGCTTTGTGTGTGTGTGTCTGTGTGTCTGTGTGAGAGAGAGAGAGAGACATAAATTACAGAATCTGTGCATGAAGACTCAAAAGACTTGTGCCTCACTTTAAAATGCTGTTTCCCACTCTGGATGCCTTTGCTAACCAGAGATGGTAAATTTGTTGACAATGAGGGAACAAGACAATGTGGGAATGAGCATAATTTGAAAGGTGTATTTGAATGATTCTGCATTACTGCTCTGTGATCATATAATATGCAGAAATATGTTTATGCTTAGACCTGCTGTTTGAAGTGTATGATACCATAAAAGGAATGGTATGTCCAGATCTAACTATGCGATGGGTTATAGTAGAATAAAACAGTAATCCATCTCCCCTGTCATGGCTCTGATTTTTAATTCAGTTGTGGCATTTCATACCATGCTGTTTATCTTGTACTTTCATTTAGTCATGATCTGGTAGTTGTGAAATTGGCAGATGGCATCTTATGCTTTACTAGTAGTGTTTGTATCAATCCTAGTGATTAAAAGTCTTGCTGATTTGCTTACCCAAAAGGATTAATAGTAGGCAGCAAGGGCTTTGTTTGAAAAATCCATGCCCAGTAATTCAACAAGAGGAACAAAAAGGTGGAATGGAATTAATCCAGTATAGAATGGCTTTATGGAGAAGCTTTTTACAAAACTTTCTGATTCAGCAGTTGGTCATTTCCTGATGAGGGCTGAACGGGCAAATAAAATGCACCATCGCACTTTCTCAGTCATTTAGTAAAAATAAAATAAAGTCTTTTAGCAGATCAGCAATAGAAATGCATGTCATGTAAAACTGAAAAGTTGCCCTGAATACTTTTTCTATGTCAAGTCAGAAACGCATAGTAACTCTGCTTAGTAAAAAGCATTATCCTAATTCTGCTCCTCTTAACCATGCAAGTAGTTGAACAGATGTCAAATGGACTGTTTCCATAAGAAAGTGTTTACAGAATCTGGACCCTAGCCAGGACTCGCATCTTAGAGATTTGGGATAAAACTTTTGAACATGCTTCAGTGATTTAGCAGCCTATGTTTCACTGAAAATACTTTTCTGAAGAACAAGTAACTGAGCTTCAGATTGGTGTGTACATACCACTATTCAAAATTCTTTTTGTTGGACTTGTCTGATCATATTAAATAGACACGTTTTTCACACTGTCAGAACACCTAGCAGAGCCATAGATTTTAAGCTGTTTTTAATTACATTGGCCTTAAAGACCAGATTTTTTTCCTAGTTGAACAGCTAGAGATAAATTGAATGTCTTTAATGCAAGTCCTTTAATTTTATGGCTGTATCTGATTGTTTATGATGTTTACCCAATTTACAAAAGAAGCAAAAATTAGCTTCAAGCAGGACGTGTGACATTCATTCATGTGATTCTGTTTCTGTAGGCAATTGACAAGAGTAAACTTGTGACCCCAGTAACACCTGAACACTGAATGAACTCAGATGTCATCACTTCCCTATAAATCAGAAGTAATTTATGACTTCACCAATTAGCTAGCTTTTCATTTTCACTAATTCAGTCTTGTGTGGCTGGGGTGCTTTTCAGTAGACACTTGTGTATTGCTTCAGGCATTTTACTTTTGACTTGAAAGGAATGAGGTGATAGTAGTTTATGAATAAAACACCTGCACACACCAGAAAGCCAGCTATTCTGACCATCTGCAAGTATACATAGTAAAGAAGAACATATCAAAAGGGCTTATTCCCCTCTCATCTTCACCATAGGGAAGGTGCTGAAACAACACAATCTTGGCATTTGCTCTATAACTACCTGATTTAGTGCAACGTTTTGTTAACCTTCTATATGAGTAATTTATGTGGTTTAGCTTAAGCTGCTTATCAAGTTTGCCTAGCTCTGTTTTTTAGACTCACACAATTAGGGCTGTCGATTAATCACAGTTAACTCACACAATTAACTCAAAAAAGTAATTGTGATTAAAAAAAATTAATTGCGATTTATCGCAGTTTTAATCACACTGTTAATAATACCAATTGAAATTTATTAAATATTTTGTATGGTTTTCTACATTTTCATATATATTGTATTCTGTGTGGTAATTGAAATCAAAGTGTATATTTTTGATTACAAATATTTGCACTGTAAAAATGATAAAAGAAATAGTATTTTTCAATTCCTTTCATACAAGTATTGTAGTGCAATCTCTTTGTTGTGAAAGTGCAACTTACAAATGTAGATTTTTTTGTTTTGTTACCTAACTGCACTCAAAAAGAAAACAATGTAAACTTCTGAACCTACAAGTTCACTCAGTCCTACTTCTTGTTCAGCCAATCGCTAAGACAAACAAGTTTGTTTACATTTACAGGAGATACTGCTGCCCTCTTCTTATTTACGTCACCAGAAAGTGAGAACAAGCATTTTCATGGCATTTTTGTAGCCAGCATTGCAAGGTATTTACCTACCAGATATGCAAAACATTCGTATCCCCCTTCACATCCCCCCAGCCACCATTCCAGAGGACATGCTTCCATGCTGATGATGCTCGTTAAAAAATAATGTGTTAACTAAATTTGTGACTGACCTCCTTGGGGAGAAGTGTATGTCCCCTGCTCTGTTTTACCCACTTTCTACCATATATTTCATGTTATAGCAGTCTCGGACAATGACCCAGCACGTGTTGTTCATTTTAAGAACACGTTCACTGCAGATTTCACAAAATGCAAGATTTGAGCTTTCTAAAGATAGCTACAGCACTCGATCCAAGTTTTAAGAATCTGAAGTGCCTTCCAAAATCTGAGAGGGAAGAGGTGTGGAGCATGCTTTCAGAAGTCTTAAAAGAGCAACACTTCAATGCGGAAACTACAGAACCTGAACCACTAAAAAAGAAAATCAACCTTCTCCTGGTGACATCTGACTCAGGTAATGAAAATGAACATGCGTCAGTCCGCACTGCTTTGGATTGTTATTGAGCCGAACCCGTCATCAGCATGGATGCGTGTTCCCTGGAATGGTAGTTGAAGCATGAAGGGCCATATGAATCTTTAGTGCATCTGGCACGTAAATATCTTGCGACACCGGCTACAACAATGCCATGAGAACACCTGTTCTCACTTTCAGGTGACATTGTAAACAAGAAGAGGGCAGCATTATCTCCTGCAAATGTAAACAACCTTGTTTGTCTAAGTGATTGGCTGAACAAGAAGTAGAACTGAGTGGACTTGCAGGCTGTAAAGCTTTACATTGTTTTATTTTTGAATGCAGTTTTTTTTTTTTTTTTTTACATAATTCTACTTTTGTAAGTTCAACGTTCATGATAAAGAGATTGCACTACAGTACTTGTATTAGGTGAATTGAAAAATACTATTTCTTTTTTTTTTTTACAGTGCAAATACTTGTAATTGAAAATAAATATAAAGTGAGCACTGTACACTTTGTTTTGTGTTGTAATTGAAATCAATGTATTTGAAAAATGTAGAAAACATCCAAAAATATTTCAGTAGTATTCTATTATTGTTCAACAGTGTGATTAATTGCCCAATTAATCACGATTAATTTTTTTTAATCACTTGATAGCCCTAATATAGATATAGATATATCTGTTTTATATATATATAGTATAGATTTATAGATATATAAAGTGTATGTGTGTGAAAATATATATAGAGGGTGACCAGATAGCAACTGTGAAAAATCGGGATGGGGGTGGGGTGTAATAGGCGCCTATATAAGAAAAAGTCCCAAAAAACAGGACTGTTCCTTTAAAAACGGGACATCTGGTCACCCTATATATCTAGATGTTCTCTCTCTCTCTTTCTCTCTCTCTGTGAGCCTATATATATATATATAGAGAGAGAGAGAGAGAGAGAGACTCACAATCTAATGATATGGACAGATGAAGGAGAGTGGGGAAGGATACAACACATCTCTCTCTCTCTCTCTGTGTGTGTGTACACACACACACACACACACACACACACACACACACACCCCTCTTTAACATGCTCTAATTCCTCTTCCTAAATTCTGTATTATGGCAGAGACTTACAGAATTTATATACAGATATGTCACAAGCTGCCTGATCAGTTTGTAAATATATTGATTACTGCAGTGAACTGAATTGGCGGTGTGGATATTTTTGCCTAATATGTAATGCATCTGCAGTTTCGAGCTACTGATAGTGAAATTAGCTGCAACCAGGGCTAAAACTGAATGGTTTCTGACCGTGCTTCACCCTCAACAGAGAGCAACATATAGATGTGATAAAGAAGTAGTGACTCTACCATACTTATGGGGCAAACAGACCTTTCAGACCGAGATCAAAACTTTTGAAATTGCTGTACTTTGATTAAAGAAAAAATTCCTGTGTGTTTTGCCCCCATAACTTTAGGGTTAAATAGATATATCGAAACATTTTTTAAATTACATAGTCAACATAAAGGTAAAATTAATCCATAGTCTGCCATTTCTGTTAAGAGGCTGGATGGAAGACTAATTGGTGCAAGAGTAAGCTCCTTCTGTACTGAAATCACTGAGGACCGCATAGGACTTTAGACACCGTTGTTATGCAAGTTTCATTATTTAAAAAAAATAAGTTTGATTTGAACTTGAATTTCTTGATTTCACTGTCAAGTGGTGTCCAGAAACCTTAGGTGAAGTAGAAAGAACCTGTGAACCCATCCCTGAATGGTGCTGGTACCTCTGATTTTTAGTCCCTGTTGATAGTGTTCAGGAATAGGGTATCTCCTTGAAGTAGTTCTCAAGCCCTCTGTAGTTCTCACCACATTCTATGTTTTAGAAGTCCTCAGAACCCAACCTGACCATCTGTTTATGTATATAGCTAGGTCTTGAATGTTGGGTATATTTAGTAAATGGGATTATTTGGACCCCACCCTGACCGTGTGGTTCCATCATATTATGTTTGTTTTATAAAGAACAAAAGACACAACACCCTCATCTTAACTCCTTCACTCTTGTACTCTGAACTGTACGCTTCCTAGGAGAGTAGATGGGTCTAGTGCTGAGGCAGGATGGGAGGAAAGTTTGTCTTGAGAGGTGGGATCCTCTGTGAGGGCTGGGCTGAAGAAGCAGAGAAAAAGGGGGTTGCTCAGAGGCATGCCATGTTCCAGATCACGGTGCAGGTTTACCTTTGTCATAAATTCCTGACTCTACCCCTGGAAATATAATACAAAAATAGAAGCTGTAAATATATATTGAAACTTGCTTAAATTCAGCATACTAAAATTGGTAGGAAAATAGCAGTTTCCATGGGATAAGATCAGTGATCATAGTTACTAGAGGCAAATTAAAACAAAAATAGATATTTAAAAAAATATCATCTCCCTTTAAAATGTTTGATAAGAAAACACTGGAGTTCCTTTTTAAAAAGAACACTGATAATTTAGGCCCAAATCCAAGCTTTTAAAAAAACTAACATGAATAGAATTGTTTCCATGATTTTTTCCCACTTAACCATTTCAGTGTAAGCAATTAATTTTTGATACCCTGCAGAGTATGCAACCCAAACACTGCAGTATCCTGAAAACGTCTGATTAAGAGGAAGTGAATCTGATTAGATGCTAACTAAGGTGAAATTTGCTTTATCAATTTTAAATATGTTGAAAACATTAAATGGACAGTATAAGTATTGAGAATTAAGTTTTAAAACTCTTTAATAAAGTCAGGAGGCATTATAAGGCAAGGAAACATTTAAATATATTAATAATAATAAATATTTATGTTCTGGTCCAGAGGCCCCACCAAGATGAGGACCACATTGTTTTGGTGCTGTACAACCACAGAAAAGAGACATTCCCCTGCCCTAAAGGGCTCACCATCTAATGATATGGACAGATAAAGGAGAGTAGGGAAGGATACAACACATAAGCAACTGAATCTGACTGAAAAATTAATCCAGCTTTGTTAAATGTATTTTAGTTTTGTATTTTCACTGCATGGTATCTCTCAAAACTGACTAAATCCTATATTATGCTTAATCAAAAGTCATCAGTAATGGAAGCAAATGCCCGTACTGCATGTTGCTGAAATCCACACCAAGCTATACAGAAGAGCGGAAGAAATCCATAATGGTTTGGCAAAAACAGAATACCTATGGCTGTGGCAGTTACCAGTAGTACCAACACCAAGCATTCAACAATCAGGCCTAAGAAATCATGAGATTTAAAATATAACAGACTTCAGCTTCTCTTTATAGGCTGTCTGGTCTTTGAGGCTTTAAGGAAAGCTTCAGTCATGTGTTCCAGTTTTTTCTCCACATCATGGGAGATTAGAGTGATTGAGGTGATATTCACCCCCTTAATTCAGGGTCAGGGCACTGATCGGCTACACCAGATTGTGGGGTGAGAGATCTGCCAGAGCGTATCCCTACACAGAGGGTTGTAGCCACTGAATCATTGCTCCTCCCATAGTCTACCCTGCTGCAGCTTTCCAATATACCTTGCATGGAGGCCCTTTTCATGGTACAGAAGTGATGCACAAATAGCCCTTCATGGCCCCCCCAGTCCTCTCACAACTCCTCTGCTGGGTGTGGCTTCTGTGGTACAGAGGACTTGGTATTGACCCTCTGCATCACAGGTGAAGATTACCTTATATATTTTAGTTAAAGAGGGAGAGATAGGGGAGAAGAAAGTGTAAGATATAACCTTGAATTTAATTTCTAAAATTCACTATTTTCATAGCGCTGAATTTGTAGGCCACTAGTATCAGAGATATACAAAGGAACAGAAAAAGGTTAAAAGTTTTATTTCTTTAAATCATTCTCTTACACTTGTGTATCTAATTTCCTTTTGTCCACAGAAATGGCTTCTTGTTGTTTAGTTATTTGCTCTCGGTGGTGGTTGGGGAAGCTATGTTCTGAGAGGAGCATGCAAATTTAAATTCTCTCTCCATGGCAACTTAGATGAATGCTTTAAAATAGCTGGTTCAACTTCCTGACTGTCCTTAGGAAATGGATATGCCATTATTTATTATTTTGCACTCACACAATATGTAAATCTTGTCACTTGTCTTTTTAAAGAGTGGGCTTGATGGATGGTTCAGAATGGGTTCATATATCATAGAATGCAACATCTTGTTTTCATTTAAAGTCTCTTATTTATTTGTATTACTGTAGTGCCTAGGTGGCCTACTCATGGATCAGGTCCCCACTGTACTAGGTGCTGTGTACGCACACAGAACAGAAGGATGGTCCCTGCCCCAGGGGGCTTACAATCTAAATATAAAACAAGAGACAACAGATGCATATACGCAGATGGAGTACAGTTAAACAAAAAGGCAGTCTCTCTTTTCATTTGCTTCTTTCTAGATTACATTAGTTCAGCTCATCCTTGGTATGTTGCCAATGTTTTTGCTAATATTGGCTTCATACCAGGATCTATCTCACTTCTCCATTTGTTTTATGTAATATAATGATGAAACAAAGGAGCATCTTTCTAGCACTGTTTAAAGTCACACTGATTATATAGCTGACATGACAGCTTAACATGCTGACCATAATACAATCAGTGTGTGATGACTTCACTTTGGATGGAACCAGCTGTGGGCTTCTGGGAATGGTCAGTAAAATGGTTCTTTGAGTATCCTGGAAGAACCTTTGGGCTATTCCCTGCCTCATCTGCTGCAGTATAGTTTGAGCCCAGCTGCTTATTCTGAAGCTTGTGCCTAAGGTTATGTCTACACTTAAACTGCTACAGTTGTGGTGCTTCAGTGTTGACACTACCTATGCTGACAGGAGCGGTTCTCCCATTGGCGTAGGTAAACCATCTCCCCCAGAGGCAACAGCTAGGTCCATGACCTAGCATTGGCTACACCGGGGAGTAAGTCAGCATAGCTACATCTCTCAGGAGTGTGGATTTTTCACACCCCTGAGAGATGTAGCTACGAGATGAACAACAAGGAGTCCGGTGGCACCTTAAAGACTAACAGATTTATTTGGGCATAAGCTTTCATGGGTAAAAAAAACCTCACTTCTTCAGATGCCCAAATAAATCTGTTAGTCTTTAAGGTGCCACCAGACTCCTTGTTGTTTTTGTGGATACAGACTAACACGGCTACCCCCTGATACCTAAGCTACATGGATGAAAGTTCTCAGTGTAAACCAGCCCTAACTAGAATATTTTATGTGCTGGAAATTTGTCTTTATTTCCAAGGCTCAGTCCAGCTCCCAGTAAAGTCAACGAGAGCCTTTCCACTGACTTCAATTGGGATTGGATTGGGATCCAGAATTCTAGGTGTTCTAGGTAGGGTTTTCAGTCTAGTGTTGAATATATGATCCTAAGCAGTACAGCTGGATTTATTTTTCTGAGAATAAAAGGTTACTACCATGCACAGATCTGGTGAACAAAGTTAAGAGAGGAGCTAACTTGTTCCTGCCAAACGTTCATAGAGAAAGTGAATTAAGCCTTCTTAACCTGACACAAATAAGCTGCTGTGTATGATTTCTGTGTGGACGAGCGTGAACGTCTCTGAAATCGTGTAGAAGCAAAACATACAACGTGCATGTCCTCACCTGAACAGGTGGTAGTCCAAAGGATTTCTAAAAATTACTGTATAAATCTTATATTTTGATGACTTCTGAAATTGAATTCAGTTGAGCTGAAGGCTTTATTGCAGTGAATTTCAATGTGAGTCAAGGACCAATGGACATGAATAAGAATTAAAGAAATGCAAGAAAATCGCCCTAATAAAAAAGCACAGCAATTGGATGGCACAGTTAGATTGAGTCCTGAACTGTCATTGATGGGTTTCTCAATCTTGTCAGTAATGATGGTCTCCCATGGTGCCAGCAAACTGCGAGCAATTTTCTGCAGTAGCTGCTGTGACCAGATTGTATTAAGATGAAATGTTGTCATGAGACAAATATACGAAAGCTTCTACTTGCTTCTGTCTGATGCAAGGAGAAAAACATCTTTCTCTGCTTGGTGAAGCAGAGATCTCTTCTTGAAATGAGATTGGAAGAAAATGTGTTGGTGTTTCAGCTGCATGCCATTTATCGTGTCTTTATTAGAGACAACATTCTTTCAGTGGAGCCAAAATGAGATTATGTCTATACATATGTCTATATTTACAAGGTATCGGAGGTCATTTGGGTATTTAGAATTATACTTCAACCACAGTAACCCTTTCCTGATAGAGTACTGAGAAGAAATGTTCTCTGGACAAGGGGTATCCCAAGCCCAGCATGAGCGTTTGAAGCTATATTTGGTTAGGGCTAATACATGGGTTTTGTATGAAGTCTCAAGAATAACGCTGAACAGCTCCAGTTGCTGATCAGACAGTAGAACAGAGTTGCTTGGATGGGGTTTTTTGAGACATTGAATTGAATGACAGCTGTCTGCCCCAGAGATACACAATTCATGTTAAATCCATTTGAATCTTTTGTTTGTTGAGATCTTTAAGATGATAAAGTGTACAGCAGATTTAGCTATTTTCAATTATAATGAAAAGCAACCTTAATTATACTGAAATCTGGAGACAATAGGAAACCTTCAAGACCAATTAAGCTTAAACAAGAAAGCTCAGGGAGGATGTTTAAGTTTTGTGATGTTACTGTTTTTTGTGCTGGTGATCAATAAAATATGTACCAGCAGATAATGCCTACATTGGGTATAACTATGGTCTTAGAAAATTAGAGATAATTAAAATAATGCTGTGTAAATGTTGTAGACAAGTTTCTTTACTTTTTATACTTGACTTTAAAGATATAATAATCATATAAACTAAGGTTTGTTTGATGCAATGTAGAGCTAAAAGGGTATCTAGTGGTTCTAACTAATGTTCAGTTACACTCTCTGTAATCAATGCCCAACATTCTGTTTGTTTGGGGGGGGGGGGTTGTACAAAACCTTATTGCAAAAGAAAGTTGTTTGAAAATATCCAATTGCCTATTCAGTAGTGGCTAGTTTAAAATAAACTCTGTGTATAGCCTCTTTCTCTCACACTACTGTCAGTTTTTGCAGAATAATCTTTCATTTCAAAAATACATTGTCCTCTCTGTTGCCATCTCTTGTGACTTTTATTCAAGTTTTGTCATGTTTTGATGCTTTTCTTAAAGCTCCACCTCCTAAAGGTATGTGATAAACTGAGGTTGTCTACTTTCATTTCTTTTTAAAAGTAAACTTTAGCCCTCATAGGTGTGCTGAAAATTTGAAAGCATGAACCCCAAAGGCTATGACATTAAAAGATAAACTGACCACAAAAGCTGGCTTAAAAA
This sequence comes from Emys orbicularis, assembly GCF_028017835.1. Classification (NCBI taxonomy): domain Eukaryota; kingdom Metazoa; phylum Chordata; order Testudines; family Emydidae; genus Emys; species Emys orbicularis. The sequence continues at coordinate 114,642,847 of NC_088685.1, forward strand.
TGAGATTTTTAAAAATATATTTTTTTTTTTTGGAGAGGGAAGGCAGGGGTAGACTCATGATTTTCCAGTGGTTGAAATTGGCGACACTGGCATCCTTATGATGAAATAAGTATAACTGATGGTAGGGTTGTTTTCCTGAGGCTGCAGACAGAAAGCTTCAGGGCCTCTACTGCTGCTCATAGCTCTGCCAGGCAGCCACAGACTATCAACACAAATAAGGTCAGTTTCATAATTGCTATTTTTAAACTTGTGAATGTCAGTGAATTGGATAAGAATCACGTGAGCAGAGAGAGGCTGCTGTAATAGGACAAACTAGAACAATGAGGCTGGGGCAGAGGTAGAGTAGTGGGGACACGTGAACAGTCAGAATGCTCTGGGGTGGTAGTGATGAAGGGAGAGAGAGAGAAAGTGCTTTCTTTAACTTCAACACCTAGAGAAGGGGCAGGAAAGGTAAAGGCTCAGGGAGGTGCTCCAGATATATGAAATATATTCTAACAAGAGACTGTTGTGACTGATGGATCCCTCGAGCTAAGTACAGTGCCAGCACCATGGAATCCCAGCAGCTCATATGCCTTGCAGGCACCCCTTATCTTTCATATCCGCTTAGGGTGACCAGATGTCCCAATTTTATAGGGACTGTCCCGATATTTGGGGCTTTGTCTTATATAGGTGCCTATTACCCCCCACCGAGTCCCGATTTTTTACAGTTGCTGTCTGGTCACCCTATATCCGCTTCTGCCTAGTGCGTTTAGCCTTGTTGCTTGTAAAAAAATTTAGTAACTTTTCAACTCTTTGACAAAATGTGTGTTGATAAAAGTATTTGGTCAGCTAGAATGAAATGAGTATTTGGGTGTAAAAGTTCATGAATTTTCAAGTTGTCCGTTGTAATACCTCCCTTTTTCCACTGACCATGACAAGATGTGGCAGACTTAAGACTACACGGACTACATGGACAGTAAAAGTACCGTACCTTTCCTTCCCCTTATTTTGTCTTATTCCTGTTATTTAAATGGAAATAAGTAGCTGATCTTGTCCTATGAATACCTCTGTGAATATTACAGTTTGTTTAGTACATAGTAATGTTTTAAAATGTTAATATCTGGTTGCTGAAACCTTTTGTTGTGGTAATTTTCTATAACTTGACTTCCTAGGCTTGGTTTTAAGTTCCAACTATTATTTAAATTGCAACTTGTACAGCCAGTGACTGAATTATCAGGTAACACCTGCCTTGAATTGCTATAGATACAGCTGTGAATGCACAACTGCTATTGATGATATATACTGGACACTAATGAGTGCAAGGATATCAAACAATATAAGGGGCATAAAAGGTGGAAATATTAAGTAAACCTGGAGGGGCAGGGCACCCAAGATAGCTAAATCATGAAAAACTATTTGTGTATTTGAAACACAGGAAGGATTTTTGGCATGTCTTGATTGACTAGTCAGGTATATTATAAAACCTGCGCCATGTATCTTAATTGGCCCATTATTGTAAGAGCCCTTACAGTCTGTGTATAGAAAACATACCTAAAATCATCTTTCTCTCTCCATGCTCCAACTCTCATTCACTTCTCTCCCTCTCTCTCTCCACTTTTAAGAATCCATGCACTGGCCTCTGATCTTATTCTGTGTCAAATTCCAACTACTCATCCTGTATGCTCTGCACAGCAATTCGCAGTGGAATTATGTTACCTATCAGCTCAGCACCACAGGCCTTACTTCCATGATGCTCAAAGTAATATAGGTTCCCTCCTCAGCCACCCAAACGTCACATTCTACCTCATCTAGTTTCCTTCATTTTCTCCCCTTTCCTCAAACAACCCACATTCTGTGCTCCTTTCAACACCCATTTCTTCCCTTTTCTTCCACATTCCTTTACCTTCCCTCTTTCTCCTCCTTAAATCTATTTTCTCCTCCTTCATTCCCTGAAAGGCCCTAGTCCTCTCTCCTCAGATATTTGTCCCTCACCCTCTCTGCTTCTCTTATATCCCTCTGGCCCTCAGGAAATCTCTCATTTTAGTCTGTCCCCCTCTTTCTCACAAGGTCCCTGTAGCGGATTGGGACTCACCTCTGCAGCGCCTCTTGCTGGTCATCTCAGGGACTCCAGCCTCCAGAGCATCCTCTGCAGGCCAGTGTCCCGCTACCACTTGACCCCCATGTCCCTCCCAGGACTCGGGTGCCCCATTATCTGGGATGCTGACCCCTGGCAGTACACCCCTCAGTCTCAGGGTCTCTCCTCCCCAGGGAACCCCCACCCCGTAGCCCCACCTCACTTCAGTCATAGGCTATTACCAGTCACCAACTAGCCCCCACTCCCTGGGGCAGACTGCAGTATAAGCCACTCATCACAGGCAAGGGGGTTTTGGACCTGCTGCCTTTCTCTGCAACCCAGTACCTCTATAGGGCCTTGGACAAGGCCCTGCAGTCTGGGGAGTTGCCAGCCTGGAGCTCCCCAGCCCCTCTGGCCTTTCCCCAGCCCTGCCTTACTCTAGGTACCCTGAGCTTTCCAGCAGCCAGCCGCCCCCCTCTGTGAAAGCAGAGAGAGATTGTCTTTGGGCTCCTGGCTTCACTGGCCTCTCATAGGGACCAGCTGGGCCCTGATTGGGGCATGGCCCCCAGCTGAGGCTGCTTCCCCCAATCAGCCCAGCTTTTCCTCTGCCACAGTCCTCTCCCAGGGCTGTTGTTAACCCTTTCAGGCCAGGAGCGGGTGACCACCCCGTTACAGTCCCCCATACTTTGTCTTCTCTCTACGTCTCCTAAATCCCCCTTCTCTCTGCCTCTCTTGAATCTCCTTCCCTCTTCCCCCCCGCCCCCAGATCTTGTTTCTGTCACAAAGGTCCCCAGCTCAAACTTCCCCATCTCCCTACATGTCTCCCTCTCCCTGCTCCCCAGGTTTCCTCATTCCCAAAGTGACTCCCAAACCTCTCCATTTCCCCAGGGTAGTGGTTATCCTTCTGCACCTCCTCCCAAGTAACCATCTCCCCCAAATCCCCTTGTTTCCCTCTTCTTGTTTTCCTCTTTAGCTACCCAAAATGTGGGGTGAAGAAAATATTGGTGCCCGCCCCTACACTGAAGTGGGGGACAACATCTTCCCATTCTCCACTGTGGCTTTCAGACTCTGTATTGTTGACAAGAATGGGAGCTGCTGGGTGCTGAGCCCTCTTGAAACTCTGGACATTTATTTGTGTACCTGAATGGGAGCAGAGTTGAACCCTTCTGAAAATTCTGGCCCTTGTGTGCCCTAGGATTGTTTCATGTGATTGGGCCCTGTGTCTTGTCAAGATTCAGAATATATTCATTTTGACTTCCGCTTGCCTTGAAGTGAACGCTTTGGACCTTGTCTAGCATCATTCATAACTTGGAGCCAAATAATCCTTGCGAGCATAAATAAATGCTTTTGTAATAAAAATTGTGGAGGCAGGAAATAAGGCTAGATTTCTGACATTACTTCCCAGCAGTGCACTGAATCTGTAGGACAGGTAGATATAAAAATGATTGGCTGAGAGATTAAACTTCTCTGCCAGCTGCTCAAAAGATATGTTCTCAGCATCTAAAATATCGGCTGTCACAATCTCTTAAAATCCTACTCCTTGTGCAATATGATGCCTTTGCTGGGATGGGAGAAAGGGTTACCTCAGGCAGGGATCTGATATGAATGGATATTGTACTAGCTTCTCTTTACTCTCCCCCACCCCCACTCAAGATTCTCAGTGTGAAAGTGGGGAGTTAAAGATTAAAGTGGAAGAGAAATTTTAAAAGGAGGGGGGCCCAGCAATCTAATTCATTTTCTAAATAACCACAATCAGTTCACCACCAATCCATTGCCTTTTATATTTTTCATTGACATGCGGTATTATGTAACTTTAATTAGGAAGTGCAAAACCACAGAATCATTTAGTTATTTGCAGCCTTCCCAGTTCAGTCTAGATTATTCTTTTACCTCCTCAAATTATATCTACAAGTTTTTTTAAAACCTTTTTGCAAATTTTAATGAGTCTTATTAGATACATTTATAATGTCAGGTTTCAGAGTAGCAGACGTGTTAGTCTGTATCCGCAAAAAGAACAGGAGTACTTGTGGCACCTTAGAGACTAACAAATTTATTAGAGCATAAGCTTTCGTGGGCTACAGCCCACTTCTTCGGATGTGATTCCTTAAATTTCTGTAGCATTTTTCATCCAGAAGGATATTAGGGCACTTCACAAATTATGGGCCAAATTCAGAGAGAAGAAATGTTACCACTATGTGAATTCAATAAGTATCCCTCATTTTAAAGTGTATGCATCCATGTGCATGTTTTAGGAAAAGCTATGTAAACACACTTTTAAGATGAAAATTGATCCAGCTTTGGCATTCACAATAATCTGCATTTCTTGCAGTATTGTAAAAGAGAATTGTGTTGATTTAATTTGTTTATGCTGGTGACAGTGGAAGGTTACTATGTGTTTCAAAAGAATGCCTAAGCTAAATTTAAATCCCCATGGTCAGGTTACTTCCTACAACTTTTTTTCCCTGCACATTCTCACTGCCCTTTCTCCCACCTCAAAAATAACAATAAAAAAGAAATATAACCTCCCCAATCTTTTGACTTAATTTCACCCAGTATGGTTTAAGCCTTTATCGGCACGTCTAGTGTCATATGTTTCTTTTAAGCAACTTAATTTGGAGTTCACTAATCATAAAATGGTTGTGCCAGTTAGTTCCAGGGATCCGTTTGTGGCCCTCTCCCAGGCTTCCCTCAACTCTTCATGATATCAAAATGAGATGCCGTTCATTGTGCAGATCTTTGTAATATGATTTATCTCTCTTCCTCTCCTTCATGCTTCTATCATCAATGAAATAGTTATCAATATTGACTTGGCTCCATAGTTAACAACACATTCAGACAAAATCTCTCAGAGTTCATTTCATGCTCTCTTCAGACCTGGGTAGACATCACTTTAAAGGGATGAGAGCACAGATATACACTCAGTTTGTTTTGAATGGTATCTTTGCAGTCATAAGGGCATACTGTTTGGAGCACAAGGCCTAGCCTACACTAGAAAAGGTATAGCTACACCAGAAACCCATCCTGGGATAAACACAGCTTATACCAGCAAAATCACTCATCACCATTATAGGTCATACCAATTACCCAAAAGAAATAAGCCATAGTGGCAAAGCCCTTTTTTTGCCAGTATAACTGTCTATGTTTGGGTTTCATAGATTCTTCTGGCCTTAAACTCAATGAGACCATGAGATCAGCTAGTTTGACCTCTGGTATATTGCAGGCCATTACATTTCATCCAGTTACCCCTGTATTGAGTCCAGTGAATTGTTTGACTTAAGGGGGTCTTATAGAAAGGCATCCAGTTTTGATTTGAAGATATCAAGTGATGGGGAATCCACCGCTTCCTTTGGTAGTTTGTTCAAGTGGTTAATTACTCATGGTTAAAAGTTTGTGTCTAATTTGAATTTGTCAGGCTTCAGCTTCCAGCTATTGGTTCTTGTTGTTATGCCTTTCTCTGCTAGATTATAGTGTCCTGGAATACTTGATATTTTCTCCCCATGAAGGTACATAGACATTGTAATGAAATCACCTCTTGATCTTCTTTGTGATAAACTAAACATATAGAGCTCTTGAAGGCTCTCATTGTAAGGCCTTTTCTCCAGCCTTTATATCATTCTGGTGACTGTCTTCTGCACCCTTTCTATTTTCAACATTCTTTTTAAAATGTAAACACCAAAACTGTATGCAACGTTCCAGGATCAGTCTCACCAATGATGTATACAGAGGTAAAATCACCTCCCTACTGCTATGCACTGTCTCCTGTTTATGCATCCAAGAATTCAGTTAGCTGTTTTTGCCACATTATCATATTGAAAGCTCATGATGAGTTGCTTGTCCACTCTGACTCCTAAATCCTGTACTTTAGTATATCAGCAAATTTTTCTTGTATAGACCTGGCCTAAGGTGAAGCCAATTTGAAAAAGGTAACAGCTCACTGTATTGCTCTAAGCCACCCCAATTCAGTCCCTTAGTAGGTTATCAAATGGTTGTGCTTGGAAAAAGGAATTGCCTTTTGGCTTTTATTTGCCATGGAGATAGCATTGTCCAGCATTGGGACTCAGGAGGTCTGGGTTCTATTCCCATCTCTGCCACTGACCAGCGGTGTAAATCACTTCACCTCTTTGTTCCTTAATTTAACTATTTGTAAAATGTGGATAATGATACCTAGCTTTGTAATGTGCTTTGAGAGCTACTGATAGAAAAGTGCTGTATAAGAGCTAGGTTGTATTATTATTACTAGTAATAATAAGACCCAGTTTTCATACATCATTGCTTGTATGTTTTTGTTTTTTCCTGCATTATTTAGGTTGAGCTAACAACGATCATGGAAGAAAAGGAATAATCCTGCAGTCAAAGTATTATTGTAAACTGGAAGAATTTACTTGAAGTTTATCTGTGCAGTTGTTTGGCAGCTTAGTTGAAAGGATCGTGGACTGCATTTGCAGATAGTTATAGTTTGAAATAAAAGTTGGAAGTTTCTTTTGAAACTAGGGTGTAGTACCTGAAGCTTTTAGTCTGATCTTATTGGTTCCATATGCAAAGGTTCTTTTTATTCGCATATTCCCAATGGAATGGATTCCTTTCTTGGTGCATTGTGAATCTAAAACTCATGCTGCTCTCTTGCTTTGTCTGGAAGTCAGGCATTGATATTTTCTAAGAAGTGGGTACTGTCCTGTAGCTGGTCTGCAGACATATTACCAAGAAGCCTGTGGGTTTTTAGAACATAAATGAGTACCTCATCCCGTTAGCCTGCTGTGATGAATTTCCTGCACAGTCATGTCCTTGAATCACAAGCAATCAGTGAAATCCAGTTGCAGAAGATGATTGTAAGGGAAACAACTGAGGAAAATTACCTTTTTGACTATTTATTTTTATAAGAACAAATATAATCAATAAAACTACAGATCTGAAAACTTAGACTTTGATTCTATATTTGACCTCTGGCAGATGGCTGGGGTGATCTGTACAGAACTAATTACAGGATCTGGGCCTTGAAGGGACACAGTTACCTAGTTTAGGCTTAAAGTTTTAATTAGTCTTAATATAGTTATAATGTATTTTCCCCCTAAATTGGCCACTCTTTTTTTCTTTGAGACTTATTTTTATTAATAGACACGGGCCACAATTTTCAAGTGTGGGTGCCTAAAGCTAAGTTAATATAAGTGGGTTGTTTTTCAGTTGCTGAGCACCTGCAGCTCCAGTTGTCTTCAAAAGGAGGTGGGGTTTCTCTTCACCCTGAAAAAAGAGGGCACTTATATTTAGGTGTCTAAGGATTTAGTAGCCTACCTTTACGCATCTATGTTAAGAAAATTCTGGTCACTGTTTAAGTTGCATGTTGGCAAAGCTTTCCGCTCCATCTCCTATTTCTGATACAGCAAACTAATACAGTTATTGAGAGTTATTGTATCCTAGACACCAAGAAGCAAATATGTGCACATGCCCCACACATCCACTCACCCTTGTGTTCTCCCCCTCGCACCCAGTTTCCCCGATTTTCTTAAACATTTTAAAATGTTCCAACCAGCTCCAATATCAGATTTGTCTCTGCGTCCTTTCGGCTGGCAGGTTGCAGTATTCCATCTTTATAGAAACTCCATTTGAGACAAAGAGAAATCAGTATTTGGCAAATGAGAAATAACCAAACTGGTAGGAAAACAAAATATTATTTTAATTCTTCTGAAAAGAGTAACAAATAACATAAAAATAAATTGAATTAACAAAATATATAAAATTACTAATCATTTAAGAGTCCATTCTTCTAGGTATGCAAGATTGCATTTCTTTATCCATGCAACAATCTCAAGTGTTTAATAAAAGATGACATGAGAATCTTTGTGGAAATTCTCATGCAGCAGGTATTTAATGCTTATGTCTTCCTCAGTCTCTTATTGCAACAAATCAGTTGCCCAGTAGGCCAGTAACATTGTCTTCTCAAAGATACCCTAGTGATATCATGGGCTGTTAAGATGCTAAATGTTATTAGCTACTAATGTAGCTATGTTCTGTTCTTTAAAGTAGTTATCCAGCTGAATAATTGATAATATAATTGCTACTTTATTCCTTTACCTAAGGGGTTGTCTGCTTGCTGTTTTACATAGCTCTCTAGAGAGAGGCTATTGATTACATGTAAAACATTTTTCAGTGTTTATTCAAGAAGAAAAAAGGATATTAGTATGGTTTTAGGTTAGGAACTGCTACATGCACATAGAATAGCTGTCATATATTAGCATCTCAAGTAGGAAATGTTGCTCGCGATAGGCCCTTTGGAAAAGTTATATATTCAGTAAATAATTAGTGTGTGTTTAAATGTATGTGTGATCCAAAGAACCCCTTAATGATGACTGGCAAGGGGGTTACAAGAATATCCTGATTCTGGTATGGACATTCTGGTTCACCAAAGAATGTCAGGTGATGTCTCAAATGGAAGCCATGGTCATGCTGGTCATTATTATCGCTGTGAAGTATACGTACGGATATGATGCAAGGAGTTAGACATTAAAACCATATTTGCAATATATAAACCTATCAAGGCAGGGGTGAAAAACAGGTTTTCCTCCAGACAAGTGGTAAGGTAAGAAAAGTGTTCATCTGTCTGCTGGGATATAAATTAAGCATTTGAAGGTAACATAATGGATGGTCATTTCCATACAAAGTCAGATATTAATGAAGTGATGTAGTACACAAGGAAGCAGTACACAGGGAAAAACAATCAGGGCCGGCTTTAGGCCGATTCCCCCAATTCCCCGGAATCGGGTCGTGCGCCTAAGAGTGCCCCACGCCTTAGGCGCCTTTTTAATTTTTTTTTACTCACCCGGTGGCGGTCCGCTCCGGGTCTTCGACGGCACTTCGGTGGCAGGGGGTCCTTCAGTGCCGCCGGGTATTCGAATCGGGCCCCACAGTTCATAAAGCCGGCCCTGAAAACAATAGGTCGTTATCCTGTCTAAGCACAGACAGTGAACTTTGGGGGTATACGTAGGAGACAAAAGAGACACACGTCTTCATCCTGCACCTAGGAAGTAAATGGGCAGTGTGTTTACATTGATGAAAACAGGATCTCAGCCAACCTTGGTGTTGCAAAGGACTTTGGGTGAGAGAACCTGCTTTAGACAGGAGGTTAACTGATAGTTAAGTTTAGTCTCTAGAAAGTGTGTTACGATTTTGTTTTTGTATGTAAACATTTGTTGCCAATATCTTTACTTAATATCTCCTGAATCTCTAGGCTTTGATAATAAACTTTTTATTGATTTCACTGTAATATAACTCAGTGCTGTGGTGTTAAGCAAAGTGCTGGTCCTGAGCTGAATCTTACAAGCTGGTGTGGTCCTTTGGGGACCACAGACCTGGCATTTCTGTGAGTGTTCAGTGGATAAGGGACTGGACACTGCAGGGGAATGGGGTGAACCCATACTGTTAACCTGCAAGAGAAAGTAAGGGCTGGCATAGCCTTGAGGAGGGTGCTTGAGTAGGTAACAGGCTAGTGGTGGTACAGAGCTGACATCCGCTATGAACAAGCAATATTCCCTTTCACTGGTGGCAGGGGGGAACAGGGTGACTTTCTGTCCTGGGCACCCTGAGAACCGTCACACTAATATCTTATTTTCATAACACTGAGCAGTTCCTGAACCCTGTTTCTTTTGTAGATGCTTTGTTTGATGGCCCCAGTAATCTCTTAACTCTCCAGATCAGACACAACAGGATGCAAAGCAGCTTAAAATCAACAGAATTGCTGTCAGAGGATCAGAGTGGAGGATTGCTAAGCCTATGATGGAAAAAATATGTATTGGCCATGTGTGTCACATGGTAACCATCAAATCTTTGAGACTTGGGCAGATTTTGACCTAGTATTGTGAGAGGAACATAGAGATGCCCAGGCTTTTGCAAATAAAAATTGTTTGAAGTGCTAGCCACTTTTGATTATGAATAATGATTGACTGTTGAGGAATCAGAGGTGACAGTTGAACCATTATCTGTACTGCCAAGTGTTTTGTTAGGACAATCCTAGTATTACTTTATATACCTCCAGGAATACCCGAGGCTTGGCAGGACTTCTTTCTCACTTGTTACACTAGACAGAAACATGAGCAACCAACCATTGTACTTAGCTCTCTAGTAATTGTCATGACCACAGAGAGTATGATACATTGTACATAATTCTTTTTTGGGGTTACCATGCTTTAGGCCTGGAAGGAACAGCACCTAAATATTAGCAAATGTCTATTACAAAACCAGAGATGTGCCCCAGTGTGGCCACAGTGAAGGGCTGTTTTAAGTTGCAGCACATGCTGAGTGAAGCAGTACTCCGTGAGAAACTGTACAGAGAAATTCTGCTGTTTCCTTAATGGCGTAGTTGAGCCCAGAGTTTGAGAAGTGCGTCATCTTCCCCTTCCTCTGATTACTGATCATGGCCCTGTAACTTATTTAGTATTTTATTTCATACACCTGCCCACACCAGGGAACTGAGTTCTGGGGAATATTCAGTTTCTTTTTTGTAAACCATTGGAAAACCATCTGCAACATCTCCGTAGTAAATAGAGCTGTTCAACAAAAATTTCAAATTGAGGAAAAAGTTAACTGTTTTACAACTGACTGTCCTGTAATACATTACAAGTTTGCTTATAGGATGCTGCTTGAAAGCAGTAGTCACTCTCTATATGTGTCACAAAACAGTCATCACCCCGCCACACCACATTGACAGCAAAATAATATCCCCCCTCCAGCAGCATTAATCAAACATCTGGCTATTTTTTCACTTAAGAAAATATAAAATTGTACTTCTGAGAGAAGTCCTACATAATGAAATATAAATTTGTCATAAAAATAATGCTTTATTTAAAACAATCCTTTAAAAATCACAACAATGTACAGCATTAACATCTGTTTTAAAATGCATTAGAAGCCAACAACTCAATGTCAATTTGGTCTGACTTCATAGTATTACTTGCTTGATTTTTGGCTCCCACTGTGGAAGCAGAGCTTTTCAAGTTCATCCAAACCCCTTGAGCACAATTCAAACCAGCTGGTATTCTATATATTACATAATTACGAAACACACAGCACAGTTTGGATACTTAAGAGGCACTGGGGCCCACTTCTCAAAATATTTACAGCCTTTTATTCTTCTCAAAACAATCATTTGCATACTAAGAGTGATATATGCCCCTCTGGCATGCAGATTTACTTCATTTTCACTTTCTCAAAAAACTTCCCCTGAAACTGACTGAGTTTAGTAGTGAGTATGCAGAAGGGAAATAGAGTTGGCAAAGTAAAAGACCTTGATGTTTCCAGCAAAACCTTTATGTTTACACAGTGTGGGAAATGTGGGAAAATTGCCCCCCCCCCAAAAAAGGAGAACTCTTACAAATGTTTCTATAAATGGAGTCCTAGCATAAAGCATGTCTCCCCTGCAAGCTGAGAAGTCAGCATAAGAGAGACTGAAAGAGAATGTACCTTTATTAAAAATGTTGTAGCTGCATTTGTCTAAGGATATTAGAGAGACAAGGTGGGTGAGGCAAGATCTCTTATTGGACCAACATCTGTTTTCTAAAAGAGACAAGTTTTCCAGCTACATAGAGCTCTTCTTCAGGTCTGGGAAAGGTGCTCAGTGTCACAGCTAAATATAAGGTGGCACAGATCTTTAGTGTCTAGCAACATTTTTTATGGCTTGTCTTTTGAAGGTGGTATGAAGGTTTTCTTTGAGGATGAGGACTGAGAGATCAGATGTGGAGCGATCGTTTTGTGAAAAGTGTTTGCCCACGGGTGAGATGGTATTTTTTTTTGTATTATTTTTCTATGAGAGTTCACTGGAGTACATAGTGATTGTCTAGGTTCACCTACATAACTGGCCACGTCACCTCCAGTGGTCTCTTATGATATCTGTTAACTACTTATGCTAAACAATCTGTTCCACCTTGTATTTAACTGTGACCCTCAGGATACCTTTCCCAGACCTGAAGAAGAGCTCTGTGTGGCTCGAAAGCTTGTCTCTCATCAGCAGATGTTGGTCCAATGGAAGATATTACTTCACCCACCTCTTTCTCTCCTCTATAAAAAGGTATTTGGATCTAAATGGAAATGCAGTGTTTAAATATGGGTGAGTTGACTTTATTTCCTTTTGAGTAAGTTACTTTGTAACAGTGAGAACTGCTGCTTTCACAGCCAAAGTTCGTAAGGTTGGTTTTAGTGCAGTGTACAGAAAGTTCTGAATAATAGTGATGCTGCTGACTTGTGGAGATTGCGTGAAACAGTGGAGTAGATGTGCTAGAAAAAGGTCAATATGAAAAAGAAGGTAGTAGAAGGTCATCTGGCGTGAGACAGAACAAAGTAATCACTAAAAAGTTCTGAGATACGGTTTAGAGGATGAGGGCCTGATTCTGTTCCAAGTTACTGTAGTTCTGCATCAATGTAACTCCATTTGATTTCAGTGGATTTACTATCAATTACACCTGTGTGAGAAGAGAATTGGGCCCTGAGTGAATTAGGACTCTAAACTAGAGCCAAGTGAGCAAAGGTGAATCCACCTTTATCCTACCCTACCCTGCCAATTTAAAAACAAACCAACAAAACAAAATATTCCAAACCACCAACCTCTGTCTAATCTTCTTACTTAAAGTATATATTTATGGAACATATGTCACAATCATATGTAGGTACCATCACTCAGAGGAAAACCCCAAATGTCTCTTCCTCTGACTTTCTCAGAAACTATTCCCAGAGTGTGTCTAATCCTTGATAGAATGGAACTATATATATGATCAAGTTTAGTGGTAAAAAGGATGACATACTCCTACACCTCTAGTAATGTCAAATGATAGAAGCATATTAGTGAAGACTGTTTTCTAGGATGTTACCTGTTGTTGTGGGGGGATTTTTAATTAGATGTTTTTAAGTAACCTTTTTGCTTATTTGTGCTGTGTATTTTGCTGAACCCAAAATCTCCTCTTTAAAAGATGAAGATACAAAACTAATCTGAACCATGTACAAAGTTTTTCTCCTTCTAAAAATGTTATAAGGGAGAAAAAACTATTAGCTGAGAGAACATAGACAGAATATTAGAATCACTACAGGGAGCCTTGTATTTACATAGTGTCTAGGTACTGAATGGTTAGTTGGTACAATCATGATTACTTATAAATCTGTGTACCCCTGCAGAGAGAGTTATCATTCAATTTCCACACAGCGAGGGTTACCAAAGCTAATTTTTTTGGTTCCTGTTTATTTCCCATTGTCCAAAATGTTTGAATGCTTTACATAGTAACTTGGACTGTAAGAAAAGGTGGTATAAATGCAGTATCAAACTGAAAAATGTACTAACAAAGGTGTCAGAGTAGCAGCCGTGTTAGTCTGTATCCGCAAAAATAACAGGAGTACTTGTGGCACCTTAGAGACTAACAAATTTATTAGAGCATAAGCTTTCGTGGGCTACAACCCACTTCTTCGGATGCATAGGTGTGTTTAGGTTGAAAAGAATATTGTGACTGATTTTTGGGTGGTGAGCAAGACAAGTTTCTATTCAATTTTAGCTTCTTTTTACCTGCAGTTCGATTTTATCAAAAAGTGCTTTTGGAGAATGACAGAAATGAAGTTAGTATGGGAGCAGCCTAATATTTTTACCTTGTTATGTGAGATTGGAGTTTGCAAGCAATCTCTGGATTCCTGCTATCCTTAGGTAGATATTAGATATGTCACTAAGTGGTGGGTGATTTATACAGATTCCATGAGGAAGAGTTAAAGCCTTACTGCTCATTACTGTATACTGTTGGCCTGTATGCACAATAGAAATGACTGCCACCAGTATCTTCCCTTCTACAGGCCTGATCCAAAGCCCATTGAAGTCAATGCAAAGTCTCTCATTGGCTCCAGGTTGGGTCAGGTCCTACGGGAGTTTGCTGACAGTTTGAGCACCTGCACTGATTGCAGCTGCAGAAATATTACGAAGGGAGACAAGAGGTCCCTTGGATAGCTGTGTCCCAAACCATTTACACGGTCAAAACCAATACCTTGAAATTCTGAGGAAATTAAGAGGCAGAGTGTGCAGATTATAGAGCACTTGTGTGATGTGTTCCTGGCACAAAGTATCTATCACTTAGTGGATGGCTTCATTTTCTACAAGTTTAAGTTTCCTAATGACCCTAAAATGTAGCCCAATAGAACATCTTACAGTAGGTCTGATCTCAGAGTGACTAAGGAATTGACTATTGAGGGAGGTATGCTTCTGGGGGCTGATGAGAGGGGGGAATATGGGGGAGGGGATTGAAAAAAGTAGCACTTTTTGAGTGCCTCAGTTTTGTGTGCTCAATTTGATACACCTTAAAGAGGCCTGTCTTTCAAAGAATTATGAGCAACCACCCACTTAAAACAAGCACCCCTTTAAAGTGTGTCAAGTTGGGAACCCAAATGTCAAGCCACTCAAAAATCATTAAAAGGTTGCTAGTTCCTATGTGTATTTCCAACATTCAGAAAAATACAAGTTTGTCCTGAGATTTGAAAGCTGATGTTGAAATTTTTTGAAGTACAGTTACAGGAAACTACCTGTACCACTTCTAGTTACCTTCAAATTGCTTGGATACTTTTCACTGTCCTAAACTAGCCCAGCAGGCAAGTGAAACAATACCATCTGCAAAAATCTTATTCTTCCCATGTGGTGAAGACCAGTGATCCGTTACAACTGGGTTATTCCTCCTCATCTTCCAAGCACACAAGCTCTTTTTTAATATTTGTATAATACCCGTTCCCGACTCCCACCCCAACCCCCAGCTTCCCAATGTAGTGCCTGCAAGCGGAGCTATTCAGAGAGCTGATTTCCTCTAACTCCCCAGTGACTAGCCTCTGCTCGAAGAAGGAATTTCCTCTCAGGGTCTCTTCTCTCTACCTCCAGGCAGGAGTATTTTCCTTTATATTTTTCTTTTCCCCCTCTCCTTGCTGTCTCCATAGCAGGGACAGGATTTTGGAGAACAGAAGTCAGCAGGAAGTTGTAACTGAGAAACACAGTAGCATAGCAGACTCAGGTAATATCAAAGAGTTACACACACAGCCCGGCTTCCCCCACTCAACAGCAACATGGCAGGCAAGCCTTAAGCTGTTGAAAAAGTTCAGCAGCAGGGCATAGTTCTGCAAAATCTCCAAGCCTGTTTCCAGGCTACTCAGTGCTCCAGGCTAAGCTAAAACGTGGCAGTAAGGGCAGGCAAGCCTTAAACTGCTTGGGGCAGAAATTCAAGACCAGGACCTGGTATTTTGGAAGCAACAAGCTGGAGATCCTTAGCTGACTTTTCTGTCCTATCTGGAGTGGAATATATAGCATCTGTTAGAGGGGCAGGAAAAAATGTATGGTGCAAGAGCCAACTCTCCACTACCCTTTCAAATTGCCACAGTAGTCAGGTATTTCTGCCCTAATTGTCCTAGGAAGGGCTTAGCCAGTCTTTGTGGTCTGTATCTTGAACCCCTTCCCTTCAGTGATTCTGAGAGGCCCCCTATTTTGAGGGCAGCTCTGACTCCCATAGGCTTTGAAACCAAAACCATAGTTTTAAAACAGAAACAAACATAAAAACACTCAAATGCCTCATTTTCCTGTATTTGGTACCATTACCATGACATCAGGGCAGCCTGAAGGCTCTCTGCACTGATTCTGTTCTCCTCTCAGCTCTGTCAGACTTAGATTTGTTCAGCATGGCCTAATCTGCCATTTCCCCACTCTTGCCACTTTCTCAGGGAGTCAGCAGAGCATTCAGGCCCATACTGCCAGCATACTAGTCCCAGTCGAACCTCTGTTCTCCTGCCATTAAACTTTGTTTGGGCTCCCTTATGTCAGTGGTTTTACCCAGGCCTGCATTTTGCCACACTGACTTATTGCTTTTCTTACTAATGCAGCAAAGCAGCACAGCCTATACAGCCAGTCTGCACATGCAGTTATTTTGATGGTCTTTTGGAAGGCTGAAGGTAGAGGTGTGATTTGTCTTTCTCCTTCCAGTTTCCCTTTGTGTGTGCCTATCTGGCTTAGGCTGTCATTTATTAAGCCTGACAGCTGTTTTTTATCCAAGCAATATTGCTGAGTTGTCTTGCTTCTCACAACTTTGGCCTTTGAGCTCCAATGGACAATCCAAAATGAGAGTAATCCTGCACTAAAATGTCAGCGATAAAGGAGGATAGTGCACCATTTTGTTGCACAGCTGTAGAACCATTTTAGTAGGGCTTAAAGATCACAGAGCTTTGCTGCGCCACCAATGAGCTTCATGAATGAGTGCTCATGCTTGACTCTTCTTCTGGCCGGTCTATGACAGAAAGGTCATAGATGACTTCTCAAAAGTGCACACATATGAGAGTATATGTATATATTAGCAAGCTCTTTCAAGTGCTCGAGAGCTTTGGCTTTTTTCATATATTTTTTCAGTGGAATTCTTCTCAGCATATGGCCCACCTCTGGGAATTCTGTCAGACATTCCTGATTCTAGTTCAGTGGCCCAAGGAAAGATTTCACAGTTGGTATTTCTTCTGAAGACTCCAAGTATTTGCTATCCAGAGATTCCAATTATTTTGTGTGAGAGTGACGAGATATGGAAATTGTGTTTTGGGTGTTTGCCAGGCCCCATTAAGAACAGTATCTATTTGCAAGGAGCTCACAACATAAGGCATCTAATGATTAAAACTGCTTACATTTGAGCAAAAGAGTGCCCTATCACTCAACTAAGAAGACACCAGTTGGATGCAAGAGAATGAGAACTAAATCATTGAATCCTCAAGCAATTACCAGAAATGAATGGCCCAGATATCCATAGCCCCTGACTCCAACAGATGTCAGATCAGCAACCTTGAACTTCCCAGTCCAAAGGATCCTCTCAAAGTCTCAGACCTACAGGACCTAAGGCCCTTGGCCTGGAAACTGGGAGGTTTTACCTTATAGACTATGAATACTGAGAACTCATGGACTTCCCACTCAACCCTATAAATGGTCCATAGAATTGGGCATTTCAGGGAATTCTGGGAACTTGATCCCCATGATGCTCTTGAAAGGACATTTTTGTCCCCCAACCAGGGATATACTGGAGTTGTTTCTAAATAGGTTCTTGATTGGGTCTGAGTCCTAGATTCCTGAAGGTCCTGAAGTGCAATTAAAAGTACTAAAAGGAATTTTCTAAAAATAAGTAAGTGCTTAGAATTAGTATCTTTCAGTATTCTTGTCATTCTTAAAATGTACTTCAGACACAGTTCCTGTTTTTGAATTATTCATTCCTAAATTTTAGTTCAGGTGACATGATCACGTCACTGTAAGACTTCATTACCCACTTACCAGCACACACGTATACAGGAAGACTTACAAGTAGAGCCATCTACAGTCAATTGTCCTGGTTGATGGGAGCCATCAAGATTCCAAACCACCATTAATGGCCCACACTTTGCATAATTACAATAGGCCCTCAGAGTTATATTTCATATTTCTAGTTTCAGATACAAGAGTGATACATTTATACAAATAGGATGACCACACTCAGTGGATTATAAGCTTTGTAATGATACCTTACAAGAGACCTTTTGCATGAAGCATATTCCAGTTACATTATATTTATAAAATCATATAGAGTGCAACATCACACACCCCTCTTGTTGCCTTGTTTGCAAATGCAGCATCTAGAGCAGGCCTTCAGATTCCAAGGAAGAAGTTACTAATTGTTTTTCAAATTACTAAGATGACACTCTGAGATTCTATTGAAAAGGAGGCCACTGGTTCCAATAAACCTACTGGGCTGAGAGGTTAAATATTAGCTTTCATTGTTTCCCTTGATCCTCTGTAGATCACTGTCACCTTAGATAATAGCTTTCGCCCTAAACAATGAGATTGCAACTTCCAAATTAAAATGGGCCATGTTTTTTCTCTGCAAGTCATCCATTCATGACAACTTCCATTTGTAGTTTAGCCTGCGCAGGCATTAGTGTTCTGGCTCTGCAATAAATAATTTTAGGTTATCATCATTGTTTTATTACAGCGCTATCACCCTTTATATTTATTCCCATCCATCAGTGAGTGTGCTCTTATTGCTGCCAGGTATGTGAGCACATTTTTGTTTCCCAGCATGTTTTAAAACATGGGTGGCTGGCTCTGGATCAGTCACTGCTATTGCTAGCAGTAGGGAGACTAACTGCCGTATGGGTTGTTATTAATGTCAATCATTTTCAGTTGGCCAGGGTACAAAAGATGCCATCAACAAACACACTGCTACTTTTAACAGGAGACTTAATTAGATTATCTTCCCTGGCCAGGAAAGGAATTGAAGGGAAAATGAGATGAATTAAAAGAAGTAGGGCAAGTAAATGCATTTTCTGAATGCATTTGTGACAAATTAGCTCAGAGTGCAAACAGACATTGATTTGTCTGACTGTACTGAACCAGTGCTCAGGAGCATTAGGTTTGGCTTCATTCAGGCTTGAGGTGTTGGTAACTATAAAATACATTTGGAGCTGAGTTTGAACTCCTATGCATTCATCCCAAAGATGAAAGCAGAATCTACAATGAATATTGTGGAAATTTCTTATATTTAGCCTCTTTCAGTGTGAGGAGTTTCTCAAACCCACATCTGAGAGGATAAAATGCAAATTGCAATGGGACTGAAGAGTTAAGTGAGCAACAAATCATAGAATCATAGAACTGGAAAGGACTTTGAGAGGTCTTCTAGTCCAGTCCCCAGCACTCATGGCAGGACTAAGTATTATCTAGACCATCCCTGACAGGTGTTTGTCCAACCTGCTCTTAAAAATCTCCAATGATGGAGATTCCACAACCTCCCTAGGCAATTTATTCCAGTGCTTAACCACCCTGACAGTTAGGAAGTTTTTCCTAATGTCCAGCCTAAACCTCCCAGTCTAAATATACTAGTCTGATGCATTGTACTGCACCCTATTTAGTGCCCATTCTTTATACCACTCATTTGCTGAAGAGTGAAAAATCTCATCGTATCAGTACTGTACTTGACCTGGATTCAGATACTGTCCACACTCCATGAATGAAATCCATCTGTTCAGTTAAAATAAATTTTCAAAGCTGCTCTGAACTGTAGAATTCTGCTAATTTTACTCTTCTCTCTTAAATGTACAAAATGGGGAGAAGAAATTATTTCCATCCAAGACCTGTTGACACCTAGAGCACTTCATTCAAGATAGCTTTACACTTATTTAGGTATAGGTAGCCTGGCCATTAAAAGCTTCACATGTGACGAACTCTCACTCTTGACTTTACCCACCATCACATCTTGTCACATTCCTTTAGTTTTTAATTTACAAAATCTTAGAGACATATTTTCAGAGGGCTTCAAAGCAGCATCTGAAACTATGCACATTTTTAACAGGCACCCACTAGCGTGCCTAAATTGAGTGGCTGTGCACACAGTTATTTGACATGTGTATGTTAATGTGTGCTTTGCACATGCAATTTCAGGGACTGTGTCAGAAACTCTGAACTTATTTTTCCTAACTTTGTAAAATAGAACTTCATTATTTCTGGGCCAATAAACAAGCAGGGTGTTATAGTAGGTGTCTGGTAGCAATTGTAGCTGTTGAGGCATGAAAACATCATTCCACTCAAGTGCGACGCAGTGTCTGTGTAGACACTGCAGTACTTACATTGACTGTTGGCTGTCATTCTTGTCAATTTCACGGCTCCCTGCTGGAGCCCTGCCATGGACAAAGCCCTCCCCACTCCCAGCCAGGCTGTCCCTGGCTCCCAACTCCTCGTTCCCAACTGGGCTGCTGCCCAGGCTCCCAACTTGGGCCGCCCCCAGGGTCTTGGCTTCCCACTCAGCTCCCCGCTCCCCACTGGAAGCCTAGGCGGCTGCACCTCTTAAGTCAGTGGAAGCGCATCTGATGAGGACGCGCACCACCGACAGAAGGAGAGTGGTGTGGACGTGAACCACCGCAGTAAGTTAATCTCCCACAGGTAGACTTAAGCTTGTAGCGTAGACATACCCTAAGCCTTCTGTCTCTTGCCTCCTTTTCAAGGAGCCCCATCTGGGGGGCCATTTAGTGTCCTCCTTCCATCCTGGGAAAAGAATAGAGGCTTATGGGCTATTCTACACTCTGATATCTGTTCCCAGCCTGTGAAATTTTTTTTAGCTTTTCTCCCTCACTTCCTGCCTTCATGAAAAAGACCTAACTGCATCTGAGTTGCTTTGTTCCTTCTCTGACCACATTTATTTTCCTGCCCTCTCTGGTCCTTTCCTCTCATTCCCAAAAAGGTGCAAGTTGCTCACTGAACTAAGTCAGGCCACTCACAAGGGCATAGTTTCTACTCTGTTGCTCTTGAGTGAGAGGATGGGGAGGGGAAGATTCATTTATTACAGAAAAATGTCTTGCCATATCATTTTAAACACAGCTTTAGTCAAATTAGCTATAGTGTGAAATCTGCGGTTTGGCATGGAACTAGTCCTCACTGAGGAAGATTGTACAGCATCAGTCTGAAGTGAGTTGGCTTTGATTTGAATGAGTTATGAGCATATGAAAACTGCAAACTGAGCAAATTCAGTAGAAGGTTTTTGCTGAGCTTGTTAAACGTGTACCTGAGGAACAATGCGCTGTGCATACATGCAAAGCTAACTTAATTTCACAGTGAGCCAGCTAGTCTTCAGAAAAGTTCTTAACCTGTCCCCAGAACTTCCTAATGTTTTAGGATACTCAACACTTGGGAAAGGACCCTCCTGCTGTTTCATTCCCTAACAAAATGCCCTTTTAGTCTGGGAAAATGTTCACAGTACTGAGAGCCAGGGGGTCCTAAATTCTAGTCTCACCTCTTCCAAAGATTAGCCCAAATTATGCAGTAACTGCAATTGCTCTATAGTTAATATTACAAATGACTTTCATTTATGTGCCTGATTTGGATTCAACCTCTAAAATCTATCAAAAAATTTGTGTCGACCTCAAATTGTGTAGGTTAGTTATATGGGGCTAAGAGAACTTTTCTACAAAACTTGAAAGGAATCAAACAATGTTTTCCTGAACTGTGGCTCTCTAAAAATAGAGTAGGTATGATTCAGTGATCTAGTAGCTCTGTTCAGTGGTAATGCAGGGTGCTGGATTGATAGCTCTGTAGACTGAAGTTTCTATTTAACCACAGAATAAGTGTAGCATGGGCAATACACCGTGGTCATCTCTGGCTTCAGCTGGAGTTACTGTGAAGGTACCTTGGACACTGATTCAGGAAAGCACTTATGTATGTGCTTAGCTTTAAACATGGGATTTAAGCATACGTTCACTTTTAAGCATGTGCTTAGATCTTTCCTGTATCAGTGACTTGGTCTCCATGCTTAGCCAGTCCTAGACTGCTCTGCTGAACTCCATTTTTTAAGCGTGCTGGTTATAATGCTGGCTTTCATCTTTGGACACCTGCATTTCCAGTTGACTGAGGCTGTCACTTCAGCTTCACATAGACCACCAAACAACTATCAATAATAAGTTTGTCACTGACTAACTAGGCCAGGTTGGATTTAGAGGTGGAAGGATCTATATTGTTACCAGTTTACAGACTCCTCTTGCACTACTTTTTTTTTTTTTCTTCATCGTTGATACCTAACTGGCAAATGCAACATTGCCCTTTTTAAAATTAGGTTTAATGAGGCACTATTCTGTTAGACATATTACAGGCCCTGTGGAATGACATGATGTGAACTTCATTATAACTATAATGTTGAAGGATTTTTTTTTTCCCAATGATTTTTACCACTTTTATAAAAAAAATATAAAACCTAGCATTGAAGGTAGAAAATATCATTCCTATTCTTTAAGAGCAAAATAATTAAACCAACTTATGAATGAGTTTATTATTTTTTCACTGAGCCAGGCTTTGGATAATTAATTTTGGCAGGAAGACCTAATTAAAACTGTAATAGCAGTCACAGGGATCTATAATGAAAAGAAACATATTAAATAGCCACATTGCCAGATGGAATTACATTTTTTTTACATATGCTTGCTCACACCATAATGTTGTACTGCTCTGAGTTTTTCATGTTGTATACTAAAAGGTTATTTTAAGAGAAATCTTTTGTACATTTTTTAACCGTTTACTTTCATTTCATTAGGGTAAAACAAAGCATTTTTTGTCAAGCACTGACTTGTCAGTAAATGAAAAATATATTTTGTGAAATTAATGAAACTAGAGATGGCTGACTGTAATGACCTTGCTCTAAATTAGCTGTGACTTTCTTTTAGAAAAGAGAACTTAGTCCAAACAGACCCTTGCTGTTCTAATACTGGAATTAGCGCTGATTGAAAAATTGTAAAACAATTGTGCTAGAAAATGCTATTTTGACAAAACTGATTTTTTTCCTGAAATCATACCTATTTAACAAAATTTCCCAGAGCGAGAAATTCAAAATGATTTGTTTTCATTTCCAAAAATGGTTTCAGAACAAATTTTGAAACATTTCAAAATTTTTGTTGTTTTTCACTTGCATATTTTTTATTTTTATATTATGTAATGGTGCATCAGTAGTAGAATTATAACATGTCATTTTATTAATTACTAATGTGATATGGCATAATCTATTTTAATTTTATTTTTAAAGGAATATTAAGAACAACTTCTTAGTACAGACTATTTTATAGATCAAAGCATCCCCTGTTTGTGTTGAAATGAAACAGTCTGACACTCAAGAAAAGTGTCAAACTGTTTCATTATAGACTGTGGGAGCAAGACAACAACGTTCACGTGGTGCTTCTGTTAAGTGCTGGTGGTTTTTTGTGCTCTGTGTTTTGTGCAAATCCACCAACATAACAATGTCGTCAATTAGCCACTGGACGTCGTTTTACCGACCTCCCAGTGAATGTAGCAACGATTATTTTTTCTGAAAGAAGATAAAGCTGCCAGACATAAAATCTATGGCTATACCAAAATCGCTGCTGTTAATCATCCAAAACATGGGCTAGCAGTGTATATGGGAAATGGATTAGAGGATGTGGATGTTTTGGAAGAATCATTGACTAGTGGAAGAGAGATCAACATGGTTAGAATTAGGGACATTATAGTAAACATATACATGTCACCTAACATCACGTGGCCTGATCCCATCTTACCTTCCCTTCCTCATCCGGCCATCTACATAGTGACTTTAACAGCCATCACAAAGACTGGGGATACTGCTCATATGACACAGCTGGGGAGCAGATCACAGAATGGACCTCCACCTGCTCTATGATCCGAAGCAATCTGTATCTTTTTGGTCTGCGAGGTGGACAACAGATCACAACCCTGACCTGTGTTTTGTGACCCGTAATAGTGCAGGTGTCCCACTGGCCACAACAAGAACCATCCTGAATCTCTTCCCGCATAGCCAATATCATCCAATCATTCTCCAGATTGGGCTGGAAGCACCTCTTCTGCAGTCTGTGCCAAAGTTGCATTGGAATTTCTGCAAGGCTGACTGGCCCCCTACACTTCAGAATCTCTGCTCCCACGGCTCAAACTGATACCTAGAAACTTCGATCATTTTACAAACATTCTAAAATTGACCGCTAAGAAGTACATCCTGTGTGGTCACCGCAAGGCTTTCACCCGCTGCTGGACAAAAGAATCAGTCTTTCCTGAGGGAATATGAAAAGAGAAGTAACCCAGATAAAGCCACTGCACTGCTTGAGTCCTTGAATTTGGCGCACCTGGAAAGGTGGAAAGAGACCGCTGAAAGCCTTGATTTCACCCATTCGAGCCGTAAGGCATGGGCTTTTTTGCAGCAACTTGGAGGATCCCAGCCAGTAACTCAATGCTCACAAAGGTGACAGCAAATGTTGTTGCCTCTCATATTCTTTCTAACAGCAAGATGCCAACAGACAAGTTTACACGCCAGGAGGTCCAGCAGGAACTCCACAGAAACCTTCAGCAATGCCCGGAGGAAACCCTACTCTCTTCCCCATATTCTGTTGAGGAGATCAGCGTTGCATTGTTGGAAACCAAAAGCCGGAAAGCTGCAGGTGTTGATGGCATTCCTCTAGAGTTTCTCAGGAATCTGGGAGAAGGGGACGGGAATGGCTGGTGGTGCTTTTTACTGCCATGCATAGAACTGGAGAAGTGCCAACAAGCAGGCAACAGTGGTTGCCCTACTGAAGCCTGGGAAACCCCCAGAGGACGCAGCCAACTACCACCCCATCTCTCTCCTCTCAACCACCAGCAAGCTCATGGAACGGGTGCTGCTCCACCATCTGTCTGATACTATTGAAGACTTCCTCCTAGTGGAGCAGGCAGTATTCGCCCGAAGAGGAACTGCTGTGACCAAGTAGCTTCACTTACCAGCTACATTGAGTGAGGCAGGATTCCAACGTAAGCTGAAGACAGGAATTGCCCTTGTTGATCTGTCTTCGGCATACGATGCTGTCTGGAGACAGGGCCTCCTCCTCAAGATCTCCCAGGTCATTCACTGCCAGTGAATGATCCGCCTCTTGGCGGCAATGACTGGGGACCGCCGCTTTAAGGAACACCTTAATGGCCAGATCAGTAGACCAAGAACTCTTAACTCGGGCATCTCTCGGGGTCTGTTCTGGCCCCAATACTTTTAAATCTATACACCGCATATATACCAGCAATGGAGTCAAGGAAATTTATGTATGCAGATGATATTGCCCTAGCAGTTCAGCATACAAGTCTCCATACTGTCAGCTGCACCCTAACCCGAGATCTTAGCAAAATGGCTGATTATTTCCAATGCTGGAAATTTAGACCTAATCCAAAAAAAACCATGGTAACTGCTTTCCATCTGAACAATAAAATGGCTAATACCAAACTTGACGTGTAGGTCTGTGGTGAGAGTGTCAGCCACGAAGCTAATCCAAAGTATCTTGGTGTTACACTGGACCAGAGTTTGACCTTTCAACCACACCTCGAACACCTGCGATAAGGTCAGCTCTCGTGTCGCGCTTATCAGAAAATTGGCCAGAACATCATGGGGCTCCACTCCACAGACTTTATGAACCACAACAATTGCCTTGGTTTATTCTGTAGCTGAATATTGTGCACCAGTATGGTCTCATAGCAGTCACACTAAACTCCTTGACACTCAATTTAATAATGCTATGCACATAGTGTCGGGGACGCTCATATCTACTCCAGTTGACTGGCTCCCGGTCCTATCGCACATCCAGCCTCCACAGATTAGAAGAGCTGCTCAGACATCTCGCTTTCTTAATCATGTAAATGTAAATACAAGGATCCCACTGCAGCATGACCTGCAGAGCCCGCCAAAAAGGAGATTAAAATCCCGCAACCCTGTATGGAACTGTATCAAGTTCCTTACACCCAACTTTGATGCGGAGGCTCAATGGAGTCACATGGAGCCCTTCAACTGCTTAAAACAAACAGCTTGTCATTGATCCTGTTGAGGAACCACCGGGTTTTGATTTATGTCGGAAAGACTGGTGCAGATTAAATCGCATCAGGACATCTCATGGGAGATGTGGACAAACCTTCTTTAAATGGAAAATGAGGCAAACACCTCTATGCAAATGTGGTCACTAGGCACAAATGATAGAGCACATCATATCTGAATGTCCCCTTCGTTCCTTTGCCAGGGGCCTGAAGGACATTCACCACCTCACTGATACGGCAATGTGCTGGCTATCAAACTTAGATATAAATTTGTAGTGGTTGCCACCTACCCAAGCCATACGAAAGAAGAAGAGGAATTATAGACTGTTTCATTACAGCACAAAGATGACTAAGTAGCAGCTGCCCTTAATGTTTTTTTAAAAAACTAAACTATATAATATTTTGACTATTATATCATGTCATATTATATGTGAAGTCTTGACATAATATGCAGTACTAATGACTTCATGAAATAATGTAAATAAAATTTTTGAAACAAAACTTCAATTTTTTTTCCAAAACAGTTTTATAACAGGATATTTTTTTCAGCATTTGTGCTTTGACGCATTTTGAAAATATTTGGGTTTTACTCTGATTGATAATGAAAACACACTTCCAAATTTCCTGCAAAGTGAAAATTCAGAGTTTCAACCAGTTCTAATTGGAATTTTTAATTGCAAACCAGAAGAACAATCACTCAGAAACCCAGTTTGGAACTGTTCCCTCAGTTTTGTAAATTTAATTACACATGGAGGTGCTGGTTAGCTCAGGGGATCAGTAATGAATCATTTTATCCAAAATACTATTGGTATATTTCAGTAAAGAGCCTTTTGACCCGAGGTACTGGTGCCACTCCAGTCCAACTCATAAGTGAGCAAAAGACCTCATCTGAAGGCTGGTGGGTGACATTTGTGAGGCAAGGTTACTGGTCGCAGACCAGTTCTTAGTGGATAAGCGCTCAACTCATAAAGTACTCCAGCTCAGCTGGAACTAGTTGATAATCTGAGGCCTTGAGTTTGCTGAAGTGGATATTGTGGGGGAGGGGGGGGTTGTTTTTGTTTTAGTTTTGTTTATCTCAGGGTAACTAGCACACATGAGCTATCCTGATGTAAAATCACAGTGGAGACAAGGCACTCTAGTTTTACCATGAGCTAAAGTAGGCAAGGAAAACCCGAGGCAGAGGGGTACAGTGCTGACCTTGGGTTTTGGGAGAAACTGTGGAGCCATGTGGCCTCTGTCTGCATGACTTCATCCTGTGGAACCCAGAGGCTGCAGGTTGATGGTTTTGAAATGCCTGCCTGTTCTCTGCGGGGAAGGGGGGACTAGGTCATCCTTCCACCACCCTATGCCTTCCTGCTGTTGGGTTATCATTTGGAATTTAGAGCTGTCCAAACTTTGCAGCATTTCCATTTTAGGAAAAAGCTATGTAGGAAATATTTTGGCCCCTGTAGATTTCCAAATGATATCCGAATTTTTTACACATAGGACCTGATCCTCCTATTATTTAAATCAGTATAAATAAAAAATTATTCCATTGAAGTCAATGGAGTAATAATGGTGTAAGTGAGAACAGAATGAGGCCCATAATCTCCATTTTTTATTTCTTTATATTTGAAGTGTTGGTATCTTTAAAAATTGATACACATGACCATAACCAGAAATGTCTAGTTTTTCCGGTTGTTACAATACTGTACTTTTGCATTTTTTTTACCTTGTTTGTTTGACGTTTTTGTCAATAAAAAAACCCTGAAGCATTGGTCTCTAGGTCTATTACTATAGCACCTTTTATGAGAAATTGAACTGTTTTTTTAAATAGAATTTAACACAGAAAATTAGACACTGCTTTCAGGGAAATTGATAAATTATAATTTCTGTCTGATTTTAACAAAAATTGGTCTTAATTTATTTTCAAAACTTTTGGTTTTTAGCTATACAGTATTGTGCTGTTATAACCACAGAAATTAAAGATGAGAAAAGACTATCAGATTAGACAGCTAAGGTGCATTTGTGAACAGTGCACATTGACTGGATAACATTAATGGGGATGTCAAATACCAGCAACTTTTGGAATGGTGTTAAATTTAATATTATTCCTAGCATAAGTGCCATGTTCTGCCTGAAGGACCTTCTAACAATGGCAGATATTAGCCATTAATTACCAGCATTGTTTGTGTAACTATTGATTCTTAGTAAGGGAACAAAGTCAACTATGTAAATAAAGATTGCATCATGATTCAGTGCAAAACATTTATCAATGCCTGCTGTGCCCTTCTATCTACTTCTCATATAGTTGAATCCTCCTATAAGAGGAGCTTTAAATATTTCACTAATTAATTAGCAAACAAAAAACTTGGTAGTTTTCAAGGTTTCCTTCAGCCATATTGCAGATTGCATTGTTAATCCTAATCAGAAAATCGTAAATGTTAGAGGAGGAAGAGGGTAAAAAGACCATTGAGGTCATTCAGTCAATGTCCCTGCCAGTGCAGGATTGTTCTCCGAGTATTGTTTGCTAAAGTATATTTTGTCCAGTCTAGTTTTAGAAGTCCCAAGTGATGGAGCATCCACTGCGTCCATCAGGAGAATACAGTCCAATACATCTCACTATTGGGAAGATTTTCCTGATACTCTACCTACATTTTTCTTTCCTTAATTTCATTTTATTACTTCTGCACCACCTTAAATAACTTGTCAATCCTTGCTGGTTACACTTGTTCAAATAATAGGGATGACATATTTATTTAGATTTTATATAATAAAAAAACCCTGCTTATCTAAGGCTCTAGGTACCCTAACACATTATCAATAATACTATCTCAGCAGCATTAAAATAATCAGACAAACAGAACTCAACTAGCCAGTCATCTTAAAAACAAAAATACAACAATAAAAACCCCACTTCTGCCCCTTTATCATTATGGAAACCCTACCCCCAAATCCCCCCAAAACTTATAAGAGATGTCTTTTGCATCATGCCTGGACAGGCTCTTTTGGACCAAGTTGGGGACCAAGTTGCATAATCTTGGAACATTCACAGAGAATGTCCTGACATCTTCCCCCTTTCTATTTATTGGCAGGGATGTGCTCTGGGTAACTGCAGTTGTGGCAGTATGACATGGGGAGAGGTAGGCCAGTCCCAGGCCTGTGCTGTGTCTTGACCCACGTGCTCTGTCTTGACCCATGTGCTGTGTCATGCTCAATCAGAGCCTGAATGAGAATCCAAGATGATAAAAAAAAAAAGTCTTGAATATTCATATCTCATTCATAGTAAATAGCAAGTGGCTATTTTAGAAGTTGCATTGTTCAATTTACAAGTTCACTTATTAATGTGTATCCACTACGTGTTCTGTTGCTGTACTTATTTCCAGTCAATGCAGTCTTCTGATCTATGCAGCATAAATAACAAATGGTACATAGATAGTCCCCAAACCCTATTTTTATAATATTTAAAAATAATAGTAGCATTTGTGAGTGTATGTATGTAAAATAATTTGTGTATGTAAAATAATAATAGAGATTAGGAAACCTTAGGAAAAAGTGGGAAAATGAGGGTTCAAGAGTAGGTAATCAATGCATCATATTTTATCTGATACATTAAAATGCTAGACTACTAGTGATACATTATTTACTGTAAACAATCCTAAATAAACTCACTTTTTTATTATAATATGTCACTAAACAAGGAAAAGAGGGATCACATTTGTTTTTACTTCAGAACATACCATCAACTATTTAGAGCTTTCAGTTGTGTGAAAGTAAAACTGCACTGTAGTCCAAGCAACAGTGTGAACTTGTTTTGTTAGAAGTACCCATAAAAACAAACAAACAAGCAAGCAACACATTTTCTTTCAACAAACAATGTTTTTAATAGAAGACCTGGAGAAAGAAGCCATTATTTTTACCAGACAACCAATTATTATCCCCTTGCCTTGGTAAACATATTTCTCTCACAGTTTAGCTGCATTGCATAGTAAAACACTCTGGTTTCAAGAGGTATATTTTCTGCTGAGCATTGTGAAATTTAGTATAGAAGTAATGCCTTATTGATGCTTAGTTTTGGTGACCTTTTTCTGTCTTGTGCTAGTGACGTATTGTTCCTCTGTTTCAAGTACTATGGGATTCTAATGGATAGGATGGAATGGGTCAGATAATGAAAGGTCCTGGTACGTTAACTTTCAATTTCATGAATGTCTGAATACTGCATGGGAGATAAATAACAGGCATTTCTTTGCTTTTAAATTTTAACATGTATAAACTGGTTTAGCTTTTTACTGTATTCTTCACAACAGGCTCAGTTAAAAAGTGTATTTACATTGTAGACAAAGATACGATTTCATAATAGCTTGTAACTTGTAGGGGGAGGCAAGCAATGGCAGCATATGGCTAAATAAGATATTCCAGTGCTCATTTCTTACTAATTACTATATGTGAACTTTCCTCTGAAATTGATCTTCCCTGTTTAACATCTCAATTGGCTTGGGAGAGCTGTTAGACTCTGTCATTTTCCTGACCTACTATAAAATGGATACTGTCCTAAGCAAAACAATTATAAAATCCATTGGATTGCTGTAAGGATGTAACAGGAAGCACGGTATATAGGAAGAGGCTATTGATACAGATCAATCAATGGTAACGGGGCATATTGGGTACTGGAAAATAAAGCTGGGTGAAAATAATATGTTTGCTGAAAAAATGCAGTTTTGGCTGATCTGAAACTAGTTTTAGTCTGGCCTGGAAGGAGTTTTTCCCAGCAAACTCGTGTATTTGTCCATCCCTTCGTAACCTTTAGCTCTGTAGTTAGGGCAGGGCTGGTGCAAGGAAGTTTCGCACCCTAGGCGAAACTTCCACCTTGTGCCCCACCCCCCACCCCCAGCCTTGCGGCAGCTCCCCGCCTCCCCCTCCGCCCTGAGGTGCCCCCCTGCCCCCTGCGGCAGCTCCCTCCCCCCCAGGGAGCCGTGAGGCAGCTCCTCACCCCAGCTCACCTCTGCTCTGCCTCCTCCCCGAGCACGCCGCCCCCGCTCTAATTCTCCTCCCCTCCCAGGCTTGCGGCGCCAAACAGCTGATTGGCGCTGCAAGCCTGGGAGGCAGGAGAAGTGGAGCAGCGACGGCGTGCTCGGGGAGCGAGTGTAGCAGATGTGAGCTGGGTTGGGGAGCCCTGCGGCAGCTCCCCCCCACCATGAGGCACCCCCGCAGCAGCTCCCCACCCCCCCGGCCCGGGGAGCCGTGCAGCAGCTCCCCACCCCAGCTCACCTCTGCTCCGCCTCCTCCCCGAGCACGCCGCCCCCGCTCTAATTCTCCTCCCCTCCCAGGCTTGTGGCGCCAAACAGCTGATTGGCGCTGCAAGCCTGGGAGGCGGGAGAAGTGGAGCGGCAACCGCGCGCTCGGGGGGGGGGGGGGCGTAGGAACGCTGTAAAAAAATTAAAATTGGGGGCACCCCTTTTTGGCGTCCCCAAATCTTGGCGCCCTAGTTTGCCTAAATGGTAGCACCGGCCCTGAGTTAGGGCACCTGCCTGAGAGATGTACATGTTACAGAGGAGGGATTAGAATCTACATCTCCTAGCTTCCAGGTGAGTGCCTTAATCACCAGGCTATAGAGTTGTTCTCACTCTTTCTTTTTCTTTGGCCCAGTGAACATAAGTATTTATACAAAATAGAACAGCTCAACAGGGGAGATTGAGAGCAAACATGCTTGGAACCAAACAAAATATCTTTTTCTGATTTTTCCCCCTCCGACTTTTTTGGGGTTTGCTGGCTGCACCAAAAAAATCAGTTATTTGCTGAGGTCTGTGTGGAAATGAAAAACAGCCAGATAGCTTTGATAGTGCCAATATTAGGAGAAACAACTGCTAGTGAGATAATTGATGCTTGCATGACTAAGTATGAACTAATTTGTATTGTATGCAGTTATATGGGCATTTGGTCATTTTCTGCTCTTCAGCATACTCTCTAACCACTGTATTAGGGTATCCCTTTTTGCACAGTAACAGTTGGCTGATGGTGATCAATGTGTGATACTTTTCAGCTAGAACTTTTAGGCTATGTAGATCTGTAGCATGCAGGTAAGTACAGTCTTTACTTTCAAGATTTCAGGAAACCTTTTAAAAGTCAGATTCTAAGGTCCCTGTGTCAGGAACTATTTCCTCTCATTATACAGCTCTAAGGACATTATGAATAATGTCAGTGCAGATTCATCAGTCTTTTTATTGAGAACAACTTCACAAAAATTATTTTTAGAAGAAAACAGGGGAAACACATTGTATGGAAAAGTTCGACTGCATTAACTATGCTTCCATTCAGCAGCATTAAGAAAGTTATTAGTGTCAGGACTTGTTTCATCCATTGAGATTGATGGAGCTGTATGAATAGGGTAGTTAACAAGATGGGAATTTAGCCAGCATGCTATGTCTAATGAGGGAATCTAGTCCAATTCCTATTTAAAGTCAGGTTCATGGTTTCTACTGCACATTTTGAACTGATGATAGGAGTGGGGGGGCAATGTGCCTTCCAGAAATGGTGCGGGGGAGAAATCCTCAAAACACTTAGATTAAATGAGATTTCCTATAGGAAATTTCAGAGTGTTTTTATCATTTTATGGCTGCAGCAGCTGAGTCAGTTCACAATGCATCTCTGAGACAAATTATATGTCCAAGATTTTTCAATTCATAGTATCAACTTTATTTATAATACTGAAAGAAGAATTCAAAAACATCCCAGGGCTGGCTTGCATCTGCCGCTTACTGCAGCAGTACCCCATTCATGGAAGTCCTTTTAGGCTGAAATATTTCAAAATGTACAGTGTACAATATGCAGTGTGGATTTAACATAAGTTCCTGTGCAATTGATTTTAATGCTGCTGAGATTTAAAATTTAAATTTAAAGATGTATTTACTATATCATTGTTAGGGTACCTAGAGCCTTGGATAGGCATTTTTATTATTTTAAATAAAAAAATAAATAGGGAGAGTATGTGCTTATGGTATATTTCATCATCATTCACACATGTTTTGTCTGTAGTGCACAAGTAAAGAGAATATAAAAAGCAAAGCATTGTTTTTAGGCAGGATATAAGTCAAAAAGAGGAATATTTAAACTGCATTACAGGAATTGCACAAGAATTTGACACTTTCTTTATCACCTTTAAATAAGAAATATATATATATATATATATATATATATATATTTAAATAAACACTTTTGGAAGCGAGAGCTTGGGCTTGAATCATTCCCACCATCTCTTGGATGTGCAAATTGCTACTCTGCCTCAGCAGCAAGGGGATATTGTATCCCAGGGGAGGACAGTTATTGATTTTGCTGCCCCATCTCCAGAGGTTCTACCAAGGGAATACAACATATGTAGAATATATCGATATTAGGCTTTTTTACCTGGAGTTAATTGATTGCTAGTCAACCTGAGGTAATTAACATTTGTGAAGGCTGAACCTAGGCCTTTCCTTGAAATGAAAAGGTGTTGGCTAATATATGTTAACAGCCTAGTGTAGACAGGGCATATGTTAAAGGCACACTGCCTTGTCTAAACTAAGCTATTATCACTTGTTATCATACCTTCCAAATCCTTGTTTAGGCTCTAAACAAGGTCCTAGGGTAAAGCACAAAAGTTGGCTGCCTGGAACATATGTTGGTGGAGTGTCCACACCACCTTTACAAAGATGTTAAGTCCCTCAAGTTAAGTTGTCTAGTGTAGACAGCACAGCTGGAGTACAGGAGCCTCTCTAGTGGAGGTTACCTATGGGATGTTCTGAAATACTGTTTCCCCCTCTCTATCCAAGTTCTAGCCACTTTTGGATCTTGAAGAGCCGCGGTAACCATTGCTGTTAACCACTGTCCATTTCTGGGCAGACTTTCTGTTGCTAGGGTATCTCTGCTGTGGATAATGCTGCCAAAAATAAACATAACCTGAGGTAAATCAAACCCAAGTCCTAGAAAAAAACCTGCCACATCCCCTTCCCAAGTTGAAAAGGATAGCTGACCACATTTGTTGTGACTTGATCAGAAACCAGACAGTGAAACAGAGGATCGAACTGTCACCTGGAATTAATTTGACTGACTTACATTTTAAATGACATGGGTTACATCAGTCAGCTTTGGTCTACTGCCACAGTTCTATTTGTTTTAATGTACAGAAATGAAAGTATTGAAATTCGTTGTTTGAAAGCACTGCCATAAAGCATTTTAAAACATATTTTTCTCATGATTTAAGAAAGAATCAATGAAAGAGCTAATGTACAGGTTCATTTTTATTGGTTTTAAAGCTAGTG
The DNA here is from genome assembly GCF_028017835.1 of Emys orbicularis. Taxonomy (NCBI): domain Eukaryota; kingdom Metazoa; phylum Chordata; order Testudines; family Emydidae; genus Emys; species Emys orbicularis. The sequence goes on from NC_088685.1 coordinate 114,676,499, forward strand.
CAATACAAATCAAGGTCATGTACATCTTACAGAAGCCATACATTTTTTAATATGTCTGAAAAGAAAAATGGCTTGATATTTTTGCACTTAATATGTACCCTGCCAAAATACTTCAAGAAAGTGGGCATGGGGTGGGGAGGGTAATTTTTGAGGAATGATTCAGATTTCTATGATTGCAGACAGATCTTCAACATAGCAAATAAGCATGGCTCCTGTTTACCCAGTTTTACAGTTTAATATGATGGGGTTGCATGGTCCGTATCTGATTTAAAAGAGTTTGATTGTGTCATGTGCTATATACAAGTCTGACACTGTACACTGGTGGTTTTAAACTAATCATTTTTAAACCTGTAAAATGATTGGAATTAGAAGTGTTTTATTTTCTATTGACATGTCGGTCTGGTTTAGCCTCCCCTCCCCCCCAAAAAAATCCTATAATAATTTAAAAACAGTGACTGCACTTCTCTCCTTTTTCTCCGAGTCCAATTTATCCATCTCCTCAATGCTGGAGAGCAGTGCAACTGCAATGGTAGATTGTTCTGGACTACAAGTGGAAAACTCGCTCTTTGCAAGGAAGAAAGGCTTGTGTACATTTTGTAAATAAACAAATTACAGTAAAAAAAAAATACCCTGACTGTAGTTTGCCACCTTTTCCCCCAATGGGAAACTGACCAGCTGCTGACTGTAGTCAACAGTATTAGCAGTGGTGATATCTTATTGATTCAGTTAGCAATGGTTCAATTCTCTCTAGTGGAAAAAAAATCCAAGTATACACTCCTGTGTTAATTCTATTGTAACTCACCAGTTGTCACATACCAAATAGGTGTTAAGTGCTACTCTTAAAATATATAGATGACTGTGTGGTAAAAATCCCTGCATCTGGTCCAGGCTACCTCACTGATTGTGCTGTTGCAGCCAGCGTTGCTTAGAAAAGTATGAGAAATCTCCAAGGAGAAGTGCATATTGCCAGAGCAAGTCAGGCCTAATGTTGGAGTGAACACCTGGGCATCACTGGTAATGACTTTGCATGTGGGTGAGTGATGCAAGATTGATGACCTAAATGTTCAAAAATCCCAAGTTGGACCCCTCCAAAAAATCATATTATCTTAAATATCATGAAGTCTCTTTTAAAATAACCATGGGGTATTTTTTATTTGTCGTCGGGTTTTTGAGCCTTTAGGGTTCAGCTGGGTCATGTTTTCAAGCTTTTCTCCCTAACTGTGTCACATTCTGGGGTGCAACCCCAAACCAGTGATGGGTTAAGTCACCACCAGCCTTACAACCCTGGGTGCCTCATCATGCTTTGCTGTTGTATCTCTGTTGTATCTCCCAACCTGGGCCACTCACAAACAGCAATCAGCATGTGGGTCATGCCCTGAGTGTCTGTGTAGCTATAGCTCTGGTCCAGCAACTCTGACTCCAGCAGCTGGTCAGCAACACACCTGTCACACTCTGGCTTCCACTGGCCTTGGTTACGACCTGAAGGGTGACCCCAATCCAGTCCTAGTACTGAATTTTCCCCAAAATGTGTGTTCTGCAGTGTCCAGCTCTCTTCTGGACAGTTTGATATTAGAAGTCTGTTGCCCCGTAAGGGGTCAATATACAACAGTCTGCTACTTTTAATTTGCGCTACCAAACAATTCAGTTTAAACATAACACTGAATTCGTTTTGATTTAAAAAAAAATAAAACAAGTTTATTTAATGACAAAAAGAGAGATTTTAAGGACAAGGTATTAAAGTCAGAAATGGTTACAAAAGATATAAAGTTAAAACTCTTCCTACTAGCTAAAACTTAAATTAGATTTGTTTTCAAGGTAAAATCCTTATCTCATGATCGCAGCAACAAGGCTGACCAAATTCTCACGTCAGAATTCTTCCCAAGGCTTGTTCCTTTGATGTCTTAGGTGAAAAAGAGAGAACCCCTGGGCTATTTTTACCCCCACTTGTATAGTTCAGTTGTTCTTAGAAATGCATTTTCCTGAGGGTTACCCTGAGATAAAAGTTCCTTCCATCTGTGAGAACAGAGACATGGAGTCTCATGGTGAAAGAGGTTCTGTGGTGGTGTCTATTAAAATGCAGATCAATCTGTTCTTGCCCTTCTCTGCTGCTAAAGAATGGCCACTTGACCAGTGGTTGCCAATCAACTTTGACGCCTGCCTAGAGGCATTAGCTTGTCCTTTCTCTTTGAGAAACAGGTTTACCCCCTCCCCAGTCTGGTAAACACATTTCAGTCATAATTTCATCTTATGTTCATAACTTTACATATATATTTTGCTACACACATTTCAGCGTGATATTATTGACCAGTGAGTTATTAGTTTTCAAATGATTCCTCACAAGCCATATCCTGTACAAAGATTATTACAACAGTGTGTAGGGTATGAATACAGGGGTGCATTTGGTCACACTATGAGGATTAGAAACTTCCTTTTTGGGGGGGGGAGGAAGAGGGGAGAAGGAAAGCTGAAATTCTCAGGTAATCACGGGATTCTAGGAGCTGATGCTGCAAGAAAAACACCAAATAACATGAGACTAGCATTAAAATCAGGAGAGTAGGCAACATAGTTTCAGAGGCATGCCAGGCGACTGTGATGATAGTTGGAACAGCAAAATGTATTAGTGTAAGTGAAGCCCAAAAGTCATATTTTTCATTCAGCCCTCTTTCCAAGAATGAAAAATATGGGAGGGGACAGTGATGCCTGGTGCCCAAAATAATGGAGGGGCTGTAGGTAGCAAGATTTCTGGGCTAGGTGGACCTTTGGTCTGACCCAGTATGGCTGTTTTTATGTCCTTTTCCTCCCTACACACACCACCTACCATCTGCTGCAGGCTGATCATATTTTCAAAGTGAAAAACTGGGATACATTATAGGGGAAGGAGCGAGGTAACAGGGAAGTATTTTAGTGAACGACAAATTGTGTTTGGTGAGGAAGAAAGGAAAAAAACTTCCTCATCCCCGACCTCCACTTTCCAAAATGAAAAACATAAGGCAGTTTTTCTTTAAAGCTCAGTGTGGAAGAAAATAGTACTTATTTCTCCATCAACCCTCGGCCTTTCACACCTAGTCCAAATTTCTCCCTCATCAGTCTACCTTTTTCCCGTCTAGCTCCCTCTTCACACATACCACCAATTCACCCACATCCTCATTCATAAATTACTTGTTTCCCACTGCACACAACCCTTCCAACCTAACCCAGCCAGCCAGCTCATGACCTCCTCAATTACCTCCAATCCAACCGCCCTCCATTCTTCCTAGAAACACACAATCCTGTCCCGCTACCAGGATGAGAACCCCTCCACTTGCTTAGAAATATTAAATTTTGGTTTGTGACCATTTTTCTCTTGGCCATGTCAGCTTGGAAGTAAGTGGTATTTTCTCCAAGTCAATCACAGCAGGACACACTGAAGTTGGTGAATAGATTTAACTTCCATTCATCATAACAGCAAAAAGTGCAATAAGCAAACTGGACAGCAATCACATTTTCTCATTTTGTTGGAAAGTTCTGGTTAACCCTAGTTAGCATCTCACACTAATTGAGAAGGATGTAAATTATCTCAGGGATCATGTAAGGACTGGTGGGGAAGTGAGACTTGAAGACTTTCTTTGGAGAGAGACTCATAGGCTGACTTCCCCCCCCCCCCCCCCAGGGTCTGATAGTTTACATTTATTACTAGGGTTTATTATTTTACATTTATTTACAGACAAATAAAGCAAAGGAGGTGGCGAACATATCACAAGGATTAGGATGTGGTGCAAGAAAATTAGCAGTGAATCTATGGTCGGTATTTCCACCATCTATTGATTTATGTCAATTACTCATGAACCCATATGCTGGCTGCTGCCAAAATACCCTATTCTTTATTATGTTAAATGCTAGACATGCCTAGGGATTCCTTATTTATCTCAGTAAAATTAAGTGTGATAGTGATAACTCTAGCCAACTGTTTATATTGTATGTTTCCCTTGATACTGGCCAGACAGCAATTTATTTAGTGTGTTTCCAGGGCTGAATTAGTAAAGGAAATGGATAATTCTGGTTAGACAGGAAAACCCATGGGTTGAATCAACATGGGGTAAAACTGAGTTAAAATATGTAATAAGTCAACTTTCCTCAAAACCTACAGACACTGTTCAGTTTCTTGGTGTTTATATAACCTTTTTAAAAAAGTAGGGCTGTCGATTAATCGCAGTTAACTCACACGATTAACTCAAAAATTAATCACGATTAAAAAAATTTATCACAATTAATCGCACCATTAAGCAATAGAGTACTAATTGAAATTTATTAAATATTTATGGATTTTTTCTACATTTTCAAATATATTAAATTCAATTACAACACAAAATAAAAAGGATACAATGCTCACTTTATATTTTTGATTACAAATATTTGCACTGTAAAAATGACAAAAGAAATAGTATTTTTCAATTCACCTCCTACAAGTACTGTAGTGCAATCTCTTTATCATGGACGTGCAAGTTACAAATGTAGATTTTTGTTGTTGTTACATAACTGCACTGAAAAAGAAAACAATGTCCTCTGGAATGATCGTTGAAGCATGAAGGAACATATAAATCTTTAGCGCATCTAGCACATAAATATCTTGCAACACCAGCTACAACCGTGCCATGTGAATGCACTCTTCTCACTTTCAGGTGACATTGTAAACAAGAAGAGGGCAGCATTATCTCCTGCAAATGTAAACAAACTTGTTTGTCTGAGCAATTGGCTGAAGAAAAAGTAGGACTGAGTGGACTTGTAGGGTCTAAAGTTTTACATTGTTTTGTTTTTGAATGCAGTTATTTTTTGTACATAATTCTACATTTGTAAGTTCAACTTGCATGATAAAGAGATTGCACTACAGCCCTTGTATTAGGTGAATTGAAAAATACTATTTCTTTTGTTTTTTAATAGTGCAAAAATAAATATAAAGTGAACACTCACAATACAGAATACAAAGTGTAAATTGAAATTAATATATTTGAAAATGTGGAAAACATCCAAAATATTTAAATAAATAGTATTCTATTATTGTTTAACAGCACAATTTATCATGCGATTAATCGCAATTAATATTTTTAATTGCTTGACAGCCCTAAAAAAATTAAAAGAAATCTAGCGTCTATAGCTTGGATACTCTTCATTAAATTAATCTTAGTTTTTGTTAGATTGATAAATTTGAGCGCTCAGAAAATAAGTGGTTTGATACTGCAAAGTGCTGACCATTCCTTCAGGGTTCAGAGTGCGCTCAAAATGATTAAGATCAGTGGGAGTTGTGGGTCTCATCCCCAACTCCCATTCGAGTTGAAAATGTTCAGTGCTCACAGGAGTGCTCAGTGCCTTGCAAGATGAAACCCACAAAGCACTTGCATACATTTTGACATCCAGGGGAATAATGTGCTGCAGTCAGAACAGAATTTCAGACTCTCTTTGCTTCATTTTATGTTAAAAGGTTTACAGAAGTGGCATCCTCATAATTGGTTTGGTTGCAGTGATTTAGCCATTACAATGATAATACATGTCTTAATATACAGCATTCATTATTCCCTTGCTCATCTACTCCTTAAATGTGTACCTGTTGTTTGTGATAAGCTTCTTCCTCTGGCTCCCCATTTTCATGTTGATTTCCTCAGCTTTTAAAGAAAAAGAAACATTAAGCCCCTTTTGTGCTCAGAAGGACATTAAGGACTAGAGCTGTGATTTATTTAGATGTTATGCCAAAGGCCATATATTAGTGCTATTAGTATTGCGTTACATTAGAGCTTAAAGTGCTTAATGGAAGTTATTAAACTTTATTTTTTTTTACTGTGATTTAATCTGGACATGCAATTTTTGCTGATCCATGCTGCTTTAAGATTTATTGTCCAAATTAGTAGTGTAGAATGCCTGGTTCAAAGCAAGCATGTGTATGAAAGGTTTATAACCACATAAGTCACCATAGATGTAGGCAAACCATTTTATAGCAGCTGCACAAACTCTCCAGATGAAGGATTTTTGCATCCTGCCCACTTCTCGCCTTCCTCTTGTCAGAGTGAACAAATGCTATAAAGTGTTTGGGTCTCTGTTTATATTTAATATTTCATTGTTTATTTTATTACTACTAGTCACATAACTCTGTTCAAATAACAATAATATGACACAAAATAAAATCTATGAAATAAAAAGTTAAAGCTTGTGGTCATATACTATGGTGACCCCCCCCCAGAAAAAAAATATGGGTGTGACTTACAGGAGGATAAGTTGGACTTATCGGGGGTTGGACTAGATGACCTCCTGAGGTCTCTTCCAACCCTAATCATCTATGTTTCTATGAGGATGACCATTTTAATGTAGTCTTTCATCATCAAAACCAAAAAGTTGTGTCTATTTAAACTTTTTTAAAGTGGAGAGAAGACTGATCATGAGTAATCTGTATTATTGGAAATCAACAGGAAAGTGACAAATATTAAAAATTCTCAGCACAAATAATGATAATGATGACAAGAAAGAAATTTGAATAAAACTGGAAGAATGAAAGAGACATGCATCAGAACATGGGCAGAATGTTTTATAGCTATGCTGGACAATCAAGACTGATTAGAAAATAGTTGGCTTCTTATAAAACCATTACACATAAACATGAAAACTTACTGTGCACATCAAACAAAATGTTAATGCTAGATGGCATATGCAACTACCCTTCTGCCTCAATATGGGATGTAGTTGGGTGACAAGGGCATGGGTGGGCATTCCTATGCTCCACTGATGCTCCACTGCTATGTTGGCCAATAGAGGCAGTTGCCAAGAATGTAACTTAGAGCAGCCTGTAGGTGGCTGTTAATTACACTGAGGTACTCACCTGTCACATAGCTAGCCCAGAATTGTGAGAATGTTAAATCCTCTGTGTCGCCAGACGCTACCGGTGTGGTGCTCTGCTCTGTTCAATGTTGATATCAGTCGGCTGCATGTGTGTTCCCTCTGTGTGCTGCCCTGGTTCTGCGCAGATAGCTGACACAGCAAACCCCGAGAGAACCCCCAATGACCACAGACTCTAATAAGGTACGAAGGCACCCGAGCCAGGTTTATTGTCAAACGAAGCACAGTAATAGTTTCCTATAGACTCTACAGGACGTACTACGAATTTGTGCCCCCTGGCAATGGACACAGCTCAGTCAGTGGCGGGACTTTCCACTGCCCCCTAGGCGGGACAAAGACATCCACTCAGGGATGCATTCTTATACACTTAGAACTGGATTAGAACTAAAATGTGTAGTATTTTCATTAGTAAGAAATTGACACACAAAAATAATTCGGTGTACACATTTTTTTTAGTGGAATGTGTTCCACTGTGACAGATATTACAAAATTCCATACAGCTATAGAAAGATTTTGAAAGATAAAAGAAGACTTGAAAAAAGATGCAATAAAAATGAGCAACATTACTAAAGGGGCAGTGTTGCTATAGCTTTCAGAACATAGAAGTAATGATAGCAGGTGGAATTACTAGGGGGTTGTGTGATTAATATGAAATAACGTTAACCATGATTTTGTTTTATGGTAATAAAATATAGACTATTCTCTTAAAAAAAAGCAATTAGACAATTTTATGAACCTGTTAAATATCATTTTTCAAACTAAAACTTTTTACATGTTGTGTATAGGGATAAACCTATTTTTTTAACCTTCTAAAAATATAACTTAAAACTGCAAGTTTTAACTAAAATTAAATGATCATTTGACACCTGATACAAAGTTCCAGCTCATGGCAATTTTTATCGCTATTATATATCCCTTAAAATATGGCTTCATTATGGAAAATTTGTTATAAACCAAGCTAAGGTGAAATATAGTGAAATAATTAATATAGGATTGCTGTTTTTTCCTTTAAACACTTTTCGTGACACTAGTGCCCAGATTGTATTTTTTTTTTTTTTAGATTGCCTATTACAAAAAACTTACAATGCCTTACTTTTGTCTTGTGCAAAGCTAAACAAATTGCCACTTAAATAATGTATTTAATTGATGAGGGGCCAGATTTTTAAAAGGTATTTGGGTGCCTAGTGAGATTTTTTTCAAAAGTGTAGGTGCTTTTGAAAATCTCACTAAGTGCCCAAATACCTTTAGAAATCTGTCCCAACATGATTTTGCCTCACCATGCAAAACAAAATGCAGTGAAAAATCTTGTGCTGCAAGTAATGGTGAAGGATTTTGGGGGGGAGGGGCAGGTTGTAAAAACTCACTGATCTAGATAAGTCTTTGGATATCCAGAAGTGTTTCACATGTGGGAAATTGTGAATTAAGATTTCACAACTGGAAAATTCTGCCAAGCAACAAAGTGGTAACCTGAGGCATTTCTGTACACCTTATAAAATCATAGAATCATAGACTTTAAGGCCAGAAGGCACCATTATGATCGTCTAGTCTGACCTCCTGCACAACACAGGCCCCAGAATCTCACCCACCCACTCCTGTATCAAACCCCTAACCTATGTCTGAGCTATTGAAGTCCTCAAATCATGGTTTAAAGACTTTAAAGAATTGCACAGACTCTTCAAATTCTCTTCTACATAGGAGGTTGGAGAGGTCAAGAAGTTAAAAAATGCCTGGTGAAATAGCCAGGGTCAGGGCTATATGGTCCTCAAGACGAAGACTATAGAACACTTGAACTTTAAAGGCTAGTTTACTGAAGGAAATGTGTTACTTTGCTTGCACAACTATTGAATCAGATGTTTGTAAAGTGGTCCAAAAGACTCGGGGACCATCTTAAAGAGTTTGCAAGAACATCCACACTGGTTCAGGAGAAGGAGTCTTCAACCAGGGAAGTAATGGGATCTAGTATAGAGGCTAAGTCCAGTAGAGAAGTGATAAATGTAACAAACAAGTCTTGGATATTTTCATGGACATTCTGTGGAAGAAAGACTAAAGAGCATTTCCTTCTCTACCAATAATTTATGAACGAAAATCCCAGGGGATCTGACTTCATAATACTAGTACACGTGTGAATGATCGACAGTATCATCTGTACACGGTGAGTACTTTTTCACCTTTCTGCGAAAGTGAATATCTAGTGAGTTACTCTTATTGTCAGTAGGAGGTATATTGAGTTTAAAAAAAGAAGCAACCCTGCAGAACTGAACTCTTACATCTCTGCAACCCCTGGATTTGGTGGCGGGGAGCTTAGGATTTGCTGTTGTTTTGCTTGAAATATTCTGTTCAGGATCAACCTACGCTGAAGGCCTCTGATACTGTCTCCGGTTATTCCTTTTTTGCTGCATTCAAAATGGAAATCTGCTGAGTCGTGCCACATAGAAAATAATATATCTGAGACAGGATAACATTTCCCCCCAAAACTCTGATAAAAATTCATATACACACAATGAGTTTAGTATGTCAGGCTCTTAAGGACATATCTGATGACTACCAGAATGCAGTCTGAATACTGGAATAGGTTTATGTAAGCAAGTTGCATCCCAAAAGGGAGACTGGCTGCCACTTAATGACATCTTAGGAACTGAAATACTGGGTCAGATTACTGATCTCTGATAATGACAGGTATAGAACTTTCCATGGAATGCTCAAGAAACTTTGTAGTAGTTAGTTATAAAATAATTACTCCACAAGAAAATTTTCTTCTGACTCCCAATTGTTTATAGGCTGGTTTATGCACTGAATATATATATCCCTTCCAGGGCTTTTTTCTTTTTTTAATCCTTACTATTGTAATTCTGCATATTCTTGTCCTATCAGTTAGGAAGGGGAATACTAAGGGAAGTGCTAGGAGTTCTAAATCAGAACTGGAAAGTTTATCTCCAGTAACTATCAGATTACTCACAGCATTAAAGCAAGGTTTCAGTTCAATACTCTGGACATTTAGGAGAGCACCTACTCTCTGGAAGTCCTTCCTGTAAGGGCACTAAGAGAAGAAAGCTCTTTCTTCACTCATACATTGCTAAGAACTTGGATTCTGAGAGTTTTCCACTTCTCTGTTGCCTGGTAAATGGTAAGGTTGGGTGCTTGGATCCCAAAAGTGTCCATGCTCTTGATACGGAGAACTCTCGTATTCTCCCTTTGAATGAATCTTTATTTGGTCACTATGGAGATGTTTTTAAATGTGTTCATTTTAAAGAAGCTGTTAGAAGTGTGTTTTCTGTAAACTGTGTTTTGTATGGTTATAAAAAAATACATTTAAATCCATATTTAAACTCACAGATGGTATATTTACTTTTAGCTTTATCTGTTGTTAAATAGTTAAACTGTCGGAATAATTTGAGTTATCATATGTTAATACATTTTTACAATGGCAGTATAGAACCATTTTTCTGCTTCTGTCACCCAATTTTGGACAAACAGATTCACATCCTGTGGCATCATCAGAGAAAGGCACTGGAAAAACTTTCCTTATTACTGGGTTTGCTCAGTTCCTCATAGACTGATTTATAGGACAGTATCACCTAGGAGTTGTGTAGACAAGTAACAAAGGACACGGTCCCTGTGCCAGAGAGCTAACTGACAAAGGTGACAGACAGGAAGCAACAGATGGGCAAAACAGAAAGGAGGTGGCTTGGGAGGATGATGTAACAATAAAATGAACAGAGATGAGCAGAGAAGCAGAAGTCACAGCTCCACTCTTGTTTATGTACCAGCCTCTGGAGAGACCATTTAGCTGTCCTAATAATACTTTAAAATTTGAATCGCAGCCAGACTTCTGGTCCCTCATGAGATGCCTGATTGTTTTTCCCCCCACCTCGTGTTAATGTGTGAGATGGATGGGAAAATAAAGAGCACTAATTCAAAACCCGACACTGATGGAAAAAATAGTATATGGTAATTTTGCATTTGAGTTTGTGATGGGGCCAGGTTAAAGCACTCCAGGTTCCTAACCAGACCATGATGCAGAGCCATGACTCCACAGCCATAGCTCCGTGCCCACTTGGAGTGGCAATGGCAAAGGTTCCCTCCCCTTCTGGAGAGATTGGGGCACTGCCATGGAGCCTTCTTATTCCCCCCAAGAGTGGCATTAGCAACATGTGATGCCAGCAGACCAGGTGCCAGTTCATGCTAAGGTCCTTAGGCTTGAACTGGACACTGACCAGTGCATAGCTGGAAACCAGTCTGGCTCACCTGTGTGTTAGTTTTGGTAAAATAGGTACTAGATTTATAATACTGTGTTTAGACTTAATAACATGCTTGTAAGTTGCTGTGGGAGTTACTTGCTTATACTATCTGAATCCCATGTTATAAGGTAATATTTAAGCGTTTGCTCTGAAACTGTAAATCCCACAGTCAGGAGAGAAGTATTACCAAGTGTGAAATACTAGTTTGTCTTTGGTGTGAGAGCTGAAGTGCAGTTGACATGGGGTAAGTGACTGGTCCTTTGGGACTGGGGGTAACCTGAATATAATTGTGATTTTTGGTGTAAGAGACCATCTATCACAAAGGCAAGCTTTTCTGGGTGGCAAGATGTACCAAAGTCCCCAAGGGGACTGTCTGCGACTCCATGTTTAGATTGTTGTAATGCATGAGGACTTCACACTTCATCCTTGGTTGGTGAAATCTAAGAATAGAACTCACAACCTGCTTCTTCACAGTCTGCTCTGAGGTTGGTACTCACATACCTGAGTCACTCCAGACAGCTTGACAATGTGTCTTTGCCTATATCCAGCCCTAGTTTGTGGGTCTCCTGGATGAAATTAAATAGCTGCAGGTTTGGGTCATGGAAAGTTTCACTTTTTAAATTAAGGTAATTGGAAGATGTTGAGAGGCTTTTGTCCTCAGGCAAATGTTTTAAACTAACGCATTTATCAAAGATGAAATCCTGGCCCCATTGAAGTTAATGGAATGGGAGTTTTATCATTCTTGAAAGAAGAGACCCTGGAAACATGGAACTTTCTTTTACCCCCCAGAAATCTGTTCTTCCTTCTCTATCCAAATCTAATTAAAAGGGTAAATCAGACTTCCTTCCTTCCTTCTTCCTCCTCTCCCCCTTTCCTTGGTTCTGGAGGGGAGGGGGGAAGAGAGAGACAGAGAGAGACTCAAGTTCAAACCAAGGTAGGCAAAGAATGCATTCTTTAAATTCTGACATCTCCTCCAGTTCTGTTCTAGAGGATGGTGAAATGTGAAACCGTATTCTCTGGCAGGTGAAATCAGCTAGAGCCAACTAGAAGATATTGTTCAGCAATGTAGCAAATTTCTCCCCCTCATTACTTTCTCTGAGATCCATAGTATGCCTATGTTCAAGCCTCCTGCTATCAAGACTTTATAAGTTAGGTGCTATTTTACTGGTACATCTAAGTTGATTAGCAATGAAACATGCAACCAAGAGGTCCTTTTGGATTACATTTAAAAAGGCCATTTAAATGTAAAATATTTTCCAAAAAAGTCTGCAATATTTTGTTTTTTCTGAAGTGGACATCATACTTCTAGTTCTGCAAAGAGAGAGTACCAGAGGCCTCAAATAATTGGATCAAGGCCAGGAAGCTAGTGCTTAGAAGGAGGGTTGATATCTAGGAGCCGACTTGCTGGAATCATTTTGGGTTTTCTTCCAGTTTGTTAATCTGGCAGCTATGGAAACAGAAAATGCTCATGTCTCTTGGAGACATGCTTAGAAGAAAAATATTCCTATTTCAATATATTACATGGCACCTAGATTCCTGGCAGAAACAGTATATAATCCATTTCTTTCAATGTCAAAACCATCTCTGTGAAGACTGCAATTTGAAGGATATTATGACTGCATCAGTGATCAGCAGTTTCTCCCTTAGTGGCCATAACATAAGCTACCCCTTCAAAAAGAAAAGAATCTCTTTGAGGGGAAATTTAATGCGATTTCAAGCTCTCAGTGAGATACATGAAGTACTTGCCTGCAAAAAGCTCGAGATGCCAGTCCCTTTCAGAGAAAATACTGTCTGAGTCACTCATCCTGTCCCAAAAAACCAAAGGGACAGGAAATTAAAATCTCATACACATCTGTGTGCCCATGCACAAATGTTTCTAAGCAGAGGTGAAGGTGGGGGTGGGCTAGGAGCATCTTGTTTCTCCTGGGGAATGAAGGCAGGGATTCCCTCAAGCCTTTTCCCGACCCTGCTGCCAGTTGTTTAGTGTCCTTCCCTAAACAACTGTGTTCACAGCACATGAGGGGTTCTCTGAGTGGAACAAACAAAAGAGAGGGGAGAGGACCTTTCTTCTGTGAGGGAGGGGAATCCAAATGAAAACAAAGAAAGGCAGCCTGTCTCTCAGGCAGTCTTTCTGGATCCAGATCTTTGAGCTTGGTCTATCAAGGTCAGTTGTCCCTTAGTGGGGTCTACCTCCAGCCCCATCTCTTGGGATGTACTGCTTTGCAGCTGGTCCATGCAGCTTTGGGACCAGTGACGCCTACAATTATCTACATCTCAACTGACCCGTCTCTGTTGTTGGCAGTCGGAGATGCAGCAGCCGTTCTCTTCACTGCCCTTTCCTGTGGCAGGTGTTCCCTTTTTAAGCCACCTTCCACTCCTGCGCAGAAGCCTTGTAGGTGTGCCTTGTTAGTGTTGAACAGGTCCAGAAGAGTTCATTAGTCTCCTACCCACCAGAGTGAGAGTATATGCTTTCACGTGGGGGCTGGTTGAAGTGGTAAGAGACCTCTTACAATTGTAGATTTTTCTCCCTGGTGATTGATTGATGCAGGTCTGTGTTTCCAGAGACTACAGGCCAAAAGAGATGAGTTTTCATCTCTTTACCTTGGGCACTCATGCTAATGAGGGATGGAGTTCTTGAGATTTATTTGCACTCTTTTGTAATTCCAAGAAGTCAAAGTGTAGACTGGTTTTACCCTTGAAATGTGTAAATGACCATTTCAAAAGCTGTCCCTGTGCATCACATCATCATTCCGTCTGTGTAATTTCTGAGCTTTGAATAGAGCTGTAATCCGCCAGCTTTTATTATCCCAGCTTTGCTTTGCAGGCTTGCCCCCTTCCCCTTTCACATCAGTAGTTTAGCTTAAGTGGAAAGTATTTCCCCAGCCTTGACATTAACCTCAGAAGAGACAAGTTCAAAGCTATGCTTACTGCATATCTAAATGGAGCTCTTCCTTGCCCCAGCAACCAAATAACTCAAGGTGGTAACCTCTTTTCAGTGGGGATCCTGATGCTATCAGAGACCCCTTTGCATTTCCCCCCATTAAAGTTAAAATTGCTCTGCTTACCCTATTATTGACCGCCTCTGCAGCACTCCGTCTCAGATGGCCTGAGAGGAAGTGCTGCATTCCCAAAACGGCGTCTTCTGATCAATGGTGTATAGTGATGTCCTCTAGGTCAGTGGTTCTCAACCAGGGGTACATGTACACCTGGGGGTATGCAGAGGTCTTCCAGGGGGTACAACAACTCATCTAGATATTTGCCTAGTTTTACAACAGGCTAAATAAAAAGCACTAGAGAAGTCAGTACAGACTAAAATTTCATACAATGATTTGTTTATACTGTTTTATATACCATACACTGAAATGTAAGTACAATATTTATATTCCAATTGATTTATTTTATAATGATATGGTAAAAATGAAAAAGTAAGCAATTTTTCAGTGATAGTGTGCTGTGACACTTTTGTATTTTTATGTCTGATTTTGTAAGCAAGTAGTTTTTCAGTGTGGTGAAACTTGAGGGGTACCCAAGACAAATCAGACTCCTGAAAGGGGTACAGTAGTCTGGAAAGGTTGACAGCCACTGCTCACGGTGACTGGGCTGCATTTTTAGATGTGAAATAAAGCAAAGATGAAGAAAATGGCTTGGTTTAGGTATCATGATTAATGAACAAGAAGTGATTTACCTAATGTATAGCATGTGTGGGGAATCTATTTAATAAATGAAAAATACATGATAGTGCTTGTGAAAGGTACTGGATTAAGAGAACTGCAAACTGAAATACTCTCTGGTCTAAGGACAGCAAAACACATGCTTAAATCCACGCCTATTCAGCGAAGTACTGAAAGCATGTGCTTAAGGGTATGTCTACACTACGAGAGTAGTTCGATTTTACTTAAATCGAATATGTGGAATCGATATTGCAAAGTCGAACGTGTGTGTCCACACTAAGGACAGTAATTCGACTTTGTGAGTCCACACTAACGGGGAAAGCGTCGACATAGGAAGCGGTGCACTGTGGGCAGCTATCCCACAGTTCCCGCAGTTCCCGCTGCCCATTGGAAATCTGGGTCGAGCCGCCAATGCCTTCTGGGTAAAAAAATGTGTCGAGGGTGCTTTTGGGTAACTGTCGTCATCCGTCCGTCACTACCGCCCTCCCTCCCTGAAAGCGCCGGCGGGAAATCAGTTCGCGCACTTTTCTGGTCAGTGACAGCGCGGACGCCACAGCACTGCGAGCATGGAGCCCGCTGCGACCATCGCTGCAGTTGTGGCCGTTGTCAACACCTCGCAGCTTATCATCCACCTTTCCCAGAGGCAGATGCAGAGAGATCAGGCGAGGAGGCTACGGCACCGCGGTGAGGACCTGAAGTCTGAGAGTAGCACAGACCTGTCAGAAAGCACGGGACCCAGCACCGAGGACATCACGGTGGCAATGGGTCATGTTGATGTTGTGGAACGGCGATTCTGGGCCCGGGAAACAAGCACGGACTGGTGGGACCGCATAGTGCTGCAGGTCTGGGATGAATCCCAGTGGCTGCGAAACTTTCGCATGCGGAAGGGGACTTTCCTGGAACTTTGTGAGTTGCTGTCCCCTGCCCTGAAGCGCAATGACACCCGGATGCGAGCAGCCCTGACTGTCCAGAAGCGAGTAGCCATAGCCCTCTGGAAGCTTGCAACGCCAGACAGCTACCGGTCAGTCGCGAACCACTTTGGCGTGGGCAAATCTACCGTGGGGGTTGTTGTGATGCAAGTAGCCAACGCAATCGTTGAGGTACTGCTCTCAAAGGTAGTGACCCTGGGAAACGCGCAGGTCATCATAGATGGCTTCGCCGAGATGGGATTCCCAAACTGCAGTGGGGCTATAGATGGAACTCACATCCCTATCCTGGGACCGGACCACCAGGCCAGCCAGTACATCAACCGAAAGGGCTACTTTTCAATGGTGCTGCAAGCACTGGTGGACCATAGGGGACGTTTTACAAACATCAACGTCGGATGGCCGGGCAAGGTTCATGACGCTCGTGTTTTCAGGAACTCTGGTCTGTTTAGAGGGCTGCAGGAAGGTATTTACTTCCCGGACCACAAAATAACTCTTGGGGATGTGGAGATGCCTATAGTCATCCTCGGGGACCCAGCCTACCCGCTAATGCCCTGGCTCATGAAGCCCTATACTGGCGCCCTGGACACTGAAAAAGAACTCTTCAACTACCGGCTGAGCAAGTGCAGAATGGTGGTGGAGTGTGCTTTTGGCCGTCTCAAGGGGAGATGGAGAAGCTTACTGACTCGCTGTGATCTCAGCGAAACCAATATCCCCATTGTTATTGCAGCTTGCTGTGTGCTCCACAATCTCTGTGAGAGCAAGGGGGAGACCTTTATGGCGGGGTGGGAGGTTGAGGCAAATAGCCTGGCTGCTGATTACGCCCAGCCAGACAGCCGTGCGATTAGAAGAGCCCAGCGGGACGCGCTGTGCATCCGGGAGGCTTTGAAAGCTAGGTTCCTGAGTGAGCAGGGTAACCTGTGACTTTTCAGTTTGTGTACAGAGAAGCTGAACCTGCCCCCGTTTCTTTACCCACTAAATGTTCAGTATCCTCTCCAGTTACATACCCCGTTCCCCCCCTTACAACCCACGTTTAAAAATAAAATCACTTGAATTTTGTTCATGAACACCGTTTTCTTTATTACTGTTTTCGTGGGAAAGTGTTGAAACTGGGACGCAGACTGTGGTGGGGAGCGGGTGTAGTGTAGTGATGCAAATGACGCTTCTAAACTCCAGGAATGACAGGCTCCGCAGTGGTGGACTGGTGGTTTCAACGGAGCCTGCCACCCCTCCTGTTCGGGACTCTGTGTGGGGGGGGGGCTATGTGACTTTGTGGCAGGGGGAGGACGGTTACAGATCCCCTGCTGCGTGGCTCTGTGATCCAGGATAAGGACCGCTGCATAAGATCAGTAACTGCCCTCCCCCGCCACAAAGTCACAGAGCACCCCCCACCCACCACAGAACACTAAAACCACCTCCCAGACTGACCAGGGTAACTAGTGACTGCAATGTGTGTGTGCCCTGCTGCTGAACCTGCCCCCGCCTCTGTACACTGGTAAAGGTGACTGTCTTGTCCAATTACCAACCCCCTTCCCCCCTTCAGACAGACTCTCCTCTAAAAGAACATGATGGAAACAGTAATTAACAGAAACGTATTTTTTATTAGCAACTACACATGAAACTGGGGGGTGAAACTTGGACGGGGGCTTGGGTGAGGCGGGAAGGAAAGGACTTGTCAAATTTTGGGGAACGAGAGCCTTCTAGTAGTAGAGCAGTCTGCAGGGGTGGAGTGAGAGTTTTCACGGACTCTGCCGCCCCTCCTTCTTTGGACTTTGGGTGAGGGGGGTATGGGACTTGGTGGCGGGGGAGGGCGGTTAGAGATAGACTGCAGCGGGGCTCTGTCCTCCTGCCACCGGTCCTGCAGAATATCCACAAGGCGCCGGAGCGTGTCCGTTTGCTCCCTCATTAGTCCAAGCAGTGTTTGAGTCGCCTGCTGGTCTTCCTGCCGCCACCTCTCCTCCCGTTCCATGTGTGATCGGTGCATTTGGGACAAGTTCTCCCTCCACTGTGTCTGCTGGGCTGCCTGGGCTCGGGAGCAGCCCATAAGTTCCGAGAACATGTCCTCCCGTGTCCTCTTCTTCCTACGCCTAATCTGCGCTAGCCTCTGGGAGGGGGATGCCAGGCTGGGTTGGGAGACAGTCGCAGCTGTGGGAATGGGAAAAAGGGAGTGAATTCCTCAGAAAGATAAATTTCGTTGTGAACAAAGAACATAGTCTTTCTCTGTGAACAAGACCATGCACAGCACCTATCACATGCGCACTCAGGACAAGGTCGAATTTTCGGCCTTTGCATTCAGTGCCTGGGGTCTTGCAGTGCAGATCAGAGAAGCGGGGCAGGACACCGGAATTTGTGTAGCAGGCCGACATGGTAAGCCGTAGACTTGTGGCTGCTTAAAACTTTAATAGTAGCACTGGCCTCCTTTCACATTGAAAGCAATGCCAGTCCCTGCTGCCAGCAATCCGGCAAGCATGAACTCTGCCCCTGTCCCACCCCCTCGCGGCTGTCCCAGGGAAAGATCCCTGTATGCTGCCCCTCTCCCGCCTCCACCGCGTGGCTGTAAACCGCCGGTTACAGTTCTGTAAAGGAACAGGCAAGCAGTCCCAATACTAACATTCCCCTACCTAATTCAAAGCAGGTCACCATGAGCGACATCACTCTGATGAGGATTTCAGAGACGGAAAAAGAAAGGATGCTTCGGGAAAGCCTGCAAAGACCAGGGCCGTATGCCGCCATGCTCTGCAGGGCAATGATCCCGGAGTACTTGCTTGTCTCCTGGCGCGGAAATGTTTGCTACTACGGAGGATCCAATAAGGCCGCTCTCCCCAGGAACCTGATGCAAAGGCTTTCCAATTACCTCCAGGAGAGCTTCGTGGAGATGTCCATGGAGGATTTCTGCTCTATCCCCGGACATATAGACAGGATTTTACTGTAGCTGCACTGGCAGGGACTAAACAGTAGAGCGGCTTGGGCAGAACAATCATGCTAAACCGGACATTGTTAGATTTTTTTTTGTAGTTGCACTGCCAGGGACTGAACCGTTAAGCGCCTAGGGCAAAGTAATCATGCAAAACCCATTGTTAATATTGTTAATATTCCTGTTCTGTAAAAAATAAATGTTTAGATGTTTTAAACACTTACTGACTGATCCTTCCCCTGATTCCGTGTCCGAGTTAACGGCTGGGGACGGTTGGTAGGGGATCTCTGTAAGGGTGATGAAGAGATCCTGGCTGTCGGGGAAATCAGCCTTGTAAGCGCTGTCGACTGCCTTGTCCTCCTCATCTTCCCCGTCCGCTAACATGTCCGAGGAAGCAGCCGTCGATAATATCCCATCCTCAGAGTCCACGGTCAGTGGTGGGGTAGTGGTGGCGGCCGCACCTAGGATGGAATGCAGTGCCTCGTAGAAACGGGATGTGTGGGGCTGGGATCCGGAGCGTCCGTTTGCCTCTTTGGTCTTCTGGTACCCTTGTCTCAGCTCCTTGATTTTCACGCGGCACTGCGTTGCATCCCGGCTGTATCCTCTCTCTGCCATGGCTTTAGAGATCTTCTCATAGATCTTTGCGTTCCGTCTTTTGGAGCGCAGCTCGGAAAGCACGGACTCATCGCCCCACACAGCGATCAGATCCAACACTTCCCGATCAGTCCATGCTGGGGCCCTCTTTCTATTCTGAGATTGCACGGCCATCTCTGCTGGAGAGCTCTGCATCGTTGCCAGTGCTGCTGAGCTCGCCACGATGTCCAAACAGGAAATGAGATTCAAACTGCCCAGACAGGAAAAGGAATTCAAATTTTCCCGGGGCTTTTCCTGTGTGGCTGGTCAGAGCATCCGAGCTCGGACTGCTGTCCAGAGCGTCAACAGAGTGGTGCACTGTGGGTTAGCTCCCGGAGCTATTACCGTCGATTTCCATCCACACCTAGCATAATTCGACATGGCCATGTCGAATTTAGCGCTACTTCCCTCGTTGGGGAGGAGTACAGAAGTCGAATTTAAGAGACCTCTATGTCGAACTAAATAGCTTCGTGGTGTGGATGGGTGCAGAGTTAATTCGATGTAACGGCGCTAAATTCGACATAAACTCCTAGTGTAGACGAGGCCAAAGTCTCATTGATTTCAATGGACTTAAGCACATACTTAAGATGAGACACACGATTAAGAGTTTTGCTGAATCGGGGCCTGACTCAGTACAGGGTGCAACCTGATGAGAGGCAATACCAATTTCCCTATGCTTCTATGCTGTTGTGTCTTAAGCAAGTTCTGATGGGGGGATGTTAGTTCAGTTTCTGTGCTTTAGTGACTGTTAGTACAAATGGTGATATGTTTGTAGTGTGGCCTTCTGATGAAAAGGAACTAAACTGGGACCACCACTTCATTTAATATATACCACCAGACAGCTGCCCAGTGGTAATAACTTGCCTTCACACTCACATGGGTTTGATTAGACCAGGGGTGGGCAAACTTTTTGGCCTGAGGGCCATATCGAGTTTCTGAAATTGTATGGAGAGCCGGTTAGGGGCGGCTGTGCCTCCCCAAAGAGCCAGGCGTGGCCCGGCCCCCACCCCCTATCCGACCCCCCCTGCTTCTTGCCCCCTGACACCCCCCCAGGGACTCCTGCCCCATCTAACCCCCCTTTTCCCTGTCTCCTGTCCACCCACGGACCCTCCGCCCCGTCCAACCCCTCATCTCATTCCTGACTGCCCCCCCAGGACCCCAGCCCCATCCAACCACCCCTTCTCCCTGACCGCCCCTGGAACCCCTGCCCCTGACTGCCCCCCACCGCCCCATCCAACCCCCACTCTCCTTCCTGACTGCCCCCCCAGAACCCCTGCTCCATCCAACCACCCCTTCTCCTTGACTGCCCCCGGAACTCCTGCCCTCATTCAACTGCCCTGTTCCCCGCCCTCTGACCGCCCCGACCCCTATCCACACCCCTGCCCACCACCCCAAACTCCCCTGCACTCTATCCAACTCTCCCTGCCCCCTTACCGCGCTGCCTGGAGTACCGGTACCTGGCAGGGGAGCCAGCCATGCCCCCGCGCAGCACAGAGCACCGGGTCGGGCAGCGCAGCTGCAGAGCCGCAGCCTGGCAAGAGCTTGCAGCCCCGCCGCCCAGAGCATTGTGCCGGCGGCGCAGTGAACTGAGGCTGCGGGGGAGGGGGAACAGCAGGGGAGGGGGCCGGGAGCTAGCCTCCCGGGCCAGGAGCTCAGGGGCCGGGCAGGAGCATCCCGCGGGCCGGATGTGGCCCACCTCTGGATTAGACCCAGTGACCTAGAGTTTAAAGGGTCCATATCCCCATTTGTAATCCCCTGATGCATCCTTTAAAAATAATTTCAAAAAATTGTTGACAGTCCAGACAAGTGTGAGAGAACTGGTAGGAACTATATATCTAGAGGTAAGGAAAACAAGTATAGCATAGGAAACTACTAATAGCTCCAATTTTTGTGATATGAGAGTAATGCATAGTGGAATTTACTGTTACTAAGAATGAAGCATATGAGGACAAATCCTACCTTTACCAGTGCAGTCAACAGTGCAAAGATGCTGGCAGTTGCAGTGTCCTTTGCTAGAGGGATTCTGTTAGCCAGAATGAATGGAGCATAGGGTTACCATTTGTCCGGATTCTCCCGGACATGTCCGGCTTTTCTGAATTAAAAATAGCATCCGGGGGTAATTTGTAAATGTCCGGATTTCCCCCCCATGCAGAGCGCGTACGGCTGACAGGGCAGCCGGCCGGATTGTGCCACTCGCACGGGGCTCCGGCAGCCAGAGCCCCTCCTCCGCTTCCCCCTCCTCTCCCCTGCAACTTGAGATCACTCCCCTCCTCTCGCTCTCTCCCTCCCCCTCCCTGCATTCGTAGATCGCTGGACGTTCACATCAGGCCTCCAGCAGTCTGGAGCTCCTCCCCCTGCTCCCCCCCCCCCCCGCTGCCCAGCGCGCCGCTCAGCAGCACTCTGTGAGGGCGGGGCCCAGGCTGTGCGCTCTGCTGGGGAGCATGGCAGCGTGTCGGGCTCCGCGTGGAGCCCGACACGCTGTTCTGAACGGCACGGTAAGGGGGCCAGGGGGCCGGAGAAGGGGCAGGGAGGTTCTGGAGGGGGCAGTCAAGAGACAGGAAGCAGGGTTGGATGGGTCGGGAGTTCTGAGGGGGGGTCTGTCTGGGGGTGGGGGTGTGGATAAGGTTTTGGGCAGTCAGGGTACAGGTAGGGGGTAGGGTCTCAGGAGGGGGCAGTTAGGGTGGGGGGGTCTCAGGAGGGGGCAGTTAGGGGACAAGGAACAGGGAGGCTTAGGTAGGGGGTGGGGTTCTGGAGGGCAGTTAGCAGCAGGGGTCCCAGGAGGGGGCAGTCAGGGGACAAGGAGCAGGGGGGGTTGGGAGTTCTGCGGGGGGTTGTGGGGGGCAGGGGTGGGGAGAGGGATCAGAGCAGTCAGGGGACATGGAGCAGAAGGGTTTAGATGGGTCAGGAGTTCTGGGGGGGGGGCTGTCAGGGGGTGGGGAGTGGTTGGATGGGGCGTGGGAGTCCCAGGGGTCTGTCTGGGGGTGGGGGTGTGGATAAGGGTTGGGGCAGTCAGGGGACAGGTAGGGGGTAGGGTCCTAGGGGGCCAGTTAGGATGGGGGGAGGGTCTCAGGAGGGGGCAGTCAGGGGACAAGGAGCAGGGAGGCTTAGGTAGGGGGTGGAGTCCTGGGGGGCAGTTAGGGGCAGGGGTCCCAGGAGGGGGCAGTCAGGGGACAAGGAGTGGGGGGAGGGTTGGGAGTTCTGAGGGGGGTGGGAAGTGGGAGGGAGTGGAAGGGGCAGGGGCAGGGCTAGGGCAGGATGGGGGCGGGGCTAGGGTGGGCTCCTCCCATCCTCTTTTTTGATTGTTGAAATATGGTAACCCTAATAGAGCACCATATAGTATAGTGTGTATGCTGCTTTTCTGAACAGGAGGAGTGAGAACCCCCTAGTTAGTAATTGCTGTTGACTTCAGCAAACCTGCGAGCCGGGTAGAGAACTGAACTCTTTTCTTTTTCATACAGATGATGATCCCTTGAGAGTATGTGCTAGCTTGACTCTCTCCTGGTGATCTATTTATTGCAGATACCCTGCCTTGTTGCATATACGGGGGAAGAACTTTTTTTACTACTTTCCTTAGCCCCACATGTGAACCAATGTAGCAAAAGCAGACTTTTGCTCCCAAAACAAAGTATAAAAATCTTGTTGCCATTAGTATGTTGAATGCAATTAAATGCAAAAAGTTGGTTGCAAAAGAGAAAGTAAGATATAGTTTTAAGATTAGCTTTATAAATATTCATTATCTTAAATGTTCAGTAATTGCTGCTGAGCAAGAAAAATGTTAATTCTTAATCAATAATACAGCATCCTTGAGACCATTTTACAAATTAGAAGTTCATTTAAGTCCCAGCATATGTTGGCAGTGTTGGTTGTTACATGATAATTAATTTGGATTTTTTTAAATCAGGAGAAGCACTGGGAAATGCTGGGTTTGGAATTGGTATTGAGCTGGAGTCCTCCCTATCCAGAGGTCAGAAAATGTCTTGTGGCAGTTAATAATTGTGTACTGCTTGAATTCCTTATATAAAATCACTTGATAAAGAAACGAACTTTTCTTTTCATCAATGCAAGTTAAACTACATGTGAAATGCTCAGGATTTTTTCTAATTAGCAATTTCACTGTTTAAAGACATGGTGATTTATAAATTGATGGGGTTTTTTTTGAAGGTTAAGTATTTTAACGCGCACAGATTTATTCATGCAGCCTATCAATTACTTTGATATCCTTGGAATTAGCATTAAGGCTGAGGGTCTTTGAACTGAAAGGATTTCATTAATTGCCAGCAAAAGATATGGGATCCATAATTCCTTTGGACGGAACTGTCATGAATCTTGAAGCATGGCACAGAGAGTCATTAGCAGAGTGCCATTCACTTTGGACATCAGAAAAGAAGTTTGATGTGATTGCCTCAAGTAGAACACCGAAGGTCAGCTTGGGCCAATACCCTCAGCTAACAGAAATGTAGAAAGTTCAGAAAGCTGCCTGACAGCTAGCTCCAATAATCCTGCCTCCTATGTCTAGATGAGTTGTTTCTTGGGAGAAACCTATTGTCAGCTGCCCAAGGCACTTAACATTTAAACTCCTAGAAGGATTCTATTTTTTTATTAAGTGACACTTCTATAATATTTTACATGATTTAGCATTATTTTTAGGGGTCAGAGTAAGCTTCAATTAGCAGGTTTAAAATCAAGAGGATGATCTACCCAAATTTCATTTCTGTTTTTTTTTTATCCTGCCGTAGCTCTCATTTAATTTCATTTATTGTTAGATGCATTAAAAAAAATATTCTGGCTCATGATGGACTGAAAAGTAGAGCCAGTTGGGAATTTTTCGACAGAACATTTTTTTTGTTGGGAAATGCTGATTCATCAAAACAGCAGTGTTACACAAACATATATCTGTTTAAATGAAATTTTTGTTGGAAGGTTTCTCAGGACCCAGATAGAGAGAAGGCGCCGGGGGGAGGGGGAGAGAGAGATACCCCAGAGTTGCCAAAAGCTCACTGGTTAAGATGCTCATGTGGGATGTGAGGGACCCAGATTCAAGTCCTTGCTGTACCTGATTCAGAGAAGGGAATTGAACCTGGCTTTTCGCCATCCCACATAAATTCCCTAACAGCTGAACTATTGGCTACTTGGAATTGGGTCTCTCATTTTTTTTCATGAATAATTTCAAAAGGTCCCTGTTTTGTTCCAATACAGAATGAAAACAAATTTCTAAACCTCAAAATTTGTCATGAAACGGAATTATTTAGTCAAACTGAAAGTCATGTGACAAGTTACTAAGGGCTCATTTCTTCCCTAAACTCAAGCAGAACTCAGGCATAAGGGAGATGGGCATGTGACAGGGAGCCTGTATCTGACTCCCCAGGGCAGTTTTATCATATGCAGCTGGTACAGGCCAGCAGAGGTACATGGAATCTTGCTCTGACACACATCCCCTTTTGTCCCTACCACACCTTACACTGAGTGGCACACCTCCAACAGAGGGTTGGAGATGCCATGTGGTGGAATAGTCGGTTTTACAGCAAGGGATTTCTCCAGGAGGAATCTCCAGTGTAAATTGACTTTGTTGCATAAGCAGACTTGAATTGTGTTAACTAATTAGATTTAATATGCAAAAGTCTTACATCCTAATTGGGTACTTAGCAGACACTGTTTCTTCTGAACTCGTGCTCTAGCAATTCAGATTGCATATATTCTTCTATGGCTCGTTATTGGCTCATCAGAGGTCAGCAATATGAATATCTAACTTAATATCTCCTTTCAAATGTCTGTTTGGGGAGAGGGAAACAAACACATTTATGAAATCATTGGCAAGTTTCTCAGTATTTCTGACAAGTATTGACGCTATAATCCACGTAAAAATACTTCAGACACTGATTGTGTTATAATTAATATAATAAAGATTTATTGCCCTTTTTTCATATTGATTGTAAAAAGATAGCAAATGTTTTATGAGAAACAGTTCAAAATGTTATATAGCTTTTGTGAAGTTTGCATAAAATGGCAGCTATCACATTGAAACATTGACGTTTCACTTTTGGTGTGAAGTTGGAAATGAAGTATGAGATTTTTAAAGTGTTGAAGATATTATTCACCTAGGATAATTATCATGTGAAAATATTGCTATTTTCAACACAAGAGTACCATTTTGGAGTGGACAAAAAGCGACATTTTGTAAAATGACAGGTTTCAGAGTAGTAAAATGTTTTGCTAAACAGAGTTTGCATTAATTAAAGTCAGTGGGAAGCAGTGACTCCGAAAAACAGAGGTGTGGTGGATTGTCAGCTGAACATGAGTTCCCAGTGTGATACTGTGGCCAAAAGAGTTAATGTGATGCTGGGATGCATAGACGGGAATCTTGAGTTGGAGTAGAGAGGTTATTTTACCTTTGTATTTGGCATTGGTGCAACTGCTGTTGGAATACTGAGTCCAGTTGTGGTGCCAACAGTTCAAGAAGGATGTTGATTATTTGGAGAAAGTTCAGAGAAGAGCCACAAGACTGATTAAAGGATTAGAAAACATGCCTTATAGTTATAGGCTCTCAGAGTTTAATTTGTTTAGCTTAATAAAGAGATGATTAAGGGGTTACTTGGTTCTAGGCTATAAGTATTTACATGGGGAACACATCTTTAATAATGGGCTCTTCAATCCAGCAGAGAAAGGTTTAACGTGATCCAATGGCTAGAAGTTGAAGCTAGACAAATTCAGACTGGAAATAAGGCATACATTTTGAACAGTGGGAGTAATTAACCATTGGAACAATTTACCAAAGATCATGGTGGATTCTCCATCACTGGCCATTTTAAAATCAAGATTGGATGTTTTTCTAAAAGATATGCTTTAGGAATTATTTTGGGAAGTTCTATGGGTAGTGTTATATGGGATTTCAGCCTAGATAATCACAATGGTCCCTTCTGGCCTTGGAATCTATGAATCTGTGAAAAAATTCTGGCTCCATTGAAGTCAGCGACAAAGCTCCCTTAGATTTCAGTGGGACAAGGATTTCAACGGGTATCTTTTGTAACTCAACAAGTCATCTAACCCAGAAAAAATATAATTGTAGATCTTCTATAATTTTAGATAATTTACCCATGTCTCTGATCTTCTCCATTCTTGTTTTGCTGTATAATAGATCTTTCTCCAAAGTTGCAAGGTAATAGATCATACTTTAAATCTGTCACTCTCTGTCTGTTGGAGATGTACCTTTTTGTTTTGTTTCATTGTTACAAATGTCCACATTATGATATTGATATAGAAACATGAATTATATCATAGGATGATTCTTGATTTCATAGTTTCTGAGATAATATCAATCCATTACAACAGTGCCCAATGTCTATTGAGCTCATGATAGGTATTCAGCTAGCCTGTAGGGTTGGTCAAAATAGTATTTTTCTTTAAAAATGTCAAAAGAAATGAGAAATTTTGGTGGGTTTTTTAAACTCTCTATTGAGTTATCTGATTTTTCATTAAAATATTACATTTCTATGATTTTTTTTCTGTATAATTCACAAAGGAATTTTTTCACTGAGAACTTTTCAATGAAAAAATGTCTACCAGCTTTGACATCACAATCTTTCATTGTGTGGAGCAGAGCCCAGAAGAAACCTTTCTGCTCCTACCATTTGTGTAACCCATGCCAGAGCACATCACCTGGAAAGAGGTGGCAAGGACAGTCAAGCCAGATGCATAATGCCACAGCTCTGCACACTGGTCTGCAGAGTGGGTCTGGCTCACCGGGGAGATCAATATGGTACAGCTTTGGGAACAGTACAACTTGTGTATCTCCTCCTTGAACACAGAGGTCCAGGGCAGATATTGCTTTTGGAGGCAGTTACTTTCAGTGCTCCCACCAGAAGTGGTTTGGCTCTGCACCGTCCTGTGACATTTAACTTGCATAATTTAGCCTGTAAGTATCATACTAGTTCAAAATGAAAAAGATTCAATAGTCATTGAACCAATATCCCTTCCAGGGCAATAGATGTTGCAATGTATCTGACTGATTTGTTGGAAAAACTGATCTTTTCTAGAGTTTACAAGGCAGATTAGTGATTTTCATCTTTGTGCTAAGGGAAGGAAAGGTTTCTATGTTATTTTGCTCTGTTGGCATGATATATCTTTCCACGCTAATTTCCTTTTAGGACATTTTTGAGAAGGGTTCATTTCTGGTTGCATGAAAATTCAAGCCTAGCCTCTGGGGGTAGGCAAAGGTTCTGTAGATATTTAAAACAAAAGTTAGATCATCTACTCCTGGTCATAATTTAAACTTGGCTCTGAATGCTAGGAACTACTTTTCATGCCATTAGGATAAAAGGCACTTTTCCCCTCTAAGTGGCATTTTAGATTGTAGCTATATCATCTCTTAGAATATTCCAAGACTGTTAACTATATCTCCTGTCACAGTGACAAAGTGTTCCTCAAAATGTGTCCAGTTTTCATTGCTAAACTGACTTTTGGATTTTACATTGTCCAAGTTGTTCAACTGTCTGTCCCCTGGTCTTTATCTCAATAACATTCTTGATCTTTAATGGGCAATGACTTTGGATCATTGTCCAGAATTTCCTTCCAAAGGATTGATTTTTTACTTATCTAGGTATATTTATTTATGTAATTATATTTTTAAATTATCTAGGTTATTTGGGTCTAAACCCTTTAAAGTACTCTATTCCACTTCCCTCTGTTTGTAAGTTGTGCCATCTCGGATTTTCTTAGATATATATCTACTTATTGTCATACAAATTTTACCCCTTACTCATCACCTCTAAAACTGACCCATTGAATCTGTGGCAGGCTGAGTTGGTATAATGTACATACTGAAGAGCTTGCAAGTCAAAGTAGTCAGTGGCTAAATTTAACTCAGACCTTCCTTTTTAGTTGATTTTGTTTCCTATTACATCCCTGTTTTATTGCCTGCAGCCTGTGAGTTACACAATTTTGAACCCATTAAACTCAACCCTTTTCCTCCTCTATTTGATGTGTACAATCACCCTGATACTGAATGCCATGCTTTACAAAATTGAGTTGAAACCTAACTGGTGATAGTAGTTACACACAGTGGTATCTGATTACTTTATATCATTCACCTTTAAACAAACAGCACCACATGTTCAATAAGTCATTCCAATCTGGACAAAATTATTTAGCTGGATGCATCTTCAGGGAGGAGATGTTTCTTTTCCTAAAAAGCTTATATAAGCCCTGGTAGTTGAGTCCCCAGAAGGCCAAAAGTGTACCCAGGGTTTTTTCCTTTTTACGGCACTGATACAGTATTGGAGCAGACAGGTGTGGGTCCCATTCTGACGACTCACAGATACTATTTTCAAAGGGGAGGAGCAATTGGTTTTGTGTGTGTGGGAAAAGGGTTTGATGACCCTCATTATACCAGTGAGTGAGTGATGGTGGTCTGATTTCCTAATTACCCTGGAAATTGGTTGAGAATTTTTTTTTCAGTTGTGTGTAAAATATATAAAGTTGAAGTAACTTGCACATCAGTTTATTCTGCACAAGAGTAGAAAACGCGTGAACCAGCTTAGAATCAGCTTAGAATTTTTTAAATCTTCAGTTTATTTTAATGCACCCGATAGTTATTAGTTTTAAATTGTTCGGTTTTGAGGTCTTGATTCTGGGTACATATTCCTTCAAAGAGTGTTCCACTACTTACTGTATACCAGGGAAGATATCCAGCAAATTAAATAAAGCACAATAAAAATGGCTCAGGAAACAGCCAAGTAAAATGTGCCTAATATTACAGTACATGAAATCTAGAACTTTTTCTGTGCTCTCTAGTTATCTTCAAGGTCCCGTTTTCCACTTCATTTTTTAAAATATGGTGAGTAAGTAGAACGTAAAACTTAAATGTAAACATTATATGCACTGTATATATTCACCTTTACCGTAAAGTTGGGATAGTATTTCAAAATCGATAAATCACATCCCAGTAAAACTCACATTTAATATAGCAGTGGGATAGTGCAGGTTCTGCTTTGATCTAGGCCTATAAAATTCTTAGCAAAATGATATGGGGGATAGAGAAATCTGGCATTAATGCAAGTTTTGTATATCTATGTCTGTGTGAGGCAAACTGATACACAGGAAGTATTGTAAGAAAACATCTATAATGAGAGATCAAATGCAAAAAGGCTTAGTGGCTGTTTTGTGCTTTTCAATTTAGCCTTTTAAGGACCGAAATCATTCAGGAGTTCCACAAAAGTGCAAAATATATAATGCCATCAAGGAAATCAATATATTGGAACGCTATCAGTTTTTCTAGTGAATACTGTTAATTGGGGTGATTCTTTTGATTTGAGGAATGATATTTCTTTAAAATGTATGTCCTTTTTTCTTCAAAATATCTTTTTAGGAAACTTATTTTGCAGCATTTCAAATCTGATCCTTATTGGGGTTAGTTGTAGAGACATCCAAAATAGTTGAAAAAGTGTCACTGCTTGATATTAAGAGAAATAAAAAAAACCAAGAACATTGATTTTTTTTAAACATGTTTCAGCATTTTCAGATCAGAAAGTGATCCCTCTCTGGTTAGCAAAGGTAGCTTAATACTCTGTGAGGCCTTGGTAAGAAGAATGCTTGAGGATTCCTTCCTATTTCTGATCTAAATGTGTAGCTGTCATATTGATTGAATTGAAAATTTCATGAGAAGTAGTAGCCGCCTTGCAGGATTTTCCTGTGGTAAATCTCTGGGTAAAGCTTTTCTCACCAGATTTGAATTAAATCACTGTGACCTTGTATTTCCCAGTTGAAAATGTAAGGTTCTTTCTTTCTTTCTTTCTTTCTTTCTTTCTTTCTTTCTTTCTTTCTTTCTTTCTTTCTTTCTTTCTTTCTTTCTTTCTTTCTTTCTTTCTCCTGGTGCCCCTTTAATATTATTCTTCACACCTCCCAAAATTTTTTTAAAAAGCAACCTTTCAAATATGTATCCAAAATATATTGTTACTGTCTTTCAACTCAATACAATTCAGTTACTAATTTATAGACTAAAGGATGCTGTCATAGGACCCAAATCACTTTCCCCTTCTGAATCTAAAAACCCCATTGAAATCATCTGTTAATTACTCCGTCACTAGTTTACTCCACCTCCAAGCTCCCTAAATTCCTGGCTAGTAAAAGGGGCTTTGACAAATCTCAAAAGTAGTTATCAGTGCAGAATAGTCATTGAATATGGGTGTTTCTAGTGGAGTTCCGCAAGGAGCGGTACTAGTTCTGATGGTATTTAACATTTTTATCAATAATCTGAAGATAAATATAAAATTACTGCTGATAAGATTTGTGAATGACAAAGATTGGTTTAATGGTGTCTCATTTCAGGGCAACTTGTACCCCCAAGTCCAGTAGGGGCTCTAGTAGGTGTCGGTCCTTCAAACCCCACCAAGGGGCTTTTCATTGGTTACAAGTTCATAACCACTTTAGTTCAGAACAAACACACACATGCTCATGTTAGTCTTTCCTTTATACAGCCTGCCTTTTTGATCTTCAGATTCTGAGAACAGGTAATCAGTAGACAATAGTCCCTTCCTAACAGCATGGCTTCAAAAAGATGGGATTTTGCATAACTGGGAGGAGGTGGAGAATTTTCATTCTTCTTCCCCTAGATATTTCACAGGAAATCCACTTCACATGTATTTCCCCAAAGTTCATTCTTGTCTGCCATATTGTTCAGTACTGTCCTTCGATCATCCAGGTCTTCAATAATACATAATCTTTGCTTTAATACAATGGATTCCAAAGATAGTTAAACTTAATACAATAAGATTTTTCAAGGGTATTGCAGGAAATTGCCACTTCTGTCACAAATGGTAAATAAGGATGAGGACAGGAGCAATCCTACAGAGTGATCTGGATTTCTTGATAAACTGGGCAAATGTAAACCATGTGTTTTGATAAAGCCAAATCCAAAGTTATACATCTAGGATGAAGGAATGCCGGTCATACCTCCGCAGCATAGGGCAGGGGTCGCAAGCTGGAGGATTCTCTGCGACTTGAAGTCTTTAAATCACGATCTGGAGACTTCAACAGCTGAGTTAAGGGAAAGTGGGTGGGTCAGCTTTTGTGGCCTGCATCATGCGGGAGGTCAGACTAGATGACCACAATGGTCCCTTCTGACCTTAAAGTCTATGAGTCTATGAGTCTATGAGAATGGCAGACTGTATCCTGGAAAGCAGCGACTCTGGACAGAATTGAGGGATTATAGAACTCAATATGAGTTCCCAGGGCAATGTGGGGCAAAAAAGGATTAATGCAATCCTTGGATGTATAAATGGGGTGAGGGGGGAGGAAGGTGATTTCTACCTCCATATACAGCACTGGTGAGACTGATACTGGAATACTGAGTACCGTTCGGGTGTACACCTTTTCAATTGGGTGTTGAAAAATTGGAGAGAAAGCAGAAAAAAGCTGTAAGTGAGTTGAGGACTGCAGAAGAGGTTTTATATTGAGAGAGTTAAAGAGCTCTCTGTTTAGTTGACCAAGAGGTGACTTCACTACAGCATATAACTACTTTCGTGAGGAGAAAATACTGGATACTAAAGGGCTCTTTAAGCTAGCAGAGAAATAGAGAACAAGAACCAATGGTTGGCAGCTGAAGCCAGACAATTCAAATAGGAAATTAGGAACAAATCTATAACTGTGAGGGTAATTAAGCACTGAGACAAACTACCAAGGGGAGTGATAAATTACCCATCTTTTCATGTCCATAAATCAAGACTGGATACCTTTAACCAAACACAAGTTTATTGGTCTCAGTACAGGGAAAACTGGGTGAAATTTTATGGCCTATAATAGACAGAAGGCCAGACTAGATAGTCTAATGGTTTGTTTTGGTTCCTACACTCTGTGAATCTATGAAAACCTTTCAGTCAACTGTATTGATGGGAGTTAACAGTCATTTGTGAGTTGGAGGGGGGTGGTTCTATCCCTTTGACATGTTTTACGGTAGTAAATTAAATTTATTTCATGATCCTGCATGAGCCTCTGTACTAGTTATAGCCATCAGGGATGTGAGTTACTAACTTTGTTTTAGATTTCCTTTCCTGTAAGTGGATTATGAAGCCATCGCTACATCCCACTGTGTTCCCCACATCCCTCCTCTGATTGTTAGCTGCCATCATAGCACCTTGAAGCCAGAAGAGAGCAGGTAACCAGCCTCATCCAAGGTCATTTCCAGTGCTGAACCATGGGTTGGCTGCTGGCAGGTATGTGTTGTGCAAATGCATATACCCATCATCCTGTGGCATACTGTCACCTGTGTCATGTAAGAGGTCTACTACTGTGAGGAGCTGAAGCTTGGAAAGTGTGTTTACCCTTAGGTTTACATTTTCTGTTGCAACATTACTTTTAAGGTGGGGGTATATTTTGCTCATTAAGTGTATTAAAGACCATTCTGGCCACACAACTTTACAGTTTTATATAAAACAGAACAAAACAAGTTAGAAATTTCCCAAAGTGTTAAGTTGGGAGGGTCTCGGTTGGACTGTCTTTCTCTTATATCTCCTCTGACAGCTGACCTTTTGTCTTGATTTCTGTTCTTGTTGTGAAATGTATTGAAAGTGTTAAGGGTTGAACTTGATGTACTTTTTAGACTTGACCATAAGTTAAAAAAATAGGGGGAGGGGGCATGCATAGTACTTCCTGATGTTTTGTGGCTGGACAGCCTGACCTGAGCTAGTTTATAGGAGGCACTAACCCAGTTATGGTGTGGAGGTAGATTCAACACATGTTTGAGCAGATTGATGCAAACAGTGATCTTACACAAAATTGATTCTTTCTGAAACCAAGAGTGAAGGTTCCTTTGCTAAGATGACTCCATCTTACTCCCAGAGAAAATTTGCACTGCTGTTGATGGGAGAACCTTTATTTTCCAGGATGTGAATTCCGCAACAACTCTCAAAAAGGTTAAGGGGGAGAAACTGTTAATAATTGAGTTAATATTGAGAAATAGAAGGAATAAAATGAGGGGATTTTCATTTGTTTGTTTTTCTCTTTGATCTCTCTCCAAGGGGAACATATATCTGTGTGGCACAGATGGAATTTTGGGATCTTCTATAAACCAAGATTTTCTGACTCTGAATATTCTTATCCAGACCCTATTTTTTAGTTTTGACCATTGTGCTCTATTTTTCCCAGCACAGTGAGGATGGGGATAATACTGGATAGACAATATAGTGTAGGAAGACTTCCAGTTTATTTCTTTTAATTGGTTTCTCAAATATTTGTGGTCCCACAACTGTCCAGTAACTGTAATTATGGGTGATAACTGCTCTCCTTATGTGATGTAGCTCAGTCTTAAAATATGTGCCCAGATAAAAGGCCAGGCCATTCTTTTTTGCCTAAATTACTAATAAAAAAGGCTATTTAATACATGCTTTAAGTTTAAAAAGAAGGGCTGAAGTTGCTGCACTATTCCCAGCTAAGTCAATGACCAAACTCAGAAGTTACTCACATGCATGAGTATTGGAAGGATTGGAGCCTTAAGGTATGTCTACACTGCAACTGGAAGTGAGGCTCCCAGCCTGAGTCTGCAGACTTGTGCTGGCAGGGCTTGTGCCCAGAGCTTGGCATTGCATCCCTGCCCATTTTGGCTAATAGCCATTGATGGAGCTATCTTCCATGAGCTTATCTAATTCTTTTTTGAACCCTGTTATGTTTTTGGCCTTTATAACTTCCCCTGGCAACACGTTCCACAGGTTGACTGTGCATTGTGTGACAAAGTGCTTTCTTTTGTTGGTTTTTAAATCTGCTGCCTATTAATTTCATTGGGTGACCCCTGTTTCATGTGTTATGTGCAGACACCAGATTCAGCAGCATGGTACAGTACTATTATCCATAACAGACTCAACTCTGAAGTCCCAGTCTCCAGTGTGGGGTACTGCTTGGGAATCACCTATAGTGGAGCACCCATAGGGACAGTGTTCGAAGAAGTTACCCACCTTCTGCAGTAATGATGGTTCTTCGAGATGTGTATCCCTATGGGTGCTCCATGACCCACCCTCTTCCCTTCTACTTCAGAGTTCTCATAATAAACTCTGCAGTAGAGAAGGCACTGAGGAGGGTTTGCCTGTGCACGCTGGTTAGCCTCATGGTAGAACACAAGGGGGGAATGCATGTGCAGGCTGAACGCACACTGCTATCAAGTTTCTCTGATCAGTAGCACAGGGACACAGACACACCTACAGTGGAGCACTCATAGGGACGCACATTTTGACACACAAGGTTACTGTACAAGGTGAGTAATTTCTTCATTCCTATCCTTTGTTTCTTGTCTTTAAACCAGTTACTGATCCATTGGAAGACCTTCCTTGTTATCCCATGACTGCTTAGTTTGCTTAAGAGCCTTTGGTGAGGAACCTAATCAAAGGCTTTCTGAAAGTCCAAGTACACTATAACAACTAGATCACGCTGTGATTTCCCTTTACAAAAGCCTTGTTGATTCTTCCCCAACATATTGTGTTCATCTATGTGTCTGATAATTCTGTTTTTTACTGTAATTTCAACCAATTTGCCTGGTACTGAAGGTAGGCTTACTGGCTTGTAATGTCAGGATTGCCTCTTGAGCCTTTTTTAAAAATCAATCTTACATTAGCTATCCTCCAGTCATCTGATACAGAGGCTGATTTAAGTGATAGTTTACATACCACAGTTCTGCAATGTCATATTTGAGTTCCTTCTAAACTCTTGAGTGAATACCGTCTGGTCCTGGTGACTTACTGTTTAATTTAGCAATTTGTTCCCAAACCTCCTCTAATGATACCTCAATGTGGGACACTTCCTCAGATTTGTCACCTAAAAAGAATGGCTCAGGTGTGGGTATCTCCCTCAGATCTTCTGCAATGAAGACTGATGCAAAGAATTCATTTAGCTTCTTTGCAACGGCCTCGTCTTCCTTGAGTGATCTTTTGGCACCTCGATCATCCAATGGGCCCACTGACTGTTTGGCAGGCTTCCTTTTTCTGTTGTACTTAAAAAAAAAATTGCTGTTAGTTTTTGTTTGTTTGTTTCTTTTTGTCTATTGCTAGTTCCTCTTCAAATTCTTTTTTGGCCTGTCTAATTATACTTTTATACTTGACATGCCAGAGTTTATGCACCTTTCTATTTTCCTCACTAGGATTTGACTTCCAGTTTTTTAAAGGATGCCTTTTTGCCTCTAGCCATCTCTTTTACTTTGTTTAACCCTGGTGGCATTTTTTGGTCTTGGGAGTATATATTTAGTTTGAACCTCCATTGTGGTGTTTTTAAATAGTTTCCATGCAGCTTGCAGGCATTTCTCTCTTGTGACTGTTCCTTTTAATTTTCATTTTACTAGGTTCCTCATTTTTGTGTAGTTCCCCTTTTTGAAGTTAAATGCTACTGTGGTGGGTTTCTTTGGTATTTCTTCCCCCCCCCCCCCCCAACATGGATGTTAAATTTAATTAGCTTATGGTTGCTATTACTGAGCGGTTCAGCTATTTTCACCTCTTGAACCAAATCTTGTGCTCCACTTAGGACTAAATCAAAAATTGTCTCTCCCCTTGTGGGTTCCATGACTACCTGCTCCAAGAAGCAGTCATTAATGGTGCCTAGACATTTTCTCTCTGCATCCTGTCCTGAGGCGACACGTATCTAGTCAATATGGGGATTGTTGAAATCCCCCATTATTACTGGGTTTTATGTTTTCCCTGCATATTTCACAATCACTGTCACCATCCTGGTCAGGGGGTCAGTAGTATTTTCCTACTGCTATATTCGTATTACTCAAGCATGGAATTTCTATCCATAGAGATTCTATGGTACAGTTTGATTCATTTAAGATTTTTACTATATTTGACTCTATGCTTTCTTTCATAAATAATGTCGCTCCCCCACCAATGTAACCAACTCTCTCATTCCTAAATGAAACTATACTATATTAGTGTTTGATATTATTTTCTTTAATGTATTTTTCTTACTATTAATATATAATATTTTAACAATAACACCAAATAGGTTTGAAGCTCTTGATTGACAGTAGAAGGATCTTATCCAATTTTCTTCCTGACATAAATGTTGACATTGCTGTGGATCTGAACTTCATTTCAGCTCTGCACACATTTTTGGACCCCATATTTACCTCTGAATACATTTGACTATCTTATCTGGCCCATAATATATACAGCAGAATTATAATGAAGAGCCCATAACTGATAAATGCATTTGTTCCATATAATTTGCCATACAAACTAACCTGAGTTTTCATGAGAGCATTCACACTACCACTTAGCAATATACTAAATTCTCTTACATGAGAATCACTGCTGTATTCATAGGAATCATTTTGTGAGTTGACTTTTACACCAACTGCTGACAAAAATGATGAATACTAATAGATTCACCTCTACAGGTTCATATTTGATCATAACAATTTTTACTAAATACAGATTGAAGAACTATGTGCTGAACATGAACTTAAAGGGGGAAAATTCTCTTTCATGAGGTTTTGTATACCCATACAAATTACTACTTGGGTTATTTACATTTAGTTTGAGGTCATTATATGGATAATTTGTTACTTAGTAATTTGTCAGGTTATGGGACATTAATCCTCCAATAGGTCTTTAATTAGGACAGATGAACTAAATAATTCATAGTAAGACTTGGCCTGAAAACATTTATAATACTCAATTATACCATTTTACATGCAATGACAAATTGTTTTTAAGTAATCTGGAAATAGTGGGACTTAATTAATTAACTTCAAGGTTTAAGACAGCTGCAGTGGACTTTAAATGCATTGAATTGGAGATTCATAGAATGGCTAAAAAGGGAGTTCACGTCCTCAGGATGGAAATGGATGAAGATCAGGTATGAAGAAGTGAAAACATGCTGTTGTAGAGAAAAAAATACCCCAGCAGTTAAAAAAAAAAAAGAGTAGTGGCTAACATGTTGAGTTTCTAACATCTGTTGCAAAACTATAGCAGTGGAAAATATTTAGGCTTGTGTATCTGATGAAAAATATTTTTTTAGAAAACTCAGAAGACGGATGTGCTAAGGGACCTATTTAGCATTCCCTAATCATCTGGCCCATGAAATGGGAATTTTAGCTGAGAAAGGAGGCATTAAATAAAGTCCAATGACAGGCAAGCTAGAAAAACAAACTGTGTGTAGACATTAAAAAAAAATCTATGTAAATTCATATTTGTGTATTCTGACGCCACCTTATAGCAAAAATGTGCTCAACTAAATTAAAAGAACTTTCTATAATGGGAGAGGAGACCTTTTTCAGAGAGATGAGAATTCTGTAAGTCAAGGATTAATACATGCATTTCAGTGAGTTATATCTTCTGATGATGGAAATGTGAATTAGGCTCTTTCTGTATTTGTAATTAGACAATAGGAGAGATGGTGACGGTTTTGTACTGTGAAAAGAGATGTTCATTTAGATAACCCATGGGTTAAGAGACGGGTATTCATTTTAAGAATGGGGTATATGTTTGCTCTACCTTTTTTGTTGTCTTTTGACATACGTTGGAATGAATCTGGATTTTAAAAATAGGTACAGTGGTCAGTATAATGCCAATTTGCCATACTTTCCTTTTTCATAATACCTTTCTTGTAGTTTCAGGACTGATAGATGTTTGAGCATAATAGTCAGTGTAAAGCTAGTCCTAGGAAAATGTAAACTGGCCTTCTATCCAGGTTGATAGGGATGCACATTCACAAGTATTATTTATATCAGTACTAAGGGGTAAACTGTGTGGCATACTCCCCCTTTGGGAAAATCACTGGGAGTGAAGCAAGTTTTTCCATTTTAATAGGAAGAAGGCAAAAGGTCTAGGAACACTGGGAAGTGAGTGGCAGAAATCTTCTGATAGGAAAGGAAATGAACTAGTGCCCTGTAGGTAGTTCAGCCACCACTCCTAAAAATATGTGAGCAGTACCTAGCCAGCTGTCTTACTTAGCAGATCTGTATAACTAATATTCCACTGGTAGTGCGAGAAAAAATACTCCTCTCCATTAATGTGGCTCTAGGAAGCCTGGGGATAGCTGTTGCTGTTCAGATTATATTTGCCATATGTAGAAAGTTATAAGCATACTTTTAATTGAGAGATCTCCTAGAACAATACACTAGGGAGTCAAAATGATCACAAGGCACATACGAGCATGGAGTGGAGTATCAAAACTTAAGTGAATACAAGATGTTTAGCAAAGGGGATAAGATATCCAGATGCAACAGGTACAAGAAAGTGAAATGTGGGTTCTCAACAGACAGTATTGTTATCCAAATATTGTAGATATGCAGAGCGTTATTACTGATCTTGTTCAGTTGAAGCAGATAGGTGGCCCATGTTGTGGCTGCATATTGTCTGTTCCTTGCAGGGAGAAAAAAACCCTCATGGCTTAGTGGTTTCTGTCATTCTGGATAGATATTTTTCTCAAGGAGAAAGCAGTGAGCTGTTACATGCAACCAGTCATACAGAGTCAGTGTTTTCTCTTTGATAGCTATGATGCATTTTCTTATGTGAGCCACAGAAATTTATACCAAGGTAAACTAATGTTTTAGTGAAAGATTCAGGGGTGCTTGCAGGAGCTACAGTGAACTCCCTTGACAACCTTTCAATTCATTTATCAAAGCATTTGCAGTGCCCATTTTAAGGCAAGTAGAATAAGAATAGATGTTAACATAAAAAAGTTAATGTGGAAAATAAGGAAATTGAAATTGTGTGAGGAAAAGAGATTGGAAAACAGCTTTTCTGTTAATGGCTAGGTGAGAGTGTCCTTATTTAATCGTGTTTACCCTTTACACAAGGTACAACTGGCTGACACAAATGACATTTACTGATGCATCTGTTATTAATAATAGTGATTTGTATTACCATAGCACTTACTGCCCCCAACCAAAGTTGGGGCTCCATTGGTCTGTGTGCTGTACGTACACATAGTGAGAGACAATCCCTGCCCCCAAAAGGCTTAAAGTCTAAACAGATACGAGAAAGGGTGGGAGGAGAAACAGAGGTGAAGTGACTTGCCCTAGATCAAGAGTCGGTCAGTGGCAAAGACTGGGAATGGAACCTAGCTCTCTCAAATCTCAGTCCAGTGCCAAGACGATGCGTGACTGATTAAGTGCATGGGACAGAAGTTAGCGCTCCAACTAAGGTCGTTGTTTTCATTCTCATTGCAGCAAAGGTTTTTAAAGGCCAGTGCCATGGTTGTAGTAGAGATGGGTTTTTTTTTCTTTCCTACTATATATAGGGTTTGTGAAACATGATATATATCCACAGCACTATGCTGCCTCTTTCATTTCTTGAAAAGCTTCTAACTACAAAAGTGTGACATGTGCTGCAAATGTTCCCAATTCCAATGCACTGTTGCTTTTTATTTTTCTGTTCTTTGTCATTCTCCAGTATCATTGAATTGAAAAACAATGACCAATTCTCACCATATTTTAATAATGTTTTGCATTCAACTTATTTTCCGAATCACTGGCCAGGTAAATATAGATATCCCAGATATATGAATGGACTGTACTACTCTAGTTGCAAAAGTGACTAGTAAGCAACATGAGTTGCTACTAAATGTACTGCAAGAAATATAAAACCTGTTACTGAGAAAAAGAATGTAATATGCAGAAAGTTTAGAGTTTTCCAACTCTGTAGCCTATCAGGTATGGACTTGCAGGGATTATGTGTTTCTGTATGTCTTGGTTTGTTTGTTCTTGATAGCATGTGGCATTACCCAGAAGTCTGAAGATGTTTTCTGCTTGCTTGGGGTAACTCCATAACACATACAGGAAATTATTGATATGCTTGCTTTGCTTTGCATAAATCATCCCTACCACATTACAGTAAAAGCTGTAATTTGACAAACTGGGAGATATAGCAGGGTGTAAATTTAGTAGAAGGATATAACCATAAGAGGCATATTCTTTTTGTTTGGAATTTACTAATCTAAGGTGACTCAAAGATGTGGTTATCGTACTGTAAGTACTGTTAGTAACACTTCCCATGAGCTAAGATGGTAGCAATTGCTTAAAGTTCATTAACCTAATGAAGGGGGAGGGAGGGTGGAAAGAGAGGCATGGGAGAGAATTAAGGATTATGTACATTGTGGTTGTCTGAGCAGAAATGTTATTGCCATCCATTACTGGAGAAGGAGAATGTTCGCTGTTACACCTGAAGTGACTTTTTTTTAACCTTTTTAGTAGGTAGAATGACTTGAAAACACCTCCTCTTACATTTTTCAGTTTGCCATGATACACCATACGTTGTGGATGGAATTATAAATCTAGTGCTACTGCTGAATTAGGAGGAATACTAGAGTTTACCTATGGGTAGTTAAAGAAACCACTTCACTCTTAGTTAATTCTTCTCTTCCTTCCACAGTAACCCTTTACTTATATTTTATTTACTTCTGGCTGCCAAGGACAACAGACAATGTATAAAAAAAAATTATTATAAAATGAGCTGGAAAACTCCAGTTGTCTGAATGGCTTCTTTGTCTGGATACAGTAGGTTCTTGTTGACTTTGTTAGCCATTGTATTGTGGCTTTATTGTCTAAAAATAAAGCGAAATTTAAAA
Source organism: Emys orbicularis (assembly GCF_028017835.1). Taxonomy (NCBI): domain Eukaryota; kingdom Metazoa; phylum Chordata; order Testudines; family Emydidae; genus Emys; species Emys orbicularis. Next base: position 114,717,276 of record NC_088685.1, read on the forward strand.
ATGATAAAAAGCAACATGTGGCAGGCCTAATTATGCTTTTAGGTATCTGGAGTCCTTGTTAGTAAGCTGCCTCCCAGTGCACCCAAGGCATGGCCTTTCATATGTTACCTACGCATATCTGTCCAAGAGTGGGAGAAAGGTGTGCATGTTTAAATGAAAAAAATGAAATGACGTGAGGTTCTTCTCAGCGTTATATACTTGATCTATTTTTGATCTTATCCATGTTGCTGCACATTGCACTTCTGCTTCCTCCAAGAAAGTGATTAAAACCTCTTTCTCTGGCAAATTTTACCCTACGTAGTACTACATTGTGACTTTATGCTATAGCCGTAAATATTTGCCCTAAGATATTTTTGCAGGTTTGGGTATGAAAGTCTTTCCTCTTCCTCTTTTGCCTGGTCCCCCTTGATACAATGGGGGGGGGGAGGGGAACGATTGAAGTATGAAACATGAAGAATATGAAACTTTCCTGGAGCCTGGTTTCTGGTTTACAAACCCAAATCCCATAAAATTATTTGAAAAGTTCCAGGAACTTGTAAAAAACTTGTAAAAGTGTAAACCTTGACTGACTTATGATTTTGCATCTGAATTTTGTCTGAGTTGCAGGTTTGTTTGAATAGAAACTTGGGAGCAGACCCTCAGCTGTGTTGAAGTCAGTGAAGTTAAGACAGTTTAGCCCATCTGAGTATCTGGCTTCTGGAGTGCAAACCACAGTAGGACTAACCTGAAAATACCTACATGAACCTCTGCAATGTAAACCATAGCTCTTGGACTGACACCACATGGATTATACAGCAGCTTTCATTTTTTATTGGTGTCTTGTTATATTGTACTTTTCTGCCATTACTTCTCTATGCTTTGGATTTCTTTTGGACTGGACAAGGAAAATTTCTGGAGTCAGTTGCATTTTTGTTTGATCTCGTAGTGCTATGGTGTTTGGATTGCAGACACTGTAGGAAAAATGTTTGTTCTTTATGATTTATAATGTAATTAAGGAAAATAGCAAGGAAAACGTTTAGTTTTGCTACAGGTTTTATAAAAAGCTTGCTTTTACAAAATCTGAGGTTTTATTCAGAATGTACAAAAGAAACTTGTTTCAAAAGATACTTTAAAATGTCTCTGGACAAGAATAGATGAAAGTCTGGTTATGATTAGCCATAAATACACAATATATTTCTGCATGTTGCAAATATGTTCAGAAAGTTGCTAATACGAGCTATGATTCATACAGTACATTTATACTGATTTGTTGGCCCAGTTCCATAATAAATTTATATTGAATTAATGCTCTAATTCCATAATTTTCATAGCACACCCAATTGTGATAAGCAATTAAGCAGTCCCTCACTTAAAAACATGAGCTGCTTTTTAGCTTGGCTTCCCTACCTATTAATTATAAATGCCTTTCTTGTATCAAAGTATTCCTGTTTACACCTCCATTATACTAATTGAATAATTTACTGTGTTTTCCATGGTTCCAATGGTTTCCTTTCATGTCTTACAGACGTCTTTGGGTGAATATGAATAATTGTACAATATATTACCCTATGTTAATTTAAGGACACTGGAAAGAAGGGGGGAGAGATAGAGATGGTAAGATGCATTGCATAATATATATCACTTAGGGATGTGGCAGAAAGTTTGTAGCATTTACAACACGTTCAAAATGGAAGTCTGTCTCTTTGTCTGACTACTTGTCAGTCAAGGCTCTCAGATAGCCATGTATCAAGAGGGGGGAAACATTATACTGGCTCACCTACTTTAATATTACTTTGGAGCAACAATCTCAAAGAAAGTGGAGTTTCAAATGAGAGTGGGTCCTTTTGCTTTGCTTTTTTTGACCTTAGTAAATAGTACTGCACATTTTCGCTATTACAAAAATATTGTTTCCTGCGATTCACAGACACAATTCATTACAGGTTAGATCTTGCACACATTTCTCCACCCCATCATTGATTTGAAATGTCTCCAGGGTAAAAGAAGAACATGTCCATGTGTTGCATTAGATAATTCCTATTATCAAAACTCCGTGTTCAATCTAAAATGACCTTTTCTTGTATTTATTGTCAGCTAGCTTTACAACGCATTAAACTGAAGCTTTTGTGCTGGGACTGAAAAGCAAGTTGTTCTGCAGAGAATGATGCTCTTCAGTTTGTTTGCTATGTACAACCCGTTTTACAGACAGCTGGCTGCTTGATCCAGGGTTTGGGGTTTTGTTTTTTTGTTTTTTGGCACAGACTTCCTAGTCTTTCAGTCTTTGCTACTTGTTACTAAGTCAGCTGCAAAAGAAAAGCCTTTGTGCCGAAATTCTGGTCATAAAGAGGGATGGACAAGTGATTATGCTAAATAAAAGTTTGTCCATGAAAAGAGGCTTTATTATATGGGGCACTGCATCAGTACCTCTTCAGCGGTTGAAAAAGATGTCTTGTTTGCTCTGGGTATTTTTGCTTGAGATATTTTAAAGAATAAACAAACTCACTCATCCAGAGCTTGTTTTCTCTCTCTATTTCAGTGCCAGTATATTTTTCTTTATTCTTTTTCCTTTCCAGTGATGATGGCCATTGTAGTATATTGAATTAGCTTGAAACTCCTTTCAGAATCTGAATCCTTCCTGCACTGTCAAACATCGCTTCAGACACAAACAAGGTTTCTCTATCCTTGTCTATCCTGAACTGCTCTTTGAATGTCCTCTGTTAAGTCCCCTATGTTTCCCCCTTTCTAAGTACTGTTCAATGGAGGGATTATTTTAGTTGGCCCCTGCTGCTCGTTCTTCTACCTGCCCAATGGCATGCCTACCATGGCAGATGCTCTGGCTTCATTCTTAATGTGTCCCAAATATGTTCATCTTCTTTTCTAACTTCTCTTCATCTCTTCTTCTTTCTCAACTTTGGAGATAAGGAGTTGTTGACCTCTCTCTGACAAATCTTGGCATTTGATGTAAATTCATTCTGGTTAATATCTATTATTTTTCTGAGACATTTGCTCTTCAAGGCATTGACACCTGTCTACTTTTGATGGATTTCCAACTTTCACATCCATCTAAGGTGGAAGTAACAATTAAATTGAAGAGTCATAGTGTGGTCTTTCACTTGTAGATTTTCAATGACCAAATCTTATTTAAGCTGGTGAAAGCAGCTGCTGCCTTGCCAGTTCATGATGTTATTTCCTTCTGGACATCCTCATTGCTTTGCATGTTACTGCCAAGGTATATGAATTGACTCGCCGCTTGTATTCCTTTGCCTTCTAATGTAATGCTTGAGTCAGGAATTCCTCAGGTTCTTATTAGATTTGTTTTTTATAACTAATTATTAACCCTGTCTTTTTTTGCAGCGATGGACAATCTTTTTGTCTTTGCTTGTATGTCAGTTGAGCTGTGACTTAGAAGAGCTGTTGTCAGAAAAATGAAAATTTTCTAGTGTACTGTTGTTAAGCCAACCGATGCCTGTGCTGTATCCATCTACTTTTTTTTCCTCATAGTGAATTAAATATCGGTATCAAACTGGACAGATGAGAGAATGCATCCTTGCTTGACCCCAGTATCTGTTAAACTATTCACTCAAGTCTATGTTAACTTTAACTGTGCAAGCGGTACCTTAACATAAAGCCTTGATGATAATTATTTGTGTTGGCATACCAAAATACTTAAAAATGTTTGAGTGAATCACGGTGGAGCCTGTCAAATGCTTTCTTAAAGTCCATTAAGGTTGAGGAACAGTATTTGCTATGCTGTGCTCTTTTCAATGATCATTCTTAGGGTGGAAATATTGTGGACATATGATCTCAGGGACAAAATACTGCCTCTTCATACCTGAGCTTTGCCTCAACCACTTCCTTCACTGTATTTAAGATAATACTGCCAAAGACTTTGCCTGTGTGTTTGTTTGTTTTGGTGGGGGAGGAGGGTGTCTGGCTGTATATAAAAACTGGCTATGTCAAGGCTTTTTAGAGATAATGTTTGTCAGAGATATTTAAGTTATTTGGGTTGAAAATACATTCATAGTAATACAAAATTGTATATGCTTAGTTTTTGTTGTTGTAATTTTGAAGCTACCTCTTTCAACTACAAAAATATACATTAGTATAAAAATTAGGAGGCACTGTCATGTTTCATTTGGCCAGAAACTTTTGTAAAACATGTATTAATGTTTCCATGATTAGTGTTTCCAAGGTCTATCTTAAAGAATTGTGTTAATGGATGAGAACTCGAAAGTGAAATTTAATGAAAACAGGAGTAAACTATTTTTATTGTCCTAGCTGAAGTAAATGAAAAGCATACAAACTGAAGTAAATTGAAGCATAAGTAGTGAGAACTAATTTTTTTAAATGTTCTTTTGTTAAAAATGGGATTACTCCAGTGGACTACTGATGTGAGGCTAGTGACTCAGATTCATAAAATGTTTTCAGGATTGGACATTATTTTCTGTATTATAGGATAACATTTGTTTATCACAGATACAGGGTGTTTTGTTTTGTTTTTGTCATCCCTTAGCGGGACCGACAATCTGGCCCTTTCTATTAAGAATAATATTGTTCTTTAAATCTTATATTTTCTGTTAGCAGATGAAAATTCTCCCATTCTTCCAACGCTCATACATGTCTTCAGATGTGTTGTGTATATATTTTTCACTATTCCAATTTTTATCCATTATCAGAGAATACATCATAAACATAACTAACTAAGTTTCATCACATGAATTTAGTGTTAGCTGAGGATGGCCTGTTTCGATTTCTATGAATGGAAATGACTCAAATGACCAACTCCCCTATCCCACATCCATAGATGGTAGATAGGGGAACATTCTGTGGATGCAGGACAACTGTAAATATCCAATAAGTAGTTGTAGACCAACTGTCAGCATCTCTTGGCAGGGTATGGTGGGGGAGCTAGTGGTGCAACTAGTTCTATAAAATGCCATATAGGGGCATATGCATATGCATATACATATGAGCATTGGCCTGCTAAACCCAGGGTTGTGAGTTCAATCCTTGAGGGGGCCACTTCGGGATCTGGGGCAAAATCAGTACTTGGTCCTGCTAGTGAAGGCGGGGGGCTGGACTCGATGACCTTTCGGGGTCCCTTCCAGTTCTATGAGATAGGTATATCTCCATATAAAAAAAAAAAATACAAAACCACACTAACATAATTAAAACTGATGTTATGTAACTGCTGTTCAATAGCTCTGTAAACAACATTGCAGCTCTGAGGAAATAGTATTTATTTTGCATTGCTCACATACAAAATCAATTTTTTAATTATCATTTAGGGGGAGAAATTCCATATTTTGGGAAAACAAGGATACACCTTTCTGATTTCTTTTAAAATTTTAAATAGCAGTTGTTCAATGCTGATCAGAAGTTTGGAATATTAGAAATAATCCTAGGATAGATGGATTAGTGGGCATAGTTCAGGTGAGGCAATCAAAGATGCATGATAAATGCAATTTATCATGTGGATTTGGTGTGCAATAAATGCATTTATCATGCAGCTATTTATCACATAATACTTTCTGCTGTGATTCATCACCTGTACCTCCATCTTGTCACTACAGGCTGATGCAAAGCAGACATTGTCTCCTCATGTGGTCCTGCTGGAGAGATGGTGGCTCATATGTCTCCCCAAGTGCTGTCATACGGTGTTAGGATGCGATCTGTAATTTGTGTCTTTTCCATCATGTTCTGTTGAAGCATATTGTCTGTAGCACTTGAAAGGAACAGAGCAAGTTTGGGAAGAGCTTGTCTCCCTGTACCTTATTTACAGAACTGGCCTACCAGAAGGACACCACCCTCTCAATATTGTTACTGGACAGTCTTATCAGAGGCTTATTTGTTATTTTCTGTGAGGGCATTTCAGGTGAAAGAGTGAGAACAGGAGCAAATGGTGTCCAGTTTAATTTAAACAAATGAAAAGCATCTCCTGGACAACAGAAAAAATATAAATATACAACAGAATCCTTTATGTTGGTATATAAGAGTCTCTAGTAAATTGAAATTTATTTGGCAGTGTAAAATTGATTTGAGAATGAATAAGGAAATTACCTTACAAAAGCAGGCAGAGAATTGCAAATCAACTTATATGTAGACACATCTCCTGGGAATAAATCCCATCTTACATCAGAGGTGTACTCCAGAAAATTTCATTTCTAAAATTCATTTTGTAACATAAAAAATAATTTTAAATGGGACCCTAATATATTGCCCCTCTTTCTCTGTCTCTTGGTCTGTGTACATATATTCTGCAGCTTCCCTGCTTATATTCATAATTTCTTATTTCCTTCTCTAATAAGTTCTGCATTGTCTGCTCCATTCCATTATTTTTCTCTCCAGCCTTATGGAAATTCTACCCTATTGAAAGTGAACAATTAACAGGGTTTGTGCACCAGTTAATCAGCTCTTTAGAAAGGAGACCTGCATTTGGGTATGTTCCAGCTTTTCAGTGATGTGAAATTTATATTTTGACTTATAAAATAAGTGCTCTGAGTATTCCTACAACAAACTAAAACATATAACAATACAAACCTTCACCTACTGTGCTTCTTCCTGTGATGTCTCGCTAAAGAATTTTCAGGAACTCTTTTGTAAACCTAAAAGGTAAGGAAAGAATTCTGGAGCATATCTGAAGCAGCCTGGTTGAAAGTGGCTAAATATGGGGTCAGAGCATTAAAAAAAACCATCCAACCAACCTCCGAAATCCTGATTTGTAGTGTAATGAAGGTGCCATAGCATCTCTCCATAGATTAGTTGGTGATGTATTTTCCTCTTAAATTGGAATGTAAATTAATTAATTAAACAAAACAAAATGAAAATCAACCTATCATACTTTCTCATGTACAAAAAACACATTCTAGATCTTAACATACACCTGTAAGTAAGAAATATGTTCTAAAATGTAGCTTAGGTTAGAGATCAACTTGTGCATTTCAGTGTGATGTGAGGAAATGGGTGTGAGCATTGTGGCTGGTTATATTGTATCTTGGAATTGAAAGAAAGAAAACTTGTTGCATTGAGGAGTCTCAAGTTATGGTATGTGGGTTGCAAGTCAAGTGAGTTGAAATTGGTGAATTCCCTGTGGCTTGGGGTGGGGGTTGGTTGCTTGGTTTGTTTGCATTGATTGAGTTGCTTGCTTGATGTGAGAGATAAGTATTCATGGGTCCAAAAGATACTCATTTAGGAAAACTTGGATTGAGGTCAAAAGAATACAATGTTTCTAGCATTTTCTGGGTTCTGTTATTTTACTCTGAAAAGAATTAGTTAAATTAAAATTGAGCACGTGCTTAAGTGCTTGGTTGAACTGGAGCCTTACATAGAAGGGGCTCCATCTTTGTATAGGCTCAATATTGACACTCTATTAGGTAAGATTTAAAATACATAACAAATGGGGAGAAGGGGAGATTTTGATTAACTAAAGTAGGGCATGTAATTCCACAGAACAAAGTGATGCTGAAAATAGAGGTGTTAATACACTGAGTGCAAATGTAAGCAAAAAAACTGCTAGGTGTGATTCTAAATAATGGGGTTTATAATTTAGTAGGCATAATTTAAACCTCTTGTGGGATGGCTTTCTTGAATATCAATCTAATGAAAGAAGAGACTCTATCCAAAAGAAAAGCAACCCTTTTATGCAAAATGAAGAATTGATGGCGAACATTAGAGTTAAAGGGAACCCTGGAATCAGTGACCCATGAGCTACTTGAATTACGTAGTACAAGGCTTTTATATTTCAAGAAAGCAAATTTTGGGGAACTTTAAAAAAAATCTGATTAATGTGCAAGGGGTGAAAAAAATTAAAATCCACTAGTGTGGAAGTAGGCTTGGAAATCTTAAGATGCATCTGGTAATAATTACTCAGAAAAGAACCTGAAGATCAGACAATGTTACTTCATAACAGACATCACAAAGATCTGAAGTTAAAAATCCAGTACTAAGTATTATCTATTACAAAAAGTATAGCATATACATTATTAATGTTTTCAGAAGAGACATTAAAACAAAAATCTTTTTAATTCCACATTACTTTGTTTTTAAAGTAAGAAAGTTGGTTCGCTGAACAAGGTTACCTCCCTCTATCAGTAAATTATGCTGTCGACTATCCACAGCTATGTGAGTATTGCTAAGTGGTTCATAGAAACTGATTTGTTTTACTGTATCACTGATACTGAACATACCATGTTAGGTGCTATAGATCCATCAAGTATAGAAAGTTTCTTATAAAACTGAAATGTAATCTAGTGATACCATTTTTTACATACTGTACAGTAGAATCCCAGAGTTACAAACACCTCAGGAATGGAGGTTCATAACTCTGAGGTTATGTATGTATTTCCTGATAGTGATTACTGTTTATGTACATGTGTCTTTAATCAAAATTTTAAGGAGAGCAATATGGGTTTCTCATTTGCTTTTTAGCAGAATCTTTCTCAAACTGCTCTCCATGAAATAGTTCTCCTGAAGTAATTATGTAACTGAGCAGTCTTGTGACCACAGGTTAATCCACATGGATCATTCTGAAGGTAGAAATGGAGTGACTGATGGATAATGGAACTTCCGTCACGCAGGAAATGTCCCATTCCTAATGAAGCATTCTAAAATCTGCACTAAAATATAAATTTTCAAGTCCCAAGGCCTTATTTCTTAGCAACAGAGGCAGCAGCTACCAAACTGTTTAGTGAGAAAATGGATTTTTAAAGGTGACAATCAAAACACATTTACATTGCACCTTGGCTCTTTAAATTAGCACTGTCTTATGTTGCAGAGCTAGAGATGAAGTTGTAAATTGCAGATGATTTCTCTAAAGTTTGGTTTGCGGATAGATCTGTGTCTAAGGCCTTGTCTACACTACAAAGTTTTGTCGGCACAAGCTGCCTTTTGCCAACAAAACAGGGGAGGTGTCCACACTACAAAGCTACTTTTGGTGACAAAACTCTGCTGTTTTGCCGACAAAATAAAACCACCTCAACAAGAGGCATAAAGCCTTTTGCCGCAAAGTTAAAGCGACAAAGCGTCAATTAGGGTCACCAGACAGCAAGTGTGAAAAATCGGGACGGGGGTGGGGGGTAATAGGCTTCTATATAAGAAAAAGCCTCAAATATCGGGACAGTCCCTATAAAATCGTGACATCTGGTCACCCTAGCATCAATGTAGACACTACTGTTTGTTTTGTCCACAGAACTGACTTCTGCCAGTATCCCACAATGCCTGTCTTGACCGCCCTGCTCATTGTTTTGATCTCTGCTGCCCTGCAGGCATGCACCCCTCCCCTTTCAAAGCTCCGGGAAGTATCTGACAGCTGAGCACGCTGCCCCCTTTGGGGAACAAAGAGCAAATCGTTAGCGTGAAATGCTCCTGTTCTGCCCTGCACTAGGAACACAGCAGCAGGCAGACTGGTGCTGGGGAAGGGGGGATAGAAAGACTGCTGTGCTGCTTTTTGACGTTCCTCAGCACGGAGAGCTCACAGAGCTGCTCAGGATGCCGCTCCTGGCAGCTGAAGAGGCGGTGGGAGAACGGAGGAATCACAGAACCATAAGCAGGCAGGCAGAGCGGGCTGCTTCGGGAGAGACTGCTGTGTTGAGCAGAGCCGGGGGGCTGACATGGGGGGGGGGTGTTCCCCTCCCTGCCTCAGGATAGGTCGGTCAGCCTTCTGGCTCCTCTGCCCCAGACACAACACTCTCCTCTCCCTCCCCCCCCCCCCCACATTTCAGTTGAAAAAGCAGCTGACAATCTACTAGGATGCTCCCAGAATGATGGGATTGAGAAACCTGCATCATGTGACGCTGTACCTGCTCCATGAGGAATTGCAAACACCTTCCCAAGCACCCTGTGATCAGTTGCACAGTGGGATAGCTACCACAGTGCACTGCTCTCTGTGTCGATGCAGGAGCTGCTAGTGTGGATGCGCTCTGCCGACACAAGGAGCTAGTGTGGACATGCAACAGCGATATTAATTAAAGCGCTTTAACTAAAGCGGCATAACTTTTGCCGACAAAACTTTGTAGTGTAGACAAAGCCTAATACAGAGACGAGGATCCAGATTTTAAAAGCCTTTGAAGCATATGATGAAAGAATGAATTATATAATTCATAATCTAAAAGAAATAAAGCATGAATTAAGAAGAGCTTATTTCTCTAATATTTTGAAAGGATATGTTTATAACAAGTGTGAGGATGTAGGTGCAGGAAAGAAGCATCATGGAATTTCTTTCTAGGGGCATTTTATAACCTCCATAAGTGAACGTGGGAATATATCAGTCACAATATTTAGTTTGGGTACCAACCCTCTTCCCCTATCCACACATTGTAAATAATGACTGGTCTATTTAGACTACAATTTGACCAGTCTTCATTATTTAAACATTAAAAATCAGTGGTTTAGATCTTAATTGCTGCGTCCCCAGCCCTTGCCTCTGCTTCCTAGGTGAAAAGACTGCAGGTAATTGTATTAATTAAGTGGGCAGCACACAAGGAATTGTATGGGACAGGGACTCTCTACTACTCTGTGTTTGTACAGTGCCTAGCACAATGCTAGGGTACTGTCACATAGTCTGTTTTTTCCCCCTAAAGAAGGAAAAATTATTTTTATTTTTTGAAAAAAATTAATCACTTTTTTGTTGCTGAAATTTAAAATGTTGATGACATTTTTCATTGGCATTTCAAAATTCATAAAATGTTGACCATCTCAACTGTCACAGCTAAGATAAATCTTCCCCTTTAGGAAGGCTTTGGGTCAGAGGCACTAACTCACACCCTTCGGGCATGCTTTGCTGGCACCGTGTAGACAAGCCCTTAGAAAGCTTTGTGCATTTTTACCAAAAGGATGACAAGTATTTTTTTTTAATTCCAGCACTAGCAAAGTCACCAGCCCTTCATATTTATCCCAATGTGTGTTGCAAGGTTAATAATTGGCACTTGCAGTGCTTAATGCTGCTGACAGACAAATATGTCTGGAGACGAGTCTGTTTCTTACAACAATAGTCCCACTCACGTATCTTTCATTTCTTCGGTTTCTCAGACTAGTGTAGCGTCATTCACATTTTAAAGTGCAGGGTTTTATGAGTGTGGTGGTAGCAATTGTTTCCAGAGGAGAAAACATTCTGCAAATTATATGTAAATGTTTTTACTTGGCTGGGTTCTTTTGTATCTCCGCAGAGTGTTTTAATCTACACAAGAATGAAGGTTTCCTGTGAATACATACAGCATATTTGTGTATTTAATTTCCACTTAATTTATAAAGGATTCCAACAGGCAGAAGGGTCATTTTGTTATAATGTAAGTGCTACTTACAAATAAAATAATCAAAAACCCTACAGCTCTGGGAGTTAATGTGCCATTTCTAATACTGTATCAGAGCTGTGCTTCCTAGCTGGACAAAGCAAAGTGGTATTCCTTAGCTAAGTACAGACTCTATTGTGACTCTCTAAAGTTGAAAGAGTTACAGGCTGCATCAACATTATAGGAAACTTGGAAGCTCTTATTTGTTTAACCGGCAGTGGTATCTGTTCCTTCTCCTCAAGCATTTCAGGTGACAATGAATGCTCTTGTATCTTGCTAAATTTTGGCTCTTGTCCTTCTGTTTTCTGCCTCTCGAATTTGGCCCTTTCAATAATTGTAAAGTTTTGATTATTTCAGTTTTCTTTTGGTTCTGTTAGAATTCTTCGAAGAAATGTCAAGCTTCACGTCTCTATTTGTTGGCAATGAAAGGTCATTTTGACCTGTTTCAGAAATTCTCTCCAGCATAAATTTTCAAAAGTGACTAATGCTTTTGGTTGCCTGTATTTTCACATGTCCAACTTGAGCCACCCTAAAAAGGCCTGATTTTCAGAGAGTAGGTGCTTGGTGACTTTGAAATTGGATTCCTTTAAGGCTTCTCAAAATGGACACCCAATCACTAGTCACTGGTCTGTGTACAGTGTACATTAGTCATTTTTGCTGGTACAGTGCCTAGGTCTACATGTATATATTTTCCCATCTCTAAGTGACAGGGATAGAAAGAGATTTTTATGTAAATATTAGAAAAACCTAATTATCAACTGGCACATGAAGAGTTGTGCTAACATGATTCAAACACTGCTTTTTCTCAACTCATAGATTATGAATTTATTTCTTTACTCTTTCCCAAACTTTAGGTCATGGAAGAATGATCTTATTAATTAAATTCAAAATAATACATTGAGATGATCATTAGTTTAAGCAATTAAATGCACAAAGGTCAGGAAATTAAAAATTAAGGTTCCTATAATAACTAAATTTCCCCATCATGTACACTAGTACATAGTATTTTATATGGGAGTTTATACTGATACACAGATGACGTAAGATGTGCAGTGTGGCTAAGTTTGTTATTGAAAATGTATCTTTTAATTTCCTGACTTATGTGCATCTGAATTTTCTAACAGTACTGTTATAGGCACATAACTTTTTGTATTACGTTTTCTTTGGACATTTTGGAAGAAAAAGGTGAGTCACATGGGAAAAATATAAAAAGGAAAGAAATAGAAAGATGTGGTGTGTTTGTACTGTCATAAGACTAAGAATCTTAAGCTTCCTCCCTACCTTATTAAATGGCCTCAGATGGTGGCCTAGAAGATACAAGTAGTTTTGCTTATTGAGTCTGTCATAACCAGTTATGGGGATGGATAGCTCCGTCCATCCAGGGGGAGGGATAGCTCAGTGGTTTGAGCATTGGCCTGCTAAACCCAGGGTTGTGAGTTCAATCCTTGAGGGGGCCACTTAGGGATCTGGGGCAAAATCAGTACTTGGTCCTGCTAGTGAAAGCAGGGGGCTGGACTCGATGACCTTTCAAGGTCCCTTCCAGTTCTAGGAGATGGGATATCTCCATTAATAACAACAACAATAATAATAAGTTTATTATATGTTTCAGTATGTTGAACTCTATATAAATATATGTTGGGACAGATTTTCTTCTGTTATACTGATAAAACTTCTTTGGAATCTCCTGGTTGTAAATGAGGAGTCTGGGCCAGATGCCCTTATTTTTCTTCAAGGGATTGCCCTTGTGTGTAGCACACTTCTGGGTTGTGCATGTGCTCCATATGCCCAGGACCAGACATTTTTGATGAGTGGATGAGTCTCACCACTTGTTGAAAGGATCCCAAGTCACACTTTGATTGCTGGGTATTTACACACCTGCAATCAAGAGAAAACCCAGTAAGCTGCAATTCATACAACCAACCCACTTGCCTCTTATCAGTGGCAAAAAGAACTGCCACACAAAAAAGGGTGCCCACGGCCAACTGTCTTTCACTTTCCAACTACCACATTGTGACGGGACCTTCAAGAGCTGTGCACCAACTGTCCCTCTGCATCTGCACAAGTCCTCTGGTCTTTCCCCTCCCTTTGGAGGCTGACTTTCCACTACCTATCTTCTTGGACAGATGGGTACTAGAAGTCATCTCCTCAGGGTATGCCATCCAACTCTCTTCCCTCTCCAGCCACAACCCCAACCGCCATCCCTGTCCTCTATTGAGAAATCCTCCCATAAGAGGATTCTTCAGTAGGAGGTAGTCACTTCTCCACACAATCAATAGAATTAGTATATCTAACAGCAATGGGAAAGGGGTCCTACTGAAGGCTCTTCCTCATTCCCAAGAAGAGAGGAGGAGAACCATTTTGGACCTGGGGAACTGAAGAAGTACATCTGCTGCCTAAAGTTCAGAATGGTGACCCTATCGTCAATTATCCTGTCTCTAGACCAGACAGTTAATTCACTTGCCCTCTATCTCAGGCACCTACTTTCTTGTGGACATTCATTCAGCACACAGGAGATGCCTGAGACTTGTGGCCAGCTAACACCAGTACCTGTACCAGTAAAGGTGTCTCCCCTTTGGACTCTTAATGGTGCCAAGGTGCTATTGGTGGTGGCAGCAGCTCGCTTTCATCAACAAGGTGTGATGGTTTATCCTTACTTAGATGATTGGCTTCTGAATGGATGATCTTACCAGGAACCATGAGAAGCAACTGCCATGCTTCTACATCTGAGAGGTTGGGCCCCAGAGTGAAACTGAAGAAGTCCAATCTGGATCCCTCACAGTCAATATAATTTACTGAGGCAAGGCTGGACACTGTTATAGCCAGGGCATACTTACCAGATGACTGTTTTCTGTCCAACACCTGGCTCAGATAGCAAATTCACCCTGAGATGAAACGGTACAGAAATAATTTTGCAGGACTTTATCTGTGGACACACTAAAGGGGGTATGTGGATATGAATATACTCTGACTGCCACAGATGCATGTGAAAATATCCAGGAAAAACAAAAATATGGCAAATACATTTGAGTAGGTTCTTTGGTGCATGGTTTATATAAAAATTTGTTATTTATTCTAAACTAGCAGAATAAGTCTTCATAAGCTTGTGGTACAGTTTGAACAGTGATATGCTGTGATACACAGTGGCTGCCTTCTGGCTAAGAGAGGTGAAAACATTATCTACTATCTGTCAGAGGATAACTGTCCTATGTTTGTTCATGTCTTGGGTTTACTTAAATGTTTTCAAATTACAAGGGATGCTACAAAGTTTTTTTTCTCTTAGCCCTGTGTGCTCTACCTTCCCCTTCCTATCAATATATACTTACACCTCAACTGAAGGCTTACACATAGGAACTACATACTTGTGATGTGTGTTTATATATAATACATAAATCATTTTTTAAAGATTATATATATAATATCTTCCTCTGTGGTTAATGTCCTTATGTTGATTTTGATGGTTCAACTATAATTAAATGAAAATGGGGAATTAGCTGTCAAGGGAGGGAGAGTCCAGACTGGAACCCCCACATTTGAGTCATGTGTAGATGACAGTATCAAGTTCCATGAAAGAGATTGTACCAGTGATATTACAACAAAAGTAAAAAAAAAAAAAAAAATCTCACAAAGGAACCATTGTTCAACACGATTAATCAAAATAGCAACCAGCAAAATAAAACTAACATCAAAGTTACTAATTGATTTTTGTTTAGCATCACCAATACCTATCTAATAGCTAAGCCTTGTTATGTAGATATTATACTTCTGTTGTTTATGTATCTTCATTTTGAGGTAGGAAAGCATTTATTAGCTATAAACATCAAAATGCAACAGTAAAACCTGATTTTTTCCTCCCAGAAATTGCCCTTGTTTAAGTGCTTAGAGATGAGTTAAGGACTAGTTCTTTCATTGTCTCTGAGGACCTTTAACTAGAATATATTCAGGGCTCCTTGTTGCTTAGCGTCTTATAAATGTATTCTTGTCAGGGCTAGTCACATATCAGCTCCACGGAGTGAAATATGAGAATAAAAATAGAATCTGGTGCTGGCACATGTTTTCTAAAAGCACTGAAAGAGACATTCCTAGTAATAAGCAAGAGCAAAAAGAGGGTAGACCAAGATATGATATTGTGCATGGCCTTTGCTGCACCTAACTTATACCTATCATTACACGGATGCTATAAAGCTGTGCAAATGGAAGTAATAAAAGGAATGATTTTGTTATTTTCCCCGGGCTTGCCTGCCAATCACTGATAAAAAAAAAATAAAAGGGGGGAAAATATGTGATGACCTGAACACAGAGGATTGAGGAAGTGGAGGAAAAGGTTGCGATTGATTTGACCTTGGATACATTAGAAAATCAAGCTGAATATAATGTCACTGTATATCCTAGTCTATACATGTGGACAGTTAAGAAACCAATAGGCTGAAGCAGAATTAGAAAACATGAACTAGAAGTATTATATGTGGAAAGCTAAGCACTCTAAAAATATGTATGATAAGAAACAAAGATTTAAAGGGACACTGTTGATCAATTTTAGGTTCTGCATTTATATGTTGTAAAAGAAAAAAAGGAAGGAATGTAGAAATCCTAATATGAGTAGAAATAGTTGGTTTTGTTTTTAAAATTTAAATGAAATCATCTTTTTCTTATTCTTTCTAATTTGAACATTTTCCTGTAGCTCTTCGTAATCAAAACAGAATTGTTTTGGGGCATAGGAACTAGGGATGTACAAGGTTAAAAGGTTAACCACTAAGCATTAGGCTTACCGTTAACCTCGGTGGCCCCACACTGGCAAAAGGGACCCCAACTCTGGCTGTGTCGGACTGGCAGGACCCCAGCTCCAGCCGGGCTGGAGTGCCCCAGCCCTGGCCAGGCCAGGGTGGCCCCAGCCTGGGCCGCACCAGCTAGCGGGGACCCCAATGCGATCGGAGTGGCCCCAGTTCTGGCCGTGCCAGCTGGCCGGAGCAACCCCAGCCCCAGTCCCTGCCATGCCAGGCTTGCCGAAGCTAATATAATTGTAATCGTTTAACTGGTTAATTTTTAACTGATATTTACATCCCTAATAGGAACCGTAATGGGGGGTGGAAGGACTATGAAAAGAGGGAGGAATGGGCCACAGGGGATGGATCACTTGATGATTACCTGTTATGTTCATTCCCTCTGAAGCACCTGGCACTGTCGGAAGACAGGATACTGGGCTAGATGGACCATTGGTCTGACCCAGTATGGCCATTCTTATGTTCTTATGCTCTTATGAGGGTACATTAAAGACACGATAAATTGTTTGAGTGCTGTTGATAACTCAGAACCACGGGATAGTGATGGCATATGGATCAATGTGGTAACTAACAAAACCCAGAAGGGAGTGCTGCAGGGGTCTGTTACAGAGCCCCAAATCAAACTAGAGAGAAGGATAAGTCACTCCTTAAGCACCTGGCTAATGTGTGGAAAGAAAAACTGTTTTGTTATGGGGGACTTCAGTTTGAGAGAAATGTGCTGGAAATCTTATGCAGCCAGCAGTAAAACATCATTAATGTTTCTAAAAATTATAGATAATTTTCTATCACAAAAAGGATTGCGCCCAATATGTGAACTCTATTTTGGACTTTATTCTCAAGGATAAAGACGAATTAATCACTGGAATAGAAGTTGGTGGTTGCCTAGGGACGAGTGATCATGACTAATTACATACAATATGTGCAAAAAGAGGACAGTCTCAACCAGCAATAATCATATGTATAATATAATATGATAAAATATAATATGATAAAATAAAGTTGGGATTGTCCTTTTTTTGCACATATTGAATGTAATACCGGTCCCTAGGCAACCACTAACTTCCACCCCAGTGATTAATTCGTCTTTATCCATGAGAATGAAGTCCAAAATAGAGTTCACATGTTGGGTACAATACTTTCTGTGGTTCTTAAAGCTGAGGAAAAATTCAGACAGAAAAATGTGAATGAAAATTGAGAACTCTTTCAGAAGACTTTATTACATGGCCACGAAGTTACAATTCCACAGTCAAGTAAAGAGGACAGCTTTGGCTAAATACCATTCTAGTTCAGTGGCAAACTGGAGGCAGCAATTAGAAATAAAAAACATATAATAAATAGAAAAAGGGGGAAAATAGATAAACTGCTAATATATATATTGGTTGCTAAGTTCAGAAAATAGAAAAGGGAAGCTAAAGGTATCAGGGAAAAATCTTTGGCTGGCAGGGGTACTGAAAATAAGGAGTTTCCTGAGTATATTAGGAACAAAAGAAGTACTAGCAATGGTATAGGTCCATTACTAGAGGGAGATGGTAAAATTGTTAGTAATGCAGAAAAAGCAGAAGTATTCAATAAATATTACTGTTCTATATTTGGAAAGAAGCAAGATGTTGAGCTGGTCTCATGTGAGGAAGATGAAATACTTTACAATCCATTAGCAACCAAGGAGGATGTTTGACAACATCTATTAATGATAAACATTTTTAAGTCAGCAGGCCCAGATAACTTGCACTCAAGCTTCCTAAAAGAGCTAACTGAGGAGATCTCTGCTGATAACTTTTGCTGAAAAGAGTATTTAAGCCTGGAAAAAAATGCCTTACTGGGAGAGACTAGGAGCTCAATCTGTTTAGTTTATCAAAAAGAAGATTGAGGTGACTCGATTACAGTGTATAAGTAACTTCAAGGTACTCAGGTTCTTTAATGTAGAAGAGAAAGACCTAATGAGAACCAAGTGCTGGAAGCTGAAGCCAGACAAATTTAAAGTGGAAATAAGGTACAAATTTTTAACAGCAAGAGTGATTAACTACTGGAATAAACTACCAAGGGAAGTGGTGGATTCTCCATCTCTTGATGTCTTCAGATAAATACTGGATGCCTTCTGGAATATATGCTTTAGCCAAACACAAGTTATTGGGCTCAGTACAGGAGTGACTGGATGAAGTTTAACGGCTTGTGATATGCAGAAGGTCAGACTAGATCTAATGATTCCTTCTGATCTTAATCTCTGTGAAAATATGTGTATTATAAAACTGACTATTTACATAATACTATTAATCAATGTATATTCATTGCCCTTGTTGAATAAAATGCAAAGTAAACAAGCAGCGTACACGGTGAAAAATAAAATAGATATTTAACAGGGAATCCTGCCATCAAAAATATGAGAGATTCTTCCTGACTTAATAGTTGAGTGCACATCTCAAAGCAAATGTCAGCCCTTAAAGCTTTTACTAATCTAAACTGTCTTTATTAAAGATATATATTTTAATGTGACTTTTATATTAAGTGTCCCTTTCAATCAGCTGAGCTGAGGAATAGGGGAGAAAAAAGCAGTGGGTGAAATCCTAGTAATAGAATATCAGGGTTGGAAGGAACCTCAGGAGGTCATCTAGGCCAACCCCCTGCTCAAAGCAGGACCAATCCCCAGATCCCTAAATGGCCCCCTCAAGGATTGAACTCATAATGCTGGGTTTAGCAGGCCAATGCTCAAACCACTGAGCTATCCCTTCCCCCAAGATCAAGTGCCAAATGTTGGGCTTGAGCCAACGACCCTGAAATTAAGAGTCTCATACTTGACCAACTGAGCTAGCCGGGCTGTGTAGTACTAACCAGGCCTGACCCTGCTTAGCTTCCAAGATCAGACGAGATCGGGAGTGTTCCCAAGGTGGTATGGCCGTAGTCCAAACTCAGAGTTTTGTCATTGACTTCAATGGAACCTGGATTTCATCCATTGCTTTTAAAATGTTTAAAGGCTGTAAAAATGGCAAAGGTAGTGTGTGTGTGTGTGTGTGTGTGTGAGAGAGAGAGAGAGAGAGAGATCTAACTCAAACAGACCTTGAGTATCTTAATTTTCAAATCTTCATTTCCTTATTGCCCAGAAAAGATTTAAGGTTAGATTTTCAAATGCGCTCAGCATTGGCTCAACTTTCCCATTGAAATCCATACTAAAGCTCCTCTTGACTTCAATGGGAGCAGTTAGGCCAACAAAGAGCCCCTCGCCTACTGTTAATAGTGAAAGAGGAGGACCCTTCAACTTAAAAACATTTCTTTGTTGTGAAAGTACAAAAAAACCCTATTCCATTTAGTGCTTTAAAACGAGACTGACAATCTGTGTATTAGTAAATATGTGAAGTGGACTTGTTGCACTGATGACTTAAGTTATTTTGTATAGCAAATTAGGGAGAATTTATCAAGTCTCTCTCTGAAGGAGCATGCAGATCTAAAGATAATCTGGGCTCCATTCCAGTCAAACAAATAACCAGAAAATATGATGTGGTTGAAATAAAATACGATGCTTTGCTTATTTTCTGTCATTGTTCATTAATCCTACTAAGGATGAGATTACAACTCTCTAATATTGGTGGGAGCATCTTAAATATGGAAGAAAATAAATAGCTGCTTTATTGTCAAAGTTTGATGCTATTTTGATGAGATTTCCTAATTGCACCAAGATAGAGAAAGCAAATGCTGCTGTCAAGTTTCTGGAGAGATTAATTAAAGGGTTTCAAAGAACAGTGCCTATGGCTGTGTGACAGGGTGCAACCTGGCCTTCATGGCTCCCTACAGGAGGTCCCATGGTCCTACTACACCCTGTTGCAGGAAGCAGTGAAGTGACAGGAAAGGAGCAATGAAGGTGGGTGGGTTCTTTGTACTTGCCTAAAGCCAGGGCCGGCTCTGGCTTTTTTGCCGCCCTGGCAAAAAAATCACCCCCAGAGATGTTCCAATAAGCTTCTTTCACAGACTGGACTCTTTCCTAGTCTAGGTCCAGCAATCACTCACACGCCCATAGTTACTGTCCTTTGTTCCAGTTTCTTTCAGGCATCTCTTGGGGGTGAAGAGGCCATCTCCTGAGCCAGCTGAAGACAAAATGGAGGGGCTTCCAGGGCCTTTTATATTCTCTCTTGTATAGGGTTACCATATTTCAGCAAGCAAAAGAGAGGACGGGAGGAGCCCCGCCCTAGCCCCGCCCCCAATCCTGCCCTAGCCCCGCCCCTGCCCCTTCCACTCCCTCCCACTTCCCGCCCCCCTCAGAACCCCCAACCCTCCCCCCACTCCTTGTCCCCTGACTGCCCCCTCCTGGGACCCCTGCCCCTAACTGCCCCCCAGGACTCCACCCCCTACCTAATCCTCCCTGTCTCTTGTCCCCTGACTGCCCCCTCCTGAGACCCTCTCCCCATCCTAACTGGCCCCCTAGGACCCTACCCCCTACCTGTACCCTGACTGCCCCAACCCTTATCCACACCCCCACCCCCAGACAGACCCCTGGGACTCCCACACCCCATCCAACCACTCCCCACCCCCTGACAGCCCCCCCCAGAACTCCCGACCCATCTAAACCCCTCTGCTCCCTGTCCCCTGACTGCTCCGATCCCTCTCCCCACTCCTGCCCCCTGACAGCCCCGCCCCCAGAACTCCCAACCCCCCCCCCGCTCCTTGTCCCCTGACTGCCCCCTCCTGGGACCCCTGCTCCTAACTGCCCTCCAGAACCCCACCCCCTACCTAAGCCTCCCTGTTCCTTGTCCCCTAACTGCCCCCTCCTAAGACTCCCCCCCACCCTAACTGCCCCCCAGGACCCTACCCCCTACCTGTACCCTGACTGCCCAAAACCTTATCCACACCCCCCAGAAACCCTCCCCCCCGAACTCCTGACCCCCCCTGTCTCTTGACTGCCCCCTCCAGAACCTCCCTGCCCCTTCTCCGACCCCCTGGCCCCCTTACCCTGCCGCTTGTCCCGGCACGCTGGGCAGCAGGGGAGGAGGAGTGGGGGAGGAGCTCCAGACTGCCGGAGGCGGTCTGCGAATGCAGGGAGGGAGGGAGGGAAGGAGTGATCTCTGCTGCAGGGGAAGCGGAGGAGGGGCTCTCTCTGGCTGTCGGAGCCCCATGTAAGTGGCACCATCTGGCCGGCTGCCCTGTTAGCCGCACGCGCTCTGCATGGGAGGGGGGGAAGTCCGGACATTTACAAATTCCCCCCGGACGCTATTTTTAGCTCAAAAAGCCGGACATGTCCGGGGGAATCCGGACGAATGGTAACCCTACTCTTGTAGGCAAAATCTGTGCAAAATCACAACAAGATGGAGTTTGTAGCCATCTGGGCAAGTCACATGTCCATGAATGATTCAGCTTTTTGCAGGC
Organism: Emys orbicularis; assembly: GCF_028017835.1. Classification (NCBI taxonomy): domain Eukaryota; kingdom Metazoa; phylum Chordata; order Testudines; family Emydidae; genus Emys; species Emys orbicularis. The sequence goes on from NC_088685.1 coordinate 114,738,664, forward strand.
CGACGCCATTGTTTATATGTTAGTTTGAACGTTCCCAGATAAGCTCAGATGTGGATTGATGTCTCCCAAAGTCCATTGTCAGTTAAGTGTTTCTTGATAGGACTCTTCTCAGTAAGTACCCATTCTCAAGAAGCTGACCAAATGCTTCACTGAGGCTACTTAGAATCAAACACATTGAGATAAAAGTACATAGCTAATATTCATAACTTCCGATACAAAAATGATACACGCATACAGACAGCATAATCATAACCAGCAAACTACAACCTTTCCATAGACACCCCATTTGACCTCCTCTGTACAAGACCTGGTGCAGCCATAGGACCCTGGTTGCAACAATGATCTATAGGGTCACAACCCTATATAGGGCTGGAGATAAAAGGGGCCTGGTAGGAAGAGATGCAGGAAGAAGCAGTGATGTATTGGAGTGAGCAGAATGTGTCTACTGTGTAGATGGCGATAGGTAAGGTGGAATAAACCCCTAGTGGCCACCAGATTGTTGAACAGAAAGGTGGTTTAGGGTATGTCTGCACTGCAGACTCTCTGTATATTGTGGCACATGGAGGTTCACAACCCCCTCCTCCCCCCCAAATCATACACACTCAAGCTCCTTAAACACAGGCCTCAGGGAAAGTAGATCCTGAGCTGGCAAGCTTGACTGGGGAGTGTGGATATGTGCATGGGTTAAGCTGTGTGACCCAGCCCTACTACCTGCCTACTTTGCAGTGTGGTGTTAGCAAAGGTGACAGTATGAGGGGCGTACCTGGCTCTTTGTGGCCCCCTACTGGCCCTTTGGCCCCTGCTGGAAGCCTAGCAGTCCTACTATATCCCGCCCCAGGAAGGAGCAGTGAAGGTGAGTCCTCTAGGCCTGCCTAGAGGCCTCATAGAAGCAGCCAATCAGAGCCCAGCAAGCTCAGATAAAAGGAGCTGCAAGGCCTTGGAAAGTCAGTTCATATTCCTTGAGCTCTTGGTAAAAATCACACTCCCAGGTGTACTCGCACACCCAGGTGTACTCACACCAGAAGTTCGCTAGTATCTTGGTATGCTCCTCTGGCTCCTTAATTGGCAGACATTCCCTGGCAAAACTTCGAGCCTCTGCTGCCTATTAATGCCAGCTTTCCAACTTATTTATGTTGCCTCAGAAGCACATGGCAGCCTGAATCAAGTCTAAGGATCTGGTGCAAATTCTCATAATTCTTGCTTCATTGGGCTTCGTTTGCAATACTTTTTCTAGTGTGGAACTCAGCAGCATTATCAGCTTTAATATATCTCTGGAATGTTACCTCTTATACGTTAATATTTGTAGCTGTCAATTCTAGCCTTGTATTTCCACGGATTGACATTCCCATAACACCACAATTAATGGGGGGAAATCCAATGATGCTTGGGAAAAGTGTGCCCTTAGTTCTTATGCAATTAAACTGGGGTTTTTTCCAGCTACAAAGTACTTTATTTTGCACTCTTTTACTTTATTTCTAAATGGCATAATAATGAGAAACTTCTAAAAACAAGATTAGTCTCCTATTTTGAAACACAGTGGGCATCTGGCAATTGGGAAATGGTGCTATGGAGCCAGGCCTTAAAGGTTGAATTCTTAAAACTGTTCTGCCCTATCAAAACCTTTCAAGAACATTTATAAACACACATTTTCTGCTTTTATCTGATTAGAAACTGCACTTCTTTGGAATTCATAAATTATAAGGCCAGAAGGGACCATTATGATAATCTAGTCTGACCTCCTGTATAACACAGGACATAGAACTTCCCCAAAATAGTTCCTAGAGAATATCTTTTAGAAAAACGTCTTGTCTTGATGTAAAAAATGGTCAGTGATGGAGAATCCACCACAATCCTTGGTAAATGTTCCAGTGGTTAATTGCTCTCACAGGTAAAATTTACACCTTATTTCCAGTCTGAATTTGTCTAACTTCAACTTCCAGCCATTGGATTGTGTTATACATTTCTCTGCTAGATTGAAGAACCTATTATTTAAATGTGTTCCCCACGTAGGTATAAAGTCTGGAATAAAGTCACTCTTTAACCTTCTCGTTGTTAAGATAAATAAATTAAGCTCTTTAAGTCTGTCACTATAAGGCATGTTTCTAATCCTTTAATTATTCTTGTGGCTCCTCTCTGAACCATCTCCAAATTAAAACATCATTCTTGAATTGTGAGCACTAGAACTGGACACACTATTCCAGCTTTGGTCAAACCAGTACCAAATATAGAGGAAAAATAACTTCTGTATTCCAACTCGAGATTCCCCTGCTTATGCATCCAAGGTTAGCATCAGCTCTTTTGTTCACAGTGTCACACTGGGAGCTCATGTTCAGCTGATTATCTGCCATGAGCCACAAATCTTTTTCAGAGCCACTGCTTCCCAGGACAGGGTCCCCCATCCTGTAAGTATGGCCTACATTCTTTGTTCCTAGAGGTACATATTTACATGTAGCTGTACTAAAATGAATATTTTTGTTTGCTTGTGCCCCATTTACTAAGCAATCCAGATTGCTCTGAATCAGTGACCTGTCATCTTCATTGTTTTATCAGTCCTCCCAATCTGTGTGTCATCAGCAAACTTTATCAGTGATGATCTCGTTTTCTTTCAGGTTATTGATTAAAAAGGTTAAATAGTATAGGGCCAAGAACTGATCCCTGTGGGACCCCACTGGAAACAGATCAGCTTGGTGACTATTCTCCAGTTACAGTTACATTTTGTTTCTTCTGAGTTCATTTATCTCTAATTCTTATTCCTGTCCTGAAGTCATAACCTCTACAGCATCACAATCACTCATACAGCAACCAGTTCCAATGTCAAAGAAGATAAATAATAAAAATATGAGGGAGGGGCTTGCTTCTAAAATCTTCCTCATAATAAATAGCCTATGAAGAGAAATACAGAACTGGTTTGTGGGTAGGCATATAATTATATACATAGTCCTATTATTCATTGAATTGTTTACAACAAGGCACCACCATGAACATGCAGTTGTGGGTTTGTCTCATTACATCAAGGAGAATTTTCTTAGGGTTTCCTACTCAAGAGTATCATGTATTTAAATAATTAGTGTAATTACACTAGTTTACATAATTGGCATAAAATGTGTGGTTACAATGTATAACGATGTAAAAAGAAAATCTTATTCAAGTTGAGTGTCTTAGCAATACCAAACACACACTTTCTCAAAAGATCAAGCATTATTAAAAGCTCTCTGTCTCCCAGGTATTGGTAAACTCCATCCGTCTATGGCAATAGCAACTCAACAATCCTGTTACTAATTCTGACTCCTTTGTGATGGGATGTGGGCTCACATTTTCTACAGGTTTACACACACATTAGGGATTTAGGAGATCTGGAGTTCTATTTAGGTCTGCCTCTGACTGTGTGATCTTGGGCATGTTACTTTTCTGTGCCTTAAACATCCTAGCTGTAAAATAGGAACAATAACATTTTTCTTACTGAAGATTTATTGCATCACAAAAAATGATATCTAACAATTCTGAACAAAGTGTCTGGAAGAACTATTCTTTTTAAAGTGCCATAAAAAGAGTCAAATCAACAGCTAGACTAATCATAGATCTATATGAAAACCAAACCCATAATGTATCATATTTTTTCATATCTAGCCCACATAATCAGACCAAAAGGTTTCTTTAACCAAACAAAAATATTTTGATAATGAAAAATTTAAACCTTTGGTCTCTTTTTCTTCAATACTTAGACATACCAGAGAGGAACAGCCTAAGAAACAGTCACAGCTGAAAGATTATCCAAAAAAAAAAGAACCCAAACAAACCACCACATGCCGGTCTTCTAGAGCTTTGAATGGACTGAAAAGGACTCAGACTCATCCGTCAGTGATGGAATAATTCTGATTTTGTATCTTTATGGAAAAAGTACTTTGGATCTTAAGTGAGATATTAAGTGCTTACCAAATCTTTCTATGCAAAATTGGCAGGTAATATACTTTCTCTGCCTCAATTGGACAGTGAAATGGACATAACGCTACTTACCCTTGTTAAAAAAAAACTTTGAAAACTATGGATTAATATATAAATGTTAGGCCTTATTATTAAATAAAGGTGATCACAGGAAAAGTAAGATATACTATTTTTAACTTCTATACCACGTCTTAAAGGATATTAAAGTGCTTTACCAAGATTAAAAAAATGAGCCTCATGACAGCTCCATGAAGTATTGTAAATGGTGTGTATACACAAATGTATTTTAGCCACTACTAAATGCCAGGGTGAAATTAAATGAAGCTGCTGATCAACATTGCACAGCAGTTTAGCATAGAGTGTACTGTACAACTGAAAGTGCAAGGAGAATTTAAGTAGGCAGTATGTAATTGCTGGGTTTGGATTTTTGCATATACTCTGGAATCAAATTACTTAATTGAAAGTACCATGGGATCTTTAATGATCACATGTGGTTGACACCTGTGCTTTTCCCCAGCTATCATCCCAAGATTTCACCCCTTAATCTGCCGGAGAAACATTTTTAAAATAAAGACTCCCAAGAACAGAAAAGGAGCTTCTATACCCAGAAGTTCACAAACATACCTTAAGGGTTACAGGTCACTTCCAAACGGTATTCCTAAGAAGGCCTTTATGATTTGTTTCCCTATCACTTATGCCTGTTTTCTACATCGCCTCTGGATTAGTGAGGACTCAGGTCCTCACTTGTAGTCAAAGTAGGGAAAAGAAGCAGAGAAAAAGGTAAAAAGGAGGGATAAAAGGAAATAAGGGAAGGGGAGTGAGAAATGAGAAACGGTTTGGGATGCTTATTATTTCAATCAAAATTGGTTTTGCAGAAGTATGAGCAGCACAAAACCCACCAAGCAAAGTGAATGATGTTGAACATGTTGCTGGTGTTCTAATGTTTGTAGTGCAGCACCAGCATTTTATTTTGCTTACTTGGAGTAGTATACCTGTCAGCTTATATAACACAGCCTCTTAGATTTTCCTCTATAAAGGGTCACTGCCACATTGCCCAATACTCCTTGGAAATTAACATTGAATTAAGTTTTGCATTAGCTAAATCCTGCTGTAACCAACAAAGAAACCACAGATCACAAACAGGGCTACGTATTTTTCAGAAGCTTTTGTTACCCTAAATCCCTTGTGCTCATACACATGCCCATCAGCATTCTTCTTTTGACTTGCACAGAACCTTGCTGTTAATCTGAGTTACTGAGCAGTGGCTTTATTGTGTGTCTGAGTTTGGCTGTAAAAATCATTTCTCTCTAGTTCTTTTAGGCACCACTTGATCATCACCACTGTTTTTTTGTCTATAATATCCACCCTCTCGATGTATGTAAATTACTCAATGCACTTTTCTCTCATCCCTGCCAGAAAACTACTCTGTCTATTTCCATATTGATACACCAGGCTCAAAGACTGAGTGCATATGGGTGAAAGTCTTGATCAGCTGTAGAAATCTGTTTACAGAAGCTGCTTGCTTTAAAGTTTTTGCACCAGATTTTCTTTTCCAATCACTTTGGATTGCCCTGTGCATCAATCCTATCTTCATTACCTATTTGAAAATTCCATATTGTGGTATTTCATATCATTGGTATAGCCTGTTAGTTAACATACATATTCAGCAAGGAGACTTTATAATCCTCAATTGTTAATTTCTCAAGATGCTCAGCTACACGATGACCTTAAGGGTCTGGGCTCTTTTTGCTGTTATAGTCAGCTCTTCCTTCCTTTCAACAAGCGATCTTCATGCTAGTCACATATAAAGAAGCAGATTAAAGATCTTTGCAGTATTTACTGTGGAATTCAATATTACCCTGCAAAACCCTAAGGGAACTTCTGCTAGTCTTTAGGTGCACATTAAGCATTAGCTCCATAAAGTGGTCCATTACCTCTGGGCAAAATTGTTACTTCTGGGCCCCCACAGAACTGAACAGGCATTTGTATTAATGGAGCATTGTGTGGTCTGTTCTGTTATGACTATCTGCCTTTCCCAGTTAACATCACAGTTTGGTGTGATTAGTGAGTGTTGCTTGAAAATGACTATTTTTACTGAAAACAGCTGTTTACTGAGCCAGCTTTCCAGCTTGTTCCTGAAATGTTTTGTTATGTTTTTATCTCCTGTTTGCTGGACTTTCTCAGTACCGATAGTCCTCTTTTTATGTACCTTCTGGCCCCCTCAGTCTGTCTTCAGTTCTCTCACTACCCTCCCAACACACACGTCTTTCTTTTAAGTCCTGTAACCTGTTCCCTATCACATCAATCTCCTTCCTCCATCCTCTCACAGGGCGCGCCATATGTTTTTTCAATATACCAAGCAAATTCAATTTCCACCCCTCCTTCTCCTGGATTCAGACCCCTCATCAACCTCTTATAGACTCATAGACTCATAGACTTTAAGGTCAGAAGGGACCAATATGGTCATCTAGTCTGACCTCCCGCATGATGCAGGCCACAAAAGCTGACCCACCCACAACAGAATCCTCCAGCCTGCGACCCCTGCCCTATGCTGCGGAGGAAGGTGAAAAACCTCCAGGGCCTCTGCCAATCTACCCTGGAGGAAAATTCCTTCCCGACCCCAAATATGGCGATCAGTAGAACCCCGAGCATACAGGCAAGATTCTACAGCCGGACCCTCATTTTACCAGCGATGGCACGTTAATGCCTAATTGACTAAAATCACGTTATCCCATCAAACCATTCCCTCCATAAACTTATCAAGCCTAATCTTGAAGCCAGAGAGGTCTTTCGCCCCCACCGTTTCCCTCGGAAGGCTGTTCCAAAATTTCACCCCTCTGACGGTTAGAAACCTTCTTCTAATTTCAAGCCTAAACTTCCCCACGGCCAGTTTATATCCATTTGTTCTCGTGTCCACATTACTACTGAGCTGAAATAATTCCTCTCCCTCCTTGGTATTAATCCCTTTGATATATTTAAAGAGAGCAATCATATCCCCCCTCAGCCTTCTTTTGGTTAGGCTAAACAAACCGAGCTCCTCGAGTCTCCTTTCATAGGAAAGGTTTTCCATTCCTCGGATCATCCTAGTGGCCCTTCTCTGTACCCGTTCCAGTTTGAGTTCATCCTTTTTCATCCTCTTAATTGCCTCCTCCTTAATTGCCAGCATTTTTCTGTCCTTTTGCTCTTCCTCTACCTTGCAATAACTCATAATCCTCTTACTTACTGGTCCCTGAAGTCAACATGGCAATTCTGAATATCCTTGCTTCCCTTGTGAAACTCCCACAACTGGCATGGCTACATAAACCCTATGGCAGGATACTCACTAGGATTTCCCAATTTCAGGATTCTGCTATATTGATTTTTACATTGCTTTGTGACTTACCTAGACAGGTTGACAGTGTCCCTTTTAGATCGTATCAAATAAATATATATTTAAACTTCACTTACACCCGCTAACAGCTTTTTCCTTATCACTGTTTTTGCGCCCACAGATGTGTTATGTAAATGAACTGTGACCTTTAGTAGCAGTAGGCAGTAGGGAACTTTTCGGGTAATAATTTACAGCACAGTTGCTACTGCTCAAACCACAGCCTGTTGTACACTTGCAGATGATTGCAGAACTGCAGCAGTTAGCAGTTGCTATGAATTTTGAGCAGAGTAAATACCCATTATAAATTGAGGCCTCATTTGTTATTGATTGGTGAGAGTATAGCAACGACTGATGATGGAGGAAAGCAGGCTGCATGCAGCCTAGAAATGAGACAGTCAAATATTGTTACACTTTGCAAATTTCCAGCCATGAAATATAGTAGTGGTTTTACAATGCTGGCATATAGCATGTACCTACAGTATTGATAGCAGTATTGGAAATGATGTGTTGGTGCTGGGTAACTGGGCTCTGGGTATGCACTGTTAAATAAATCTTTTAACTTATTCCTTTAGTGAAAAAGACACTTTGGACAAAAAGGCATTTACTGGCTTTGTATGTGCACGCGCCACATGCAACTGTTAGTGGGGTAAAAAGAAAGCCATGCGAAAGCTTGGCTGCCTGGTAAGATAACATTAGCATCTGCTGCCCTATTTAATATGTCATCAGTTTTGTTAGCTTGCAGTGATTACTATGAAGAATCCTCATTTGCCCAGATGTCTTGCCTCTGATTCCTAGACCATTCTGTGATCACCTCTGTTTTGTGATTCCCTGAGTTCCTTTTTGGTGGTTGTTTGCTGCCCTCTGTAAGTCTGTCTACACTTACGGTTGCATGTCAAGTACAAACACTGCATGTCCAGCTCGCACGGCTATAAACAGCAGTGTAGATGGTGAAGTGCTGCTTAGGCAAGTAGATTGGAAACATGCCAGAACTTTAAGATACATACCCTGCACGGCTCTGCATATGCTCAAGCAGCGCCTTCCATGTCTACACTGCTATTTTTAACAGTGTAGTGCCCCGCTGCCAGAGTCTTTCCCCACTGCAGGGAAAGGCTCTGGCAGGAGAGGAGGCAGCGGGGAAAGGTCTTGGCAGCTCCTTGCTGTTGAAGCCTTTCCTGGCTGCTTCACCCCCTACCAGACCCTTTCACTACTGCATGTAGCTACAGACCTCAGTATTGATGCAGCCTGCTTTGCACTTCAGTGTGTAGCGACACATACCCTATGTACCACTGCAAGTGTAGAGAAGGCGAGTGAGTGAGGGTGAGGAGAGCAAGCGACAGGGAGGGAGGAGTGGGGCAGGGGTGTGGCCTCGGAGGAGAGGTGGGGCAGGAGCGGGGCAAGAGTGTTTGGTTTTGTGCGGGTAGAAAATTGGCAACCCTACTGGCAGTGAGTAGACTCTGCTACAACTAGCTATCCAGCACTAGCAATGAGCATTTACAGAAAACCACAAACTTGTGTAGAACAAATATGCAAAAATATTGCAGGATTGCTCTCCCTGCCACTGATAACACTGGTCTACAATTTTTGAGAAGTCGTCTGCTTCAGAGATAAAATGTGCTATTTATTATGTATTTTGATGTGCTGAATTCAAATATGACAATTAAAACAACTGATTGGCTACTGTTTCTAAGATATTTAAGTTTTTACATTTTATGTCTATGTATATTGTGTAGATAGTAGAGTTTTAATCATAAATTGTAAACCTAGGTCTTTTCATGTGTTTATGGTTGCTTTACACGATAATATTTCACCTGTCCTGTTTATGTAACACTTTAAAAATCAGCAAAAGGGTTATATAAATAAAATTTATTATGAAACAAAAGGCAAAAAACTATTCTGTACATAGTTTAGTCCTATTCAGTGTCTACTCGGCGCTTCTTGGCTTGTCTCTTGTATTCATTAAATGGAGCATCTCTTGTCACTGTCCAGCAATAGTCTGCAAGCATCGATGGGCTCCATTTGCCCTGATAGCGTTTCTCCATTGTTGCAATGTCCTGGTGAAATCACTCGCCATGCTCGTCGCTCACTGCTCCGCAGTTCGGTGGGAAAAAATCTAGATGAGAGTGCAAAAAATGTATCTTTAGTGACATGTTGCAACCAAAGCTTTTGTATGCCTTGAGGAGGTTTTCCACCAACAACCTGTAGTTGTCTGCCTTGTTGTTTCCGAGAAAATTTATTGCCACTAACTGGAAGACTTTCCATGCCGTCTTTTCCTTGCCACGCAGTGCATGGTCAAATGCATCATCTCGAAGAAGTTCACAAATCTGAGGACCAACAAAGACACCTTCCTTTATCTTAGCTTCACTTAACCTTGGAAATTTTCCATGGAGGTACTTGAAAGCTGCTTGTGTTTTGTCAATGGCCTTGACAGAGTTCTTCATCAGACCCGCTTGATGTGTAAGGGTGGTAACAAAATCTTCCTTGATTCAACAAATGGTGGATGCTAAACACTTTTCCTCCCAAGCTCCAATGACTGTCGGAGTGGCCAATCTTTCTTGATGTAGTGGGAATCTCTTGCACGACTATCCCATTCGCAGAGAAAACAGCAGTGCTTTGTGTATCCAGTCTGCAGACCAAGCAAGAGAGCAACAACCTTCAAATCGCCACAAAGCTGCCACTGATGGTGGTCATAGTTTATGCACCTCAAAAGTTGTTTCATGTTGTCATAGGTTTCCTTCATATGGACTGCATGACCAACTGGAATTGATGGCAAAACATTGCCATTATGCAGTAAAACAGCTTTAAGACTCGTCTTCGATGAATCAATGAACAGTCTCCACTCATCTGGATCGTGAACAATGTTGAGGGCTGCCATCACACCATCGATGTTGTTGCAGGCTACAAGATCACCTTCCATGAAGAAGAATGGGACAAGATCCTTTTGACGGTCATGGAACATGGAAACCCTAACATCACCTGCCAGGAGATTCCACTGCTGTAGTCTGGAGCCCAACAGCTCTGCCTTATTCTTGGGTAGTTCCAAATCCCTGACAAGGTCATTCAGTTCACCTTGTGTTATGAGGTGTGGTTCAGAGGAGGAGGATGGGAGAAAATGTGGGTCCTGTGACATTGATGGTTCAGGACCAGAAGTTTCATCCTCTTCCTCTTCCTCGTCTGACTCAAGTGAGAATGATTCTGGTGCATCAGGAACCGGCAGTCCTTCTCCGTGGGGTACTGGGCGTATAGCTGATGGAATGTTTGGATAATGCACAGTCCACTTTTTCTTCTTTGACACATCTTTCCCAACTGGAGACACCATGCAGAAGTAACAATTGCTGGTATGATCTGTTGGCTCTCTCCAAATCATTGGCACTGCAAAAGGCATAGATTTCCTTTTCCTGTTCAACCACTGGCGAAGATTTGTTGCACAAGTGTTGCAGCATATGTGTGGGGCCCACCTCTTGTCCTAATCTCCAATTTTGCAGCCAAAATAGAGGTGATAGGCTTTCTTAACCATAGTGGTTATACTGCGCTTTTGTGATGCAAAAGTAACTTCACCACAAACATAGCAGAAGTTATCTGCACTGTTCACACAAGTACGAGGCATCTCTGCTCACTTTGGCTAAACAGAAATGTGTCCCTTTGCAAAATCAAACACTGACAAATAAGAGAGCACGACACTGTATGATTTCTAGAGCTGATATAGGGCAATTTGTTCAGCAGAGTGATGTAAGCTTCGTTAGGATTGCATCATCCATGACTTCTAGGAATAACATGATGCAATTCATATAATGTATGACGCAATACCAGCTTCAGATTGCATCATTCATTGTTTTGCCTAAAAAGCAAGTACTGTCCAAACCCAGTCATAGATTTATTCATAGATCCAGTCAAAGATGTATTTTAGTCATTTCTGGTTTAAATTGAGATCCCTTCCCTTTATAACTCACTTATCCTTCGCCATTCCCAAGTCAAGGGTCGTATATACTGACCCAATAGCATATCTTGAAAACTAGAGCCAATCAACAATTTTAAGCATCATTTTCGTTCTCAGTGACCCAGAATTAGTAAAGTTTGACTACATTTATTTCAGAAGCATTTTGGCTGTAGAGCAGTGAATTGATGTGCATGTATGGGTACAAGTTCAATATATTTTATAATTTATCAATATATAGCACTTGTGAGCATATGTATATACGCAGCCAGTTATATCAACATACTAGTGCACCTAGAGCTCATGTTGGATACATTCAAGAAATTACTGAATGCCCATAATTTTGCTTTTTATAATCTTGGTAAAAATGTATTTATTTAAAATTTTCACTAAACCAAAGAGGTTTCTGAAAGGCTGACTGTGTTCAGCAAAGACAACTTCTTACTGCTGATATATTTATTTTATTTCTTGCAACCATCAAAGCATTTTACATAGTGAGAAATTTTATACAGAAAAGGATTCATACAATTCACCCAACACTGAAATGCACCCACTATTGGGATGAAACAATGTAGTAAGGCTGAATAATGGTGGAAAGCAAGACATTTGACCTCTGTGCCATATTTTCCCCCATATTTAAAGCAAAGGCTATATTGTTTACCATAGGAGAAATCTGAAAATATACAGGAGTTAGCATATCCTTAGCCACAAGTAAGCAGTTTTCCCATTTTACAGATTGGGGAACAGGGATTTGCCTGGGAGACCCTATGTTCTAGTGGATTATGCAGTGTATCTACTGGGCAGGAGAGAGACATGGATTCTAATCTCAGTTGCTTTATTGTATGGTTTAGACCAATGGTTTTCAAACTTTTTTGAAAAATTGTTGATGCCCGGGACCCAACGAAGCTGGGGATGAGGGGTTTGGGGTGGGGGAGGGGCTCAGGGCTGGGGAAGAGGGTTGGGGTGCAGGGGTGAGGCCTGTGGGGTGGGGCCAGGAATGAGGGGTTCAGGGTATGGGAGGGGGCTCTGGGCTTGGGCAGGGGGTTGCAGTGGGAGAGGGGCTCAGGGCTCTGAGCCGGGTCAGGGGGTTGGGATGGGGGTGCAGCTTTGGGGTGGGGCCAGGGATGAGGGGTTTGGGGTGCAGGAGGGGCTCCAGGTTTGGGGGGGCTCAGGGCTGGGGCAGGGGGTTGGGGTATGAGAGGTCAGGGCTCTGGGCTGGGGGTGCAGGCTCTGGGGTGGGGCTAGGGATGAAGGGTTTGGGGTACAGAAAGGGGTTCCAGGTTTGGGGGGGCTCAGGGCTGGGCCAGGGAATTGGGGCATAGGGTTGGGGCACGGACTTACCTCCAGTGCCTCCCAGTCAGCGGTGCAGCCAGGGTGCAGAGGCAGGCTTCCCACCCGTCCTGGCACCGTGGACCACATTGCACCCCAGAAGCAGCCAGCAACAGGTCCAGCTCCTAGGCGGAGGCATGCAAGAACCCGCAGGCACTGCCCCTGCCCCCCCAGCTCCAATTGGCTGTTTTCTGGCCAATGGGAGTGCGGAGTCAGTGCTTGGGGTGGGGGCAGTGCCCCTTGCCTAGAAGCCGGACCCGCTGCTGGCCGCTTTCAGACGCAGTGCAGTGTTGGAAAAGGTAGGTACTAGCCTGCCTTAGCTGGGCAGCACCGCCAATGGGACTTTTAACGTCCCAGTCGGCGGTGCTGACCATAGCAAGGCGACTCAGTGCCTGACATGCCACGATGCAGGATCACTTACAGACTGTATTTTTGGAGAGCACAGCGTGGCCTTACCCACATAGTAACTACTTTATTTTAAATCCCCCACACTAACAAGACATTAGAAGTTGAACAGACATTATCTGTACCTCCTGATGAGATTTTGCTATTGGATGATCATGGAGGTGGGAGAGGGAGACTCTCTTGGCATGGGGAGATAGAATCCACAAATCAGTTCTGCTGTAATTAATGTAGAATTTAAAGCAGAAAATCCGAACGGTCAATATGTTCAATAACTCGAGATCTATGTCCCAATAATGCTTATCTTTCTATGGGGCATAGTTAATATCTTCAGTAGTCGGTAAATTATTACAGAAATTACAAATCTGCTAGAAAATCAATACAACTAATTGTAAATTAATAGATTTCTAAGTGTGAAAGAGCATGTAATAACCTAGATGAGTTCTTGAAAGAAAATGCCATTCCTGGTATCAGGGGGTTGGGAGCCTCCAACTGTTTTATGTGACATCTTCAAGTGTAAACACATTTCTTTTTCTTTCTCTGACTGACTTAGTCTGCCACTGCAGCGAACAACATTTCCATTAGCCTCCTACTGTTAAATCATGGAGTAACTATAATCAGAAAAACATCTAACATGCAAACAAACTAATAGAGCAGCAACTGTGGTCATCATCTATCTCCATCTTGCAGGCATTTTTTCAGGTTCCATCAGAGTTTGTACAGCCCCTAATTCTACCTTAAACTGGATCTAATGAGGTGGAAGAAAAATAGGATGATTACAGTGTGCACTGATGGCTTATGGAAGTTCTTGAGCATACTGGCCAGAAGAAAGAATTTTTTATCTGGTTGATTTTTTTTTATATATCCAGTGTTTCACATCAAGCCGGTGGCCTATATACCAATCCCTAGAACAGGGGTAGGCAACCTATGGCACGCATGCCGAAGGCGGCACACAAGCTGATTTTCAGTGGCACTCATACTGCCCGGGTCCTGGCCACCGGTCCGGGGGGCTCTGCATTTTAATTTAATTTTAAATGAAGCTTCTTAAACATTTTAAAAACCTTATTTACTTTACATACAACAATAGTTTAGTTATATATTATAGACTTAGAGAAAGAGACCTTCTAACCTTATTTACTTTACATACAACAATAGTTTAGTTATATATTATAGACTTAGAGAAAGAGACCTTCTAACCTTATTTACTTTACATACAACAATAGTTTAGTTATATATTATAGACTTAGAGAAAGAGACCTTCTAACCTTATTTACTTTACATACAACAATAGTTTAGTTATATATTATAGACTTAGAGAAAGAGACCTTCTAAAAACGTTAAAATGTATTACTGGCACGCGAAACCTTAAATTAGTGTGACTAAATGAAGACTCGGCACACCACTTCTGAAAGGTTGCCGACCCCTGCCCTAGAACATGCATTTAGATTTTGGAAAATAGTTTGACATTTTCTGGATATTTGAAGTTTTATTAAAAATAAAATTTGAACTAAAATACTTTGTTTTGCTCTCCTATTTTTCTGTTGTTCTAGAACATATGGAGATTCTGCTGTGCTTGGCTACGTTACAAGCTGTAGAACAGAAGCAAAGCTAGGCAATGTTTATCTTGCCTTATTTAAAGCTTGCACAATTTGGGTTCAGCTATACTTATGGATTGAGACAAACTGAATTCAGACTTAGAAAAAACCCAGCTTCTGCTGATTTAGGGTCTTTGTGTAGATTTAAGCATAAAATTAAATTGAATCCTAAGCATATGCCTAAAGTTAAGCTTGTGCTTAAATTGTTAGCTGAATAGCGATGTACTGTTGAACTGGGACCTACAGGACTCTTTCTCTTTCTTTTTTGAGACTGAAGACTGGAAATTTGGTACAAAGTCTCACCTTTGGCCAATATCCCTCCATGACTGGCACAGCAGCACCTACTAGCTTTAATAAAAGTTCACGGTGGTTCTGTTGGTGCGTCAGAGATTAGTACCTTGGCCATTTCAAATCACATTGCTGTACATTCTGTCAATACAGAGGCATCATTTTATATTCTCTAATATAATTGGTGTATATCATCTCATCTGATTTTAAAACAGAATGGCAAAAAATGTTTCCAGTGACATTATTCCTGCCAGTCTGTTCTTCATGATAAGGGAGGGTGTTTCTTTAAGTAGTAGTTGTACTGTGCATTATCTTTACTATGCAAAGACCCAGGGTAGTGAGTAGAATGCTTGTGTATGCCTCTTTATCGGACTTTGCATGTTAAATATGTTCAGTAATAAGACATATCTTAAACAGAATTACCATGCAGTCAGAGTAATACTTGGTGTGTCCTATTTGATGAGACATGTGGTATCTTCCTTTTGCAAAACCCTATTTAAATGCATGACACTTTTGCAGTTGATATCACTAGGATTTTGCATAAGAATGAATAGTGATATGCCATTATAAGAATAATATGATTCCTAATTCATCCAGTGGGTAAGAATATTATAGTTCAAGCAGATTGGGTATTTGCTTAACTCTGTATTATAGTACTTATTATTTTTTGTGTCTTATTGTGATATAGCCTGTGATGTTGACTGTGTGTGGTCCCTATCTACTGGCACCGGTGGAAGTTAAACGGGGAAGGGTCTATTTTGGGTTATATTTTGAGATCGATCAGTTAGCCACTTTCTAATCTATTTGTGTATCATGCTGCTTCTGTATCATTTTAGTTTCTCAGTCAACTGTAGCAAACAAGTCAAATGCCTTATAGAAGTCTAAGTATGCTACATCAACTCTATTACCTTTATCAACCAAGCTTGTAATCTCATTAAAAATATCAAGTAGTTTAACAGGATATATTTTTCATAAATCCATGTTGCTTGGAATTAATTACCCTCTTGAATTCTTTATTAAGACAGTCCCACGTCAGCTGTTCGATTATTTTGCCTGGAATTGATACAAGACCAGTGGGCCTATAGCTAACCAGGTCATCTCATTTACACTTTTTAAATATTGGCACAACATGAGCATTCTTCTCGTCCTGTGGAACTTCCCCCTTGTTCCAATACTTTATTAAAAATCTACAGTTCAAATTGCTCCATGCCCAGTTCTTTTAAAACTCTTGGATGCAAATTATCCAGACCAATGTCTTGAATTAATGTTGTAATGGAAAATATGTCATCGTAATACAGAGAAGAAATATTTATTGAACACATCTGCCTTTTTTTCATTATTATTGATAGTTCTACCATTTCCATCTAGTAACTGACCAATACTAATGTTAGAATTCCTTTTGTTCCTAATATATTTTATAAAACCCCAAAATTAAAAAACAAACAAACATTGGTATCATCGTTAATTCTGCTGGCCATAGATTTAATCTATTTCTTTCACTATCAGTTTCCTACAGTTCCTAATTGCTTTCATCTTCTTTTTTATATCTGTTTTATTTATTTAAACACACACACGGAGAAAGAGAGAGAAAGAGCAGGATAGCCTTCTCTCTCAATAGTGGAATTATCTTTTTTGGGACTCTAGTAAAATATTCTTAAATAGTTCCCAGTTATCATTCACATTTTTCTGTTTAAATTCTCTCTTCCACCTCGGGTAAGATTTACCAAGTGAATGAGATAGACAAGTGATTGTTGTGCTTCTGCTCTGTGACTCATATTCAACCGTAATTTTGGTAAAGTTTCTCACAATTTTCACAAGTTCTGAAAATTTGAAAGTCACTGGCACTTGGGCACCTAATCAGTTTATGCTTTTGAAAAATTTAACCTTGATGACAATACCCATTGTAACTCGTCGATACAAGAACAAATGCCAGAACTGAAAAATAAGCAAGAAAACTTCTTGTTATTTTATGTTTAGAGATGCCCAGACCAGTATCAGACAAAAGGCCATCTTATCAATTCTGCACGAATGCCATGGTTTGACCTCTTTTTTGTGCCACATCAAGCTTGGACATGTCTATGAACATTTCTATAGAAATGTCCACCTAAGGAAATAAAAAATGGATGACTTGAAAAGGAGTGTGGAGGAGGAGAAAATGCAAAATGAGAGACACTGTCACAGCAAGTGGAAAAATCTGCAACATGGGTAAATATTGTAGGAATCCAAATCATGCAGATGGACAGGATAACAAAAGTGATGGTCTTGGAAACACAGCATATGCTGTGTTGAAGGGGGAATATAGCTATAGAGTTTTTAGAAAACCTGCATCAAGCAAAGAAAAAGAATTAGGATTATTGGATTTGAGTGGGAGACAAAACAATTTTAGATGCATGGCTTAATGAGATTCTACAGCTCAACATTTGTAGAAGATGGTGTCTTTGTGTGTGTGTGTCTCTCTCTTTCTCAAATATAGCAAAGCCTTCAGGATCCCACTGCAGAAAGCTATACAAAATACTAATAGGACAGCTCTCAAACTGCGGGACAGAGGAGACACTGACAGTCTTAGTAGCCACCAGGAAAAAGAAAAGTTTATTTCATAAAGGTGTGGTATTGCATTGTGGTTTTTGTGACTTAAGCCGTAATGCGGCTCAAAAGGAAAGAGTTTCTCACACTTAAATGATAATGTAAGAATTTACAGACTTGAAGCATAAAGTAGCCCTGCTACACCTGGCCAGACTCAAACAAGGAGGCAAAGAACATACCCTTTGGAACAAACACCAGCAGGGAAATTGTTGTGGTTGATTTATTAAGGTAGTCTCTAGAGGCCACAACTTCAGTTGGGGCTCCATCATACTAGATGGTGAACAGCCACAAAGTAAGACAATACCTTCCCTCAAGAGCTTACAGTCTATTTGGATATAACAGACAAACTGTGCCAGAGAGCAGAATTATTATCCCTGTTTTACACATGGTGAAATGAGGCAGAGAGAGCAAGAGCACCAGGAATTGAAATTACTGGGCAAAATGAAGGCATTTATTAGAGGCTAAAACAAAGTGTGCTAGTAATTGCAAGCCTATCAGAAAACAGCTCCTACTACCAAACTGTATCATAACATGTGCCCAAACTAAAAATATTGTTACTATTTTATTGTTGCTATACTGGTTAAAGCGTATTAAGTTACTCCCAGCCTTTAAAGGTCATTGCTCTTCTCTTAAGCAGATGTACCAGATGCCCGTCATTACTGCTCCCTCTCAAAGAAAACCAACTACAGACAAATGTTATTCCACTGATGGGACTCTTAACCTCTGATATTGCAATAGGGCCAAACACTGTTAAAACTGAAAAGGAGCTAAACAGCAACAACAGAATCATCTCCGTCCCACTCTCCCCTCCACTCCCAAACTGAGCTCAATCAGCTATTCCAGCTACCCACATAAGAGTGAAATTCCAGCTATGGGCCCAATTCAGTCACCCACACTCACGATGAGTAGTACCTTACTCTGCATGTAGTTTCATTGGTTTTAATCATGGTGGCAGAATCTGGCCTTAGTGTCCAGTCTGTGATCAGTAAAAGCAGTTAGGGCCAGATTCTTCCACCTTTACCCATGTTGGCTCAGTTAAAATAAATGAGGCTACATGCAGAGTAAGGTGAGGGTGACAGAATCTGACACTTACAAGACAGGGTGAAGGAAGCCTTTTAAAGTGTTAAATTAAAATTCTACCTGGGCAAGCTGTGTGTAGAGAGGATTTTGAGGTTTGTTTTTTTGCCAGATTCCACAAGACCCAGTTCTGTGCTAGATGCTGTACCAAAACATAGGTCCAGATTTTTACTTTAGGCACAGCTCTGAGCAAGGAGCAGTGCATCACTTGTACCAACACAGGAAACAGCCCCAGGAGACATTGTGCCTGAGGGTACATCTACACTGCCATTAGAAAACCTGCAAGACCAAGTCTCAGATCCCAGTTCAGCTGATTTGGACTCAGACTTCAGAGCTAAAAATAGCAATGTAGATGCTCGGGCTAGGGCTGGGCTTAGAGACCCTCCCCCATTGCAGGATCTCAGATCCTGGTCTTCAGATAGAGCAAGAACATCTATACTGTAATTTTATAGCCCTACAAACTTGAGTCAGCTGACCCGGCCAGCCGTGGCCATGCTGCAGGTCTTTAATTGCACTGTCGATGTACCCTGAATCACAATTCCTCCCCTGCTTCCTGGATAGTAATTCCTGAAACTACCAGTCCCACACCTGTAACTGTTTTGGCCAACAAGTAATGGGGGAAGTGGGAGGAAAGTTGAGCCAAGGTTCTGCCATCTGTTTAGGGGAGGAGGGGAAGGGGCTTGGAGTACTGCTTACTTCTGTGCCCTGGACTCAATACTCCAGATAGCCCACACAGGGACTTAGGAGAACTCCTGTTCCCCCTTACTTATTTGTACTTAATTTAAGACCAGGCACAGAAAAGGGGTGTGTATATATAGGGAAGGGAATGGGACAAAGAGGATAACGCACATTCTTTATGTTTAGCTGTATGCACAACTTGCTAGTTCCGAAATCATATATATTTTTAATAAACATAGGTGAGTCCCTCACCTCAGGTTTCTGGAATTTTGGTCCCACACCTGACTTGTCTCACCTGACCAGTTTCCTTTCCTGATGACTGGCAGTGCTGATAGTACCTATGCACTGCTTCCAAAATACCTTCACATGCATGAAGGCACTATCAGATCTGGTGGTCTCACTTGCTAGAGTATTG
The DNA here is from genome assembly GCF_028017835.1 of Emys orbicularis. Lineage (NCBI taxonomy): Eukaryota > Metazoa > Chordata > Testudines > Emydidae > Emys > Emys orbicularis. The sequence continues at coordinate 114,758,274 of NC_088685.1, forward strand.
TACTGCCATCCACACCATCATACCATATCATATTCACTTGGAATACTGTAGTTTAATTGCTTGCCATTCTCATCTGTGAGAATCACAGAGAGCAAGTGATAGTGTGGGTATTTCAACCATTCTCCTAAAATAAATTCTAGCAAAGACTTTCCTACAGGGAAATATCTGCAAGTGTTGTTTTTTTTTAATTTATCTAGCCTTTTACCCTTACTAGGAGAGTTTCTCTTGTGTTCCTTTAAGTTGGCAATGTACAGATGATGACTTCAAAAGTGTTAACAGCAAGATGTACATATTTATGGTCAGACTTGCTGTTAAGCTTATAGAAACCCCCAATATCCACTTGTTGTTATTACTACAGAGGAAAATTGTCCAGGGAGCTTTACAAAGACAATACTGTACATATCTGGCACATATGCAAAGCAGAATGCTGCTGTGTTGTGGTTTCAGGAGGGAAGAGATTTTGTAAGCTTCATAATGAAGTACTTTATTTCAAATGTGCAAACAGATATATGAAAAATGGAATGTCCCTTCAGATAGGTAAAGCTTTTTTCTTTTCTTTTAAGATTGTTTTTAAAATAACACAAACCTTCCTAAGGGACCTAGGAAATGTAATGCTTGAGGTGATCTGAAGGGGGGAATATATGGCTACGGAAGTAGAGTCATCCATGAATCATAGTAGAGCTGCAAGCTAAATAATAATTCTTAAGTATCAGAGGGGTAGCCGTGTTAGTCTGGATCTGTAAAAAGCAAGAGAGAGTCCTGTGGCACCTTTAAGACTAACAGATGTGTTGGAGCATAAGCTTTCGTGGGTGAATACCCACTTTGTCAGCCGCTTGACGAAGACATGCGTCTGACGAAGTGGGTATTCACCCACGAAAACTTATGCTCCAACACATCTGTTAGTCTTAAAGGTGCCACAGGACTCTCTCTTGCTTTTTAATAATTCTTAGTAATTCAAGGGATGGCTAAATCATTATAGCAGTTCCTTTGTAAAGTTAAGCATGCAGAGTTCATAACTTAAACATTCATAACTCTTAAATCCTTGGTTTGGTTATTTAACTTGTGACCATAACATCCCTTATTTCCATCTTTTCTGCATAGGTAGGATGAGGGTACAGGTAAAAGGGATGTTTGATAATGGGCCATTAGGCCTGGATTGGTATTAATTAAATTACTGAATTAAGTGCAGTGCTCAGGTCCTCTCTAGGTTATGGACTCTCCAACTATCTAAATGTGAATAGTAAGTAGTTTACCATCACAATTTTATGCAACAGAGAGGCAAGTCAGTCTGGAACACTTATACATTCACAGGTTTGAGGGTTTTTTGCATTATACAAAGCATCCACCAGTCTAATTGTGTTATTTTATAACCGCTCTTACCCATGCTGATGTTCAAATAGTTATTGAGGGAATTAAAGCACACTTCCATTGTAAAACCTCTGTTTTTATACACACAATGCACCTGCATTGATCTGTACATTTCATGCCTAAAAGTTCCCTGTGGAAGAGCAGTTAACTGTGGATGTTCAAAACTAGTAACCCCAGTCTGTTAAGGGACTAGCTAGTGGGAGCTCTAATCATGCTGCTGCGTGAGGAGACATGTTAATCTCTCGCTCGCTCTCTGGCTTTTTTAGAGAAAGAAACTAGTGTTATACTGTGAGATGTATCGTTGTAGCTTCTAACTGTATGCCTTTTATGTCTCAAAAGAATGTGAATATTTTTGTTACTTTTTAAAAATGATTCAATACATTTTAGAAAGTATATTCCAGAAGGGCACATCTGCATGCATGCTATTTAAAACGGTTCTGGGAGATGGAGGTTTATTATAAAGAATACTATAAATATTCTCTAGGAAATCCTTTGTTTCTATTCAACAGGCTTTCAAAGTTCCTTATTGAAATGCAGAGCTTTTTTTCTTTTCAAAAATTAGATCAAAAATTTCCTATGATGTCTAAATTAGGCATAGTTCATCAAAGATCATATCAGTTGTAAATGAGGGGCTTTGGTCTGATTTTTTTAAAATATGTCCTTGTACATTATCTATTTCCTGTGGCTATCCTAAGTGGTGCAACAGTTGTACAGTATTCCAAAGCTAAACTGTATTCTGAGAGCACATACTAACTACTAGAAAGGGATTTACAGTAGCTGAAGATGCATTTTTCAGAAGACGAAATGTTTAATTTTCTGAAAATCCAATCCACATGCCAGTAATTTTTAAAAACTATTTTACTTAAATTTTCATTAAGTTGATTCGTATTTTCTTTCATACCATTTCTGGTTCCAAAGGTATTATACAGCAGAAGACTTCATTTTCCTGCGTTGTCAGTATGATATCTTTGGGGCAAAATCAGTACTTGGTCCTGCTAGTGAAGGCAGGGGGCTGGACTCGATGACCTTTCAAGGTCCCTTCCAGTTCTAGGAGATAGGATATCTCCAGTAAAAAAAAAAAAGAGAACCCTACATTAATTGAAAAGATAGCTGTATAATACATTCAATACAGCAACAACACTGTAAATTTCAGTAAAATTCCACTTTCATTTGCACTCAAGCAGCACCACCAAAATGAGCAAATAATTTGAAATCAATGGAACTACACCAGTTGTAACTGCAGACTGAATTTGGCCCTATTTGATTATTCTTTGCACTGGCCCCTAAATAGCCGTGAATTAGTTTGAGGAGGAAACAGGAAAATGTTCTCAGGTGGCCAGTGTGGAGGAATTATGAATAATGGTCAGTTCAAACATCGTTCTGAGAGCACCTTTTTCCTTTGTTTCTGTTTTTTGTTTTCTCCCTTGAATTTTTACTTCCCTTCCACACTTAGCTTGTAACCTATTGTGAATTAAGAGCACATCCTGCTGGGAGAGCTGGTCAACACTATGAGGGTGTGATTACTACTAATGCAGGCAGGGCCGGCTCTAGGCACCAGCAAAACAAGCTGGTGCTTGGGGCGGCACATTTTTAGGGGCGGCATGGCCGGCGCCAGAATGCCGCCCCTGCCGCCCCTAAAAATGTGCCCTTGCCGCCCTAGCTCACCTCGCTGCTGCTGCCGCTTGCGCGCCAGGGCGCGCGAAACAGCTGATTCGCGCGCCGATACTCACCCTCCCTCCCAGGCTCTCAAACCTGGGAGGGAGGGGGAGATCCCGAGCGGCCGCGGCGCGCGAAACAGCTGATTTGCGCGCCGCTGCTCCCCCTCCCTCCCAGGCTTGAGAGCCTGGGGGGAGGAGGCAGGGCTGGGGATTTGGGGAAGGGGCGGAGTTGAGGCGGGGCCGGGGGTGGGGTAATTAAAAAACGGGGGGGGGCGGCCAAAATTGTTTTAGCTTGGGGCGGCAAAAATCCTAGAGCCGGCCCTGAATGCAGGCTACATGTGCCTTGTTACCTCACTCTGAAAAACATCTGAGTGTTTCTTGTCAAGTTAAAAATCAAACAAATCCTCAAACTCCAGTGCCATGTTTATTTGTTTGAAAGAACAGTTGCTCAAGAGCGACCTTTAATTTTATGTTTGTTTTTATTTTCTAGGTAAGTGGAAGCTTTCTCTTCATTGCTAGTGGGAGTGCTTGATTCTGGTGGTAAGTGCTCTTCATTGAATGATTATACTGATCTACTATACATAAATTCATCATTTCTGGAAAAACAAGCAAACTGCTGGCTAAGTTTTTAAACCATGTCATAATGAGCCTGATTGTGCACGTTAGTGTCATTGCATTTTTTTGGTCACTTCGTGGAATTCTGAACGTGAACACATTCTCTTGTGATCAGACTTTTGAGTTTAGAAGAAAACTTGCTCTCTATATAAATCCTGTTTAGTTATATGAAAGAAAAACCTTTTACAGTCAGCTCTCTGTGTGTGAAACCCTGCACAAGGTTATCCCCACTGATTTCATTGGCAACCTGGGCAACTGTGGTTTGGTGTTGGCTAAAATCATGTTTCCTTTAATCTTCTATTGCTGATGTTTGTTTGCTGTAGTTTAGTTATGTTTCAAGGTCTGTCATAGGGAATTTGTCCTTCAGAAATCTTAAGTTTTATTACATTATACATGTATTATAAATATCATACTCCTACATTAAGTGAATATTGCACATTATTTTGCAGTAGCAGATTACTATTCATTAGTGGCTCTGATTGTTTTTGCTCTGTATATTTAACAACTGTGGCTTTGTTACATGGTCAGCGGCCTCTCATGCGCTCCCCTCCCCCCCATGGCTAGAAGTCACTCTGTGGCACCCTGCCACAGTTTTCCCCCTCTTCAGGGCACAAAGGCTTCTCTCACAACCTCAACCTAGGGCTGGTTTAATAACAAACAGTTCACAACAATTCTCAGGATCCCAAAATAAAGTCCATCACCACAATTCAAAAGTTTGTATTTAGTTCTGGCAGCTTCAGTCACAACTGGAGCTCTTCTTATCTCCCAATCTGTTCTCACAGCCAGACTGCCCAACTCTTCCTAGCTGGAGCACAGCCTTCTAGCTCTGGCATTTGGGCTCACACCCAGTCAGGGTCTTCCACAGGAATCTCCTGTTCACTGGTTCCTGGCCTCCAAACACCCCTGAGATCAGAATCTTCCTGCAAGAGCCTTTCTCTTTCCCTGCAGTTTCCTGAGCTTCCCCGCTCTTCCTGCTAGGTTTTATGGGGAGATCACCTGATCTTTTTCAGGTGTGGCTCATTCAGTTATCAGGGATGACTAGCCTTCCATTCTTTAAGAGGCAAGCCACCCTGTTACAGGCTTACTACATAAATTAAATGCTGTGACTGGAAGGAGAAGAAATAATAAACACTAGGCCTGTCAAACGATTAAAATAATCACAATTAATCAAACAGAATACCATTTTAAATTTATTATAAATATTTTGGATGTTTTTTCTATATTTTCAGTTATAACACAAAACAAAGTGTGCAGCGCTCACTTTCTATTATTTTTATTACAAATATTTGTAAAAATGATAAAATAAATAGTGTTTTTCAATTCACCTCATACAAATGCGATCTCTATTGTGAAAGTGCAATTTATAAATGTAAAATTATTTTTTACATAACTGCACTCAAAAACAAAACAATGTAAAACCTTCTGTGTTGTAATTGAAATCAATATATTTGAAAATGTAGAAAAAACATCCAAAATATTTATAATAAATTTAAATTCTATTATTGTTTAACACTGGGATTGAAACTGCGATTAATCGTGACCATTTTTTAAATATAATTTGTTTTGCATTAATCTCCTGCATTAACTGCGATTGACAGCCCTAATAAGCACCTAATAGTGAGTGATTTTGGAATTTGCTTTATGTGCACTAAAGAGCACATGATGTTCCTAATGTACCATACTTGGGGGATTTTCTTTGTTTTGAAAGTGTGAGGGGAAAATAGTCATTGTAGGCTGAGCTAATTCTACAGGATCCTTGCCTAATAGGTGGACAGTGAATGAGGCAAAGTGTTGCAAAAGAGAGAGAACGTTTTCTTGTGTTTAAGGCTCTGGGCTTCTGTTATTGGCTTTGCCGCAGTCTTCCTATGTGATGTTGGGCAATATTATATACAAAACCACAAAGGGGATGAAATAAGACTATGAGAAACTTATTTAGGGCATTTCCTAACTTTTGTTTCCTTGATTTTGCAACCTGATTGTTCTTATAATGTATTATTTGAATATAACTTGTGTTTATATTTTGGATTAAAGCCAGAAGTATTTACGACAAAGGTGTTGCTTGGTAGGCTTAACTGGCATCTGTGAGCTTTGCTTTGGGGTTTGTTCGCACTAGTGGGAAGGAGAGGAAGATTGTGCAAGTACTGTATAGCTAATATGGTTCAAACCTTTAGTGTAGACTTGACGCCCTGATGCAAAATGACTTTTAACAGCAAGGGTCTCCCTGCTCTCGGATATCAAAGATTGAGATTGAGAAATTGGTAGAAGTCTCAAAGGTGCAGGTCATCTCTTACCCCTTTGTGGTATGTCTATACTAGGGGTTTGGAGGACTCCAGCTACATTGGTGTAGCTAAAATCTTTTCCAAAAATCAGTGTATATAAGCCATTAGATTTCTTAAAGTCTAGATGTACCGTATATACTCATTCATTAGCCTGTTTGTTTATAAGCCGACCCCCCAAGATGGATAGGTAAAAATGGCAAAAACTGTATGACCCTTTCATAAGCCGACCCTATATTTCAGGGGCTGGCAAACTTTGGGTCCCGGCCCGTCAGGATAAGCTGCTAGCAGGCTGGGACGTTTTGTTTACCTGGAGTGTTTGCAGACATGGAGCCCCTCAGCTCCCAGTAGCCGCGGTTCGTCGTTCCCACCCAATGAGAGCTGTGGGAAGTGGCGGCCAGCATGTCCCTCAGCCCGCGCCGCTTCCCGCAGCTCCCATTGGCTGGGAATGGCAAACCGCGGCCACTGGGAACTGAGGCACTCCGTGCCTGTGAACGCTCCAGGTAAACAAAACGACAATGTATTAGATATTCAATTCAATAATTCAATAGAGCTTAAAATCGTCAAATTTTGGTGTAGACCCGTTGGTAAGCCCACCGCTGCTCCTTTATTACTTCACTTTTTTACCAAAAAAATTCAGCTTATGTACGAGTTATATACAGTAACTCAGAAAAAGTGTCACTCAGTTTGAGGATGCCCCCTTCCTTGGAAACCTAAAGAGAATATGTCCATGCTATATCACTGCAAGGCCAAAGTTTGATTTTTTTTTTTTGAGGCTATAGGTTACTGACACTACATAAATAAGGGTAAGGTAGATAGAGGCAGAGAGCAACAGGCACCTGTACGGATGAACATTTTCCCCAAAATGGTGCTTTTTGCTTTAAAACATTTGTAATGCTAAAATAAGACAAATTCTCACCAGAAAATACATAGAGTAAGATGAAAACAGGTGTTTTCAAACACGAAGAGCAGGGTGTGATGGGCTAAGGAAGATGCCATGAGGAGTAAGTACCACACCTTATGCCCTAATGTGAGAGTTGTGTGAAAATGGTTATGTTTGGAAATTTCAATTAAAAAGATCTGGTTGAATCTTTTTGAATTTTGATGTCTAGATTGAAAATGTAATTGAAATTTTGGTGCCAAAAGTGTGTGTGTGTCGGGGTAGGGGGGAGGATTAAAATTTCAGTGATTTGTTTTTACATTTTTTAACAAGCTGTAACTGGTACAACTAAAGCTTCATTGCCTGTTAATCAAAAGCACAATACTGGAATCTCAAAAAATGGAAAGAGTCCAAATGCAGGTACCTGTCAGACCAAGGCTGACTCAATGCACTCTAGAAAGGGACCATTACTGTTGCTTTTGTTAAGTGTTTGTTGACTGTGTAGCTTGGCAGACTACTAATCATCCTAACACAAATAAATTCCCCATAATAAAGTGTGTTTATGTAGAAAATCCTGTTTGTCCATTGAGACCTGCAACTTTCTACTCAGGAGGTATCCTTGGTCTGTATGTTCCGAAGCAAACAATTTATCTTAGAATGTAATTTACATTCATATAGAATGGGGCTTAGTTATTTTTTATTGTTGCACCTTTAAATTCTGTCCACCTGTTGGATATTTTTTAACATACTTGAGAGAGAATACCTTGAGGTCAAGTAAAATGGTTCTTGAAATGTTCAAAAGGCAGTAGATTTTGCTTTAGATACCACATACACGATCATGACCCCATGCTGTTCCCAGTCCTGTTATAGAGTTTTCTTTCTATTAAAGAAACTGGATTAGAATGACCAGGAAACAGCAGCAAAATGGAAAGGTGAAGGAAGGTTAGGTTTAAAACTTGCATTAATAGGCCTTTCATCAAGCTTTGAAGCTTTTTAGCAACTATAGAGGCATGTGAATCAAGATGTTGTTTGAACAGCTAGCTCAACAAAAGCTGGTCTGAGAAAAACACTCAGTTGTCATCGCCAACCCTTGCTGCAGATTTTCATGCTTAACTCCTTGGCCATACTAGATGATGAAACTGCGAGGCTGATAAATTTATTTTAGCTCAAGTATGGCTATTATATATTGACTTTCCTTTCTTTATCTATTTTACCCTTTGTTATATTTGAGGGGGGAAATAACCTAAATATTCTACAACCAGCTTAACTTCACCTGATTAAAAGGAAGCTACAAATTAGCTTATTGTGGTCTATGAGGTAAGAATGTTTCTTAAAATATTTACAAATAATATTAAAAAGTCAAGTTCTTCAGATCTCCAAGTTTCAAAGATAGACATCAATTTTGACATAATTTAAAAAGGAATTTTGTTAGTGCAGAACAGAGATCTTGAGCCTGATTTGTATCAATTAGTCCTGACAACCCAACCCATCTACTAATTCATTGGTTTGTTTAAAAATTATAAGTAATGATTTGTTGGCTCAAAAAACATGAAACCTTCATCTGTACATGAGATGGCTATATAAGGACACCAGACTATTTGTTCCTGCAGGGGAATGTTAACACATATTGTGTGCAAAGGTGTCAATAAAAGGAGGCTGTTAATATTTTAGGGAGATGGTGGATATTCTCAGTTTGTACCTCAGAAGTTTTCAAAAAGTTAGAACTTGATTGTAAATGGGAATGGTTAACTTCCACTATTGATAACCTTAAACTACTTCACACAGTGTCTCTTGTCACATTCGCTTCTCCCTGAATCAACAGTGATAAAGCAAGTCAGTCCTGTAAAAACTAGGAAAGCAAATCTACATCCTTTGCTCAGAGTGTTATTCTTGCTTTTGCAGATAGCCTTGATTATAATTTTTTTTATGTTGTAAAAACTTCTAATTTCCTTCCACAGTGTGGTGCCTTGGCATCTCTCATTTAATTCAGTCACTGGATGATTTCATCCTTCATGTAATTTTGATCAGACATTCAGAAAGCAAATTATTTTTAAAATAATGAAACTACAGTCTTCTATTACTGTTAAGCATTCTCTGTGTTGTTATTGGCTGATTCACAGAATGGAGACATTTTAATTAACAAGCTCAAAATAGTGAAAGAAGCAGCTGCCACCTCTGCTGCCGAAAGGAGACCCATGATGGTAAAACTATAATTAAAAGTTCCATTATTCTTACATTATGATTGGTATTGCGAGTGTTTCTGTATATTCAGGATAAGAAATGCCTCTTGCTACTCATATTTCTTTCCACATTTTTCTGTTTTGGTGACATATTTTTCTTGTGGGAGGGCACCCATTTCCTGACTAGCTCTACAATTTACACCTGCTGAAAATCTGCCCCTTTTAGTTTTGAGGCACATCAAATGAGGTCTGTATATTCATGTGAGGAAGACGGTGATTGTAGGAGTTTCTGGCAACTCTTTTACTGGAAATGATCTTGGTTTGATAACCCATTCATTGCGTCTGTTCTTTATCAGACTGTGCAATGGGTTGTTTGCCTCACACATAGCCCCAGTAAGTAGGAAGGGCCAATTAACCCTGTGACAAGTGGCACCTGGAAGAGAGTCAGGGGTGATAAGGTTTAGCTGATGAGGAAGCTCAGCTGGGCAGGGGCAGACTGAGCTGGTATAAAACCAGGAAGTGATGAGCAAGAAAGGGGCTGTCGGCTAGGGTTACCATATTTCAGCAAGCAAAAAAGAGGACGGGAGGAGCCCCGCCCTAGCCCCGCCCCCATCCTGCCCCTCCCACTTCCCTCCCCCCTCAGAACCCCCAACCCTCCCCCTGCTCCTTGTCCCCTGACTGCCCCCTCCTGGGACCCCTGCTCCTAACTGCCCTCCAGAACCCCACCCCCTACCTAAGCCTCCCTGTTCCTTGTCCCCTAACTGCCCCCTCCTAAGACCCCCCCACCCTAACTGCCCCCCAGGACCCTACCCCCTACCTGTACCCTGACTGCCCAAAACCTTCTCCACCCCCCCCAGAAAGCCCCCCCCGAACTCCCGACCCCCCCCCCCCGTCTCTTGACTGCCCCCTCCAAAATCTCCCTGCCCCTTCTCCGACCCCCTGGCCCCCTTGTTGGCCTTCGCCTAACGTCTCTGTGAGCTTGCTCAGGAACGGCCTGAGCCGCTCGTCCCGGCACGCTGGGCAGCAGGGGAGGAGGAGCAGGGGAGGAGCTCCAGACTGCCGGAGGCGATCTGCGAATGCAGGGAGGGAGGGAGTGATCTCTGCTGCAGGGGAAGTGGAAGAGGGGCTCTCTCTGGCTGTCGGAGCCCCATGTAAGTGGCACCATCCGGCCGGCTGCCCTGTTAGCCGCGTGCGCTCTGCATGGGGGGGGGAAGTCCGGACATTTATAAATTCCCCCCGGACACTATTTTTAGCTCAAAAAGCCGGACATGTCCGGGGGAATCCGGACGAATGGTAACCCTACTGTCGGCAGGAGTTCTGCAGCCACTTCCTGAAGAAGAGGGCTGGTGGTAAAAGACAAGGAGGAGTTCTAGGGTGAGAGTAAGTCCTGGGATCCTGACTTGGCCTAGAGACTCTGGAAAGAGCCTGAGAAGGGTGAAATAAGCACAGAGAACAAAGAAAGCTCTCATGGTAATCCAGCCTGGGGGGCCAGAGCTAGAGAAGAAAGGTAGGAAGCATCCCAATGAAACAGCAACAGGGTCTGTGATTATGTAGAGTGTGGCTGCTAGTCATAGGGTCCCTTGGCTAGAATCCAGTGTAGTAGATGGGCCTGGTTCTCCTACCAGTACTGGGGAAGTGGCACAGTCAAGAGAAACTTTGTAACCTCGGAAGGGATGGACAAAATGGTGACCTGGCCAGAGGTCCAAATTACCAATAGAAAGATTATCACAGATCGAGTAGCAAGGAAACACCCAATGCAGTGAGAACTAATTCCCAGACACCAGGATGCTCACTAGTGATGAGTGGTAATCCCTTCACTTCCATTTGGTATACCTGACAATGTGTGTGTGTGTGTTTTTTTTTTTAAATCTTCTAGAAAATGATAATTTTATGAAAATACTATTGCCATATCTTTTGAACAAGCATTTTGCTTAAATATAAAAAGTACCTTGCACATTTAGTGTCAAAGAAGAGTAAATCATTACAATGTAAAAACAGGTCGGAAAAAAGGAATAATCAAATAAGGACTGACAAATACATCGCTGGAATGGGTCAGGATTCAGAAATTTTCAAAGTGGGTAAAGTAAGATCTTTATAACAATCTGGTGTTACACCCTTTTTTTTTTTAATATAATGACCACCAAACTTGGGGCAAAAAAAGCAGCTACTACTTTTTAAAAAAGTGAATCTCTTGATTATTGTTTTCTGACTATCCCAATGCTGAGCTCTTCCCTCTGTCACAACTACTTCACAGCAGAAGGTGTAGATAGAGATCATCCGTCTGTGAAGTACTAGCTTCCACTGAGATACACCCAACAACTTTCACTGAATTGAGATGCTGAAAGAATGACCAAGCATTTCTAAAGATACTTTTGAATATAGATGCGTATAATTTTTCTGATGCATATGTATAGAGGTAAAATTGTCTGGCTAGCTAATGTATACCAATTTATAATAAATTAAGTAGATCAGACTCAATTTGTTGTTTTGTAACTTTTTCTGATTTGGTACACATGTTTTGTATTGCCTTGTATCTTTGCTGTGTGTAGTCCATGACCTCATCACACTTTTTTGGTGGGATTATCCTGAATCACATTCCATAAGGCAAAAAGCACATTAGTTCCATTTGTTTGTGAAGTCAGAACCCAGAGGGATTCAGGTCAGAAGCTTATCAATGTACTCTTTAAGTCCAGTACATTTAATCTAAAAGGTTGTTTAATGAGCTTTTATCTGCAGTTTTTTCCCCTATAAATTTTAATTAAGGGAGCTATGGGTTAATTTATAAGGAAATGGCTAGTGTAATCCTAGAAGATATAGCATACAACTCTCAGAAGTAGGGTTAGTAGCTTTATGCTACAGTGACTAGAATCACTTGGACAGCAATAATATTGAACTATAGTGTGATGCAATTTCAGATTGCCCTGTTTTACCTAACTTGCTTACACTGATTTTATACAAGGGACAGTATGGCAGGTGTGGGCAAACTTTTTGGCCTGAGGGCCACATTGGGGTTGCAAAACTGTATGGAGGGCTGGGTAGGGAAGGCTGTGCCTCCCCAAACAGCCTGGCCTCTGCACCTTCCCACTTCTCTCACCCTGACTGCCCCCTCAGAACCCCTGACCCATTCAACCCCCCCCCCCGCTCCTTGTCCCCTAACCACCCCTCCTGAGACCTCCCACCCCTAACTGCCCCCTGGGACCCCACCCTCTATCCAACCTCCCTGCTCCCAGTCTCCTGACCTGACCCCTATCCACACCCCCGCCCCCTGACAGGCCCCCCGAGACTCCCACGCCTATCCACCCCCCCAGTCCCCTGACTGCCTCCCAGAACCTCTGCCCCATCCAACCACTCACTGTCCCCTGACAGGCCCCCCCAGGACTCCCACGCCTATTCATCTCCCCATTCCCTTACCCCTAGCCACACCCCTGTCCCCTGACTGCCCCCCCCAGGACCTCCCACCCCTTATCCAACCCCCTGGCCCCCTTACCATGCCGCTCAGAGCAGCATGTCTGGCAGCCACACCACCTGGCAGGAGCGTGCAACCCCACCGCCCAGAGCACTGCTCATGCAGTAGCGTGGCTGTGGGGGAGGGGGGACAGCGAGGGAGGGGAGGGGGGCTAGCCTCCTTGGCCGGGAGCTCAAGGACCGGGCAGGACAGTCCCGTGGGCCACAGTTTGCCCATCTCTTGTGTATGGTAAGTTAAAGATGACACATTGTTTTGTTAAATTGTAGCTCTTAGATTTGATTGAGAGTCTACAGAGAGCACTTAGCTTAGTATTTACCTGCACTAATTTATACCAGTCAAAGCCCCTTAGTAATATATTGAAATGATTCATTTGCAAGTTTACATTTGTCAGCACAGTTGGCTAGCCTTAAAACATTTTATTATGCGTTGAAAATATCTTGAAGCTATTAAGTATTTCCATCAGCTGTCTTGGACAAAATTGAAAATCAAATTATCTTGTGCCGTGTGTCAAAATTAAGGCTACCGAATCACCGTAATGTTCATTTCAAGGAACTTAATGCCTACCTTTGCAAATTTTAAATTGCTTAGGGGTATATTGGAATATTGTTTTTTTAAAAAGGCAGTCATTTAATCTAACACCACCAGTGTGTTATGCTATGCATAATACTCATGCAAAAGTAAAATTAATTGAAGCAAAGTTAAACTCATTAAACTAAGTGAAATCCATTAAAACAGAAAATTGGTTTTATTTTGGTGTAGAAAATTATTTATGAAATATCTGAGTGAAACATTATCTCTTGTTTTGCACTTTTACTTACAATATTTGAATGAGTGCTTTCTTAATTAACTGGGAAATCTGTTTTACTCATTGTTTGCCTCCCAGGAAATATTAAAAAGCCATTTAAACTTATTAGTAACAATTGCTATTCTTTTCTATTTTGTTTATCAGCCTTGAGGGTTTCTCTTTTTTCTTGCAGATGTGTACATACAACTAAGTTTTCCTATTTTTTTTCTCCATTGAAGGAATGGATACAGATATTTATGGATGTGTGCAGTAATATTGGTGTAATTGACACTGAGCTGAAACCAACAAAGATATTTCTAATGTTCATTTAAGATTTATTTAAAGCCAAAAATACCCAGCCATTAATAAACTGAAAATTAAATGGATATAACTTTAGGCATGGTAAATTTTATTCTCTTTATTACACACATTCAACTTATATTGTTGTAGCCATGTTGGTCCCAGTGTATTAGAGAGACAAAGTGGATGAGGTAATATCTTTTATGAAACCAACTTCTGTTGGCAAAAGAGAAAAGCTTTTGAGCTACACAGAGCTCTTCTTCAGATCTGTGGAGCTCAAATCCTTGTCTATTTCATCAACAGAAGCTGGTCCCATAAAAGATATTACCTTATCCACCTAGTCTCTCACATTATTTCCCCAAATCCCTGCAATTAAAATATGCAAATCATGTTACCGTACTATGCAGTGCCATAATGTTTTATTTAATAGTAGCTACTAATTTATTTCTCTGATATAATGCACCAGGAAATCATTTTTAATTTATCATTTAGCTTTTAGTAAAGTTGAATTGGGAGGTTTTTTGGTTTTTTTTAAAGCAGTCAGAGCACTGGGTTATGTTCATCGTTTGGTCATTAAAATTGGTTTCCCTCAACATGCATGTGAAGATCCAGTAATGCCAATTTTTTTTTTAGTTACCCAAGATTTTGTATAATGGCAGAAATGAACTAAACGTATCTGACTTATCCATACACTATGAAATTCAAGCAATTGATTTAGTTGGGGATTAGGTCCTGCTTTGAGCAGGGGATTGGATTAGATGACCTCCTGAGGTCCCTTCCAACCCTGATATTCTATGATTCTAATTGGATTCGTTACTGTTGCTACTACTCATCCCACCTCCCCACTCACAGGCCTGGGGCAAGAGACTTAAAGGAGAATGGTGGTGGTAGGAGAGACAGCAGTTGCACCTGTCCTTAGAGAATGGGGACAGCAGCTTTGAGAGATGGAAGGGGTGAAGACAAAACTAATGTGGAAAAAGGAAAGAGAGCCCCTAGCACGACTCCAGGACTCTGATCTGTGCGTTCCTTAAAATATAAAACAGGAACACTTTGAATGTTGGGGGTGCAATAGTGTAATTCTGTTGAGAGGAGTCTGGTATTGTCTGTGCAGCAGGAATCCAAAGCTCAAGTGATTTGTCTTAGTTATTAGGGGTGGAATCCTGGCCCTGTTGAAGTCAATGGGAGTTTTGCCAATAGGGCCAGGATTTCACCCCAGAATTCTGACTGCTCCAAACCCAACCATTTATCAAACCTTTTTTTTAGATACCATGTAACCTGCTAATGGTGAATGAGAGAGTTGCTATGGCGAGTGGACCAGTTTACTCACTGGTTTCTGCGTAATTTAAGTTTTTAAATTCTTTTTTTTTTTTTAAATCTAGCACTTATGGTTGTGAGGAGGAGATTTCAAATGTGAAAGAATGTTCTGCAGTGTTGTCTTCCCAATTTTTCAAACAAGCAGTTTGACATAACAGGCCCCAAATCTCAACTCCATTGTAGAACCTGCGTAGCTGGGCTATGCACTAGAAAGCTTGTTGGGCTGGTGCACAAGGAATCGTCCCTCACTCAGGTTACTTTTTGTCCATGGACCCGCTCAATAGTTGCTATCCCTGCCCCAGAACTAGGAGTAGTGTCAAGAACACTGTGCCTTATTACACTGGGTGAATGGCTGAAAAAGCCACTGGCCTTGCATCCAAACCTCAGCTGTGCAGTAGCATGTGGGGAGCCCCCATGGAGTTGGCTGCCAGACTATGCGAGTGATCATCCTCTACATAGACTCCTGAGATACTACCCAAATTGCACCTGCAGTGGATCTACACACTTTGTAAGAGGGCTTCAGAGAAAGGGATCAGGATTCAACCCAGCTAAGTGTGAACTGCCTCCATTGATCTCATAGACTCATAGACTTTAAGGTCAGAAGGGACCATTATGATCATCTAGTCTGACCTCCTGCATGATGCAGGCCACAAAAGCTGACCCACCCACTCCTGGAATAATTCTCTCCCTTGACTCAGCAGTTGAAGTCCCCAAATCGTGATTTAAAGACTTCAAGTCGCAGAGAATCCTCCAGC
Organism: Emys orbicularis; assembly: GCF_028017835.1. Classification (NCBI taxonomy): domain Eukaryota; kingdom Metazoa; phylum Chordata; order Testudines; family Emydidae; genus Emys; species Emys orbicularis. Next base: position 114,773,870 of record NC_088685.1, read on the forward strand.
AAGCGACCCCTGCCCCATGCTGCGGAGGAAGGCGAAAAACCTCCAGGGCCTCTGCCAATCTACCCTGGAGGAAAATTCCTTCCCGACCCCAAATATGGCGATCAGCAGAACCCCGAGCATGCGGGCAAGATTCTCTAGCCAGACCCACATTGACCACTGATACTAATTACCAGCGATGGCACATTATTGACCTATTGACTAAGATCACGTTATCCCATCAAACCATCCCCTCCATAAACTTATCAAGCTTAATCTTAAAGCCAGAGAGGTCTTTCTCCCCCACTGTTTCCCTCGGAAGGCTGTTCCAGAACTTCACCCCTCTGACGGTTAGAAACCGTCGTCTAATTTCAAGCCTAAACTTCCCGACGGCCAATTTATATCCATTTGTTCTCGTGTCCACATTAGTACTGAGCTGAAATAATTCCTCTCCCTCCCTGGTATTTATCCCTCTGATATATTTAAAGAGAGCAATCATATCCCCCCTCAGCCTCCTTTTGGTTAGGGTAAACAAACCGAGCTCCTCGAGTCTCCTTTCATACGACAGGTTTTCCATTCCTCGGATCATCCTAGTGGCCCTTCTCTGTACCCGTTCCAGTTTGAGTTCATCCTTTTTAAACATGGGAGACCAGAACTGCACACATTACTCCAAATGAGGTCTCACCAGCGCCTTGTATAGCAGAAGCAGCACCTCCTTATCCCTACTAGAAATACCTCGCCTAATGCATCCCAAGACCGCATTAGCTTTTTTCACGGCCACGTCACATTGCCGACTCATAGTCATCCTGCGATCAACCAGGACTCCGAGCTCCTTCTCCTCCTCCGTTACTTCCAACCGATGCGTCCCCAGCATATAACTAAAATTCTTGTTAGTCATCCCTAAATGCATCACCTTATACTTCTCACTATTAAATTTCATCCTATTACTATTACTCCAGTTTACAAGGTCATCCAAGTCTCCCTGCAGGATATCCCGATCCTTCTCCGAATTGGCAATACCTCCCAACTTTGTGTCATCCGCAAACTTTATGAGCCCACTTCTACATTCGGTTCCGAGGTCAGTAATAAGTAGATTAAATAAAATCGGACCCAAAACCGAACCCTGAGGAACTCCACTGGTAACCTCCCTCCAACCTGACAGTTCTCCTTTCAGTACGACCCGCTGCAGTCTCTCCTTTAACCAGTTCTTTATCCACCTCTGGATTTTCATATCGATCCCCATCTTTTCCAATTTAACCAATAATTCCTCATGCGGTACCGTATCAAACGCTTTACTGAAATCGAGGTATATTAGATCCACCGCATTTCCTTTATCTAAAAAATCTGTTACTTTCTCAAAGAAGGAGATCAGGTTGGTTTGGCACGATCTGCCTTTCGTAAAACCATGTTGTAATTTGTCCCAATTGCCATTGACCTCAAGGTCCTTAACTACTTTCTCCTTCAAAAAATTTTCCAAGACCTTGCATATTACAGATGTTAAACTAAGAGGCCTGTAGTTTCCCGGGTCACTTTTTTTCCCCTTCTTGAAAATAGGAACCACATTAGCTATTCTCCAGTCCAACGGTACCACCCCCGAGTTTACAGATTCATTAAAAATTATCGCTAATGGGCTTGCAATTTCTCGCGCCAGTTCCTTTAATATTCTCGGATGAAGAGCATCCGGTCCGCCCGATTTAGTCCCGTTAAGCTGTTCGAGTTTGGCTTCTACCTCGGATACGGTAATGTCAACCCCCCCTCCTTTATTCCCCTCTGTCACGCTGCCTCTATTCCTAAACCCTTCATTAGCCTTATTAAAGACCGATGCAAAATATTCGTTTAGACATTGTGCCATGCCTAGATTATCCTTAATCTCCACTCCTTCTACAGTCTTCAGCGGTCCCACTTCTTCTTTCTTTTTTTTCTTCCTATTTATATGGCTATAAAACCTCTTACTATTGGTTTTAATTCCCCTCGCAAGGTCCAACTCTACACGGCTTTTGGCCTTTCTCACTCCATCTCTACATGCTCTGACCTCGATAAGGTAGGTTTCTTTGCTGATCCCTCCCCTCTTCCACTCTTTGTACGCTCTCTGTTTTTTCTTAATCACCCCTCTGAGACGCTCGTTCATCCAGCTCGGTCTAAATCTCCTGCCTACGAACCGTTTTCCCTTTCTCGGGATACAGGCCTCCGACAGCTCCTGCAACTTCAACTTGAAATAATCCCAGGCGCCTTCCGCCTTTAGATCCATAAATATGTTAGTCCAATCCACTTCCCTAACTAGTCGCCTTAATTTATTAAAGTTAGCCCTTTTGAAATCGTAAACCCTAGTCTCCAATTTAATTCTGTTAATCCTTCCATTTAGTTTAAACCGAATTAGCTCATGATCACTCGAGCCAAGGTTGTCTCCTACAACCATTTCCTCAACGAGGTCCTCACTACTCACCAAAACCAAATCTAAAATGGCATCCCCCCTCGTCGGTTCAGCAACTACTTCATGAAGGAATTCATCAGCTAGCACGTCTAGGAAAATCTGAGCCCTATTATTGTTACTAGCATTTGTTCCCCAATCTATATCCGGGAAGTTAAAGTCTCCCATGATTACACAGTTCCTATTAGTATTTACTTCCCTAAAAACATTAAAGAGTTCTCTGTCCATATCCAGGCTAGATCCCGGCGGTCTATAGCACACCCCAAGCAATATCCCAGGGGAGGCTCTAGTAGTTTTTTTACCCAATGTGAGTATTGCCCAGACAGACTCCGTCTTATCCATTCCTTCACTTATTATTTCTTTACAGTTTACCTCATTATTGACATACAATGCTACTCAATGGAGTGCTATCCATATGAGCAGTGAGTAGGGTAAGTATTCTGGCTAATGACCTTCAGGATAGCTTTTCATGGGGCTTGTCTACACAGGTCTAACTTTAATTGGTTTTAAAACTGACCTTAGTTAAATCAGAGCAAAACCTGTGTATAACCTCTTATTTCAGTTTAAGAATAGTTTAGGTAATTAAAGGTGAAGCTAAACTGATGGTGCTCTTAAACTGAAAAAACTGTCTACACAGCTGTGGTTTAACTAAATGAGTTTAAAAGCACACCTTTAGTTAAACTAATAGAACTTTTTGTGTAACATTTTCATTTTGGGCTGACACTTCTTATGCTTGGTCAGAGCCCAAAGTTGAAATCTATTTTTTAAATTTGAATAAAATCTGACTAACCACTTTTGAATTATGATTGAGTAAATAGTTTATATATTCCAAAATTTAATTGATTTTGTTGTACCTCTCTCACACACCTAATCAAATAAAACTAAACCAAAAGCAATTTGCTGTAATTTCAGACTTGATAGGTAGGTGGTTTTGACAAAAGTGTCTCTGTTGTGCTTTTAAAAAAAATTTGGTTTCGAAATTAAGTTATGAATGTAATGATCTGACTCTTCAGAGATTTCAGTTACCCCCATCTTACATAGGAGACACACACAGGTCAGGTAGTATGTTCGCTTCCAGACTGATACAGGCAGATAGTAGAGGTTTCACTGCAAATATTCAGACAACAATAATAGTTCATTTTCACAGGTGATAATGCTTCTCTTTTTGTGGAAGAGGTTTTGGGACTTTGTAGTCCGATAGACCTGTAGAGCTTACAGCCTAAGAAGATTGACTTTCTCTTTGTGAATGCTATTTTACACCTTTGTCTGGTGACAGTAAAATACCTCAGATTTTCTTCTTGTGTCATGTATAGCAAATTACAACTTTCAAAGAACATGATCCTGGCACAGTTCAGAGTACCTTTATTTTCCCTTAGTGGCCCAATAAGGTCATCCACTCTCAGGCTTCTAGCTGCGCCATTGCCTTTCTGTGTGGAGACCCACTTCTGTCTCCCTTTTGATAGGGGTATTTCCAGACTGCACAATTCCCTGCCTCCTGTGTGTTCTTCCCAGCACCGACCTATTGCCCAAGGACACCTGCTTACTTTCTCTCCAGAGATGGTTAACAGGTGTAATTGCTAGAGTTGTACGGTACCACACATTACTTCCTATGCAAGTCTACTTTATTCTTAAGGTAAAAAGCATTACAGAGAGAAAACATTAAAAATAATAAAAGAACCAGGGGTGGGCAATAATTTTCACAGGGGGGCCACTCAACAAGTTTTGGTAAGTCGTCACAGGCCGCACATTTCTATGATATTAATGGAGGGGATGCGGGGTCTGGGAGGGAGTTTGGGTGCAGGAGGGAGCTCTGGGCTGCTGCATAGTGTTGGGGTGCAGGAGAGGATGAGGGGTGTGGGCTCTGGGAGGGAGTTTGGTGCAGGAAGGGGCTCCGGGCTGGGGCAGAGGACTGGGTGCAGGGTCTGGGAAGGAGTTTGGGTGCAGGAGGGGGTGCTGACCTGGGGTGAGGTGCAGGCTCTTGCCAGGAGGCACTTACCACAGGTGGCTCCCGGCTGGTGGCACAGCAGGGCTCAGGCAAGCTGCCTGCATGCTGTGGCCCCAGGCCACTCCCGGAAGTTGCTGTGGCCAGGTGCTGCTGCACATCTCTGCGTGCCCCTTCAGGGGAGGGAAGCAGTGGGTCTCTGTGTGCTGCCTGCGCCCGCAAGCACCACCCCTGCGGCTCCCATTGGCCAGTTTCCAGACACTGGGAGCTGTGAGGACAGTGCTGGGGGTGGGGGCAGCATACAGAGCCACCTCCCTCCCCACCACCAGGGGTGCCCAGAGACGTGCCAGCAGCAGCCAGACGCTTCTGGGAGCAGCCTGCGGCCACAGCAGGCAGGCAACCTGCCTGAGCGTCCCACTGCACCACGGGACTTTTAGCAGCCCGGACTCGGGCAGAGGAGGCCAAACAGAAATGTTAGTCGTGGCAGGCCGGGCACACATGCTAATAAGCTTACTAGAGATCACCCCAATTCTAACATGGGCTCTGGCAGGAGCAGTCCTTCAACGCAGTCCCCCCAAGGGGTTTAAACTTTTGGTTGCAAGTTCATCACTGCCTCAGCTCAGAACAAGGACACAGTCTCGGGGCCTCAGTAGGCCCAGTCCTTCCAACCCTTCCCAAAGGATTTGGAACCTTCTGCGGACCAGGGATCCTGTCTGTTTGCTGGATCAGGAAGAAGGTCCTGAGCCAGTTTAAAAACAGGCTATTTATTCAAAAACCATGTCTTTGTCTGTTGGTCCCCAGATAATCCAGTTTGATCTGTTATCCAGTCTACCAGGAAGGTGGCTTCTCTGGAGATGATGTAAACTGAGTGAATTTGCCTGATCACCGCCTGCTTGTTCACCTATTTACCCATGGGAATATATACAGTTCCACAGTAACACATACAAAATTCAATTTTTAATACAATAGAACTAAAAGGTATTAACCCTAATTCAATCAGGTTTAACTTAATTCAATACAGTTCATTCAGGCATATTGCGGAAAATTATCAGTCTATCACAGTTGTAATGGGGTTAGGGGCACAGGACGGGGAGTGCTGGGGTTAGAGCGCAGGGGGGGGGGTATTTATTATTATTATTATTGTGTATTTAACAAATAATTTCAGACATACGTCTCAGAGTAGATGCCTGAAATCATGCTCAGTTTTATCAGTGACAGCATCTCTCAGCTTCTCTGCACTAGCACAAGATGGGTCCATCTCCCCCACTGTCTGCCTGGGTTCTCTCCTTCCCTTACTTTATTCTTGAGAGCATGCAGAAACCTATCAGCAGGAGCCAAAGACTTGATCCTGAAACCTTGACGCTGCGAGGAGTCCTTACTTTGACTCTTAATCCCATTGAACTCATGGAGGTTGCAGGATCTGCTGTAGCTCAGCAGTTCAGGGTTTTGGAGCAGCACTATATTTGTGTTGATTTGTCTGCAAACATTTGGATGTTTAGCTGCTGCCATGAAGAATAAAGAACACTTCTATGTTCTGCCATACAGTCTTTGTATCCTGAAGTAAAATCACATATGTCAGACTCCTGTTGTCTGTCTATAGCATATGTTGAGAGAGAGAGAGAGCATGTTTTCTTGCCGATCCTGAGACAGACACTGCAGATGTGTAAAGTTGTTAAAGCTAGAATATATGGGTTTGCACAGGAGGAATTTCCCTACAAATTAATTCCTAATAAAGATACAGAATAAGCACTGGAATCAACTTTGCAATATTGATTAGCCTAATCAAATTATTATTTTTGCAAAGACTATTTCATAGCAGACAATGTATGTCCGAGTCCAAAATGTATGTCCCTTATGCCATGGTTTTTTCACTTGTTAATATATTTTTATTATTGCTTTTTATTTTTTAGCTAACATAGAAGTTGCTAAGTAATTGCTAAGTTATACAATTACAACAGACCCCGGCAAAACAAGCGCTATGTGTTCTGTATTCTGTTTGACTGGTTATTGTGAATATGTTTCTTAAGCCCTAATCTCTTGACACTCCAATTCCACAGCTATGGATAGTAGAAATTTTTGTAGTAGATGATGCAGTGTCCATCCTATTTTACTGGAATGTGTGAAAGAGTATACTTCTGTTTTAGAATACTCATCTCCTACTCTTCTTTTAAATACAAATACAAAATCATAACCGGTAAAATAACCCTTTATCCTCTTTGTTTTAAAATATTAACACTGCAATAACAGACCAGCAAGAAGAAAAGCCAATCTATAAATGATCGTTTCTCATGGCATTGTATTAAATCAGCCGGATAGAGCAGATAGAAGAGACATGCTCTAGGAAGTGGCGTCTTTTATGATGTACAGAAAGATCTATTGTTCTGTATAGTGTTTTGAAGTTGAAATTTTTTTTTGCCCAAATCACGTGATGTGACATAGGGTGACAAATTTCTTGTAACTTAGAGGTTCTCTGTTTTTTTTTTGCCTTCAGAGATGGGTGGCATGGTGTAAGGGTGGCAATACACCATATGCCATTCCACCATTACTTCTCTGCCGCTACTGGTGATGGCACTGCCTTGAGAGCTGGGTGCCCAGCTAACAGCTACCGCTCTCCAGCCGCCCAGCCAGTGCTTAATTTGTGCTGGGGCTGAGACCTGGCACCACTTTCAATACAAATTAAGCATGGGGGTGACAGTGGTGCCCTCGGGGTGGGGAGCCTAGGGAGCCTGCAGGGTGGTATGCTGTGCCCACGGGAGCCAGGGACACCACAATATAAGTTCACCCAGGGCGCCATTTTCCCTAAGGTCGGCGCTGCCTGCCCCCTGCCTATTTGTTCTGTTTCTAGGTGCAGTTTTGTTTTCCAGTTAATCACATGCTCTTCCTTGTGGGTGTCACTATAGTGACTGCTGCCACCATGATTCATGTATTGAGTACTCGGTAATAGTATGAAAGGACTCAATGCTTATAAAACTAAATTGGCTCTTTATTGAGGGAACTATGTAGAGATGCTGCAGGTAGCATTCACGTGATGTCCACAAATTAACTTTCTGGTTTCTCATCCAAACTCTTCCCTTCCTGCAACCTGTGCTCATCCTTCCAGTTCCATGTAGGTTCCTGCAGGTGAGAGGGCACATTTCATAAGAATGTCCCAAATTAACCTGAGAAAATGCCTATGAAAGAGGGCAGAAGCACAGGGCCGCTCAGAGGATTCAGGGGGTCTGGGGGCAAAGCAATTTCGGGGGCCCCTTCCATAAAAAAAGGTTGCAATATTATAGAATACTATATTCTCATGGGGGCCCCTCCGGGGCCAGGGGCCTGGGGCAAATTGCCCCACTTGCCCCCCCCCTCTGGACGGCCCTGCAGAAGTATCACTCTGCTACTGAAAAACAAGGAATTTAAAATCCAGGCTTGCTGGGGATGATGCGTTAAAGCAGCTGCTCCAGGAATTGGTGGAGACACTGGCTCGGAGAATTTAGAATTATAGGTCTGGGTTAGAAACGTGGAGAGCACTTTGTTACATTTTTGATATTGTATTAAGGATCTTGTGTATTGCAGTATCTACAGGCTTTTATATTTAATATATATAAATGAAGTTCTTGATAACCAAGGTTAAGGGTATGCATCCTTCTGTATAAAACGATAAGCAGAAATAATCTGTCATACTCACCTTCTGTTGACCTTACTGTTGCCTTGTGTGTTTTTGAGATGAGAGGAAGATTCAGATATACAATTATGTACTCTAAACACAAGGAATAGCTTTAAGCGTAGAGCTGAATCTGTGAATGCTGTGCTTTGTGTCTGTCTCACTGGCATAGTAACTTTTGACTCAAAAGTACTTTGGGCTGAAGTATGCCCAGGATGGAGCTGCAATAAACATTAAATCTGATCCATGGGCTACTGTGTATTTCCCCAAAGTAGATATAATACTATTGCTGTTCAAAGAAATTCAACATAGGATTCAAAATCACCGTCCTCCTAAGGCCTCCCAAAGACTGAGTATTTGTTGGACTGCCAAAAAAAAAAAATTCTTTTTTTTTTTAATGAATGAGGAAGGCTCCTTGTTGTACGTCTCTGTTTGACCTAGCAGAGGGTTTTCTGTTGCAAAGGTTTCTTAATGAGGATGGTTCCAGTCAGTGCTGCCACTTGTGGCCCATGGTTCCCCATGGCACAACTGCTTGTGCAATCTGTGACCTTTGGAGCTGGATCCACCTGCCTCTTGAGTTCATCAGTGGTTATGGTACCACTCTGGCTGTGACATCTGGCATGAGCCATTTGGTTACAGGCTCCCCCTGTAAAGACAGATCCAGCTACAAGGAGGATTGAAATCCTAAAGAATTTATGTATTAAGATTAGAGCTGGGTGATGAATGGTGACTCTTCTGTGAGGGATTTCAAGGACCTGGGAAGCCCCAGTTGATGTTGATGAATCAGCAAGTTCTGACCCAAAGATTTCATATAAAAAAAAATTCAGCATTATTAGAAATGTTTATGCTTTAGGTTTATTAGAAAGAGGAGAAAAGTTCTTGTTTGGGGGTTGCCCATTTTGTTTGCGGAAAATATTTAATTTATACATTTAATCCTCCTGACACAAATTAGAAGTTTTTGAATCCCAGAGGAGCATAATCTTGTCAGTTTCTTGATGCTTGTCATGGGGGTGTATGTACCCCATGCTAGCCCAGCAACCAAAGGGTTAATCCTGGCACTATGGTGCATGGCTGACTGGAAGCCTCACAGCAGTTGGGAGGGTAAAAGACTGGGAAGGGGTGCAATGGCTACCAGAGGAGTGAGCAGAAGGAGAAAGGAGCTCCTGCCAGCAAGCTACTAAAGAGCTGCCCAGAGACAACAGTCAGGAGGAGACAAACGGACCTCCAGGCTGGAGAGCCTGCAGAGATGCAGGGGAAGATAGGAAGAAGCTCAGGGTACTGTCAAGAGTCAAAGAACCCTGATCCTCCTTATCTAGTTCGAGGGCCCTGTGCTGGAAGCTGGTGGAGTGGAAGGCTCTGTGCTGGAACCCCCTGACTGACTTGGGCATGAAGAAAGGGTTTTTGGACTCCTGGACACCAGGAATAGACTGACTGACCAGCCTTCTGGACTATGTGAGCCCAGGGACTGCACCATGCTTGGCCAGAGGGGTGCCTTTGCATTGATGTTCCACCTAACAGTGCTGAAGGCAATATTGTGTTTTTTTCCTTTTTATTCCATCTATGATCAAATCACTTTGAGTTTGATAAGGAAAAAGAAATTGGAAATATTTAAAAAATGAATCCACATTTTCCCTGATATCATAAAAACAACATAGTGTGATCCTCGGTCCCTCTTAAGTCACCCTAAAGCAGCACCTGAAGAGTCCCCTGTGTTTTAGGGGAATCCCCAGCTGGGATGCTCACATGGGAAGAGGGTGTGTGAGCCTGGAAGCTGCTTTAACTTGAATGGGAAACCAGTTCAGGCTGCTTCCCCCACCCCCACAAGCCACTGAGGCAGGGATTGGCAACCTTTGGCATGCAACCCGTCAGGGAAATCCGCTGGCGGGCCGGGATGGCTTGTTTACCTGCAGCATCCACAGGTTCGGCCGATCGCAGCTCCCACTGGCCGCGGTTCGCCGTTCCAGGCCAATGGGGGGTGCGGGAAGCGGCGTGGGCCGAGCGATGTGCCAAAGGCTGCCGATCCCTGCTCTGAGGTGTGTCTTACCAGGACAACTTCTCAAGTATGAAGAAGAGAGAAGGAGAGGGTTTCTGTCAATATGGATTTTTCTAAAAGGTCATACTTATCTCCATCTAAATAGCTGCCCCTTGTTGTTTACTTTAAATTCTTTTCTTCTGAGTCAACAATCTGTGCCTTCATACTTTTCATTTTCTACTGTTTCCTAAGGTCCTCTTACAGCTAACTGAGTACAGTAAGTGTTCTAAATTCCCAATTATTTTATGTTAGTATTTTTTTTTCTATTACTCATTTGCTGTAAATAGATTTTTGCCAATGGGAATTTTTGCCTCTGATTTAAATGGTGCAGGATCAGTTCTCTACAAAGGAAATGGGCAATTGTGGCTTTTCTTGGATTTTAGCATAGGCTGTATGTATATTAAGCATCTCTTCTTTTGCTGATACAACTTTACGCTTTCACCAGCAAAACTAGAGAGCTTTACAAAATTTCTGGGAAACTATTGCAAAGCTAAAGGATATTAAAGTTGCAAAACCAAACAAAAATTGTACAGTGTTAGTAGTGGGTAGTGTATAAAAGGCAGAGCAGTTGGTGAATGTTTTGTATCGCTCCATTTGGAATGATTTATAAAAGATGAGCAAACCCTAAACCCAGGCTTGCAAGCTTTATCTCTCAGTGCAAACTTCACTTTCCCTCACGCTAATTTCATGACACAGCAGAGCTTATTTTAAAGAATGTTTCTTTGAATAAGTGTCATCTTTTGTTAGCTCAGATATTTAATGCTCATTTGACCTGTTCTTCAATTCTCACAACAGGTTGGAATGTGCTAGTTTGAAGGCTAGAATCCCCATTTACAGCCCATTTTAAAAATGAACCTGGTTCTCTTCTCATTTACACCAGTGTTACTCCTGGGGGAATTCTGTGCCACTGCGCAATGCAGAATTTGCATAGAATTCCATGTCTGTGTATACAAGGTATACATTGTATGCCCCACTGGCAGTGGCCCATGCAGTGATACTGTCTGACCACAAAACGCATTGTAGAACAAAACAGTGTCCTTTGCACTGCATGACCTTGCACATACAGTGCCAGGCAACACTGTGTAGAGGGTGCCATTTTGGGCTGTCTTTCTAAAGTCTTCCATGTCTTTCTAAAAATGTCACGGAACACCACTGTTAAAATGTAAATGTGGACATTGGGCCTAATTCTCCTCTCACATCAGGGTAAGTGCAATGATTTTAATGAAGTTACTGTAGATTTACACTGTACTCCTGGAGGAATTCTGCACCAAAAAAAATTAAATTTCTGCATACAATATTTTAAAACTCTTCAAAATTCTGCATATATAACTTGTCAAAATAACACAATATAATTACTCCAGTTTCAATTATTTTGGTAATTTATTTCAAAATACCTGTCAACAAGTGTGTCAACAATACAGACAACAGTAAAAAAAGATTCTCCCAGGAGTAGAGAGTTAAAGAAACCCATCTGACAACTCAGTTCCAAGTTGGGGAGTACTGGAGGGGGCTGTGTGGGGCCCCCAGAGCCCAGACACCTGCAGTCCCTTCCCTCCAGAGTCCAGCTGCGGGGCACCCCCTCCCTCCCCCCCGATCCCAGCCATGGGACACCCTCAGAGCCCAGACACCTGTACCCCTCTCCCCCAAGAGCCCAGCTGTGGGGTACCCCCCAGTCCAGACATCTGCACTGCCAGAGCCTTTACTCCCCCCAGCTTCTTTACTGTCCTGTCGGGGGATGTGGTATGGTGCGGTGCAGCCCTGCCCTTTCTTACTCTTTGCTAGAGCTGGATCTCCCAAGCCAGCCCGCTCCTGTCCCTGGGAGAGTGAGGATCAAGCTGGGCAGTCAGAGCATGCAGCTTCTATCCTGCTGGGTGCTCAGCTCACTGCAAGCTGGGCTTTGCAGAGTGCAGTGCCCCTAGTGACGGCCAGCAGCTCTGCAGCCCCAATTCTGCGGGGAAAACATGGAATTCTGCGCAAATTCTGCATTGCGCAGTGGCACAGAATTCTCCCAGGAGTAACACTGGTGTAAATGAGAAGAGAACCCGGTTCATTTTTAAAATGGGCTGTAAATGGGGATTCTAGCTTTCAAACTGTAGCTAGGAATTGTGTGTAAACTGGATTTCAGTACGATTCTACAATAAGAGAGCATGGTTTATGTGATCAATATGTACAGTGCCAAACTGAGTTAGAACTGGCTTTAAGAACCATACTACAGGCTAGGAGGGCTCTAAACATGATTTAAAGGTCACTGGTGTGTGATGATATCACTCAGCCAACATACAAAATTTTTCCTTTGTTTGCGGTAACTGTAACATTCAAAATCCTGAAACATCAACATAAAAGAAAAGCTTTTATAGAACAAAATCTGGATACTTGATAGCTTTTTTCTTTTTTATGAAAAATGAGATCCCACACTCTTTCAAATATGACAGGAAATTAAATTTAATGCAAGACTGGAGATCGCAATCTTTTCTCCTCCTGCCCCAGACACATTTCTCTCTTGTTCCATTCCAGAGAAGAATTGGCAACTTGTTTGAATATGTGTGTGGAATATTTAAAACAGGACAAATAAGGTTAATTTTATAGCATTTAAAAGTTTCAGGAAGCAGGATATCCTGTTGTATTTAGTAAATTGTGAATGAGACACTTGTTTAACATTGAAAAATACAATGTTTCTATGCCTAATTACTGGAAATGACCAATTATCCAAACACTCAAGATAGAGGAAACATCACCTTCCACCATGCTATCATTCTTCAAACAAATCATTATGAATGATCTACAGTATCTTTGACAGAAGACTAATTATGTATGATTCTGATTACTCATCACTGTGAGTAACTGGTTAGAATCATTACCCAGCTGCCTTATCTATCTTTGAAAATGAGCAATTCTGTTGATTAAATAGTGTCACTTTTGATCATGCTATGATTCAAATCTGTCATTGTCTGCCCTCTGTCCCGCCCCCTCTAAATGCCCAAAACACTGATTTTTTGAGCCTGTTACATATCAATTCACCTTCCAATTCCTCCTCAAAACTTGCTGCTTGTGGTTAGCCTTCAGCACTAATCTCCTGTTTTGTGCCATCTATTCCTGCTCTCACCCCAATAAAAAGCAAACTTAGAACTAACTACAAAATGAAACAAATGACATGATTTTTGTCACGTGTAGCCCTGCTTCTTTCCTCTTCTGTCTTGTCATTCTCACCATTCTATCTAATGTGAACTGTAAACAACACAGGTTTCAGAGTGGTAGCCATGTTAGTCTGTATCAGCAAAAGGAGTATTTGTGGCACCTTAGGGTATGTCTACACTACGGGATTAATCCGAATTTACAGAATTCGAATTTTGGAAACAGATTGTATAAAGTCGAATGTATGCGGCCACACTAAGCACATTAATTCGGCGGTGTGCGTCCATGTACCGGGGCTAGCGTCGATTTCCGGAGCGTTGCACTGTGGGTAGTTATCCCATAGCTCTCCCATAGTTCCCGCAGTCTCCCCCGCCCATTGGAATTCTGGGTTGAGATCCCAGTGCCTGATGGGGCAAAAAACATTGTCGCAGGTGGTTCTGGGTACAGCCTCACCCCTCCCTCCATGAAAGCAACGGCAGACAACCATTTCGCGCCTTTTTTCCTGGGTGAACACTGCAGACTCCATACCACGGCAAGCATGGAGCCTGCTCAGCTCAAGACAGCAGTCATGAACATTGTAAACACCTCTCGCGTTCTCGTGCAGTTTATGCTGAACCAGGACCAGAAAAACGAGGCGAGGAGGAGGCAGCGACGGCAGCACAGCGACAAGCGTGATGAGGACATGGACATGGACACAGAATTCTCTCAAACCGCGGGCCCCGGTGCTTTGGAGATCATGTTGTTAATGGGGCAGGTTCTATCCGTGGAACGCCGATTCTGGGCCCGGGAAACAAGCACAGACTGGTGGGACCGCATAGTGTTGCAGGTGTGGGACGATTCCCAGTGGCTGCGAAACTTTCGCATGCGTAAGGGCACTTTCATGGAACTTTGTGACTTGCTATCCCCTGCCCTGAAGCGCCAGAATACCAAGATGAGAGCAGCCCTCACAGTTGAGAAGCGAGTGGCGATAGCCCTGTGGAAGCTTGCAACGCCAGACAGCTACCGGTCAGTCGGGAATCAATTTGGAGTGGGCAAATCTACTTGGGGGCTGCTGTGATGCAAGTAGCCAAAGCAATCACTGAGCTGCTGCTACGAAAGGTAGTGACTCTGGGAAATGTGCAGGTCATAGTGGATGGCTTTGCTGCAATGGGATTCCCTAACTGTGGTGGGGCGATAGATGGAACCCATATCCCTATCTTGGCACCGGAGCACCAGGGTACCCAGAACATAAACCACAAGGGGTACTTTTCAATGGTGCTGCAAGCACTTGTGGATCACAAGGGACGTTTCACCAACATCAACGCGGGCTGGCCGGGAAGGGTTCATGACGCTCGCGTCTTCAAGAACACTAATCTGTTTAAACGGCTGCAGCAAGGGACTTACTTCCCGGACCAGAAAATAACCGTTGGGGATGTTGAAATGCCAATAGTTATTCTTGGGGACCCAGCCTACCCCTTAATGCCATGGCTCATGAAGCCATACACAGGCAGCCTGGACAGGAGTCAGGAGCTGTTCAACTACAGGCTGAGCAAGTGCAGAATGGTGGTAGAATGTGCATTTGGCCGTTTAAAAGGTCGCTGGCGATCGTTACTGACTCGCTCAGACCTCAGCCAAACCAATATCCCCATTGTTATTGCTGCTTGCTGTGTGCTCCACAATCTCTGTGAAAGTAAGGGGGAGACCTTTATGGCGGGGTGGGAGGCTGAGGCAAATCACCTGGCTGCTGATTACGTGCAGCCAGACACCAGGGCGATTAGAAGAGCACACCAGGAAGCGCTGCGCATCAGAGAAGCTTTGAAAACCAGTTTCATGACTGGCCAGGCTACAGTGTGAAATTTCTGTTTGTTTCTCCTTCATGAAAACCCGCCCCCTTTATTGACTCATTCTCTGTAAGGAACCCACCCTCCCCCTTCCCCCAGCTTGCTTTCAAAGGAAATAAAGTCACTATTGTTTAAAAATCATTTATTCTTTATTAATTGATTATAAAAAGAGGGAGAGAACACGGGTGGGGTTTGGGAGGAGGATCGGCGGGAAGGAAAAGGCCACTAAAAAAAGGTTAAAAAAATGACAGCCTTTTGCTTGGGCTGTCCACTGGGGTGGGTGGAATGGGAGGGTGTACGGAGCCTCCCCCCCGCGTTCTTACACGTCTGTGTGAGGAGGCTATGGAACATGGGGAGGGGGGAGGGGGGTTATACAGGGGCTTTAGCGGCACTCTGTTATCCTGCTGCCATTCCTGAAGCTCCACCAGACGCTGGAGCATGTCTGTTTGCTCATGCAGCAGCCCCAGCGTTGCATCCTGCCTCCTCTGATCTTCCTGCCGCCACCTCTCATCTCGAGCGTCCCTCATGTCCTCACGTTGGTCCCTCCTGTCCTCACGTTCACTGGCATGTTTCCTATACTTCGAAACCATGTCCTTCCACTCATTCAGATGAGCTCTTTCACTGCGGGTGGATTCCATGATTTCTGCGAACATCTCGTCTCGCATCTTCTTTTTCCGACGCCTTATCTGAGATAGCCTTCGGGACGGAGGAGGGAGGCTTGAAAAATTTGCAGCTGCTGGAGGGAGGGAAAAAAGGGAGAGAAGTATTTAAAAAGATACATTTTACAGAACAATGCTTATACTCTTTCATGGTGACCAACACTATTCACATTACATAGCACATGTGATTTCTGTGCAAGGTCGCATTTTGCCTCTTAATATTGAGTGCCTGTGGCTTTGCTGCTAGAGATCACAGACGCAGGTCTGGGCAACAGAATTCGGCTTGCATGTGGCCATGGTAAGCCATTGTCTTTCGGCTTCTGCGCCCTCCTTTCCCACATACCAAGCAAAGCCCGTTGAGTGCTGCGGTTTTCCTGTTAACCTTCAGCAGCAGAAAACAAACTAACTCCCCCCCCATCCAATTATCTGGATGATCGCTTTATCCCTTCCCCCACCGCGTGGGTGGTATCAGGGAAGATCCCTGCAGGAACCAAACTAACACCCCCCACCCCACCATGAATTCTCTGGGATGATCGCTGTACCCCTCCCCCCCCCCCGCATGGCTGGTATCAGGGAAGATCCCTGCTAGCCAAACGCGAAAAGCTCAGGGCCAATTCCCCCTCCCTCCCCCCCACTTGGCTAACTGCAGGGAAGGATTTCTTTTCAGCCACAGGCAAACAGCCCAGTAGGAACGGCCACCTCTGTCCCCTTAATTAAATTCCCGTATTTCAACCAGGTTACCATGAGCGATATCACTCTCCTGAGGATTACACAGCAAGATAAAGAACGGATGTTGCTTGAATGCCAGCAAACACCGGGACCATACACTGCCAGGCTTTGTCATGCAATGATACCAGATTACTTGCTACTAGCATGGCATGGTCAAGTGTCCTATCATGGAGGACGGAATAAGGCTGCACTGCCCAGAAACCTTGTGGCAAGGCTTTTGGAGTACCTCCAGGAGAGCTTCATGGAGATGTCCCTGGAAGATTTCCGCTCCATCCCCAGACACGTTAACAGACTTTTCCAGTAGCTGTACTGGCCGCAAATGCATCCCAAGTCCTCAGGGCAAAGTAATAATTAAAAAACGCTTGCTTTTAAAACAAGTTTTATATTTTAAAAGGTAAACTCACCTGAGGTCCCTTCCATGGGGTCATGGTCTTGGATACTGGGTTGGGAGGGTACCTCAGTCAGGCTGAGAAAAAGATCCTGGCTGTTGGGGAGAACAGAGTGCTATGTGCTCTCCGCAAGCTCGTCCTCCTCCTCTTCCCCGTCCTCTTCCCCGTCCGCAGAATCCTCAGGTGTAGCTGATGAGATTATCCACGGTCAGAGGTGGGGTAGTGGTGGTGGGCCCCCCTAGAACTGCATGCAGCTCGGCGTAGAAGCGGCATGTCCGCGGCTCTGACCCAGAGCAACCGTTTGCCTCCTTTGTTTTTTGATAGGCTTGTCTGAGCTCCTTGACTTTCACGCGGCACTGATCTGAGTCCCTATTGTGGCCTCTCTCCGTCATGCCCTTGGAGATTTTTTCAAAAGTTTTGGCATTTCGTCTTTTCGAACGAAGTTCTGCTAGCACTGAATCCTCTCCCCATATAGCGATCAGATCCAGTACCTCCCGTACGGTCCATGCTGGTGCTCTTTTTTAATTATCAGCCTGCATGGTTACCTGTGCTGATGAGCTATCTGTGGTCACCAGTGCTCTCCACGCTGGGCAAACAGGAAATAAAATTCAAATGTTCGCGGGGCTTTTCCTGTCTACCTGGCCAGTGCATCCGAGTTCAGATTGCTGTCCAGAGTGGTCACAATGGTGCACTGTGGGATAGCCCCCGGAGGCCAATACCATCGAATTGCAGCCACACTAAGCCTAATTCGAAATGACAATATCGATTTTGGCGCTACTCCGCTCGTCGGGGTGGAGTACAGAAATCGATTTTAAGAGCCCTTTATTTCGAAATAAATGGCTTCGTTGTGTGGACGGGTGCAGGGTTAATTCGATTTAACGCTGCTAAATCCGAATTAAAGTCATAGTGTAGACCAGGCCTTAGAGACTAACAAATTTATTTGGGCATAAGCTTTCATGGGCTAACACCCACTTCATCGGATGCATGCAGTGGAAAATACAGTAGGAAGGGGGGGGGCGTGTATGTGTGTGTGTGTGTGTATATATATATATATATATATATATATATATACACACACAGAGAACATGAAAAAAATGGGTGTTGCCATACCAACTATAACAAGACTAGTCAATTAAGGTGGGTTATTATTAGCAGGAGGAAAAAACCCAGGGAAGTTGAAGCGTCGTTGGCCAAACTGGACAGTCTCTACGCAAAAGAATAAATGGACACAAATCAGACGTCAAGAATTATAACATTCAAAAACGAGTCGGAGAACACTTCAACCTCCCTGGTCACTCAATTACAGACCTAAAAGTCGCAATTCTCCAACAAAAAAACTTCAAAACAGACTCCAACGAGAAACTGCAGAATTGGAATTAATTTGCAAACTGGATGCCATTAAATTAGGCTTGAATAAAGACTGGGAGTGGATGGGTCATTACACAAAGTAAAAACTATTTCCCCATGCTAATTTTTCTCCTACTGTTACTCACACCTTTTTGTCAACTGTTTGAAATGAGCCATCCTGATTATCACTACAAAAGTTTTTTTCTCCTGCTGATAATAGCCCACCTTAATTGATTAGTCTCGTTAGAGTTGGTATGGCAACACCCATTTTTTCATGTTCTCTGTGTGTGTATATATATCTTCCTACTGTATTTTCCACTGCATGCATCCGATGAAGTGGGTTTTAGCCCACAAAAGCTTATGCCCAAATAAATTTGTTAGTCTCTAAGGTGCCACAAATACTCCTCATTCTTTTTGTAAACAACACAGGTATGGAGCCTGTTTAGGTTTAAAGTGTCATGAAACCTACAGGAGTGGGGCTGAACCTTTCTCAGCCTGACAGCCAAACATATTATTTCAGAAAGAGGAAGGGGCTCTATTCAGCACTTTGGGGTGTATTCTGTGGCCCAGTTAACTACATTTGTGAACAAAAGGAGCAGAAACCACCCACAAGTGCAGACTGTTGCTGTGGTTTCCCTGGGCATGGAAGAAATCCTAGAAAAGATAGTCTGAGTCAGCATATTTGGCTACTATGCATCCCCCCCATCACTCCCCTCACCCACCCCCACAGCCTCTGGTCACTCCCAGCCTGTTATCTGAGCTATAACTGGTTGCTGCTTTTCCTCCTTTTCCTGTATCCATGGGCGCCAGGTTTGGATAATTTTTGGTGGTGCCCAGAACGTGTCCCAGCAGAGCCGTCTCGTCCATAGGACGGACCGAGGCAACCACCCCGGGCCCTGTGCTCTGGGGGGGCCCTGCGCTTCAGGGGGATGCAGGGTCCAGGGTGGCCTGGAGGGCTAGCGGGGGGCCTGGCACCGGCAGCAGCGAGCGACCCAGCCCCAGCCTGCTCCGCCCTGCCAGCTCTCAGCGGCGCTCGGGGAGGGGGTGGAAGCCGGAAAGTGGTGGGGCAGGGTCTTAGGGGAAGGGGTGGAATAGGGGCAGGGTAAGCCCAAACATTGTTGGAGCTCGGCCCACATTCCTAAATATTGGTGGAGCATGGGCACCACAAGCCCATATAACTCACTGCCTGTGTCTTGGGGTACCCTGATGGCTGTGGGTGGAGAATGGGAGTGGATCTTTTGCTAGGTGCTCCCCTAGGCTCTGGCAGAGGCAACTGAGTTCCTACTCTCCTCTTCGAGGATTTCCACAGCCTGACAGGGAAGGAGGCTGTAGAACAAATAGATCTACTTTGCTCCCTCCCCTGCTACAGGCAGCCAACAAGGGAGCTCCTGAGCAGCTGGAGCGGCAAAGGGACAGCAGTTGCTCAGAGCACTCAGAGCTGCTCACTGAGGCTGCAAGGGAGATAGTGGGAGACAGCTGGGGTTGGGCTGTGCCCTGCTGCCTCTCTGTAGTAATGGGGCTGACTTCAGTATTTAACTTTAAATTTAGTAGGACCTGACTTAAGCAAACAAGGTGAGGGAGGTAATATCTTTTCTTGAGCCAACTTCTGTTGGGGAGAGAGACAAGCTTTCGAGCCACTCAGAGCTCTCAATGAAATGACACTGCAAATACATTTTCAAATCATAATCAAATGCATATTTCTTCTAGCACCACATTCAGAGTCTCAAGTATCAGAGGGGGGCCCCAGGCCACAGTTTGGATGCCTTTGAACAACAGTATAGCACTTAATAAATAATATTGTGTAGGTTAGGGCCGATTCTCCTATCACAGGGATGGGCAAACTTTTTGGGCCGAGGGCCACATCTGGGTATGGAAATTGTATGGCGGGCCATGAATGCTCACGAAATTGGGGGTTGGGGTGCAGGAAGGGGTGAGGGCTCCGGCTGGGGATGCGGGCTCTGTGGTGAGGCCAGAAATGAGGAGTTCAAGGTGCAGGAGGGGGTTCCGGGCTGTGGCAGGGGATTGGGGTGTGGGGAGGGTGAGGGCTCCAGCTGGGGATGCGGGCTCTGAGATGGGGCTGGGGATGAGGGTTGGGGGTGAAGGCAAGTGCTCTGGGCTGGGACCGAGGGGTTTGGAGGGCGGGAGGGGGATCAGGGCTGGGGCAGGGGGTTGGAGCACAGGAGGGGGTCAGAGGTGCAGGGTCTGGCCAGGTGGCTCTGTGTGCTGCCCTGTCTGCAGGTGCCACCCTGCAGCTTACATTGGCCGTGGTTCCTGGCCAATGGAAGCTGCGGGGGTGGCGCTTGGGGTGGGGGCAGCATGCAGAACCCCCTGGCTGCCCCTATGCATAGGAGCCAGAGGGGGGACTTGCTACTGCTTCCGGGAGACATGGCACACACGGAGCGGGGCAAGCCCATGACACCGCTCCTCAGCGGGAGCTCGAGGGCTGGATTAAAACATCTGAAGTGCCAGATGCAGCCTCCAGGCCGTAGTTTGCCCACCCAGTCCTATCAGATAGGTAAATTGGAAGCAAACTCTATTCATGTCTGGGGAGTGAGACTGGGGTAAAACAGGTATAAGTGAGATGAGAATTAAGCCCTTATCTGTGTTTATTCACAATGGCAAATCAAAGGGCATATTACTTTTTAACTGTCTGCTTCTGTTGCTTCTTGGGTAATCATTGGTCATGACAACTCAGCCATTTCCAATCTATAAAGTGCATCCGAATTTTTCTCTGTCTGCCCCACTGAGAGTCTGATCCTGCATTATTAGTCTTATTGGCAGGTTTTCAATAGGCATCAGTGGGAGTTAGATCAGGCCCTTATTGACTGCTAAGCTATGGTAGGAAGGAAGGATGCCCAGCATTAACGTTCTCCGTGTATGTATGCTGTCCATGTGTATTGGTGAAGTGCTACCATACTTCTCATCCTGTCAGCAAATGTGAAGGCCCATCATTATATACTGGATAAATAAACACCTAAAATTAATTGTAACTAAACTTTGTCATTGTTTAAGGCATTTGTCAACTTAGTTTTATCTGACAAATTTGCAATGCTTACTTTATCATTTTGGCCTATCGCCATGAAATAACAGGAAGCAAATTGGGCATCAGATTTCCTTTGTTAAGGCACTTGTTTCCATAATCAGTATTTACTCCAAGAGAGAGAGTCACTTCCCTCAGGAAACCCTCGTTATGTTTATACAAGGGAGCTTCCCTGGCTGCTGTGTTGCAGCGTATCTGCAGCTCCAATCTGTGTTTCTGATTTTATTATTTTAAATAGGGTTTCAACTGCCAGTAAGTTGTTTTTTGCTTGTTGACTTTGGAGTACATCACTGTGGAGTGGAATGTGGGTGGTGTATATTTCCTGTGAACTCTGGATTGCCTCAGGATTCTTTAACTTTGAACACTGGAGGCTTGCGAGTCATCTATAAGCAGATGGGTAACATTACTGATTGCCAGGGGATACATCAATGTATTAGATGGGGAGAGCTCTGCGTTACTACAGGTGTAGTTTTCCGGGTGTCTGGCTGGTGGGTCTTGCCCGGATCTAACTGACTGCCATATCTGGGGTCAGGAAGGAATTTCCCCCCCAGGTCAGATTGTCAGAGACCTTGGGGAGTTTTTACCTTCCTCTGCAGCATGGGGCACGGGTCACTTGCAGGTTTAAACTAGTGTAAATGGTGAATTCCCTGTAACTTGGTCTTTAAATCATGATTTGAGGTTGTGTGTCTATTACAGGAGTGGGTGGGTGAGGTTCTGTGGCCTGCAATCTGCAGGAGGTCAGACTAGATCATGATGGTCCCTTCTGGCCTTAAAGTCTATGAGTCTTTGTGAAATATATGTGTTTTCTTATATTTGCTTAGGTTTTAAAAATAGAAAGTTTCCTGTATGATTGGATACTTATTAATCTCTCTGCTGTTCTTACAACTTTGACTTAACTCTTTTTTTCTGAGGTGTGAACAGAAGTTATATATACAAAGGCTAAGGAGGTTTTGCCTTTGTTTATAAGCATTAATTTCTGTCTTCACACCTTGTGCCTGTAAGTGAACCTTAATTCAGATACTGTATCATTTTCATTGTCCTTGCTGTGGTTAAATGAATTCACTTTTAATCAATGCACATAAAAACCAAGGTAACATAAAGTGACTCGTCCCACTAACTAATCTCTCCTGAATGTGGATCTTGCGTTGTGGCAGAAGCAAATACCAAGCTCCTCTTGGCTGCAACACAAAAATATTTAATGGCAAAAAAATGTTTTAAAGCAGAGTTAAGGCTGCTTGGTGGTAGGTTGTCCCCTTACAGAACATTGAGTTGAGCAGAACTCAAACTTCTGAAAACCAGGAAAGGCACAGTTTAGGGTAATGTCCCACTATGTCCTCTTAACACACATACCCTTACTCTGCAAACACCACAGGTGCTGAAATGTACAAGTTCTTCACCTCATTTTACTGCTCATTCACTCTCACCCACAGATCCCATCTAATACTGTTACAGAACAAAATGGTGGGGGGAGATTTCCCACACCACTTTTCCTCTCTTCCCCTGGAACTAGCAGGAGCCAATGGGAATTATTTGCATTATTTGTTAGGTGTATCTACCCTAAATGGCGGAGGCAGTACCTGGGCCTACTTGCTAAAAGCGTGTTTGTGATATAAGGATGTGAGTGGATTACTTTGAAGTGCATGTGACAGCTGTGATTGTGGTATGGGATCTGTTTTGCACCCTCTTGTGTGCAAGGAAAGGGAAGAAGTTCAGTGTGTACCTTCAGGATGCAGTATGCATTATTTCAATGCAGAATTGTGTAGGTTATGTCAGTAGTCGTACAAAGGGCTTATATTACAAAGGCTATTGTCAGCAGTGAGGTGGGAGAGGAGAGGATTCTAATGCTCTAGTGATGGTTAAGTGAAAATGTATGTTCAGATGGTATCCTGTAAGTAACGGGAGGTGTGATTTCCAATGCACACAGATGTACCTACGCTCATATTTAAAAATAGCAGTGTATTTAGGGTGGCAGCTTGGGGTAGCTGTCAGAGTACAAAGCTACCTAGATCTCTGGGGTACATACTTGGGCATCTAAGCTGAGCTGCTGCCCACACTACCCAGGCTACACTACTATTTTTAGCATGCTAGCTCAAGCAAAGCTAACATGGGTAAGTCTGCATGAGCTGGGAATCACACCTCCCAGCTCAAATGTAGATGTACCCCAGGATAGGGGAGCTTAAAAGGCCATAAAGTGGTTCTTCCATTATATATGTGAGGAGTTGGTAAGTGTGTGAGTGTATGCCAGGATCTGGAACCTCTTCAATTATATCATTGCCAAGGGCCAATATAAGTATGTGGTTTTTAGGTAACTGTTCAAACAGGGTAGAGGGAAGGTGATGTGGGAAACCTTCCCCCCATACACACATTTTTTGTCCTTCAATACAGTTAAACGGAATCCTGTTGGTGAGTGTGAATGGGTTGTAAAAGGAGGTGGTGGGTAGAAGGTGGGGGTTAGGGTGCACTGACTGAGTTGGGGGGTTCCATGCCTCCCACACCAGAGCCCCAACCTCTCTTGCTTCTCCTACCATCCATCCCCATTTATTCCCCCTTCATAACCCCCTTCCTCTCCCGTCCCTTAATACTTCTCCCCTCCCCTTCCCTCTCGCTGTCCTCCTAGGAAACATTTACATGTCTGATTTCCCACCAATACTTTGATTACATTTCCCCTCCCAGATAAGATAGCCACCCAGGACTGAAATTGTAGATACCTCCAGCCGCCTACTCAAAAACT